>NC_064614.1:320062347-320669132 GCF_023898315.1 Schistocerca nitens | reverse complement strand
TGCTTTAACCGTGACCTTCACCCAAATTATTTCACATTTCGGATCTCCGTCAATTTCCTTCGATACTATTGCACTTCTTATCGCTATAAACACGCATCCCCCTTCACTGTCCAGCCTGTCTCTGCGGTATACATTCCAATCTGAGTTTAGAATTTCATTACTGTTTACATCTGGTTTCAGCCAACTTTCTGTCCTGGGCATTGTGACCGTTTATTAATGAGAGCAGTTCTTGGACATTTCTGTAGACGCTCCTGCAGTTTACTATTAGCAGATTAATATTGTTCTTCCCTGTTGCATTTTGCCTACTCCTACCTTGCCGCGTCCCAGGAGGCGTCTTGTCGGGCCTAGGACGGGAATTCTCTAACCTAAAAAACCCACATGTGCACTCCACACGTACTCCGCTACCCTTGTAGCCGCTTCCTGCGTGTAGTGCACGCCTGACCTATTCAGGGGGACCCTACATTTCTCCACCCGATAGCGGAGGTCGAGAAATTTGCACCCCAGATATCCGCAGAATCGTCTGAGCCTCTGGTTTAAGCCTTCCACTCGGCCCCAAACCAGAGGACCGCGATCGGTTCTGGGAACGATACTACAAATAGTTAGTTCAGATTCCACCCCGCGAGCGAGGCTTTCCGCCTTCACCAACTCCGCCAACCGCCTGTATGAACTGAGGATGACCTCTGAACCCAGACGGCAGGAGTCATTGGAGCCAACATGAGCAACAATTTGCAGTCGGCTGCACCCAGTGGTCTCTATCGCCGCCGGCGGGGCCTCCTCAACATCTCGGATGAGACCCCCCCCCCCCCCCCCCCGGCAAGCAGACAGAGTGAACACTGGCCTTCTTCCCCGACCTTTCCGCTATTTCCCTAAGGGGCTCCATCACCCGCCTAACGTTGGAGCTCCCAATCACTAATAAACCCCTCCCCCCGCGCGCCTGCTCGGACCTTGCTGAAGGAGCGGCCACATGTCCACTCACAGGCAGAGCGGGCTATGCCACACGGCGAGCCTCCACATTGACCCTCCGCCACTGACCCGCCACTCCCCTTGGGGAGAGGGTGGCCCAACCGCGCCCGATACCCGCTATGATGTCTCGACAGCAGGGACAGTGGGTGAAGCATGTAACACCTGGGGTGTACCATGCGACGCACCAGACTCCCCACTGCCGCTACACTCCGAGGCAGCAGCCTGAAGACGGCTGACCGCGGCCATCAACACGTTCAGCTGTTCGCGAACAGTGGCCAGCTCCTCCTGCGTCCGTACACAGCAGTCACACATCCTATCCATCCTGAAGAGAGTTAATCAACTTTTAACTAGACTGCTAATTCACTAAAGGCGGCTGATAGTTGACTAAACTGTGGTTACTAGACACTTGTAGAAAACAATGAAAGCCGGCCGAAGTGGCCGTGCGGTTAAAGGCGCTGCAGTCTGGAACCGCAAGACCGCTACGGTCGCAGGTTCGAATCCTGCCTCGGGCATGGATGTTTGTGATGTCTTTAGGTTAGTTAGGTTTAACTAGTTCTAAGTTCTAGGGGACTAATGACCTCAGCAGTTGAGTCCCATAGTGCTCAGAGCCATTTGAACCAAAACAATGAAAATAGCACTACCTGTCTCTGGACTGTATTAAAAACAAACACTAGCGCTACTGGCACTGTGGCTGACTAAAGGGACTCTCTCTGACTATATTCAAAACAAACACGAAATCTATGGAACACTATTATTAGCACTCGACAATTAAAGCTTCCTAAAAGCAAAAACACACGGAACAAGAAGTGACAAGTAAGAAAAATACAGTTAATACTTAAATTAACGTAGCTCGCTGCACAGCAGACGTGACGCAGCCGGCAGTTACGACGTCTCCGGTGCTCATATTGAGCAGTGTGCGTAAGCAGCGGTTGATTATAAAATCAACAATATGGCTTTCTAACTTGTGTGACCTTTTCTGCCCACGCCCCATTCCTAAACATAATCCTTTAAGTATGGAAACATTTCTGTACCGGTATGTGTTTCTTGCATTCATAGCGCCAGCTTTGCACCTGGTGAAGAAAACTGGAACAATTTTTTTTCAGCGTATATCGGTTCTGCATTAACGCATTAGAATATCTACCAAGCTTCTCTGTCCACACTGGACCCCTATGAGTAGCTGCACTTTAATTGTAAACACCAGGTACGTCCTGTTATAAAGACCCGAGAACCTATTTGAACAGTGCGTGTTTTACTAGAGATGATTCTATGAGAAGTGCTATTCCTTGCTTTCTTCTGACTTATGAAACTGATTGACCGATCAGTTCTAATGGGACTAAGCCACAGTTACCTGTGGTACTGATTCATATTTGGCGTAGGTCTTTATTTTAGTCGAATGCAAATACTTCTTTCGAGGATCCGTGGTTAACGTTTTGCACATTCGTGTTTCAAAGTCAAGGACATCCCATCTATGAGAAGGGAAAAGTTAGTTGTGATGGTGGTGGGGGGGGGGGGGGGGTACGGGGGGAGGTATGTGCTACGACATCCAGGAATCGTTGATTTTATGCTGAAAGGAGCAGTATGCGGGTTTTTAATAGTGTTTATCTGGGTTATATTAGGTATGTAAATACTGAAGGCTCAGCAACTGATGTAAAACCAGTCAGCATAACAGTTCATTACATAATGTCACACGTGATGTTTCGCCCATTGTTGTCCATTCCAACTAGCGGCTCACTTCTAATGGCGTTGCTGTAGACGAGACTTTAGACTATAATGTTCCTTTCTGGAGAGGAAAAGAAAAACTTTTTTCCTGTTGACAGCCGCCACACGTGGTAATTTTTTTTATCGCTCCATTACCGAAATTATTTAATGCAGTATAAAGTTTTGATTGTATTTTATCACATATAATAACGCGAAACTTCGCAATTCGCAGCCATTAAATTATTGGCAGAGTTTGCGAACACCAGCACATGTTCCTCCTGACCTCTTTCAAACCCCAAAGCCGGCTACTTCGGCGAGTTATGCTAGTGACATTCTCTTCTTCTAAAATCAAAGAATTTTTGCTCCCTGCCCTGCCTGTCTATGCTTTACACCCACTGTTTTACAGACGAAACTAAATTACTTGTTCTGATTGTGATAAGTTTTACATTGGTCAATCAGGCAGAGTATTGCAACCTAAGCTGACTGAACATAAACGCAGCTGGAGGTTGCAGAATTGTGACTTTACATTTGCTGAGCATGTACCGAGTGAGGTCCACAACTACCAGCCAATGTCCCAAGTCCTTCAATTGGCAAACAAATGCCAAAAACTTGATCTCCTGGAAGCCAACAACCCAGATCTAATCATAATGACCAAACTCAGCTTAACTCTCCCGCTCTTCTAAACTTCACACATTGCACACCGTATTCAATTACTTCTTACACTGTCTGTTCCTTCATATCCCTCGATTATATCGTATTTTTTGATTTCCTTTAAGTTACTGTGTTTGCCTATGTACTTCATATTCTGTTGTTACAACTGTTAATAGTTTCAACTGTTAATAGTTTCTTTTAATTGGCTTCTGTTCTCTTTCCACGTTTAATATCTTTTGAAGAAGTCTCGTCAAGTACTAATTTTGTTTTATTTGGTTTGTTTATTTGATGTAAACTGTTACGTCAGCACGGCTTTTCCAGTTTAGTATTTTTTCCTGTTTAGTTCCTTTATATTTATTTATTGTTCAACTTTTTAACTTTTAAATTGCATTATTAGCACACTGTCAAGGGCGTCATTTACTGTATTTTTGTGCCTCAATCTAGACGTGAAACATCTTCTCCAACGTTGTTTACAGGCATAACTTACTTGGCGACAATAGTCAGTTAAGGTCTGATGACGGTCTTGTAAACCGAAAGTCGATTACTGCAATAAATTAATCCTGTAGAACATAAGCTAAATAGTGCTTTTTATTTATTAACTTCCCTTTCTTGTGCCAACCGGTAAATATTGAACAGTCCAAACAACTGATAGGTAAATAACAGGTAATAAGTCACGAACATAACATCTCCGAATTCTGTGTAAAGCAAACTTCTTTTGGTATCGTTTTAAAATCACACATCTCAACTACAGGGAAGTGCCAAAGAAACTGGGATAGGCATGCATACAGAGATATGTAAACAGGCAGAGTACGGCGCTGCAGTCGGCAACGCCTCTACAAGATAACAAGTGTCTGGCGCACTTGTTAGATCGGTTACTGCTGCTACAATGACAGATTATCAAAACTGAAGTGAGTTTGAACGTGGCCTTATAGCCGGCGCACGAGCGATTTGTCGCAGCATCTCCAAGGTAGCGATAAAGAGGGGTTTTTGCCGTACGATCATTTGACGAGTGTACTGATTCGGTAAAACATCAAATCTCCGACATCGCTGCGGCCGGAAAAAGATCCTGCAAGAACGGGACCTACGACGACTGAAGAGAATCGCTCAGCGTGACTGAAATGCAACCCTTCCATAAATTGATGCATATTTCAATGCTGGGCCATCAACAAGTGTCAGCGTGAGGACCATTCAACGAAACAAAATCGATATGGGCTTTCGGAACCAAAGCCTCAGTCCTATACCCTTGATGACTACAGGACACAAAGCTTTACGCCTCGCCTGGGCCCGTCAGTACCGACATTGGACTGTTGATGACTGGAAAGACGTTGCCTGGTCGGATGAGTCTCGTTTAAATTGTATCGAGCGGATGGACGTGTACGGATGTGGAGACAACCTCATGAATCAATGGACCCTGCAAGTCAGCTGGTGGAGGCTCTGTAATGGTGTGGGACGTGAGCATTTGAGTGATATGGGACCCTGATACGTCCAGATACGACTCTGACATGTGACATGTACGTAGACATCCTGTCTGACCACCTGCATCATTCATGTCCATTGTGCATTCCGACGGATTTGGACAACTCCAGCTGGGCAATGGGGCACCCCACACGTCCAGAATTGCTATAGAGCGGCTCCAGGAACACTCTTCTGAGTTTAAACACTTCCGCTGGCCACCAAACTCCCCAGACATGAACATTATTGAGAATATCTGGGATGCATTGCAACGTGCTGTTCAGAAGAGATCTCCACTCCCTCGTACTCGTACGGATTTATGGACAGCCCTGCAGGATTCATGGTGTCAATTCTCTCCAGCACTACTTCAGACAGTAGTCGAGACCATGTCACGTCGTGTTGCGGCACTCCTGAGTGCTCCTGGGGGCCATAGACGATATTAGGTAGGTGTATCAATTTCTCCGGCCCATCAGTGTAATCTGAACTTCGTGTCTTGCCGCGAGATGACAGTATGTATTCTTTATAAAGCCGCATACGCTGATTGGAAAATGAAATCAGAATGTACCACCGTGTACAATTTTTCTGGAAAAGTACGCCACATATGGCAATTTCGAGAAACTTAGAAACGACCAGTAGCAGCACACGAGGTATGTGTAGTTGCTTAATATACAGATCATATTACAAAAATAATTTTTTGTATTACAAAACATAAAATAAAATGAAAATGGTACGAGAAAGTTGAACACGGCTTTAAACTCACTTACAAGTTAAAAACTTTCCTGGAAAATTTCCATTTGTGAGTGGATGGTGAAACTTCTTGCAGGACTGTCCAGCAGTAATCTGCCAAAAGTTTTCTTTATCACTTTCCCCTATATCGCCTTTCCATGGCAGCGGTATCTTGGTGAAATCACTCATCATGTTCGTCACTGACATTTCCAAGATTAGGTCGGAAAAAATCCAAATTGGAATGAAGGAAATGTAATTTCAGATACATGTTGCAGCCCTTAGCCTTGTAACAGACCAGCATGTGTCTGTCAATTCCCTGTTACTCTCAGACGTTACATTTACTAAGAAATTGTAGCATACATTTTTAAAAACAAGTCAAGCTGACTTCTCAGCATATGTCAGCAATATTTGAAAGGTAATATGAGAAGAGATCTCCACTCCCTCGTACTCGTACGGATTTTTGGACAGCCCTGCAGAATGCATGGTGTCAATTCTCTCCAGCACTACTTCAGACATTAGTCAAGACCATGCCACGTCGTGCTGCGGATACATGGAACGTTCTGATTTCATTTTCCAATCAGCGTATGTGATTTAATGAAGAAGTCGTGAAGTCTCGTATCTGAGGGCCAAAGAAAATCCCATCTTTAATTTTTGCAGTTGTAATCGCAGGAAATTTAGACAACAAAAATTGAAAAATCCGGTCTTCTCTGTCCATTGCTTTCACAAAATCCTTCATAAAGCCCAATTTCAGATGGAGCCTTTGACAACAAGGGTTTCATGCAACACAGTTTTTTCACCCGAACTGAAAATTTCTTCCAAAGGTCACTCTTTAACTAGATAATGGTCTTTGCTTGTCCTACTATCCCAGTGACACAAGAAACAGCAATATTTTGTTTAAACAGTCTGCATTCCTAAAAGAAATCCCAGAACTGTGAGATCACCACCGTTTCCTTTCGTGATTCGAATAGCCAGTATACTTCAGGAGCAGTCTCCTGTTCTTGTAGGTTTCCTTTCAACTGAATGAAATGGGCCACTGGCGTAGCGCGGTGGTTAGCACACTGGTCTCGCATTCGAGAGGACGACGGTTCACACCCGCGTCCGGCCATCCTGATTTAAGTTTTCCGTGATTTCCCTAAATCGCTTAAGGCAAATGCCGAGATGGTTCCTTCGAAAGGGAACGGCTGCTTTCCTTCTCCGCCCTTCCCTAAGCCGAGCTTGTGCTCCGTCTCTAATGATCTCGTTGCCAGCCGCGAGGGGTAGCCAAGTGGTCTCAGGCGTCTTGTCACGGTCCGCGCGGCTCCCCAGTCGGAGGTTCGAGTCCTCTATCGGGCAGGGGTGTGTGTGTCGTCGTTGCCGTAAGTTAGTTTAAGTTAGATTGAGTAGTGTGTAAGCTTAGGGACTGATGACCTCAGCAATTTGGTCCCATAAGACTTTACCACAAATTCCCAAAATCTCGTTGTCGAAGGGACGTTAAACACAAATCTCCGGCTCCTTTTACAGTTCCGATGTTAATTATTGAGGAACCTATAAATAGGCGCTATTCTTCCAGATTGTAAATCATCCCAAATTTTGTAAGTAGGTCATTTATGTCATTACAGCACATCAAACTCTCTGTCATTGAGAAAAAATTGAAAAACCAAGCTGTCGTTTACGGAATGTAATACTAGTGTTTGGTTTGTAACAGGTTCTTTTCTTGACGAGGAGACTCAAGTAATTCTTCTTGCCTCTTTGAAAGATTTAGATCTCTTAAAAGATCGCTAAGTTATCCCTGCGACCATGGCTGTGGTTTTGGCCGTGCTGCAGATGGTGAGTACTCAAGATCTTCATAATCTGTTGGTTTGACACTATCATCGTCTGTTTCATCTTCCTGTGTCCATTCCACTGATGGTTTTGGAACTGGGGGAAAATCAGAATGCGGGACTGGGCGTATTGCAGATTCCAAATTTGCATAAGAAACTGTGTGTTTTGATTTACTTGAGATTTCTTTTACTTTCGTTAAAAAAAGTTTCAGTGTGTAGTGTCGGCTCTAGGTGCCCTCCAGAATTGTGGTACCACAAATGGCATAGATTGTTGGATTCTGTGCAACCAGCTTCTTAAACAGCGGGAACAACGTGAGCAGCAGTTGTGTGGTGCCCAACACTTAACCCTCATCCACTTTTGGGATATCTTTGGGACTTCGTCGTAAACTCGCCACACGCGTAATAGAAAAGGTCTGGTGACTTAACACGCTTCCTAGACATCGCTGAATATAAGAAACGCGCGAACACGCATAAACAACATTCTTCACGTTAGCGGTTGTACACATGTCAAGAATCAATGCCATGTGATCTCATAGTGAGATAGTCGTTGGTAGATAGTCAACTGACTGGTGCAACTGCAACTTTCCTTAACTTACCACCAGTGCTCTTTTTCTAAGAAAAACTTTGAGGGTACTCCGACATTAGATATAATGCAGCGAAAATTACTTATAACTGAAGCATGGGATACCACCTGTCTGCTTTTAGCCATGACGTCAACATGTCGAACTAAAAAAAAATGGTATCGGACTCTTCAGTTGACTTAGCTCAAATGAAGCAAGCGATACCGAGAAACACCCAAACATACAAGAGAATGTGGTATCGAACACTTCAATTTACATGACCTCAAATGAAGCACAGTTTGTTAGTTTTCTGCTCATCTCTCACGTCCAACTTAACTTACAAGTTGCAACGAAAGACAGGACACACTGGACGAAAGACAGGACACATTGTAAAACTTCGCACACCCGACAAGAACGGAAGAGCAAGCGCAAACGAATAAAGAACAACAAAACAAAGACAGCAATGATCGCGAAGGATCATGGTAACGGGACCGTAGAGACATCTATAGGTAGCTCAGCGTTTGAGCGTACGCATATCTGTGTAGCACAACCATCGCCCACTGTTAGCGGGCGAGGGCACTATACACTTGTCGAACTGGCTGCCAGCGATTCAGTTGTCGAGAACGGTTGCTGCAGCTTCGAAAAGCTTGAAACAGTCAATGACATCGCTTCTCCCAACAAAAACTGCACCGGTATCGTTCCGTATTGCAATTACCAACACGAAAAAATGAAATAAAAAATTTACGTCCGTGAAATAAATCTTTGGCACTCCCAAGTTCTCAACATCGTAAAAAAGTTTAGGGGTACGCATCCCCCAGCGTTCCCCCAGAAAAATAGCACTGCTTACCACAAGTGGCTACTCCTCCTGCCCTCTCTACTCTCACCACTACTAATAATATTTCTAAAGTAACAGAATGTGATAAGCGCCGCGATAACATAAATAACGCAGCCGATCGCAGATAAAATTGCGTTGCCAGAAGAAAGTGTAGATGATAGTGAACAATGGTTTTCACCATTGTCATCATCAGGGCACTGGACTACATTACAACCAAATATTTTGGTTTTGCAGCAAATTTCATTGTCACACTCTTGTTATTTCTTAAAGGACAACGAGAGAAATGACAGACATAAATCCTGCCGCTTCTGGCCAGAAAATTCCAGGTGTACCTCGCTTGAAGCGAACAACAATGAAAGGCGAGTTATTCTCGGGGTCTCCCATTGTGCGTAAGGATCGGCTGTAAGCAAGTGCGAGCAGGGCGCGCCCTGCGCAGGCGCACCGCCGCGGGAGGCTTCAAAAGTTCCGGCGCACGTCAACAGGAGCCTTTGTTCTTGGAGCGAACTAATGCACTTCCATAGGCAGGAAAGCCGCTTTGGCATCTTTTGATGTGGCACACGTTCGCGGTGAGGACAAAGAGGCTTAACCGGCTTTGTAAGTGATCCCGCGATACAAGGCCGGCGCGCCCGTTCCAGGCCGTGTACAAAGACTGCGTGGCGTCACCTGATAAGGCCAGTCTTTCAGCCAGTCGCCGTCATTCATACCGCTGTGGCAGCGGCTGTCCGCCGTACTCCGACAGGCAAGGGCTACGGGCAATTGCAGCTGTGCTCTGTAGGTGTAAAGAGCAGGTGTCAAACTCCGGCCCGAGTAGTGAGGGCCATCTGCGGATATACACAAATTAGTCTTTACTTTTTCCCTTTCGTTCCTTTTTAATTTGGTTTCTATTTATTATCCACCCCCTGCCATTGCACCTGTCCCCTGAACGAGTCTTGAAGAAACTCAAATGGTGAACAGTTAAGCCATAGCAATTTTCGGTGCAGATAGCGAAATTACCGAAGCATCTTACACCATTTTACATGTTTCGGATAGTAGCATCGAAAGAATGCTACAACGCTTATACCGTATTCATTTTAATTCGGATGTGTCGAATGTTCTGATGTATATACATTGTCCAAGAAATTAGAGGGACAACATTTTAAACACCTGCAATTTTTTTTTCAGGAATATCTTGAGTGAAACAGACTTTTGTTCTGGAAAACGAAACCTTTATTTTACAGGAATCTACATACCCTGTTCTTTACTTATCACAAATGTTGGTGCTGTGACCAGAAATTCAACATACTTAAGGAACAAAACCAAACATTCCAATGTCTGGTAGTTCCTCCATGTGCCCATGTTACTGACCCACATCTTCGACGAATGCTTCTGACAAGTCTGCGAACATTTTCTTGTGAAATTTTGTCGCACTCCTAAAAAGGACCTCTGCAGGTTGTTCAAGAGTCTGAAGTGCTACAGGGTGGGCCCGAAGTTGTCTGTCCAGCATATCCCTTAAATGTTCAGTAGGACCGAGGTCACGACTCACAACAGGCCGTCTAATGTTCGAATTGCGAGGTCCTGCAATGTTTCTATGTTAGCTGAATGCGCTCTGGTATTATCTTGCTGCAGGATAAACTCGGGTCCTCTTACAACTAAAATGGGTATAAAGTGTCCCAATAGAGTCTCGTTGATTTAGTCGGCCTTTGAATACCTGAAGGTCCAACCGGCCATAAGTTGTGAATCCACCGCACACCATGGCTGAGCCACAGCAAAATCTGTCAATTTCCTGGACTGTTGCTTCATAAAGCAGCATGACGACAATATACAAATATAAGGCCGACGAACCGTGTTAGACGAAAGCGGGGCTTTGTAAATAACGCACTGCGCCAGTAGCGCAGTTCCAGGGCCAAAGTTCCTCAACAAATGGAAGTCGGTTGCTCTCGGTGCGTATTGTTTGGTCACTGATAATACAATTAGTTGCTGCTCTTAGATCATTTTTTATGTCCCGGGGAGTGGCAGTGCGCAAGGCGGAGACAACTGTCAACCACATATTGGTCGTTTCTGGCACATGTTGTCCGTTTTCTCTCTCGTCCTGGATTCCCACTTTCACGAAATCATTTCCAAACCCTGCTAACAACAGATGAAGCTAGATTAAGCTCTGTAGGCACTGCACGAATAGTCCTACTTCTCTGCAGTAATGTCACTTCCCGAACACATTCTGCTTCAGTCAGATGCATCATGTTGACTGATGAAACGTACACAAGGAATATAGAGACGCAACCGTTACTTACACCCACTAGATGTCTGAGTGAGACATTGCTCTTCCATTTCACTCTTAGGCGTAGTGCGATACAGTTGAATATTGCCACTGACTAAGGCGTGGCTCTCAAACGCATTGTGGAGAACTGTCCTCATTATCTTAAACACAGATTACGTACATGGTACACTCCATCAAATTCTTGTCCCTCTAATTGTTTTGAGCAGTGTACAGTATTTTCAGTCTAGACTGAACGTTGGTGTGACTGTATGGTCTGTTCACGGCTCATATTCTATCAAGAACCATTTATGGGTCTAGAGGAGTAGTAGCAAGGCGCTGGTTGTATGGTACGTACACCGCTCACAAATAAGAGAATGGAAAATGTTTATATCATTATTGATCTCGATCTGGAATTTTTATCCTACATTGTGTCTGCTGATGCAATTTATAGAAATTGTACAAACATCATTCTTAACGTTGCCTCATTAATTCCAGAATCTGCATCCTCACCACTTGCCATTACTCAACCCTCCAATCGAGCAACACGACACAAAACTGCAGAAGCAAGGTTCAACTGTAACGTCCCGCCCACGGACGATTTTGTAGGAGAAGCTGTAGCTTATCTACATCTACATCTATACTCCGCAAGCCACTTTGCAGTGTTTGGCACAAGGTACTCTGTGAACCAGTGTCACAACTCCATTTTCCCGTTCATGGTTCGCGGGAGGAACGATTGCGGATAAGTGTCCGCATGGGCTCGAATCTCTTTGGTTTTATATTCATGATCTGTTCGCGAGATATACATTGGAGGATGCAAGATATTGTTTGACTCTACTAGGAACGTACGCTCTCGGAACTTTTAACAGCAGACCATACCGTGATGCTGAACGCCTCCCTTGCAGCGTCTGCCACATCTCCGTGACGCTTTCGCGCTTACTAAATGAATCAGTAACGAAACGTGCTACTCTTCTTTGCATCTTCCCTATTTCCTCTATCAAACCTACCTGATGCAGATCCCACACTGAGGAACAATATTCAAGTATTGGTCGAACGACTGTTTTTCAAGCTACTTCCTTTGTTGTGAGACTACATTTCTCCAGGATTCTAGTAAAGAATCTCCGCCTGGTATCTGCTTAATTGCGATTAATCTTATGTGGTAGTTCCACTTCAAATCCCTCCGTATGCAAACTTATATACAATATATATTATGGAAGTAACTGCTTCCAGCGATTGTTCCGCAGTTGTATAATCAAAGAATAAAGGGTCTTTCTGTCTTTCTGTCTGTGTGTTCGCAGTTCGTTACATTTGTCATGTTGAGGGTCAATTCTTACTCCCTGCACCAAGCGTCCCTCTGCAGGTCTTCTTCCATTTCGCTACAATTTTCTAGCGTCGCATCTTCTCTACACAGAACAGTTTCAGCGAAAAGCCTCATGGAACTTCGACGTTTTCTGCTGGGTCATTCATCTATACACCAGAATGAAATAAGGCGACTCTTTCCTGGGCAGAGTGATGGATGTAAAATAACCGAACTTTTTTTTTTACTTATCTGGCAGCTTCAAAGACATTTAAATTAAACCACATTCACATATTCACACTTTTAATCTACCCGTAGAAATTTTAACTCCACCAGAAAAACTTTTTTAGCTATTACATGTATGCCGTTCAGCCATATTATATATATATTTTTTACTACGGCTGGCGAATCTTCTGGATTCTGGGAGAGGATCAGGGACTTTTGCCAATAAATTGCAAGATGTAGTTGTGGCAACACACTGTAGCTAAGAGAGGTCACTGCGCTGGGGAAGTAGGCTTAACTCGTAAAAAAGCGCGAATGTCAAGATGTTTTATTTTAAATGTCTTTGAAACTGCCAGATACGTCGAAAATGTACCTCCCTTCTTTTACATCCGCAACTCTGCCCAGGACATATACGCCTTTTTTGTGCTACGGTAGGAGCACTTTTCTTTCCGGTTCTCAACTTTTACTCTACCATAACTTTGCCGTCATAGTTTGGCATCCGATGTAGATTTTTGTTTACTCGGGCTATGACTGATCTGGTATATCTTCTTTTTATTGTCTTTGGAGCTATGTTGCTTATGTCGTAGCAACGGGTAAAGCTTTCGGAAACAACAGGACGACCGTTAATTATATTTATTTATCTACCTTTTTACAAAATTTTAAACTGATTCGCAGAAGTCTGAAACACAGAAGTTCACTTATGAATGAATTTTACATGCTACATTTAGCTTGACTTTAAACCGTTCATATCTAGACAACGGATGAAGATTATTTGATAAAGAATTTTTCGTTTTGATTTTATCTATTTATCCACTTCGTGCAAAAGTTCGAACTGGTTCGTTCAAAGTTAAAGAACAGAAGTGGTGCGTTACGAAAACATCCCAGAGAAACGTGTTCTTTGCACGTAAAATCCAAACGGGTGGGCAAAATTTGGACCATCACTTCTGCTCCAGTCCGAAGTTATTTAAGGGTGACTCGTTTTGCACTTAAATTCTTAACGAGGTTGACTGTTGTTGCTCGTGAAATCCGCACGGTGCACATACAAAAGATGCCATTAGCATTTCAGCCCAACGGTGCACATACAAATGGTGCCATTAGCATTTCAGCCCAACTAAAGCCTTTGGCAAAAGAAATTAACCGAATCGCACAATTTGCCTGGACGCAAGCTCCGGGCTATCATTCAAACTTTGTTTAACATAATGTAACGTAAGATACATTAGGACAGATGTTGAAATGGCTATACAAATGGCCGTTGGTCCCGACTAAACCAAAAACTTTTTAAGAATTTTTGACGTATCAAAAACTTTTTACCCTATGTTCCTCGATCAAATAGGTACCGAGCACCAAAACCACCAGCGCCAACCGCGATTCCGCGCTGTAACGAGCGTTGGTCCTATAATACAGCTCTGAGGCACGCCGGAAGTTACTTTTATCTCTCAAGACTTCTCTCCATTCTGAAACAGATATCGTATTCTATTTGCTTGAAACTCTTCAGTGAGGCTTAGAGCCAAGGAGTGTCCTCATCTCGCTGAAAGAACCATCCCACCATTGAACTGATATGAGTTTAGGGACACTGCGGAAAGCGTATATCGCTGTGGTCGGAAGTAGGATTGTGAACTGAGTATCATAACTACTGATTCATCGCACAAGGTGCAAAGTGAAAATCATTACAACGAACTCACACAGGAGCAGTGGGACTGAATGCCCAGAAACTTAATTAACGCTTGCAGTGTTTCACTAACGTGCTAAAAAGCAGCGACGAGTCTCTGAAACTGAATATACTGGGATTTATGTCATTCACCCTACTCATGGATAAAGCTACCTTTACGAGAGGCGGGATCTTCAACCTTCACAACACCCACGTGTGGGTCGTCATGCTGTGGTCGCAGCGAACCATCGGCACAGGCTCAGCCAGCCTCACTGTGATTTAGGTGATTATTGGCGGCTGTCTCGTGGGACAAGACACCCTTCGGCAGCGCCTCGAAAGCGAGACATATCTGTACTTCCTGCAGGTGACGCCGCTTCCCCTCTTGAAAGATGTGCCCTTGGTGGTACGAAGGGTTATGTGTGTATTACCTGATGGTAGTCCAACTCACTGACCTCTTGAGTGTGCAGCTAAAACGTCAGTACTTCTGGCCATATGTCGATATGATTTTTTCCTCCTTACCCTCTGAGGGATCATTTCCTGCAGTTTGCACCCGAATATCTCTCCAACTATGCTGCTATGCTGTCCTAACAGTAAAACTTCGTTATCTACATAAACAAAAATGAATGTTTTTTTTAGTATTTTTGTCCTCTATGCATTCCTAAATCATTCATACGATTGAGAAAAAACTTCGGTGAGTTGTTCTGCCCCCCCCCCCCCCCCCTAAAGATGCCCGCCAACCCCACGCGCAAAAAAAGGGGGTACGACACACAATCCAGAAGATACGAGAACTGCCGCGTCAGGCATGACGTTTTGTTTTGTTACTTTTTTGCTTCTAAAGCTATTCATAAAACATTTCGCAAAGGAATTTAAAAAAGTATAAAAGGCCAAGAGCGTATTCCAGTGCAAACATTGTCAAAATTTCAAATCAGTCGGTCAAGAACTTACTGAGATTTACGATTAGGGACATTTAAATTTTATATTCGTTTGTTCTTAATAGAAAATCCGGGAGATTTTTTGACCGATTGATTTGCAATTTTAACACAACGTTGAATTCTAATATGTGGCTTAGTGAATTTAATATATTATTAACTGAGAACAGCGATCTCAGTGGCATCAATTACAGCATTCAAAACAAAATACCGTGCGAGACAACAAGTTCATCGATACTGGAATGAATCAAGACGCTGTTGTAAATTATGTGACTGAATTCTTGAATTCACTTGATACGCTGGGGTTACTGTAACACATGTTGATATTAAAAACTGAATGCCTCTCAGTCATCTCAGAAATATCAATCCACCATGGCTTTTCAGTGGTACCAGACTTTCAGCGAAAAAGATATTGAACAATATCATCGAACCAACAATATTAAGAAGGAATTTTAAAAGGAGAAGATATACTGTTACCACGCATCCCAATGATTCCAGAAGATATGCCATTCAAGTTCAAATGGAAATGTCGTGTGACGAAGGCCTCCCGTCGGGTAGACCGTTCGCCACTTCGGCGACTTGCGCGTCGATGGGGATGAAATGATGATGATTAGGACAACACAACACCCAGTCCCTGAGCGGAGAAAATCTCCGACCCAGCCGGGAACCGAACCCGGGCCCTTTGGATTGACAGTCTGTCGCGCTGACCACTCAGCTACCGGGGGCGGACTCAAGTTCAAATGCTTGTAGTAAGTAGTAGGGCAAAGTATGTACGGCTTCACTCTGCATTGTTGCCAAATTTATTCAAAATGGTGGGTCCAAGATGTGACATCATGGCGGGAAGTTCAAATTTTGGCGGGAAATTAGGTCAATTGGGCTACCTCCACTGCCCTAATGCCCCTCTACTCTCCTCCCTCTCCTATCCCCACCTAGAAATTGGAGGGAAAAGCATTAAGTCTGTGCTGGGCTGCCAGATAGGATAGATGTAAGTCTATTTTGTATGCATTATTTACTTAAACGATTTGATTGGTCATAGACAATACCTCCAGCCATTGTATTCACTGTTAGGTGTGGAGTCCAGCTGACCTAGTTCACAGTACCACCACCAGAAGGCGCCGTCGTCCCTTCCCCTCTCGTCTCCTGTGACATAAAGCTAGATGGCAGTCTGGGGAAAAGTGGTGGGAAAAGAACTCAATCTGTGTCTAGCTGCTGGAGTTGGGAGGTTGGACGTAATTTTTTACTGTGTTCAAAGGATAAGATCAAAGTCTGTGTCAGGTTCTAAACTGACATTAACACGTTCTGATCCATTGCTGTGACTGAAACCTAGACATCACACGATGTAAATTTTGCTGCTGCTCCCCAAACAAACACACAGGTCGATTTTAAGTAAAACACAGTCACAAAATATAGAAACGGGAAGAGTTTTGCGGTGTTGTGGAGTGTTTCCAAACAGTTCTCTGAAGGTGATTGATAGCTCCTAGATTTAAACCCAGCTTTCGCAGTGACGGAACAGCTGATGGCTCGGTGTCCATTTCGATTGATTCCTCATATTGCAGTCATGTATGCGATCACTGTATTGGTGCTAGCCATCCCCAGAAGAAGAGAGGAAGGAGAGTGGAGGGGCATTAGGTTAGTGGAGGTAGCCCAATTGACCCAATTTTCCGCCAAAATTTGAACTTCCCGCCATGATGTCACAGTGACTTTTCCACATCTATGGCCACCATCTTGGATCCATCATATTGAATAAATTTGGCAACAATGCAGAGTGAGGCCATACATACTTTGCCCTGCTACTTACTACAAGCAAATCTTTCTCCATCTCGCCCCTCCACTACTTTGCAATTACCATGTACTAGATTGCGAAGGTAGATAGATGATTGATGCAGTACTTCCCTCTATTATTATTTCTCGAACATATACACCAAACTATACCAAACGGCGATCTATATATTTCTAGCACTTTCATCATTGTGCGTATTTTGCGATAACCATTGCCCATCTTCCTCTATATGGATGGTAGTCACATTGCATTCCTGCATTCTTAGGATAACGTTAGAGACTGAAAGATCTCCTCACACTGTATTTGACGAATGCCCCCTGCAACACTGTCACCGATTAATTTGCAGCTGACCAGAAGTAGACCACTACATTCTAAGTCTCATGAAGGAGCAGAGCAAGCCATCAGAGGAGTTCCAACTCACATGTGATGGTAATGATGAAGCACGTACATCCTCTTTTGGCAACATCCTCTGGACGAATGAAGATTTATGCAGCGTACGCCACTCCACTCCCCTGTCGCATCTTGGACATAAAATCGAGACTTCAGTTTCATAACTACAGTGATTCTAAGTTATTGACAGATATTTGTGAGGTACTGCAGTCCTGTATACACATCTGATTGACAGATGTCATATTTATGGAGTTAGTGGCAGCATAACTGCTGCTAAGCATTTGTCTAGTTCATTGTGAGAGGAATTCTGTGTTACTAACGATCATTTTTTATAGGACTGTTGACAGCATAGTATAATTTCTGAACCGTGATCGGATGTGAGCAGGGGTGCTACACACCTCTAGAAAGCTATATTGTGCATGTATCACAAAGAATCGATGTTTTAAGGAAGTGGTTTTTCATTTTATAGGTTGTCACTATACAGGGTGTTACAAAAAGGTACGGCCAAACTTTCAGGAAACATTCCTCACACACAAAGAAAGAAAATATGTTATGTGGACATGTGTCCGGAAACGCTTATTTTCCATTTAGAGCTCATTTTATTACTTCTCTTCAAATCACATTAATCATGGAATGGAAACGCACAGCAACAGAACGTACCAGCGTGACTTCAAACACTTTGTTACAGTAAATGTTCAAAATGTCCTCCGTTAGCGAGGATACATGTATCCACGCTCCGTCGCATGGAATCCATGATGCGCTGATGGAGCCCTGGAGAATGACGTATTGTATCACAGCCATCCACAATACGAGTACGAAGAGTCTCTACATTTCGTACTGGGGTTGCGTAGACAAGAGCTTTCAAATGCCCCCATAAATGAAAGTCAAGAGGGTTGAGGTCAGGAGAGCATGGAGGCCATGGAATTGGTCCGCCTCTACCAATCCATCGGTCACCGAATCTGTTGTTGAGAAGCGTACGAACACTTCGACTGAAATGTGCAGGAGCTCCATCGTGCATCAACCACATGTTGTGTCGTACTTGTAAAGGCACATGTTCTAGCAGCACAGGTAGAGTATCTCGTATGAAATCATGATAACGTGCTCCATTGAGCGTAGGTGGAACGAAACTAAAATGAGCTCTACCATGGAAATTAAGCGTTTGCGGACACATGTCCACATAACATCTTTTCTTTATTTGTGTGTGAGGAATGTTTCCTGAAAGTTTGGCCGTTCCTTTTTGTAACACCCTGTAGTTTGTCGTAGAGAAACGTGCAAGGAGAATATATGTCAAGCACTGGAAATACGTTTCTTACAATGTGATATTAACAGTGTTGCATTCCACATGACTAATAGGTCGGAAAACGCACTGCTCTAACATTATAGCATGTTTTGTAAGTGCAGAACCATGTAGCCTTAGGACTGGCTGTGTTTATGTTCTCTCTTACAATACTTTCTTGGTACTGACCCCACACACTAAAACAATACTTTAGAATTGATAGCGCAGTTGATTTACATAAACTGCTTCAAACTCCATCTGTCTGGAACTCCATCATACATAAAAACCGCACGTTTCTTCTTCCTAACCGTTTGTTATACCTGTTATATCATCACAACACTTTATACCGATAAGGGGTGCTAACTTCCTCGACATGCGCGCATCTGGAGGAATCTGGTGCACTTGGATCGGTGCCGTGAGTAAGATTGGTGCAGAACGGCAGTTACGGACATGGCTTGCTCTGCTCCTTCATGAGACGTGGAATGTGGTGGTCTACTTCTGGTCAGCTGCAAATTCAATCAGTGACAGTGTTGCCTGGGCCCAGAACGATTGACGTTTCCGGCATACGACAGGATCCGTCCGAAATGGATGGGCTGGGTTGCAGGAATGTAGCTGACCTAACTGTGTCGTCCTCCAGACGGCTGAATAGTGAACTAGTACTCGGTATTTGTCGGGCAGCCATCATGATCGCATGTGTTCTCCGTGGAAATCTGAGAAGATTCACTATGGGCGTGTGTTTCCAATGCACAGTTATTCCCTCCCGTGTAAATTGACGACTGCGTCGCATTACCCGCCTTTATTTGACTAAGATAACAACGATTGTGGTGTGTGAATCTAGAAGATGAAAAAAAAATAAACAAAAAGCTGGAAGAAACATTTGCTGGTTCTCTACATATGAGATATACCTGAGTTGACTATGTAAAGTAGAAGTATCATTTGGAATCTGTTATTTCATTGAAATCGGTATTTGTTGAAAAAATACGAGTGGAACAATTATTTTCCCCTATTGTTTCGAGTTTTTGGGTAAGGATCTTCGAAGACAAAATGAGTTTCTAATTACTCAGTGATTTGCGGCACGTTCCACCTCACCGCACCTGGCTAAAGTTTCGGGTCTCTATAGGTATAATTTCCAGTCTTTATCTTCGGAATTATACTATGCAAACGATCCGTAGCATATTGCTTGATATTGAGGACTATCGCATAAATGGTATGATAATCTGGCAAACCATGTGAAAGTGCATATGTTATTCCAATCCCAGAGATTGGAGATGACTGTAGAAAGCATGGCAGCAAAGAAGTTGGGTGGGGCCGGAAACAGTATAGTCTTTGTGATAAGGGGAACCGACCCAGCCTTCGTACACCAGTTCGGAGAAAGACTGCGGTCCCCTGAGGGCTCCCTGATCGCGCATCGAGCCAGTGTGTATGCAGGGGCAGTGACCGCCACGGGAGATGACCGATCGAGCTCGCGGGAAATATCTAGTGCTGCGAGGCCTATATACAGTGCATGTGCTTATTATTTTTGGGATCTGTCTGTCTTTATGGTGTATGTACGAGTGTCTGGTGGTTGATATGAAGGATGCAGAAGCGATGATTTTGTATGGCACAGGATACGAATTGTTTTACTACATCGATATGAACCATGGACCTTGCCGTTGTTGGGGAGGCTTGCGTGCCTCAGCGATACAGATGGCCGTACCGTAGGTGCAACCACAACGGAGGGGTATCTGTTGAGAGGCCAGACAAACATGTGGTTCCTGAAGAGGTGCAGCAGCCTTTTCAGTAGTTGCAGGGGCAACAGTCTGGATGATTGACTGATCTGGCCTTGTAACATTAACCAAAACGGCCTTGCTGTGCTGGTACTGCGAACGGCTGAAAGCAAGGGGAAACTACAGCCGTAATTTTTCCCGAGGACATGCAGCTTTACTGTATGATTAAATGATGATGGCGTCCTCTTGGGTAAAATATTCCGGAGGTAAAATAGTCCCCCATTCGGATCTCCGGGCGGGGACTACTCAAGAGGACGTCGTTATCAGGAGAAAGAAAACTGGCATTCTACGGATCGGAGCGTGCAATGTCAGACCCCTTAATCGGGCAGGTAGGTTAGAAAATTTAAAAAGGGAAATGGATAGGTTTAAAGTTAGATATAGTGGGAATTAGTGAAGTTCGGTGGCAGGAGGAACAAGACTTTTGGTCAGGTGATTACAGGGTTATAAATACAAAATCAAATAGGGGTAATGCAGGAGTAGGTTTAATAATGAATAAACAAATAGGAGTGCGGGTTAGCTACTACAAACAGCATAGTGAACGCATTATTGTGGCCAAGATAGACACAAAGCCCATGCCTACTACAGTAGTACAAGTTTATATGCCAACTAGCTCTGCAGATGATGAAGAAATTGATGAAATGTATGACGAGATAAAAGAAATTATTCAGGTAGTGAAGGGAGACGAAAATTTAATAGTCATGGGTGACTGGAATTCGTCAGTAGGAAAAGGGAGAGAAGGAAACATAGTAGGTGAATATGGATTGGGGGGAAGAAATGAAAGAGGAAGCCGCCTTGTAGAATTTTGCACAGAGCATAACTTAATCATAGCTAACACTTGGTTCAAGAATCATAAAAGAAGGTTGTATACCTGGAAGAATCCTGGAGATACTATAGGTATCAGATAGATTATATAATGGTAAGACAGAGATTTAGGAACCAGGTTTTAAATTGTAAGACATTTCCAGGGGCAGATGTGGATTCTGACCACAATCTATTGGTTATGAACTGCAGATTGAAACTGAAGAAACTGCAAAAAGGTGGGAATTTAAGGAGATGGGACCTGGATAAACTGAAAGAACCAGAGGTTGTAGAGAGTTTCAGGGAGAGCATAAGGGAACAATTGACAGGAATGGGGGAAAGAAATACAGTAGAAGAAGAATGGGTAGCTCTGAGGGATGAAGTAGTGAAGGCAGCAGAGGATCAAGTAGGTAAAAAGACGAGGGCTTGTAGAAATCCTTGGGTAACAGAAGAAATATTGAATTTAATTGATGAAAGGAGAAAACTTAAAAATGCAGTAAATGAAGCAGGCAAAAGGGAATACAAACGTCTCAAAAATGAGATCGACAGAAAGTGCAAAATGGCCATGAAGGGATGGCTAGAGGACAAATGTAAGGATGTAGAGGCTTGTCTCACTAGGGGTAAGATAGATACTGCCTACAGGAAGATTGGAGAGACCTTTGGAGAGAAGAGAACCACTTGTATGAATATCAAGAGCTCAGATGGCAACCCAGTTCTAAGCAAAGAAGGGAAGGCAGAAAGGTGGAAGGAGTATATAGAGGGTTTATACAAGGGCGATGTACTTGAGGACAGTATTATGGAAATGGAAGAGGATGTAGATGAAGATGAAATGGGAGATAAGATACTGCATGAAGAGTTTGACAGAGCACTGAAAGACCTGAGTCGAAACAAGGCCCCGGGAGTAGACAACATTCCATTAGAACTACTGATGGCGTTGGGAGAGCCAGTCATGACAAAACTCTACCATCTGGTGAGCAAGATGTATGAGACAGGCGAAATACCCACAGACTTCAAGAAGAATATAATAATTCCAATACCAAAGAAAGCAGGTGTTGACAGATGTGAAAATTACCGAACTATCAGTTTAATAAGTCACAGCTGCAAAATACTAACGCGAATTCTTTACAGACGAATGGAAAGACTGGTAGAAGCGGACCTCGGGGAAGATCAGTTTGGATTCCGTAGAAATGTTGGAACACGTGAGGCAATACTAACCTTACGACTTACCTTAGAAGAATGATTAAGAAGAGGCAAACCTACGTTTCTAGCATTTGTAGACTTAGAGAAAGCTTTTGACAACGTTAACTGGAATACTCTCTTTCAAATTCTGAAGGTGGCAGGGGTAAAATACAGAGAGCGAAAGGCTATTAACAATTTGTACAGAAACCAGATGGCAGTTATAAGAGTCGAGGGGCATGAAAGGGAAGCAGTGGTTGGGAAAGGAGTGAGACAGGGTTGTAGCCTCTCCCCGATGTTATTCAATCTGTATATTGAGCAAGCAGTAAAGGAAAGAAAAGAAAAATTCGGAGTAGGTATTAAAATTCATGGAGAAGAAGTAAAAACTTTGAGGTTCGCCGATGACATTGTAATTCTGTCAGAGACAGCAAAGGACTTGGAAGAGCAGTTGAACGGAATGGACAGTGTCTTGAAAGGAGGATATAAGATGAACATCAACAAAAGCAAAACGAGGATAATGGAATGTAGTCGAATGAAATCGGGTGATGCTGAGGGGATTAGATTAGGAAATGAGACACTTAAAGTAGTAAAGGAGTTTTGCTATTTAGGGAGTAAAATAACTGATGATGGTCGAAGTAGAGAGGATATAAAATGTAGACTGGCAATGGCAAGGAAATCGTTTCTGAAGAAGGAGAAATTTGTTAACATCGAGTATAGATTTAAGTGTCAGGAAGTCGTTTCTGAAAGTATTTGTATGGAGTGTAGCCATGTATGGAAGTGAAACATGGACGATAACCAGTTTAGACAAGAAGAGAATAGAAGCTTTCGAAATGTGGTGCTACAGAAGAATGCTGAAGATAAGGTGGGTAGATCACGTAACTAATGAGGAGGTATTGAATAGGATTGGGGAGAAGAGAAGTTTGTGGCACAACTTGACTAGAAGAAGGGATCAGTTGGTAGGACATGTTTTGAGGCATCAAGGGATCACAAATTTAGCATTGAAGGGCAGCGTGGAGGGTAAAAATCGTAGAGGGAGACCAAGAGATCAATACACTAAGCAGATTCAGAAGGATGTAGGTTGCAGTATGTACTGGGAGATGAAGAAGCTTGCACAGGATAGAGTAGCATGGAGAGCTGCATCAAACCAGTCTCAGGACTGAAGACCACAACAACAACAACATCGATATGGTATATGGTGATATAGTACGGTTGGAGATGGCTTTCAACTAAAAATTTCAAGCTTTCCTCGACAGTGTAATTGCAGGAGTGTCTTTGGCAGTAGTTTCCTATTTCATGATCTGTAGACCACTTTTGCAGAGTTTAATTGTCAGTACTGCATGCCTGCTGCATGCTTCTTTTCGATTTGTATAAAATAGTTTTGCCGCTGAAAGTCTCATAATTTGTCTGTCTGCAGAAAAAAAATGGTGGACACTGATGCCACACTGGTAGCAGCAGCAGTTTGGCGGGTTTCACACCGAAAATTTCAAGCTTTCCTCGACAGTAGCAGAGCAGTGTAACAGAGAAAGTGTCTTTGGCGATAGTTTCCGTATTTCATAGCATATTCAATTGGATTTAATAAATCCTGAAGTAGCTCGTGTTGAAAGACAGCGATATCTCCCACAAAGCACGCGAAGTGTCTCAAGGATGGAGTCTCTCTCTCTCTCTCTCTCTGTTATAGTTCCTTAGTTCCTGTGACATGTTCAAGTTACGCATATGACAATATACTGCAACATCAAATGTAATAACTCCTGAAGCAATTTGCGTTCAATGACAAAGGGAATACATGTGCTGGTGATGGGAAGGATGAGGAAGGCCGCAGGTATTTACAATGTGACAGGAAGTATGTGGCCGCTCCTGTAGGTACCACATGGCCATGCCATAAGCTGGCGAGTGGCCTCTCTTCCATCGAAGAAAGCACACCTGAGTGAAGGTCTTGCCTCTTGCACTTCCGATGACTGACTGGCCTTTTATCGAATGCTCTACTGTTACAGCACATGTATGGATTGCAAAGTGTAACTTAGCCCCATCCTGCTGCATCTTCATTATTTCATGAAAAGTATTTGTGTTCACCAAATATCATTGCTATGGACACAGTCCTAAGGTGCATGGTAACAGCTAATATACTCCTCCTCCTCCAGCATAGACGTCTCATCCTCTGAACACAGTAAACAATTACATCCATCCTCCCAAGTCCAGCAGCTAGACACAGACTGAGTCCTTTCCCCGCCATTTTCCCCCAGACCGCTATATTGGATTATGTCATACGAGGGGAGTGGGAAAGGAAGACAGTGCCTTCTAGTGGTTGTACTGTGCACTAGGTCAGTTGGACTCCAGACCTCATGGTGAACACAGTGGATGGACGTACTGTCAATGACAATTCAAATTGCTTAAATAAACACTGCATCCAAAATAAAGACTTACATCCATCCTATCCGGCAGCTCAGCACAAACTGAGTCCTTTTTTTACCAATTTTCTGATATTTTTTTTTGGGGGGGGGGGAGAAGGGGACGGGAGAAATGTACACAAAAATATCCAGC
The DNA here is from genome assembly GCF_023898315.1 of Schistocerca nitens. Lineage (NCBI taxonomy): Eukaryota > Metazoa > Arthropoda > Insecta > Orthoptera > Acrididae > Schistocerca > Schistocerca nitens. The sequence continues at coordinate 320,644,398 of NC_064614.1, read as the reverse complement.
AGCCAACACAGACCTAATAGTTTTTCCGCCAATTTCCGGGAGGGGTGAGGTGTTAGGTTAGTGGAGGTAGCCCAATTGACCTATTTTTCCGCCAAAATTTGAATCCCCCCCATGACGTCACTGCGACATTGCCACATCTATGGCCGCCATATTGTATTAATTTGGCAGCAATGCAGAATGGCCATTCATACTTTTCGTTACTACTAAAGTAGTATCCGCTGTGACTCGCATTTTCAGTGACCATCAACAAGGCGCAGAAACAGTCGCTACAAGTGCGTGGACTGAATTAGGGAAAACCATGTTTCGCACATGGAAAACTTTACATCTACATCTACATCTACATCCATACTCCGAAGCCACCTGACGGTGTGTGGCGGAGGGTACCTTGAATACTTCTATCGGTTCTCCCTTCTATTCCAGTCTCGTATTGTTCGCGGAAAGAAGGATTATCGGTATACTTCTGTGTGGGCTCTAATGTCTCTGATTTTATCCTCATGGTCTCTTCGCGAGATATACGTAGGAGGGAGCAATATACTGCTTGACTCTTCGGTGAAGGTATGTTCTCGAAACTTTAACAAAATCCGGTACCAAGCTACTGAGCGTCTCTCCTGCAGAGTCTTCCACTGGAGTTTATCTATCATCTCCGTAACGCTTTCGCGATTACTAAATGAGCCTGTAACGAAGCGCGCTGCTCTCCGTTGGATCTTCTCTATCTCTTCTACCAACCCTATCCGGTGCGGATCCCACACTGCTGAGCAATATTCAAGCAGTGGGCGAACAAGCGTACTGTAACCTACTTCCTTTGTTTTCGGATTGCATTTCCTTAGGATTCTTCCAATGAATCTCAGTCTGGCATCTGCTTTACCGACGATCAACTTTATATGATCATTCCATTTTAAATCACTCCTAATGCGTACTCCCAGATAATTTATGGAATTAACTGCTTCCAGTTGCTGACATACTATTTTGTAGCTAAATGATAAGGGATCTATCTTTCTATGTATTCGCAGCACATTACACTTGTCTACATTGAGATTCAATTGCCATTCCCTGCACCATGCGTCAATTCGCTGCAAATCCTCCTGCATTTCAGTACAATTTTCCATTGTTACAACCTCTCGATATACCACAGCATCATCCGTAAAAAGCCTCAGTGAACTTCCGATGTCATCGACAAGGTCATTTATATATATTGTGAATAGCAACGGTCCTACGACACTCCCCTGCGGCACACCTGAAATCACTCTTATTTCGGAAGACTTCTCTCCATTGAGAATGACATGCTGTTATCTAGGACATGCTGTTACCTAGGAACTCTTCAATCCAATCACACAATTGGTCTGATAGTCCATATGCTCTTACTTTGTTCATTAAACGACTGTGGGGAACTGTATCGAACGCCTTGCGGAAGTCAAGAAACACGGCATCTACCTGTGAACCCATGTCTATTGCCCTCTGAGTCTCGTGAACGAATAGAGCGAGCTGGGTTTCACACGACCGTCTTTTTCGAAACCCATGCTGATTCCTAAAGAGTAGAAATACATGCTGACTCGTCGGGAAATCGTCTGACTTATTCGTGTATGCACCAGACGAAAAAACCCGTAATATTGTGTACCCAAAAGCGCTTCAACAAACAGGTTATAAAACCAAAATGGTTTTTTTTTTCTTTCCGTCGCATTGCAACGCTTGTTGGTTAGGGCTATTTTTCTGTATTTCGTGGTGTTGCAGTTTAAATGGCTTGCAGTGTCGTTTCATTTCTTCACCACCAATATGTTAAAGTACTGAACCAGTTCACTGCCCTGTACGCGCTCCTGGCCCCCCAGAGCTCTCACGAAAAGTGCGATGCTGTACAACTAGCCTAGTTGTGCTGTCTCTTTTCTTGCATTGCCCCGGTATCGGCCACCCCGCTGTGCCACGGCGGCCAGTATCGGTGGAGGCAGACGTGGAGAATGCCGCGAGAACATTCCGCGCGGTGCGTCCCCCTGCAGGCGGCGTGTTATCCGGCCGGCATGCTGTTCTCTCTCTCTCTCTCTCTCTCTCTCTCACACACACACACACACACACACACACACACACACACACCTGCACACTCACCCCAGGCATGTCTGCTGGCCAACTGCTCTTATCCCGCCTACTTAAGCTGAAATTATTCCGATATGCAGATCACACAGCTAGAGAGGTTTTGGGACGCTGCAAAAGAACTCTTAATTTTGTGGTTTCTACTACCTTCGTATTTTGATCAGAGATAGTTGGATGACTCTGTCATTCTTTAGTAAAAATATCACTTTTATTCGTTATTTGAAGACATTAACCCTTAACGTGTGAGGTACTTATGTTGAGACATCGTTTGTGAGCTGAGATCTACAAGATCACTTTGCTTTATGCTTCCCTCTGATTTATAGAAACCTCAAATCTGATATCCTGATTGTTGTTGTTGTGGTCTTCACTCCTGAAAATAGTTTGTTCCAGCTCTCCATGCTACTCTATCCTGTCTGTGGAAGCTTCTTCATCTCCCAGTACGTACTGCAACCTACATCCTTCTGAATCTGCTTAGTGTATTCATCTCTTGGGCTCCCTCTACGATTTTTACCCTCCACGCTGCCCTCCAATGCTAAATTTGTGATCCCTTGATGCCTCAGAACATGTCCTACCAACCGGTCCCTTCTTCTTGTCAAGTTGTGCCACAAACTCCTCTTCTCCCCAATTCTATTCAATACCTCCTCATTAGTTATGTGATCTACCCATCTAATCTTCAGCATTCTTCTGATTGTACAGAGTAGTATTTAAGTGACACAACAATTAATACAATATTCTATGTTGACAATACTCGATGCACGTATGTATGCTTTATACAAGTTGCTTTAATTCAACTTAAAATATTACGGGAAAATACTTGGATTGGTTCCAACCCTTCTAGTAAGTGGATTAGTAAAAATATTAAGCTATTGATAGCAAATTCAGATATTAATGGGTCAAAGTGAACCATTAAAAACTGGATATATGACATGTATTTTTTTACATTTGTACAATATTGCAAGTATTTGTTACCGATTATGCTCAACAGCGATATTTTGTAAAGAAGCGTACGTGGTCGCTCCTTTATATCTGCCAATTGAGGAACAATAGTGTGTTTTTGTGCCCTGTTTTCTGCCATAAAAGGTTTACATGACCATTTGTACCCGTTTCTTTTCCATAACAAGCCCTCTTATAATCATTGCTTATTGCATCATCATCTCTTTCATTGCCAGAAATTTCAGAATTTGAATCATCATCGCATATCTACGTGTAGATGTGATCCTCACACTCGTCAACACCACTCGCGTAATTTAGCCATGAATGTATTACAGCATCAAACTCTTTATTACCTGGACAAAGGCTGCTATACATGGGTTTACCTGCACTCGACATAAAATTGCTTTGTGAGGTGCTTGACACAGATCGCACGCGCTAATAATGACGCCACATTTGTCACTCGGTAAAACCTGGAGATAAACTGAAACCTCAACAGTGCTCAATGACAGTAATACGTAACTCAGATAGAAGTGGGAGCCAGCAAACGCAGACCAAGGTGCCAATATAAAACTGTGGAGTTATAAATCAGTATGGGAGACTGTTGTTGTTGTTGTGGTCTTCAGTCCTGAGACTGGTTTGATGCAGCTCTCCATGCTACTCTATCCTGTGCAAGCTTCTTCATCTCCCAGTACATACTGCAACCTACATCCTTCTGAATCTGCTTAGTGTATTGATCTCTTGGTCTCCCTCTACGATTTTTACCCTCCACGCTGCCCTTCAATGCTAAATTTGTGATCCCTTGATGCCTCAAAACATGTCCTACCAACTGATCCCTTCTTCTAGTCAAGTTGTGCCACAAACTTCTCTTCTCCCCAATCCTATTCAATACCTCCTCATTAGTTACGTGATCTACCCACCTTATCTTCAGCATTCTTCTGTAGCACCACATTTCGAAAGCTTCTATTCTCTTCTTGTCTAAACTGGTTATCGTCCATATTTCACTTCCATACATGGCTACACTCCATACAAATACTTTCAGAAACGACTTTCTGACACTTAAATCTATACTCGATGTTAACAAATTTCTCTTCTTCATAAACGATTTCCTTGCCATTGCCAGTCTACATTTTATATCCTCTCTACTTCGACCATCATCAGTTATTTTGCTCCCTAAATAGCAAAACTCCTTTACTACTTTAAGTGTCTCATTTCCTAATCTAATCCCCTCAGCATCACCCGATTTCATTCGACTACATTCCATTATCCTCGTTTTGCTTTTGTTGATGTTCATCTTATATCCTCCTTTCAAGACACTGTCCATTCCGTTCAACTGCTCTTCCAAGTCTTTTGCTGTCTCTGACAGAATTACAATGTCATCGGCGAACCTCAAAGTTTTTACTTCTTCTCCATGAATTTTAATACCTACTCCGAATTTTTCTTTTCTTTCCTTTACCGCCTGCTCAATATACAGATTGAATAACATCGGGGAGAGGCTACAACCCTGTCTCACTCCTTTCCCAACCACTGCTTCCCTTTCATGCCCCTCGACTCTTATAACTGCCATCTGGTTTCTGTACAAATTGTTAATAGCCTTTCGCTCCCTGTATTTTACCCCTGCCACCTTTAGAATTTGAAAGAGAGTATTCCAGTTAACGTTGTCAAAAGCTTTCTCTAAGTCTACTAATGCTAGAAACGTAGGTTTGCCTTTTCTTAATCTTTCTTCTAAGATAAGTCGTAAGGTTAGTATTGCCTCACGTGTTCCAACATTTCTACGGAATCCAAACTGATCTTCCCCGAGGTCCGCTTCTACCAGTTTTTCCATTCGTCTGTAAAGAATTCGCGTTAGTATTTTGCAGCTGTGACTTATTAAACTGATAGTTCGGTAATTTTCACATCTGTCAACACCTGCTTTCTTTGGTATTGGAATTATTATATTCTTCTTGAAGTCTGTGGGTATTTCGCCTGTCTCATACATCTTGCTCACCAGATGGTAGAGTTTTGTCATGACTGGCTCTCCCAACGCCATCAGTAGTTCTAATGGAATGTTGTCTACTCCCGGGGCCTTGTTTCGACTCAGGTCTTTTAGTGCTCTGTCAAACTCTTCACGCAGTATCTTATCTCCCATTTCATCTTCATTTACATCCTCTTCCATTTCCATAATACTGTCCTCAAGTACATCGCCCTTGTATAAACCCTCTATATACTCCTTCCACCTTTAGGCCTTCCCTTCTTTGCTTAGAACTGGATTGCCATCTGAGCTCTTGATATTCATACAAGTGGTTCTCTTCTCTCCAAAGGTCTCTTTAATTTTCCTGTAGGCAGTATCTATCTTACCCCTAGTGAGACAAGCCTCTACATCATTACATTTGTCCTCTAGCCATGCCTGCTTAGCCATTTTGCACTTTCTGTCGATCTCATTTTTGAGACGTTTGTATTCCTTTTTGCCTGCTTCATTTACTGCATTTTTATATTTTCTCCTTTCATCAATTAAATTCAATATTTCTTCTGTTACCCAAGGATTTCTACAAGCCCTCGTCTTTTTACCTACTTGATCCTCTGCTGCCTTCACTACTTCATCCCTCAGAGCTACCCATTCTTCTTCTACTGTATTTCTTTCCCCCATTCCTGTCAATTGTTCCCTTATGCTCTCCCTGAAACTCTCTACAACCTCTGGTTCTTTCAGTTTATCCAGGTCCCATCTCCTTAAATTCCCACCTTTTTGCAGTTTCTTCAGTTTCAATCTGCAGTTCATAACCAATAGATTGTGGTCAGAATCCACATCTCCACCTGGAAATGTCTTACAATTTAAAACCTGGTTCCTAAATCTCTGTCTTACCATTATATAATCTATCTGATACCTTTTAGTATCTCCAGGATTCTTCCAGGTATACAACCTTCTTTTATGATTCTTGAACCAAGTGTTAGCTATGATTAAGTTATGCTCTGTGCAAAATTCTACAAGGCGGCTTCCTCTTTCATTTCTTCCCCCCAATCCATATTCACCTACTATGTTTCCTTCTCTCCCTTTTCCTACTGACGAATTCCAGTCACCCATGACTATTAAATTTTCGTCTCCCTTCACTACCTGAATAATTTCTTTTATCTCGTCATACATTTCATCAATTTCTTCATCATCTGCAGAGCTAGTTGGCATATAAACTTGTACTACTGTAGTAGGCATGGGCTTTGTGTCTATCTTTGCCACAATAATGCGTTCACTATGCTGTTTGTAGTAGCTAACCCGCACTCCTATTTGTTTATTCATTATTAAACCTACTCCTGCATTACCCCTATTTGATTTTGTATTTATAACCCTGTAATCACCTGACCAAAAGTCTTGTTCCTCCTGCCACCGAACTTCACTAATTCCCACTATATCTAACTTTAACCTATCCATTTCCCTTTTTAAATTTTCTAACCTACCTGCCCGATTAAGGGGTCTGACATTGCACGCTCCGATCCGTAGAATGCCAGTTTTCTTTCTCCTGATAACGACGTCCTCTTGAGTAGTCCCCGCCCGGAGATCCGAATGGGGGACTATTTTACCTCCGGAATATTTTACCCAAGAGGACGCCATCATCATTTAATCATACAGTAAAGCTTCATGTCCTCGGGAAAAATTACGTTTGTAGTTTCCCCTTGCTTTCAGCCGTTCGCAGTACCAGCACAGCAAGGCCGTTTTGGTTAATGTTACAAGGCCAGATCAGTCAATCATCCAGACTGTTGCCCCTGCAACTACTGAAAAGGCTGCTGCACCTCTTCGGGAACCACATGTTTGTCTGGCCTCTCAACAGATACCCCTCCGTTGTGGTTGCACCTACGGTACGGCCATCTGTATCGCTGAGGCACGCAAGCCTCCCCACCAACGGCAAGGTCCATGGTTCATGGGAGACTGCACCTTATGAATTGAGAGTATGCCGGCCGGAGTGGCCGAGCGGTTCTAGGCGCTACAGTCTGGAACCGCGCGACCGCTACGGTCGCAGGTTCGAATCATGCCTCGGGCATGGATGTGTGTGATGTCCTTAGGTTAGTTAGGTTTAAGTAGTTCTAAGTTCTGGGGGACTGATGACCAAAGTAGTTAAGTCCCATAGTGCTCAGAGCCATTTTGAATTGAGAGTAAATACGGACGAGGTGGCACACCGCTAAGCCAATGGACTCGCAATCTGGAGGACAGCCGTTTAAATCCACTTCCACTCAGTAAATTCCCTATATCATTTAAGAGAAATGATGGGATGATGTTTTTCGAAAAGCACACAACTAATATCCTTCGTAGTCCTTGCCACATTATCATTTATGCTACGCGCTGTGAGGTCATAGTTGCTGTACCTCGATCGACAAGAGAACAAATACCTCTGCGACGTGCGACAACGAGTGGCTAAGCGTCTTTGGTCTCAACAATGAGTTTTATAGTTACTTGTTTTCGGTGCGCGTGCCAACGGGGCAGTCGTAGTCGTTAACCCTTTCACTAACATTCTTTTTTTTTCAGAGTGAAAGACTTTAGCTTAAGGGTAATTTAATTAATGTCGTATTCAGAAATAACGACACAAAAAAACATTTCCCGCAATTTCGTTTTTCAACATAGGGATGTGTGGGATATACAGAGTTATTCGTAAGTACCTCTGGGGTTTCAGAAGAGGACTGGGCAAAAACTGCAAGACACACACAGAAAATGTACGCCCACCAGTGGATAGAGTAGCTTTCCCCGTACTTAAGTCACATTGCAGGTGCTCAGTAAGGCACCTTTCGTGATGCGGCAAACGCCAATACGGTCGCGCAGTTCGATGATAGGAATTGCCTGGGAAGGTGCGACAGCAGCCTGCTTTGCAAATTTGTTCCTTGGCCTGCCTTCGCTCATGCGCGAACTAAATTGACACGACAATACGAAGTGATTGCAGCACAGGCTTAACAAAGAAACTTGGAGAAAGCGCAACCAGCACGTGCAAGCTGGAATTCTAAGAGTTCTGCAAGGCATTAGCTAGTTTCTACTTACCACTGGGATGTTGATGCATGGCAATAACATACAACAAATTCCTACTGGTTGTCTGATAATCTATCGTGGGATACACGCGTCCCAATGGTAGGGAAAGTGTTAAAGTGGAGTTAACATATGTGGTCGGTCGCGAACACTCCGTAGGAGCCAAGTAGTATACGGAATTTTACGGCCGTGTGTCAGAAACGATACAGAATACTAAGTCGCAAGTTGAGCAAGTCGTCCAAAATAGAAGCATTATTGAGAGGTTAAGTTCTATTCAATCTCGTAGCATGATTTTGTTACTATAATTCAATGTTACCTTCCGACAAAGGATACAATGAATGAATCGTGACTTCTGAATCCGTTGGGCTTAAAAAACTTTACCCAACCGAGTATCAAATAATGCTAACGCTTTAAGTATTTGTCATCGGCTAGGAAAGGAGTAATTATTAGCGAAGTGAGCAACGAAGAGGAGCCCATAATCTCTAATGACCTCGTTGGCGACTAGGTGTTACGCCCTAACTCTCCCTTATCCCTTTGTTGTTGTAGTCTTCAGTCCAGAGACTGATTTGATACAGTTCTCTATACTTTTCTACCTTGTGCAAGCCTCTGTATCTCCGAATAACTACCTACATCTTTCTGAATCTGCATACTGTATCCATCGCTTGGTCTCCCTCTATAATCCCCCCCCCCCCCCCCGCACGCACACGCGCGCGCACACACACACACACACACACACACACACACACACACACACACACACACACACACAGATCCCTCCAGTACTAAACTGGTGATCCCTTGATGGCACAGAATGCGTCCTATGAACCAATCCCTTCTGTTAGTCAAGTAGTGCCACGAATTTCTTGTCTCCCCAATTCTGCTCAGACCTCCTCATTAGTTACGCGATCTACCAATCCAATCTTCAGCATTTTCTGCAGCACCACGTCCCAAAAGCTTTATTCTCTTCTTGTCTAAACTGTTTATCGTCCATGTTTCACTTTCATTCATGGCAACACTTCAGAAAATACCTTCAGAAAAGTCTTCGTAACACTTAAAAGTCTATACTCGATGTTAACAAATGTCTCTTCTTCAGAAACGCTTTTCTTGCCATTCCCAACTGGCAGTACATCTTCTCTACTTTGGCCATCATCAGTAATTTTGTGGCCCAAATAGCAAAACCTGTCTACTATTTTGTCTCGTAGCCTAATGTAATTCCCTCAGCGTCACCTGATTTGATTCGACTCTATTCCATTAGCCTTGTTCTGCTTTTGTTCATGTTTGTGGTGTCACCTCAAGGCGCCACGCTTGCTAGGTTGTAGGCTTCAAATCGGCCGCGGTCCGTCAGTACACACAGGACCCGCTAGTAGCCACTGTCGACACTAGCAGACCGAGCGCCGCCACTCGGCTGGTCTTACGAGGCAAGCTAGCGCACTGGCCAGTTCTACAGCCGACTTTAATAGGAATGGTTCACTTGTTATAGCTTCAGAGACCTCATTTGCAGAGACGCTAGTTAGCATAGCCTTCGGCTAAGTCAGTAGTTACGACCTAGCCAGGCGCCACGTACAGTTTGTGCATTGACAATTTATCTATATGTGTGAAGCAATCAGAATTGTAAAGAAGTATTCGCAGTTCATTCTATAACTGCACTTGTAATATTAGTGTACAAAGTCAAGATCGACGTTCACCGCTGGTTCTGAATTTAAGCTAAGTATTTAATTGTATTTTTGTCTACTAACTTTCTAATCACCTAAGATGTTCCAGATACATCCCGTCAAGTATACTTCAGTAATCCTCACGTCGGCCTATGTGATCAATGCGTTCAATTAATGGCCACACCTCGTGATCAGACTAGGAGTCAAATTGCGTGACTCAGCCGGGTAAACCTTTTTCCATGAGGCCCATCGTTCCGCCTCATACATAACAATGTTAATCTTATATCTTCCTTTCAAGGCACTGTCCATTCCGTTCAACTGCTCTTCCAAGTCCTTTCCTGTCTCTGACAGAATTGCAATGTCATTTTATTGTTTATATTTACACACCTCGTTCCGTAGGAACAAATTGAGGAGCAAATCTCCACGATCGTGGAACGTGTTAGTACATGAAATTACAACATAAAAGTTCTGGACGCTGCAGTCTGGAACCGCGAGACCGCTACGGTCGCAGGCTCGAGTCCTGCCTCAGGCATGGATGTGTGTGATGTCCTTAGGTTAGTTAGGTTTAACTAGTTCTACGTTCTAGGGGACTAATGACCTTAGAAGTTGAGTCCCATAGTGCTCAGAGCCATTTCAACCATTTTTAATGACAGATAAAAACAAAACGTTTATGGACCCCAAAACATCAAGCCATAAGTTTAAGTAAACGCAGTCAATAATATAACATAGGAATCAGCTTAATTTTTCAAGGAACTCAACAGAACAGAAGGAATGACCCATGAGGAAACTCTTAAGTTTCAGTTTGAAAGCGCGTGGATTACTCTTAATATTTTTGAATTCTTGTGGTAACTTATTGAAAATGTATGCAGCAATATACTGCACACCTTCCTGCACAAGAGTTAAGGAAGTGCGATCCAAGTGCAGATTGAATATCTGTCTAGTATTGACTGAGTGAAACCTGCTAATTCTCGCGAATAAGCTGATATTGTTAACAAGAAACGACAGTAAAGAGTATATATGTTGAGTGGCCAGTGTCAGAAAACCGAGGTTAGTGAACAGGGGTCCACAAGATGTTAGCAAACTTACACCGCTTATTGCCCGAACTGCCCATTTCTGAGCCAAAAATATCCTTTGATATTATTTCATCGCTACTTCTTTTCCATAGCATTTATCCCGTCCAGTACGGAGTCCAATTTTTTCAGGAGATGGAAAATTATATTACATTGTATTTAACTGTGTGTTAAGCTACACGAACAGGCCATTTTGCAAAGGGGAACATGCTGTCATTTTAAGAAACGTAACAAAGAATGCCTCTTGTTAAATTCAGTACTTAACTGACGCACATTAAGATTAACATTTGCAACAAAATATTCAGATTATATTTTCGTCCTAAACCTTGACATTCAATACCTGCTACAAGTGAATCACACTTTAACAGATATAAATCGAGGACCAACATATGACAGCCCACAAATGAAACCAACTGTGGGTAACAAAAAGGAGTGAAAAACATATGTTTTAAGAAAAGCGGAACCATAGAAGTCACATATATAGGTATTCATTTCATTTTGATGTTATATCTCGCCATTTGCATATGTTTGCTTTCTAATAAATAGGTGCTGAAAATAAGTTTGCCTTGGGCAAACACAATTTCATTCTTTTTCATCCAAATATATTTCTGCAAAGTTTCATCATCGTCATTGGGTTCAGTTTTATCTTCTTAATAGCAAATACTGATGTTCCTGTAGCTGTCAGTCGTTGGCTCAAATGGCTCTGAGCACTATTGGACTTAACATCGGAGGAATCAGTCCCCTAGAACTTAGAACTACTTAAACCTAACTAACCTAAGGACATCCATGCCCGGGACAGGATTCGAACCTGCGACTGTAGCAGTCGAGCGGTTCCGGACTGAAGCGCCCAGAACCTCTCGGCTGCGGCCGGCTTGTCGTTGGCAGTACATCTCTATGACCATCAGTAAGTGCTACTGAGAAAATAAAAATGAGCGATGCTGAAACTTTACCGAAACGCATATGAGTGAAAATGAAGAAAACTGTGGTTGCTCAAGGCAGCATCTTTTGCGAGACCTATACAGTGTGAGTCAGCTCCACCTATCGATTGTTTTTTATGCAACCCGCAACACCTTCAAAAACCACAAGTGAGATTTTAATACTCTCTTGCTCGCCATGTGAAAACTGTTAGTCCTACAGAAAAAAATAATAGAGCTGTTTCGTAATTAATGTACTGTACTTAAATTTTGTACTGGGAAACGTTTTCGTTGGAGGCCAAAGTTTTCGAGTTCTTCAAAAAAAACGTCTTGGGAGGTCACTTTTGTACGTTTATTTGAATAATTCGAAAACGACGGCCTCTAGCGAAAACTTAGACCAGTACAAAATTTAACTATATTAAATTCCCTACAAAAATGTCCTGTTCATTTTTTTCTGTTGGACTAATAGTTTATACGTATCTAGAGAGAGAGTATGACAGTCTTGCACGTGGTTTTCGAAGGCACTGCATGCTGCATTAAAACATCAGTAGTGGCAGCTGAATCACCCTGTCCTGCATAATATTTTGTCAGTGGTAGTACCAGCAGTGACAGCCTAGTTGGCTGTCTCACCTTGTTGCCTATCTTGTCCTTCCACCTGGTCCAGGAGTGTAGCCCCGGCCGCCAGTAGTCGAGCAGGTAGTTCTCGGCGTACTCCTGGCCGCGGCCGTGGTCGTAGCGGCCCTGCGTGCGCACCGCCGTGACGGCGTGAAGCGAGTGCAGCTCCACCTGCAGCCACTCTTCGGCGGCGCGCGTCACCATGTTGCGGGGGCACCAAGCACCGCCGCCGGTCTCACTGTGCAGCCTGCGAGAAGACGTCAACTCTGCATCTCTGACTTATTCTACAAATACAGACACTATATGATCAAAAGTATCCGGACACCCCTATGTAATTCGGAACTGACCACTAGATGACACATGAGGCGGAACCACCAGTATAAAATAATGCGGGAACTTTTGTGTTGTTAGTAGAGAAGCAGTAACACCGGAATGGGACAGTCGTGTGAGCTCAGTGGCTTCGAATGTGAGCTAGTCACTGGATGTTACCCGATAAACAATTACATTAGGGACATTTTAACCCTTCTAACGCTGCCTAACCCAACTAAAAAAAATGGTTCAAATGGCTCTGAGCACTATGGGACTCAACTGCTGCGGTCATAAGTCCCCTAGAACTTAGAACTACTTAAACCTAACTAACCTAAGGACAGCACACAACACCCAGCCATCACGAGGCAGAGAAAATCCCTGACCCCGCCGGGAATCGAACCCGGGAACCCGGGCGTGGGAAGCGAGAACGCTACCGCACGACCACGAGATGCGGGCGCCTAACCCAACTGTTGGTGATTTTACTGGGCAGTGGGAACGCGAACGAACAACCGCAGCTAAATGAAGATCAGGCAGTCCTTATGTACTGACAGACAGGGAATGTCGAGCATTGCACTGGGTGGCCGTAAAAATTCGCGTGAAATCAGCGGAAGGAATCATTCGTGAGTTCCAAAGAGCTACCAGCGATCTAGCTAGCACAATGACTGTGTGACGGATTTAAAAAGAATGGGATGCAGTGGTTGAGTAGCTCCTCGTAAAGCCGTCGGCACACGGACCGTGCATCCGAACGTTGAGCGTTGAGCGTGCCGAGTTTCTGACGTCGTAGCGTGGAATAGCACATTCTGGAGTCTTTCCGAACGTGCAGAGGAATATCTGGCATGTCAGGTATTCTGAGCGTGCGTCTGAGCGTTGACCAATGAGATGACACAACGCCACCTACGTCACACGCACGCCGTCTCCCTTCAGTACAAAGTTGTGAGGCGCCATATTGGCATTCATTTCAAACCTACATGTATATACGCCGTTTCTGAGCACCAGCAAATTGAGAATCACTGGAAAACCCGTTGTTAGTTGTGTGATTCGTTCCAAGAAATTGAGAAACACCATATTCGTGGCCAAAGAATTATTGTAACTTGCGTATTATGAGAGTAGGCTATTTGAAGGCAGCGACCCACTGAAGATCCACCCAAAACGCATTGTTCTTGGTACAATTTGTTATAATTAAATTTCAATAAGTAACATAATTATCTACGATTAACGTTTTTAGAACGGGTAAGACAATGTGATTAAACTCTAGGCGCCTCTTGTTGCTTTAGCGTAATGAGTAGCGTCTCTGTCCGGTAACGAGTCTTTATTGAGGCCGTGGTTGGCGTCCTAACGCTTCCAGATTTTTTTCCTAACGATCACGTTTTTATTACGTTCTGATACTTTTTTATTAGTTTAATATAAGTATATGCTATAATATTTGATGTTATGTAAATATAAGTTCACTTTTTTTTTAGGGGTGACTGTTCGATTGGCTCAATCTACAGGACAGCTTGCGCTACTTGTATAAAGATATTTTGCTCCTTTTTCTTTTACGCTTCGTAATTCACAAGTTGCAAAGATTCTGTTACTGCGTAGGAACAGTGATGAAGTAAGACTAACCTTGGGGTTTTACTAAAATGTGGGAATGATGAAATAATGTTTATCTTATGCGGAGAAGTATTCCAGATTTTTACCACACTGTTTGTAATGAAACTTTTATAAACCTGTGTCCTTATTGATTGGACATGGTACTTTCCTTTTCGTGGACGATGGAGGAAATGTGCGTTTTAATAGAGCTAATGTGGGAATTCTACGCGCGCCCGTTGACTAAACAGTGTGATTTACGAACTAGAAACATCCCTCAACTGCCACTGGAGAGCGTTGCGATCGTGTATACCACGCTGGGGCCCACGTACCGTATGCACAAGTCATATCGTTCCTGAGCGTTCAGCAGCACGTCGAACTTGGCACGCTCAACGTTAACGTTCGACAGCACGTGTGCCGACGGCTTAGGGTAAATACCTGTGCCGTCCTAAGCGACGCTTGAGGCAGTATAAAGAAAGGCGCCATGAACGAGTGATTTGGAGTGATTCATCACGCTATACATTGTGACAATCCGATGGAAGGTTTTGGGTCTAGGTAATGCTTGGAGTAAGTTTCTTGGCACCAGTGAAGTACAGGGGAGGCAGTGCTATGCTATATGGGTGGTTTACGTGATTAAGGTGTGGTTCCTATATCGCGCTTAAGGAAACTCTAAATGTAGAAGTGTATGAATGCATGTTACAGCATTATGTACTGCACACACAAGAGGAACCTAAAACTTTTTTTTGAAACCTCAAATGGTCTTCAAGCCACAGTCACTAAAACAACAACATTTTTAAAAGTTTACATAACTAATTTCGACGCACTCAGTCGTCATTTTCAAATGTCATCGCAAACCTGGACAACTAAATTAACAAGTAGAACCACACTTATTTCAAATATTACGAAAGATACACTAAAACCAGTAAACTGAAGCAAAGGCAGCAGAAACGAGTCACAAGACGTCATGATAATTTTTGGTTCATCGGTCATTTCACACTCTCATGTAGAGTAGATGAAAATTGCATCAGGATTCAAGGCGTTATATGTAATTGCATTACGCCCAGCAGTGATGCGTCGATCATTTTGCAAATAAAGGCTCGCATTTCATAATATTATAACGTGCAGAAAGCCCAAAATAAAGCCCAAAATAAGTGTATGCAATATCTTGCATCCTAATGCAGTTTTCATCTCCACTGCATTAAGGTGTGAAATGAATGATCAATCAAAAACTGTCATGACGTCTTGTGGCCAATTTCTGCTGCCTTTGCTTCAGTTTGCTCGTTTTAGTGTATCTTTCGTAATATCTGAAGGACGTGTGGTTGAAATTATTATTGCAGTTGTCCAGGTTTGTGATTACATTAATGACGACTCATTGCGCTGAAACTAGTTATGCAATCTTTTAAAAATTTCATTGCTTTAGTGACTGTGGCTAAACGACTGTTTGTGGTGTCAAATTAATATTTTAAATTTCATTCAGTCACACTCCTTGATGACTGTTATGTCGAAATACAAAAAAGAAGAGGAACCGTTTGGGATAGATGACTGTTTCAAGGAGTGGGAACAAATGATGAATTTAGCAGGCAGGTTCCATTTCCTCCGGTGCCCTCAAGATCGCGGATAGTTCGGCACACATTAAAAGAAACGAATGTGGATAACTCCGTCCGAACAGGACACGAAGGCCCAACTGTACCGACCTGCCGCCGTGTCATCCTCAGCCCACAGGCGTCACTGGATGCGGTTATGGAGGGGCATGTGGTCAGCACACCGATGTCCCGGTCGTATGTCAGTTAACGAGATCGGAGCCGCCACTTCTCAATCAAGTAGCTCCTCAGTTTGCCTCACAAGGCCTGAGTGCACCCTGCTTGCCAACAGCGCTCGGCAGACTGGATGGTCACCCATCCAGCCCGACAGCGCTTAACTTCGTTGATCAGACGGGAACCGGTGTTAACACTGCGGCAAGGCCGTTAGGCGAACGTGGTTAAAATTACGAAAACAGATGACACACTGTAAGAAAGAAACCTACAAAATGATGCTGATGCACTCACTCCCACATCATTCACTTTGACCTACACAATCACTGTATTTCACACGTCTTAAGACAATGGAGAAAGGGGGAATGCTACACCTGGCATTAAAACACAAGTAAAACGGCAGAAATGTGACTGGCTGACAACTTACAAAAAAAAAAGGTGAGTCAGTCATCTTGTTAACACGTTAAAAACTTCTCCCTAAGATTTTAGGAAACAAGTTGGAGAAATCATACAACGTTAAAAAAACTCTCACCACATTCGTTTGGACGTTTCCTAAACTGGAGGGCAAATCTGCCGCTGATCGCTGGTTGGACACGATCTAATAAAATGTGGCGTCCAGCGATCCGCACGTCACATGCACCACACATTGGAAGGTCCTGTCGTCGAAGCAAGAAGCCATGCTTTATAGAGCTGTGGCCTAAGCGAAGACGAATAAGGAGAATCTCATCCAGTCCGCGTGGCTGGAAGGAGGTACACCAAGACTGCGTTGTGGGCTTTACTGGACGGAGGTTGTTGTCTGTTCCAGATACTCATTTTCACATCGAAACATCAACAGTGAATGACAGCATGCTGGATGTTGGTACACTGAACTAACCGATTGTATCTGCCCTTTCGTTTCCTGCATACCCATGTGTCCAGGCATCCAGTATAAAGGACATCTTCTTCCCAAGCCTTTGTATCCAGGGCGGGGTGTCCTGGACTACTTTAGCAGCTGGATGCAAACGTGACTGAAGGGTACTCAGGGAGACGGAACAGATGAGGAATTTAGCAGGCATGGCACATTTCATCTGCTCCAGTGTCCTCAAGATCGCGGATAGTAAGACATCGATTACAGTAACCTCTGGAAGCAACGGAATTGAGGACATGATGCGGGAAAACCACAGAGCAACCAACAGAGCCCCTGTTTTGACCCATCCGTGAATACAGCTATATAATCGGGATGATTATTTAAAATGTTGGAAAACAGCATATTAAAAATAGAAGCTAGAGTGCAGTCTCTCCTGTACTGCACTAAATCATAAATTACTCTGAGGCTCTTCTGTAAGCAAGGTGGCAGTTGGTTAAAACTCCAGATTTGAGCCCCTTCGTTACCCACGGCAAAGGACTCCAACATACATTTCACACAGATTCCAAACGGTCACATTGCCCGTGGACGATTGGCAAAGCGACATTCCATAGCTGGATGAGCAACGGTATGTTATACTGGGGAACTGGGTGTAGTGAGGAACTGATATGCCTGGCGTACCATGAGAAGCTGCTGCCGGATGGTAAGTGGTGGTTCCGCAGCTCAGCACGGAGACTGGGTATGGGGCTAGTCCTTACGGGACCATAACCAGCCTGATCCCGCCAAGGTATACAGCGTCAGCGGTCTTCAGATACGAAGGCCTCACTGATCCGTACACTGTGTACTCGTAGTTCAGCCGTGATCACACGAGAGCCTTGTAAAATTGAAGCAGACGCGCCCTATCCTTTCCCGCAAGACTTGTGGCTAAGACACTTCAAAATGTTCAGTGCCTTCTGGGACAATGCCTTCAGGTCCTGTAGGTGTAATCAAAACAGTTTGGAGTAAAAAATAAGCCCGAAGACCGCACAGATTATAAGATTTTTGAAAACATAGTCGGCGATCTTAAAAGTAATTAAAATTAAAATTTAAAACAGTCTTGATCGCAATCTTGTTTAAATATTTTTTTATTGGAGAGAGTGACCGGTTTCGACTCTATGAAAGAGTCATCTTCAGACTCCAGAGCGGTGGATGGACAATGCTCGATGAGTTCCGTCGACCCTTGACGCTCGTGTAACTGCTCTACGAAAGTAGAACTGACACCCGTGGACAACAAGGTCGTTAGAGAAGGGGCACAAGTTCGGGTAGAGAGGGAATAGGAAAAGAGAACGGCCGTGTCCTTTTTAAAGGAACCATCCTGGTACCGCCTTAATTTATGGAAACAACGTAAAAATTAAATGACGATAACAAGAGAGTGATTTGGACTTTGTTTCTCTATATACTGTATTAACCACAGCGTCACCTCGCTCGGTAAACGGAAGTAACGGGCGTGTAACAGTTTCGTGAAAGTCGAAGATAGGAAAAGACTTGCTTCGTTGCTCATAATTAATGGGTAGTACAATCCTACACTGAGCTTACCCTCCATAGACGTTCCTCGATCTTCGTCTCTCCTTACCCTGGCTTCCATTGTCCCAGCTTCTATCAGATCTCCATTATCCCTTCCGTATACACGTAACAGTGAAGGATAAGTACCCTTATTCAAGAAACAAAGGAATTAATGACACTAGCTGCCAGTGGGCATTGATTTAAATCAATGGGGAAAGTTGAAAATTTGTGCCGGACCGGGATTTGATTATGGATCTTCTGCTTACCAGGTAGTTGCGCTGACCACTGCATTATTCGTACACAGTGGTCATCGCACCTGTAGAGTCTACCTTAGCACCTCCCGTCAGACCAAAATTCGCAACTTATCCGCACACTACGGATGCAATGTACCTTGACCATTATGCTCCTTACCCGTGGTATTTCGCCGATTCCCATAAGAGTCTGAACGGAGCGTGCGTTCGCATTGAAGTGATCTTAGACCGTCCTCGCCTTAATTATAAATGTGATGTCTGTTCTTTCAGGCTTTATTTTGCCAGTTTCCAGGAATAATCGCTGCATATGTGGACATGTCTGAAAGAACTGGCACGACCTATAAAAAGACTACTCCACGAAACTGACATAATACTGGCAGAGTATATGAATATGTGAAGAGATTCATAATACAGTGAATTTAAATAGGAGTATTAAAAACAATATGTATTCATTACTGAATACTATGTGCTCCACGAAACTCGAAATACGTATTAGGACATGATAATTTCGAAAGAGGACAGTCAAAGCCAAAATATTTCTCTAAACAAGGTCGTCCGAAATGTGTGAAAACTCAGCAAAAATATAACGTGTTTCTGATACATCACTCCAGATTTGTAAAAATTTTAACACATTTCATAGACGGGATACATAAAAGTTCCGTGTGTTGAAAGATTTTAACAATGTTAGAGACATTCATCGTTTTAACTTCTGTTGCCTGGGGAAGATACTTTGCGTGTAGGGCGATGAGTGTTCAGCCTGCTGAAGAATTCCTGAAGCAGGTCCTAAAATGAGGCTGTAACGCTGAATAAAGGTGAAAGAGGAAAATCACAGTTCCCAACGATTTAGAAGATCATACATTTATTTACTGCAATTACTAGCTACTGCTACAGATTTCGCTGATAAATACTCAGCAAAGTTCCAGAAGAATATCCTATATACAATAGTTACTAAAATAAGGCTCGTGATGTGCTAATATTTTCTTTCAGTTGCAAAGCCAACGATTAATTCCATTCGTTACCTTATGTTTTGAATGAAGTCTCAATTCACTTAAATAAGTTTTCTGCTGGAATTTTCTCTTTCAAATTCTGAAGGTGGCAGGGGTAAAAGAAAGGGAGCGAAAGGCTATTTACAATTTGTACAGAAACCAGATGGCAGTTATAAGAGTCGAGGGGCATGAAAGGGAAGCAGTGGTTGGGAAGGGAGTGAGAAAGGGTTGTATACTATCCCCGATGTTATCAATCTGTATATTGAGCAAGCAGTAAAAGAAACAAAAGAAAAAATCGGAGTAGGAATTAAAATCCGCGGAGAAATAAAAACTTTGAGGTTCGCCGATGACATTGTAATTCTGTCAGAGACAGCAAAGGACCTGGAATAGCAGCTGAACGGAATGGACATGAGGATATAAGACGAACATCAACAAAAGTAGAATGAAGATAATGGAATGTAGTCGAATAAAGTCGGGTGACACTGAGGAAATTAGATTAGGAAATGAGACGCTTAATGTAGTAAATGAGTTTTGCTATTTGGGGAGCAAAATAACTCATGATTGTCGAAGTAGAGAGGATATAAAATGTAGACTGGCAATGGCAAGGAAAGCATTTCTGAAGAAGAGAAATTTGTTAACATCGAGTATAGATTTAAAGTGTCAGGAAGTCGTTTATGAAAGTATTTGTATGGAGTGTAGCCGTGTATGGAATTGAAACGTGGACGATAAACAGTTTAGACAAGAAGAGAATAGAAGCTTTCGAAATGTGGTGCTACAGGAGAATGCTGAAGATTAGATGGGTAGATCACATAACTAATGACCCCCCTGCGGGTCCGGGATAAGAATAGGCCTGAGGTATTCCTGCCTGTCGTAAGAGGCGACTAAAAGGAGTTTCAACCGTTTCGGCCTTCCATGTGATGGTCCCCCTTGGGGTTTGACCTCCATTTTTTTCAAAATTCTACAGAAGTACAAGCCTTTTGGGGAAGGACGCCTTACATGGTATACCACTGGTCCTCAGTGCACTAAGACCTTGGCACTCAGCATTAGTACCGGCGTTGTAACCATACCCACTATTCCTCAAATTGGGCCTAAACGCCTGATGGGTTGTACAAGTTACGCCCATAGTGCGTCCCCATCTGCACCTACGATCATGATGGACTTTCCATGGCACCCGAAATCCAGCACGGTAGCCAGCCCGTTGTGGTGGGGTCGTCATGTACCCTCTAGGTTGTGGCCCCCTGACAACACAGGGATCGTACTGCCAATACCTGAGCTGCACCATCCCCACGTCGGCCAAGGAGTAGATGCCCGTCTCCTTGGGGCATCAGGACTCCCGGCAATGGTCATCCTGCCAGGTGGCCCTTGCTGAGGCTGGGTGGCGCCCGTGGGGAGAGCCCCTGGTCGGAATGGGTGGTATCAGGGCGGACGTTTCGCAGATGAAACGTCAACACGTATCAGGTCGCTCCGCGGCCGAGTCTTTCGAAAGGAAAGATACTGTCTCTAGTTCTGGTTCTCCTGCCCTTTCCCCCTTGGCCACTCCCTGGGAGGAGGGACAGGCCCGCCGGCTTGGGGCGAAGTATTTCCCCCGCTATTTGGTCTGTTCTCGAACCGATGGGGGGGCGTTCGCCACCTCCAAGCCCATGTTCTTTGTTCAGCACATTGAGGACATCTTCGGGGAAATCGAGGCTCTCAGTAAGATGCGTTCGGGGTCCGTTCTCATAAAGACCACCTCCGCCACACAGTCGGCGGCGCTTCAGGCGTGCGACCGCCTAGGGGATATCCCAGTGTCCATTGTCCCGCATCTGGCACTAAATAGGATGCAGCGGGTTATTTTTCAATGGGACCTCCTGCTGCAATCTGATGAGGAGCTCAGGGCCAACCTGGAGCGCCGAGGCGTGCATTTCGTCCGGCGAGTCCCGCGCGGCCCCAAAGACCGACGCATCGACACCGGGGCCTTTATCCTCGCCTTCGAGGGGGACGTTCTCCCAGAGAATGTAAAGGTGATGTGCTACCGGTGCGACGTGCGACCTTACGTCCTGCCTCCTATGTGCTGTTTTCGGTGTTTGCGCTTTGGGCACATGTCGTCACGGTGTGAGGCTGAGCCCCTTTGTGGCGATTGTGGACGTCCTCTTGGTGAGGAACATACATGCACCCCACCACCTCGGTGCGTTAAATGTCCTGGCATCCACTCGCCTAGATCCTCAGACTGCCCTGCATATCAGAAGGAGAAGAAGATACAAGAACTCAAAACTTTGGATCGTCTCTCTTATTCTGAGGCCAGGAAGAAGTATGACCGCCTCTTTTCCGTGCCATTGACCACTACGTTTGCCTCAGTTGTGTCCCCTCCTTCCGTGGTATCCTCACCCCTATCCTGTCCCCCATCCGCCTCCTCCCCCCATCTGGGGTCTCTGCCTCCGCCTCCCAAATCCCTCCCTTCCAAATCCTCCTCCCCCATGGCCCCTGCCCCCTCTGCCCCAGGGGCCACCCTTCCTCCTCCTCCTCCCCCCCCACCGCCTGAGAAGCGATCCTCTTCTCAGGCGTCCATCGGGGAAACGTTCCGGACCCCAGCTTCAGAGGTCCGGCGTTCCAAAACGGACACTGCGCGTGAGGACCTTCTTCGGGTCCGGCCCACCACCCCTGTGCCTCCTCAGACTTCCAAGAAGGCCTCCAAGAAGAATTCTCTATCCCCCTCTCCACCCCGGCGCGTTTCGTCTGACTCTCCATCCGTGAGTCGCTGCTCCCGGCCGTCCTCAGTTTCGCCGGGATGCTCTGCTGCCAGGCGCTCAGCTGGCCTCTCGTCGCCAAATGATGCTGCCCCTCCTACACCACCAGGGACAGCGGCCGCAGCTGGCGACGACTCGATGGAACAGGATCCGCCTCCCGCCCGATGTAGCGTTGTTCCCTCGAAACCTGGCCCTCCGTGGCCGTCGAGGTGACCAGCTCTTCCCCCGTCTCGTTCCCCCTCTTTTTTGACTAGCGATGGCCTTGTTACATTGGAACATAAGAGGTATTCGATCTAATCGGGAGGAATTACAACTGCTCCTCCGCCTGCACTGTCCGCTCGTCCTTGGTCTCCAGGAAACCAAGTTGCGCCCGACTGACCGTATTGCCTTTACCCGCTATACCTCGGAGCGGTATGACCTCACCCCTGTAGACGGTATCCCAGCTCATGGTGGGGTCATGTTGCTCGTTCGGGACGATGTCTATTACCATCCCATCCCATTGACCACCCCACTCCAATCACTAGCTGTCCGTATTACTCTTTCTGCTTTTACTTTTTCAGTTTGTACCATCTACACTCCATCGTCATCCGCTGTTAGTCGGGCTGACATGATGCACCTGATTGGTCAGCTTCCCCCGCCGTTTTTATTGTTTGGCGACTTCAATGCCCTTCATCCCCTTTGGGGCTCTCCTGCATCCTGTCAAAGAGGCTCACTCTTGGCGGATGTCTTCAACCATCTCAATCTTGTCTGCCTCAATACTGGCGCCCCGACTTTCCTCTCGGACTCTACTCATACCTACTCCCACTTGGACCTCTCAATCTGTTCTACCATTCCTCGTACTACCTCTTCTTCACGTCGCGTTTCCGTCCCCTGGTGGAACGAGGCTTGTAGAGACGCTATCCGTGCTCGACGACGTGCTTTACGCACCTTTCGCCGTCATCCTACGTTGGCGAATTGTATTGGATACAAACGACTCCGAGCGCAATGCCGCAGAGTCATCAAAGACAGCAAAGAAGCTTGTTGGGCCTCTTTCACCAGCTCCTTTAACAGTTTTACTCCCTCTTCTGTCGTCTGGGGTGGCCTGCGCCGGCTGTCGGGCATTAAGGCCCACTCCTCGGTACCTGGCCTGACCTCAGGTAATGAGGTCCTCGTTGATTCTGTGGCTGTCTCCAACGCCTTCGGCCGGTTTTTCGCGGAGGTTTCAAGCTCCGCTCATTACCACCCTGCCATCCTTGCCAGGAAAGAGGCAGAAGAGGCTCGGCGACCTTCCTTCCACTCGCTGAATCTGGAAACTTATAATGCCCCCTTTACTATGCGGGAACTCGAACGTGCGCTTGCACTGTCCCGGTCCTCTGCTCCGGGGCCAGATGTCATTCACGTTCAGATGCTGGCACACCTTTCTCCGGCGGGCAAAAGCTTCCTTCTTCGTACCTACAATCACGTCTGGACCGAAGGTGAGGTCCCCATGCGTTGGCGTGACGCCGTCGTTGTTCCTATACCCGGGAAGGATAGACACCTTCCTTCTAGTTACCGCCCCATTTCTCTTACAAGCTGTGTCTGTAAGGTGATGGAGCGCATGGTTAACGCTCGGTTAGTTTGGATTCTTGAATCTCGACGGCTACTTACCAATGTCCAATGCGGCTTCGTCGCCGCCGCTCCGCTGTTGACCACCTTGTGACCTTGTCGACATTCATCATGAACAAGTTTTTGCGAAGGCGCCAAACGGTAGCCGTGTTCTTCGATTTGGAGAACGCTTATGATACTTGTTGGAGAGGAGGTATCCTCCGCACTATGCACAGGTGGGGTCTACGCGGTCGCCTGCCCCTTTTTATTGATTCCTTTTTAACAGATCGACAGTTTAGGGTACGTGTGGGTTCCGTATTGTCCGACGTCTTCCTCCAGGAGAACGGAGTGCCTCAGGGCTCCGTCTTGAGCGTAGCCCTTTTTGCCATAGCGATCAATCCAATTATGGATTGCATTCCACCTAATGTCTCAGGCTCTCTTTTTGTCAATGACTTCGCGATCTACTGCAGTGCCCAGCGAACATGCCTCCTGGAGTGCTGCCTTCAGCGTTGTCTAGACAGCCTATACTCATGGAGTGTGGCAAATGGCTTCCGGTTCTCTGAAGAGAAGACGGTTTGTATCAACTTTTGGCGATATAAAGCGTTCCTTCCGCCATCCTTACATCTCGGTCCCGTTGTTCTCACATTCGTGGAAACAACTAAGTTTCTAGGGCTCACGTTGGACAGGAAACTGTGTTGGTCTCCGCATGTCTCTTATTTGGCGGCCCGTTGTACACGTTCCCTTAATGTCCTCAGAGTTCTTAGTGGTTCATCTTGGTGAGCGGATCGCACTGTCCTGCTTCACTTGTATCGGTCCATAGTCCGATCGAAGCTGGATTATGGGAGCTTCGTCTACTCGTCTGCTCGGCCATCCCTCTTACACCGTCTCAACTCCATCCACCATCGGGGGTTACGTCTTGCGACCGGAGCCTTCTACACTAGTCCTGTCGAGAGTCTTTATGCTGAAGCTGCCGAATTACCATTGACCTACCGGCGCGACGTACTGCTGTGTCGGTATGCCTGCTGTTGTCTATGCCCGACCACCCCTCTTACCAGTCCTTCTTCGCCGATTCTCTCGACCGTCAGTACGGGTTGTATGTGTCTGCCCTGCTGCCCCCTGGAGTCTGCTTCCGTCGCCTGCTTCGACAATTGGATTTTGCCCTCCCTACCACCTTCAGAGAGGGTGAGAGCCCGACACCACCTTGGCTCCAGGCTCCGGTTCATGTTTATCTCGACCTCAGCTCACTCCCGAAGGAGGGTACTCCGGCTGCAGTGTATTGCTCACGGTTTGTCGAACTTCGTGCTCAACTTGCTGGTCACACCTTTATTTACACCGATGGCTCCAAAACTGACGATGGTGTCGGCTGTGCCTTTGTCGTCGGGGCCGCCACCTTTAAATACCGGCTCCTCGCCCAATGTTCCAGCTTTCGGGCCGAGCTTTTTGCTCTCCATCAGGCCGTTCAGTATGCCCACCGCCACCGCCATTCATCGTATGTACTCTGCTCTGACTCACTCAGTGCTCTTCAGAGCCTTGGAGCTCCCTATCCGGTCCATCCGTTGGTTCAACGGATACAGCAGTCCCTCCACTCTTTCGCTGATAGTGGTTTTCCTGTCAGCTTTCTGTGGGTTCCCGGACATGTAGGAGTGCCTGGGAATGAGGCTGCTGATGCTGCAGCCAAGGCTGCAGTCCTCCTGCCTCGGCCAGCCTCCCATTGTGTCCCATCATCTGACGTTCGTGGGGATGTTTGTAAGAGACTTGTGTCGTTGTGGTGGGATGCTTGGTCATTCCTCCAAGGAAACAAGCTCTGGGCAGTAAAGCCACTCCCAACTGCTTGGACAACCTCCTCCCGACCATCTCGGCGAGAGGAGGTCCTTCTGACTAGGTTGCGGATTGGGCATTGCCGGTTTAGCCACCGCTACCTACTCTCCGGTGACCCAGCCCCGCAGTGCCCTTGTGGTCAGGCATTAACAGGGCGCCATGTTTTATTGTCGTGTCCCCGCTTTAGTCAATCTCGTGTTGTCCTGTCCCTGCCATCTACTTTACCGGATATTTTAGGTGATGACGCTCGAGCAGCTGCTCGTGTTCTGCGTTTTATAACTTTGACTGGCTTGTCCAAAGACATCTAACCTTTTTACTTATTTTATCTACATCTTTGTCAGGTCTTTCTGGTGTCCCCCCTCCCCTTGAGTTTTACTAGATTCCATGTGCTCTAACAACAGTGACTGGGCGCTAATGACCTCAGTAGTTGAGCGCCCTTAAACCTCACAAAAAAAACATATCTAATGAGGAGGTATTGAATAGAATTGGGGAGAAGGGAAATTTGTGGCACAACTTGACTAGAAGAAGGGATCGCTTGGCAGGACATGTTCTGAGGCATCAAGGGATCACCAATTTAATACTAGAGGGAAGCGTGGAGGCTAAAAGTCGTAGAGGGAGACCAAGAGATGAATACACTAAACAGATTCAGAAGGATGTAGGTTGCAGTAGGTACTGGGAGATGAAGAAGCTTGCACAGGATAGAGTAGCATGGAGAGCTGCATCAAACCAGTCTCTGGGCTGAAGACGACGACGACGACGACGACGACGATGATGACGACGACGACGACAACAACAACAACAAGTTTTCTGCGTACTGAGAACGCTGAGAATTTTTCAGTCCACGCAGAACGACTTCCTTTTGAGGTAACAAGAGTATATATAACTTATTAACTTAATTCTTATATTGCCTCGTACTATTTTCATACACAACCCATAACGTAACGTATTATACTTTGTCAGTTTATGATCTCAGCAGCATAATTTACAAAATTATCTTTTCTGAGGGAAACAGTGGCATGATCTGGCAAGAGTTGGCTTGGCTCTGATGCAAGGAACCATCAAGACACATTCACATAAAACTTAGCAAATATTAATGACAAATTCGTCTCGAAAAAAAATCAGTAACATAAGCAAGTTTGTTTTGTACGTCTTCTTGACATGGCTCTGAGCACTATGGGACTTAACATCTATGGTCATCAGTCCCCTAGAACTTAGAACTACTTAAACCTAACTAACCTAAGGACAGCACACAACACCGTCATCACGAGGCAGAGAAAATCCCTGACCCCGCCGGGAATCGAACCCGGGAACGCGGGCGTGGGAAGCGAGAACGCCACCGCACGACCACGAGCTGCGGACTCTTCTTGACATTTGCTAAAGGAAATGATGAAATAAACTAGTACATCTGCCTCTTTGATTTTAACTTTTCTATTGCGTTTACTTTTTTTTCAGTGACGTAAGTTTTGAAGGAGAACTCGAGTCTACGTAAAAGAAATAATTTAATTTTGATACATGACTGTACGAAGAAAGTTGTTTGCATTATTTAATTCTCGGTCTGCTATCCATAGCAAATCTCTCGGCCTGCTACCCATGTGTAATCGAATTTCATCCTTCGTGTCGAGGATAGCCCCAAGCCTCTAAGTCCAGAATGAAACTTTTTTTTTTTACTGTATCTTGGCTTCATCGTTAGGAATGTCTCTGAACGTACCTGTTAGTGCTCTTTCCTCGACTAACAGTGCCGATTTCTGGATCAAACCAGACGGGGTGAACTAGCGATCCACGTGACACCATTCAGACGGTGACTTTGCTTACCTCCTAACGAGAGCAACTGCACAGTTTAAGCATCAAAGCTATTTCGCGGGTGCTAAGGGAGGTCTAAGCTATTTAACCTCCTCTGAATACTGGCCCGTACTTTAGATGTTGAGTGATTATCTAATTAATTTGTTACCCTTCTGGATGAACAAATGCTGTGAGTAATTTATGCTATTCATCCAATTTTTAGGATGGGATCTTTACGTAGTTATATTAAATAGATTTCGTGGAACTTTCTCTTATTTGCACTTGTACAGGTATTGTATTTATATGAAATATACACTCCTGGAAATTGAAATAAGAACACCGTGAATACATTGTCCCAGGAAGGGGAAACTTTATTGACACATTCCTGGGGTCAGATACATCACATGATCACACTGACAGAACCACAGGCACATAGACACAGGCAACAGAGCATGCACAATGTCGGCACTAGTACAGTGTATATCCACCTTTCGCAGCAATGCAGGCTGCTATTCTCCCATGGAGACGATCGTAGAGATGCTGGATGTAGTCCTGTGGAACGGCTTGCCATGCCATTCCCACCTGGCGCCTCAGTTGGACCAGCGTTCGTGCTGGACGTGCAGACCGCGTGAGACGACGCTTCATCCAGTCCCAAACATGCTCAATGGGGGACAGATCCGGAGATCTTGCTGGCCAGGGTAGTTGACTTACACCTTCTAGAGCACGTTGGATGGCACGGGATACATGCGGACGTGCATTGTCCTGTTGGAACAGCAAGTTCCCTTGCCGGTCTAGGAATGGTAGAACGATGGGTTCGATGACGGTTTGGATGTACCGTGCACTATTCAGTGTCCCCTCGACGATCACCAGTGGTGTACGGCCAGTGTAGGAGATCGCTCCCCACACCATGATGCCGGGTGTTGGCCCTGTGTGCCTCGGTCGTATGCAGTCCCGATTGTGGCGCTCACCTGCACGGCGCCAAACACGCATACGACCATCATTGGCACCAAGGCAGAAGCGACTCTCATCGCTGAAGACGACACGTCTCCATTCGTCCCTCCATTCACGCCTGTCGC
Source organism: Schistocerca nitens (assembly GCF_023898315.1). Taxonomy (NCBI): domain Eukaryota; kingdom Metazoa; phylum Arthropoda; class Insecta; order Orthoptera; family Acrididae; genus Schistocerca; species Schistocerca nitens. Next base: position 320,615,949 of record NC_064614.1, on the reverse strand, counting down.
GACACCACTGGAGGCGAGCTGCACGATGTTGGGGCGTGAGCGGAAGACGGCCTAACGGTGTGCGGGACCGTAGCCCAGCTTCATGGAGACGGTTGCGAATGGTCCTCGCCGATACCCCAGGAGCAACAGTGTCCCTAATTTGCTGGGAAGTGGCGGTGCGGTCCCCTACGGCACTGCGTATGATCCTACGGTCTTGGCGTGCATCCGTGCGTCGCTGCGGTCCGGTCCCAGGTCGACGGGCACGTGCACCTTCCGCCGACCACTGGCGACAACATCGATGTACTGTGGAGACCTCACGCCCCACGTGTTGAGCAATTCGGCGGTACGTCCACCCGGCCTCCCGCATGCCCACTATAAGCCCTCGCTCAAAGTCCGTCAACTGCACATACGGTTCACGTCCACGCTGTCGCGGCATGCTACCAGTGTTAAAGACTGCGATGGAGCTCCGTATGCCACGGCAAACTGGCTGACACTGACGGCGGCGGTGCACAAATGCTGCGCAGCTAGCGCCATTCGACGGCCAACACCGCGGTTCCTGGTGTGTCCGCTGTGCCGTGCGTGTGATCATTGCTTGTACAGCCCTCTCGCAGTGTCCGGAGCAAGTATGGTGGGTCTGACACACCGGTGTCAATATGTTCTTTTTTCCATTTCCAGGAGTGTATATAACTGTGAAACTGTTCGTAATCGTAGCTTTCTGTAACTTAACGGTAATACACTGAAATAGATGTAGCTCTCAAAAACATCTTTCCTGCCCTTTAAAATGGAATTATTGCTACGAAACACATTGTACATAAAATATTTTGACTTAAGAGAGTATGTTAGTATTGAAATTATTTTAAATATTCTTTCTTACTCGATACACGGGGCGACGTCACTAATGCATGTATGCACGGTGGCTGTGATCTAAGAAAATTCTTGTGGTGAAAGAAATCTTCAGAGCAAGTATTCGGTCAGCAACGGGAGGCGATAAAAATAAAGCTGTCATCCACCCGAAGGTGAGTTCGAGAAACGACTGTCTATATGAGCTCTAATATGCCTTATCTTGGTGGTCCTTACGCGTAACGTACATTGGCGGCTGGAGAACCGTTCTCCAGTTAGTTTCAAATGCCGGTTCTCTAATTTTTCTCATCGCGGAAAGAACGTCGTCTTCCCTCCAGGGGTTCACAAAGCATCTCCGTACTAGTCGCGTCTTGATCGAAACTACCGGTAATGAATCTGGCGGTGGATTCCAAATTGCACGGAAGTTGGTATACTCACATTGATGAGATCGACTTATTTTGCCCATATAGGAAAAAAAATGTCGCACTCTGTCGATTAGAGAGCGAACGTACAGCTAAACATCAGTTCAAAGGCAAAATAGTTCCTAAGGGTGAAATCCTAAATTTCAAAGAACCAGAACCTCCCGATAGAGGAAACTCTTCAGGGAATAAGAATTTACTTAGAGGGACAACTCAAGTGACTGCGATAAATCTTTCCATTGTGATGTGTGGTCGAGATGGGCTTCGTACTATTTACTGTAGCGGAAAACGACGAGGCGGGATGCCTCCAATGGCAATTTTTTTCAAAGAGACACAAGAAGGTAACTGCATGCTACGTTTCACCTGATCTCCTTGTGTCCTCCTTGATTGCGCTGGCACCAAGAAGGAAGATTATATTTGCGATTTCTACAAGTAAAATACGTGAAGGTGCCTTAGTAAATTGCAAAACTATTTTGAATTGTGCTGTCATAATGTATTGCCTAAGTCTTATTGCATCTTTTTGTTCAAATATATTGTCTTTTGTCTACTTTCTACCCTCTACTCCTTCTTACAAGACTGTTTCGTGTTATCTCCCCATCTGACACTTCCTTTATTTAATTTCTATTTAGTAAGAAATTTTTTTTGCAAATTCCTTTTTAACTCTATACAAGTAGTCAAAATTAGTCACGATATATGTTTGTTTTTGTTTTGGGTATTTTAATCACTCCTTTTGCTCAGAAATGCAAATGATATTCCATAATAACTGAAATCTCTACACAACGTTATTTGGAGGTGCCATAATGCTGTCCTTTGTGTAATGGAAATTAAGAAATACATTGTGTACATTAAGGACAGGAAAGTATTCTGAACTAGACTTCCTCCTGAAGCGAGCGCAGGTCTCCTGAACCCTAGTGAGATCAAGTGTATGTAGTAGTTTGGACTTCTACAACCCTGTAGCGGGATGCACATGTTGCCCGCTTCAGTTATTACATATCAGTTCGCCATTGCGTGTTTTGACGACGAAAAAAATGCTTATGTTGTGCTACATTTTTCATTAATTCTCCTTGTTATTGACAGTAAAGCCTTTCAACATGTATGTGTTCTTGAATAGGACGTTTTAACGGTAACGATCACTTAGATGTTTGCTCACAAATTTATTCTGTTAAGGAATTGTGGACTCTAGTCGCGTAATGTGGAACCCATTCTGACTTGCATAAACCCGACCCCTTAATTTTTCGTCTTTGAAGTCTGTCTGTATTAGTACACACACTTATTATATAGGAATTCTCCTGCAAATTCCAAGAGAATAACGAGGAAGGTTGATTAAAGACAGTAGTCCGTCTAAAACGACTGAAGCTATTGATGATGCAGTTAAGAAGAAGGTGGTTTGGAAGAACGCCAGTAAACAGTTTAATGTCCGAAAAATTAATCTTATGAGTTTGTCCAATATGAAGTGGAGTATACTTGAGGAAGCAGCAAAAACAAAAAGCACACCTACCGTTTTGGATAAAGATCTCTAATGTCTTGCTATGGAAGCTTCTTTCTTTGGGCTTACTCGCGACTTGACTTGCGAAGGATGGCCACACCAGTGTCAGAGAGAATAAAATTGAACACTCCTCCAAAGATCAAATTGCTGGAAAAAGTGGATTACTCTTTTTCAGAAACGCCACAAAACAAGCCGTCAGTGATAAGTCTACAGATACATGAAGAGCGGGAAACCAGCTGCTTCAATCCCAATTCCACCTTCTTCACCAAAATTCTGGCTTACGAACATGTTCGCGCTTTTTTTACTAAAAGAGAGTAGCAGAGATACGGTGACGGTAGAAGAGAGAAGAGGCAGTGCCAGTGGGAGAGAAAGTGAGAGGAAGTTTGATGGACAGTGGGAGACAGTGGCAGCAGAAAGGAAAAAGAGATGGAGATAGACGCGGTGGGAGGAAAAGAGAGAGGAGATATTGGCATTGGGATACACTGTTAATCAGCGGGGGGAAAACAAGACAGTGGGATATATATAGACACACACAGAGGCTTAACTGCGAAAGGAGACTGGGTACAGGGATTTAGAATGATCCGTGTGAAAATAGCGCGAATGTCTTGGCATGCCAAAATTTTCGGTCAGGAAAGTGGAATGAGGATTGAGGCAGCTGGTTTCCCACTTTTATGTCAGAGTCTTTTAAAGGGGATCATATTCGCCTTGTTGGTCCTCCGACAGGAACATCTTTCCACTGGTTCCGAAATAACTGAATCTTCTGTACACAACATCTTTTGGAGGTTCCCTGTTGCTGTTCTTTGTGCAATCATAAGTAAGAAGTATCTTGTCCACGTTAAGTGCGCTGTCTTAAAAGCACCAGAAGTCGAACCCTTTACTATTTGGTTAACGGAAAAAAGCGAGTAACGATTAGACAGGACGAAGTGGCGCTGACCGAATCAACAGTGACAAGCTTCATCACTCTCCATCTCCGCAGCACCACGCAAGGCCGCGGAGCCCGTGGCCAGCGGCGCTGTAAATCGCGAGTCGCTGCCGCTGCGGGGAGTGACGTATTTGCCAATTATTCCGCCGGGGGCGGGTTCCGTCTGGCCGGACGCCGCCGGCGCTCCATTGTCCAGACTGGCCGGGCGAGCACAATGGGCCGAGCCGGGCTGCAGCCGCGTTTCTGCTGATCGGCTTTCGCTCTTTATGTGTGTCTGCTGAACCCTAATTGGAGCCTCGACTTCCCGGGCTTTTATCAAACAGAGCGAGGGCACGGCATCCTGAAGACGCCGCCCGAGCCCGCTGGCGGCGCTAGTTCCGAGCGCAAGGAAACCGTTCATTGTGCCGCAGGACACAGCAGTCAGCGGAGAGGACGGTCGCAGAGGGGACAAAAGTCCGAAATAAACTTTCTGTGATGAGCTTTAGCGGGACGGCAAGTCATTCGTTTCCCTTTTCTGAAGGCAGGCAGTCAGAGATAGAAAATGATATTCTAATGACATACTTTGGAGAGTCAGCCGAGGCAAAACTATTCCACCTCGTATGCAAGATACAGCAAACAGGCGAAATAATCTCGGATTTCTGTAAGAATGTAATAATTCCTATTTCAAAAAAGGCTGGTACTGGCAGATGTGAATATTACCGAACTATCAGTTCAATAAGTTCTGGCTGCTAATATTGACACAGGCCGGCCGGAGTGGCCGAACGGTTCTAGGCGCTTCAGTCTGGAACCGCGCGACCGCTACGGTCGCAGGTTCGAATCCTGCCTTGGGCATGGATGTGTGTGATGTCCTTAGGTTAGTTCGGTTTAAGTAGTTCTAAGTTCTAGGGGACTGATGACCTCAGATGTTAAGTCCCATAGTGCTCAGAGCCATTGAACCATTGAATATTGACACAGATTATTTACGATAGAATGGAAAAAGTGGTAGAAGTTGACCTCGGGGAAGATCAGTTTGGTTCCCGGAGAAGTGAAGAAACACGCGAAGACATATTGACTCTAGAGTCTATCGTGGAATATAAACCCAAGGCAGACAGACCTACGTTTATGCGTAGCATTTGTAAATTTAGGGAAGGTGTTCGGTAATTTTGACTGTAATCCACGCTTTGAAAGTAGCATGGGTTAATACAAGGAGCCAAGAGTTGTCTACAACTTGTACAGAAGACGGACTGGAGCTATAAAAGTCGAAGGACATGACAGGGAAGCAGTGAACGACTGAGACAGGGATGTAGAGTCTCCCAATCTTAATTAATCTATACATCTAGCACGCAGTGAAGGAAACCAAGGAGAAACTTTGAAAGGGAACTAAAGTCCAGAGAGAAGAAATGAAACTTTACGGTTTGCCAATGAAATTGTAATTCTCGCAGCGAAGGCAGAGGAGTTAGAACAGCGGGTGAAACCAGTTGATAGTGTCTTGAAAAGAGATTCTAAGATGAAGATCAACAAATGTAACACAATAACAATGGACTTCAGTACAGTTACATCATATAATACTGAGGAAACTAGATTAGACACAGAAAGTAGTTGATTAGTTTTGCTATTGGGTCAGCAAAATGACTGATTGTAGCTGAAGTATACAGGATGTAAGTAGCCGAACGGCAATAGCATGAAAATCGGTTCTGAAAAAGAGAAATTTTCTATCATCGAATATATATTTAACTATTACGAAGTATTCTGTGAAGGTATTTCCCAGGAATGTAGCCTTTTTACGGAAGTGAAACGTGGACGGTAAGCATTTCAGACAAGAAGAGTTTTTGAAATGAGAAGAATGTGAAAATTAGATATCTATGTATTCGACTTATCTTCTCCACCCTCTGCCACTTCTACATCCCAAAGTCCTCCAACATTCTGGATTGTACATGTATATGTACCATGAAGGAGGGCACTCTATGCATGCAAAACACTTCATCAATCTTCTCCTCGGATCTTTGTCCGTATTGCTACAGAAAACTCCTTTTCTTACAAAATGCTTCTTTCGCCATTACTCTTCTGGTTTTAATTTCAGTGCTACTCTTCCAGTTGCCGTCTATTCTTCTTTCAAGGTTTTTCAATTCATAGTTATTTCCTTTAGCTTCAATGTCGTAGACTATTTCCTGAAATTCTTTTTCAGCCTGTTGCTAGAATGATCACGTCGTCTGCAAACGTCAAACACCACATTCTTCTTCCACCAGTGTGCACCCCTTATCATCTAGCAGCAGTGATTAGTCATATGCAGGGTAGGCAGATGAAAGTAGCCTAGGGAACAGAGTACCAGGGTACAAAGAAAAAGCAGTGAAAGGAAATACAGTACCAATATGAGTACAGTAGATGTTAAAACTGACCACCATTCATCTCTTGGCACTTCTGGGCCCTGGTCAGCAATTTGCTGAAGGCGGATCGGAGGAGGACTGCTGCAATTTGCTGGAATTGCAGCAATCTCATCCGAAATGTTCTGCTGCAGTTCTTGAAAACTATGAGGGTTGTTGAGATACACCTTACACTTGAGCCCCTCCCCGCCCTCCCCCCAACAAAAAGTAATCACACACTGACAGATCAGGTGACCTTGGTGACGGCTGGGACCGCTACCAGCCTGACCTCTGCTAACAAGATGTGTAAATGTGCTCGCCTAACGTTCGGCCGACTGTAGGCGCAATTACTCCCTCCTACTGTAGATCTTTTCCTCCTCCGTTAATGCTGCCACAAATTCACGTACACATGTATCCACTCGTCCGCTCCACTTTTATTTGCCTTACCCGGTACTATATATAAGGTGGAAAAGGATAGGAGACCGACAGCAGCATTTTCCTAATAATTCAGTCCACTTACTGAAAATATAATGAGTTTGAAATCGCTCACTTTTCCAGTGCACACTCTGTTATAATTGTAATCTTGTCCAAACCATATTTTCTAATGCCTTTCCCAGGTTTATAAAATTAATGTATAAGTCTCCTTTTTAAATACTTCTCTCTCCTAAAATTTGCAAGAGCCCTATCACATCTCTTGCACTTGTATTCCTTCGAAAATCAGATTGTACCACTGTAAAATACTCCTGTTCCTTTTTCCAGTCTTTTATTAGTAGGGCCCGGATTATAATTACCTAAAAAACAGTGAAATATGCAAGCATTTATGACCTAAAACTTACATAAATATGACCTTAAAAATAAAATGACTTAATAGAAGTTTATTTAAAGCATTATTGTTTATTTAATTTTTTATTCACCATAAAGTAATATAAAATTCACTTTTCAAAATATTGTAAGTATAGTTCTTTCTTTCTGTAGGATTTGTAGCTAATTTGCACCTATTTTTTGAATGTCTGAATGTTTTATTTTCTAAACACAAAGTACAGTGAAAAGATCATCTATCGAAACAGTAAAACAATGTTTTTATTTCTACATAGTATTTAAAGCGTTTCACATTATTTAATACCGTATATCAATCTTCAGTATCTGCAAAGTTGCACTGGATCACAAGGTGCATTTTCAGGTTTTCCATTGTCAAAGATCTATGGTTGTCGCTGAGGATAGTTATGTACCTGGAAAAGCTCCTCTCCACTTCACAAGACGTCACTGGAGCGTATTTGTAGGCAGCCAGGTCATTGGAGTTCAGCTTTGTTTCAGTGTCTTCAAATGTTGCGGCGTTCCCTGAAAGTGTAGAATATCCAGGATTCCGTTGGAGAACACTTTGCAATTTGGTTTTCACTTTGTCAGCCACGTGACCACGAGCTCGACCCAACTAACTCTGCACATGTTGCACAATACTCAGGGTCTCACAAAGCTGAGTGCCAACAGCTTCCAGTCGTTTGATGGCTTTTGATATCACTGAAAAATTGGCGTTGATGAATGCCAAGTTTCGAGACAATGTATCTGTAAAAACTTCTTTCACAATTTTGATAGCGCTTGATTCGTCGCTATCAAGCTCACAGAAGATTGTCTTTATTTGGGTGTAGTTGGTGCATTAATACTCAGCAGCATTAATCCAAGAACCCCATCGTGTAAGAACAAGTTTAGGTGGGAAGGGCGTTGAAGGTGCTTATTCCTTGAATTTCTGCACCCGTAGCGGAGCCTTCACATAGATTTTCTTGCCACAGGAAATGAATTTGTCCAGGTCAGGGTAATTTGATCGCACCTCTTCGGCAACTCTGTGCTACGCATGTGCATGGCAAGTGGCGTACACCATACTGGGGTAGAGAATCTGAAGCCCTTTGGCTGCTTTAGCCATATATGAAGCACCGTCTGTTACAAGCAGCAAAACGTTGTCTCTTTTCACACCATCCGGCCACAGTAGCTTTATAGAATTGTCAAACAAAATAGCAATCGTCGAATTGTTTACTCTATCGAGAGCTTCACACGTAGAAGGAACATATCTTCAGGGCCATCAACTTTTAGAACAGTGTTGTTGCACATTAAAGCGCTTTTCTGCACTAACTTTAACTTCACACAGTTTACAAAATAATATTTTCCCATCAGTACTAAAGAACTTCTCTCCAAATTCTCGAACATATCCTCGCAACTTCACGCTGTCGGAGCACTTTGCTTTAGGCATGTTGAACAAGGCAAAGGCTGTATTCAAACTGGTTACTGGGAACACCTGTCCGACTGCGATGATTATTACGGCAGAAGCCGCCTTTGTTGGCTCTGAGAGTATATATCGACTCTGCGCAACAATATTTTATGTTCGCGAAACAACTGTTGTGGTACACCGATTTTCTGCTACAGTCCTGAGAAGTAAAGCTGTGTACTAATTTATCTGTTTATCTTTCGTAATAGCACGTTAAATATCGTCTCCTGAGCAATATATTCATTTTCTTATTCGTGTGTCCCGTAAGATAGAAGAAAAATGGTATATGCATTTTTGGCAAAAGTTGACGGAAATATGACGTATTATATTAAAAGTTGAAATATGACTTTATATACACAATCAAAATACATTTTTCGACACTAAAAGGCCTAGATTTGTGTATAAATTGTTCTAAAATTCACCCTACAGTTCAGAAAAAAATGACTTGTTATTAAATCCGTGCCCTAGTAATAATAGTGGGACAGATTGACTATATTTCTTTTCCATGGCGTGGGATGTGCTCCATTCACAAGAGGGAAGTTAGACCCGTCTATTAAGACAGGTACTAAGCTATCTGAAACATTCGTGATCATGGATATGCTGATACCATTGTTATCACTTCAGAATAGATTCTCCCCATGTGGGTCCGGGGTAAGAATAGGCCCGAGGTATTCCTGCCTGTCGTAAGAGGCGACTAAAAGGAGTTTCAACCGTTTCAGCCTTCCATGTGATGGTCCTCCCTTGGGGTTTGACCTCCATTTTTCAAAATTCTACAGAAGTACGAGCCTTTTGGGGAAGGACGCCTTACGTGGTGTCTCACTGGTCCTCAGTGCACTAAGACCTTGGCACTCAGCAGTGTAACGGCGTTGTAACCACACCCACTATTCCTCAAATTGGGCCTAAACGCCTAATGGGTTGCACAAGTTACGCCCATAATGCGTCCCCATCTGCACCTACGATCATGATGGACTTTCCATGGCACCCGAAATCCAGCACGGTAGCCAGCCCGTTGTGGTGGGGTCGTCATGTACCCTCTAGGTTGTAGCCCCCTGACAACACAGGGATCGTACTGCCGATACCTGAGCTGCACCCTCCCCACGTCGGCCAAGGAGTAGATGCCCGTCTCCTTGGGGCATCAGGACTCCTGGCAATGGTCATCCTGCCAGGTGGCCCTTGCTGTGGCTGGGTGGCGCCCGTGGGGAGAGCCCCTGGTCGGAGTGGGTAGTATCGGGGCGGACGTTTCGCAGATGAAACGTCAACATGTATCGGGTCGCTCTGCGGCCGAGTCTTTTAAAAAGAAAGGTACTGTCTCTGGTTCTGGTTCTCTTGCCCTTTCCCCTTGGCCACTCCCTGGGAGGAAGGACAGGCCCGCCGGCTTGGGGCGAAGTACTTCCCCCGCTATTTAGTCTGTTCTCGGACCGATGGGGGGACGTTCGCCACCTCCAAGCCCATGCTCTTTGTCCAGCACATCGAGGACATCTTCGGGGAAATTGAGGCTCTCAGTAAAATGCGTTTGGGGTCTGTTCTTATAAAGACCACCTCCGCCACTCAGTCGGCGGCGCTCCAGGCGTGCGACCGCCTAGGGGATATCCCAGTGTCCATTGTCCCGCATCTGGCACTGAATAGGACGCAGGGGGTTATGCTTTGGGCACATGACGTCACGGTGTGAGGCTGAGCCCCTTTGTGGCGATTGTGGACGTCCTCTTCGTGAGGAACATACATGCACCCCACCACCTCGGTGCGTCAATTGTCCTGGCATCCACTCGCCTAGATCTTTAGACTGCCCCGCGTATCAGAAGGAGAAGAAGATTCAAGAATTAAAAAGTTTGGATCGTCTCTCTTATTCTGAGGCCAGGAAGAAGTATGCCCGATTCCATCCCGTGACGTTGACAACTTCGTTTGCCTCAGCCATGTCCACTCCTTCCACAGTATCCTCACCCCTCTGCTGTCCCCCCTCCACCTCCTCACCCCATCCGGGGTCCATGCCTCCGCCTCCCAAATCCCTTCCTTCCAAATCCTCCTCCCTCGCGGCCCCTGCCCTCTCTGCCCCGGGCGCCACCCTTCCTCCTCCTCCCCCTCCGCCACCTGAGAAGCGATCCTCTTCTCAGGCGTCCATCGGGGAAACGTTCCGGACCCCAGCTTCCGAGGTCTGGCGTTCCAACACGGACCCCGCGCGTGAGGACCTTCTTCGGGTCCAGCCCACCATCCCCGTGCCTCATCGGACTTCCAAGAAGGCCTCCAAGAAGAAATCTTTATCCCCCTCTCCACCCCGGCGCGTTTCGTCTGACACTCCATCTGTGAGTCGCTGCTCCCGGCCGTCCTCAGTTTCGCCGGGACGCTCTGCTGCCAGGCGCTCAGCTGCCCTCTCGTCGGCGAATGATGCTGCCCCTCCTACGCAACCCGGGAAAGCGGCCGCCGCTGGCGACGACTCGATGGAACAGGATCCGCCTCCCGACGGTTGTAGCGTTGTTCCCTCGGCACCTGGCCCTCCGCGGCCGTCGAGGTGACCAGCTCTTCACCCGTTTCGTTCCCCCTCTTTTCTGACTAGCAATGGCTTTGTTACATTGGAACATAAGAGGTATTCGATCTAATCGGGAGGAATTACAACTGCTCCTCCACTTGCACTGTCCGCTCGTCCTTGGTTTCCAGGAAACCAAGTTGCGCCCAACTGACCGTCTTGCTTTTACCCACTATACCTCGGAGCGGTCTGACCTCCCCCCTGTGGACGGTATTGCAGCTCATAGTGGGGTCATGTTGCTCGTTCGGTACGATGTCTATTACCATCCCATCCCATTGGCCACCCCACTCCAAGCACTGGCTGTCCGTATTACTCTTTTTGCCTTTACTTTTTCTGTTTGTACCGTCTACACTCCATCGTCATCCGCAGTTAGTCGGGTTGACATGATGCACCTGATTGTTCAGCTTCCTCCGCCGTTTTTATTGTTTGGCGACTTCAATGCCCTTCATCCCCTTTGGGGCTCTCCTGCATCCTGTCAGAGAGGCTCCCTCTTGGCGGATGTCTTCAACCATCTCAATCTTGTCTGCCTCAATACTGCCCCGACATTCGGACACTACTCATAACTACTCCCACTTGGACCTCTCGATCTGTTCTACCACTCTTGCCCGTCAGTTCGAGTGGTATGTCCTTTCTGACACCTATTCGAGCGACCACTTCCCCTGTATCGTTCGTCTCCTGCACCACACACCATACCCACGTCCTTTGAGCTGGAACATACCGAAAGCTGACTGGGGTCTTTACTCCTCCCTGGCGACCTTTCCGGACCACGATTTTCTCAGTTGTGACAGTCAGGTCGAATACCTCACGGCTGTTATCATCAATGCTGCCGAACGTTCCATTCCTCGTACTGCCTCTTCTTCACGTCGCGTTTCCGTCCCCTGGTGGAATGAGGCTTGTCGAGACGCTATCCGTGCTCGACGACGTGCTTTACGCATCTTTCGCCGCCATCCTACGTTGGCGAATTGTATTGGATACAAACGACTCCGAGCGCAATGCCGTAGAGTCATCAAAGACAGCAAAAAGCTTGTTGGGCCTCTTTCACCAGCTCCTTTAACAGTTTTACTCCCTCTTCTGTCGTCTGGGGTGGCCTGCGCCGGCTGTCGGGCATTAAGGCCCACTCCTCGGTACCTGGCCTGATTTCAGGTGATGAGGTCCTTGTTGATCCTGTGGATATCTCAAACGCCTTCGGCCGGTTTTTCGCGGAGGTTTCAAGCTCCGCCCATTACCACCCTGCCTTCCTTGCCAGGAAAGAGGCAGAAGAGGCTCGGCGACCTTCCTTCCACTCGCTGAATCTGGAAAATTATAATGCCCCCTTTACTATGCGGGAACTCGAACGTGCACTTGCACTGTCCCGGTCCTCTGCTCCGGGGCCAGATGCCATTCACGTTCAGATGCTGGCACACCTTTCTCCGGCAGGCAAAAACTTCTTTCTTCGTACCTACAATCGCGTCTGGACCGAAGGTCAAGTCCCCATGCGTTGCCGTGACGCCGTCGTTGTTCCTATACCCGGGAAGGATAGACACCTTCCTTCTAGTTACCGCCCCATTTCTCTTACAAGCAGTGTCTGTAAGGTGATGGAGCGCATGGTTAACGCTCGGTTAGTTTGGATTCTTGAATCTCGACGGCTACTTACCAATGTTCAATGCGGCTTTCGTCGCCGCCGCTCCGCTGTTGACCACCTTGTGACCTTGTCCACATTCATCATGAACAACTTTTTGCGAAAGCGCCAAACGGTAGCCGTGTTCTTCGATTTGGAGAACGCTTATGATACTTGTTGGAGAGGAGGTATCCACCGCACTATGCACGGGTGGGGTCTAGGCGGTCGCCTGCCCCTTTTATTGATTCCTTTTTAACAGATCGACAGTTTAGGGTACGTGTGGGTTCCGTATTGTCCGACGTCTTCCTCCAGGAGAACGGAGTGCCTCAGGGCTCCGTCTTGAGCGTAGCCCTTTTTGCCATAGCGATCAATCCAATTATGGATTGCATTCCACCTAATGTCTCAGGCTCTCTTTTTGTCGATGACTTCGCGATCTACTGCAGTGCCCAGCGAACATGCCTCCTGGAGTGCTGCCTTCAGCGTTGTCTAGACAGCCTATACTCATGGAGTGTGGCAAATGGCTTCCAGTTCTCTGAAGAGAAGACGGTTTGTATCAACTTTTGGCGATATAAAGCGTTCCTTCCGCCATCCTTACATCTCGGTCCCGTTGTTCTTCCATTCGTGGAAACAACTAAGTTTCTAGGGCTCACACTGGACAGGAAACTTTGTTGGTCTCCGCACGTCTCTTATTTGGCTGCCCGTTGTACACGTTCCCTTAATGTCCTCAGAGTTCTTAGTGGTTCATCTTGGTGAGCGGATCGCACTGTCCTGCTTCACTTGTATCGGTCCATAGTCCGATCGAAGCTGGATTATGGGAGCTTCGTCTACTCGTCTGCTCGGCCATCCCTCTTACACCGTCTCAACTCCATCCACCATCGGGGGTTACGTCTTGCGACCGGAGCCTTCTACACTAGTCCTGTCGAGAGTCTTTATGCTGAAGCTGCCGAATTACCATTGACCTACCGGCGCGACGTACTGCTGTGTCGGTATGCCTGCTGTTGTCTATGCCCGACCACCCCTCTTACCAGTCCTTCTTCGCCGATTCTCTCGACCGTCAGTACGGGTTGTATGTGTCTGCCCTGCTGCCCCCTGGAGTCTGCTTCCGTCGCCTGCTTCGACAATTGGATTTTGCCCTCCCTACCACCTTCAGAGAGGGTGAGAGCCCGACACCACCTTGGCTCCAGGCTCCGGTTCATGTTTATCTCGACCTCAGCTCACTCCCGAAGGAGGGTACTCCGGCTGCAGTGTATTGCTCACGGTTTGTCGAACTTCGTGCTCAACTTGCCGGTCACACCTTTATTTACACCGATGGCTCCAAAACTGACGATGGTGTCGGCTGTGCCTTTGTCGTCGGGGCCGCCACCTTTAAATACCGGCTCCTCGCCCAATGTTCCAGCTTTCGGGCCGAGCTTTTTGCTCTCCATCAGGCCGTTCAGTATGCCCACCGCCACCGCCATTCATCGTATGTACTCTGCTCTGACTCACTCAGTGCTCTTCAGAGCCTTGGAGCTCCCTATCCGGTCCATCCGTTGGTTCAACGGATACAGCAGTCCCTCCACTCTTTCGCTGATAGTGGTTTTCCTGTCAGCTTTCTGTGGGTTCCCGGACATGTAGGAGTGCCTGGGAATGAGGCTGCTGATGCTGCAGCCAAGGCTGCAGTCCTCCTGCCTCGGCCAGCCTCCCATTGTGTCCCGTCATCTGACGTTAGTGGGGTTGTTTGTAAGAGGCTTGTGTCGTTGTGGTGGGATACTTGGTCCTCGCTTCAAGGAAACAAGCTCCGGGCAGTAAAACCGTTCACAACTGCTTGGACAACCTCCTCCCGACCATCTCGGCGAGAAGAGGTCCTTCTGACCAGGTTGCGGATTGGGCATTGCCGGTTTAGCCACCGCTACCTGCTCTCCGGTGATCCAGCCCCGCAGTGCCCTTGTGGTCATGCATTAACAGGGCGCCATGTTTTATTGTCGTGTCCCCGTTTTAGTCAATCTCGTGTTGTCCTGTCTCTGCCAACTACTTTACAGGATATTTTAGCGGATGACGCTCGAGCAGCTGCTCGTGTTCTTCGTTTCATTACTTTGACTGGATTGTCCAAAGACATCTAACTCTTTCACTTATTTTATCTGCATCTTTGTAAGAACTTTCTGGTGCCCCCCCCCCCCTTGAGTTTTACTAGATTCTATGTGCTCTAACAATTGTGACTGGGCGCTAATGACCTCAGTAGTTGAGCGCCCTTAAGCCCCCCCCCCCCCCCAAAAAAAGAATAGATTCACGTTATTGCTTTTCTCGTTGTGATTATTGTAATTTGTTTTAGGTGGAAAGTGTTGGGACTTCTTCGGGTGATAGTCTTTGCAGCATGTGATTTTACTGGTCCTGAGAAAAACTGATTCAGTTCGTGAGCTGAGACCTGAAAAACAGTTTCTGAATTTGCCTTTGAGAAAAAATTCTACGACAGAATCGCGGGTGTTACATCGCTGCACACAGAGACGAGCGTGCCTGACTTCGGCCTTGCAAACTGTGCTTTACCTAATTTCGCAGCTTTATGTATTCGTCGCAGGGTTCTGGTTTCGGATTTACGTTTAAACGTCTGCTGACAGCATCCATTCTATTTATCATTTGACGTAAGTGAGCTGTCAGCCAGGTACAGGATTTTTTCTTACACGGACTGTACGTACATAAGTGTGTTTGCATAGAGAACCGTGAGCTTATCAGTAAGCCATCATTTGTGGGCGCACTTATTATTTGATGCCATTGCCTTACCGAGCTGGTAATTGATAGAGCGTCACGATCTCTATATTTTAAGCTCCGGACCACGTGACGCGATCAAACCACCATCTTGCCGAGATATTACTTCTGAAGAGGAACCCCGCCACATCAGTGGTCCTAGGAGCAGTTCAAGTTGTCTCGTCTACATCTACCTCTATACTGTGCAAGTCACCTTACGTGTATGGCGGACGATACTTCTGGTAAAACTATCAATTCCGCCTTCCCAGTTTGATCCGCGAATGGTGCACGGGAAGAACGACTAATTCCTCCAATTTTCTCGTCGTGGTCAGTTCGCAAGCCATATGTGGAAGAAATTAATGCAATGCCTGACCAAACAGCGAAGCACCCAGAAGGGGATGAGAAAACCAAATGAAACTTCACGGGTTTAGATGGTATGTGAAAGATTGTGATAGCCCGGAGGCTCGGCGCGAGCATTTCGGAAACTGCACGACTTGTCGGGTGTTCGAGGAGTGCTACGGTGAGTGTCTTCAATACGTGGCGAAACTAAGGTGAAACCGCGTCCAGACGTCGTGGGGCTGGGCGGCCATCCCGCATTACACATGTCGGACGTCATAGACTGGGCAGACTGGTAAAACAGGACAGGCGGCGAATTGTGGCGGGACTTTAATGGTGAGCAGGGTAAAAGTGTGTCTGAACACACAATGCACTGAACACTCCTAACGATGGGCCTCCGCAGCCGACGATCCATGCATAATGCCAATGTTAACTCCACGACATCGGCGTCTACGACTGAAATGGGCACTTGAGCATCAGAGCACTGGATGTTGGCGCAGTGTCAGAGTGATGCATGGTCTGAAGAATCTCGATACCTACTTCATCATCATGCTGATGGGGGGGGGGGAAGGGGGCTGGTGGGGGGGGGGACGCAAATGCGTCGTCCTCCAGCGGAACAGTTCCTTGATACCTGTACTGCGGGACGGAGACAAGCACGTGGCGCCTCCATTATACTTTCTGGAGCATTAACGTGGGCATCTATGGGTCTGGGGGAGCTCTTGAAAGGCACCATGACGGCCAAGAAGCACGGAAGTATCGTACAGTGGTTGGAGACCACGTACAACCCTTCATGATTATCGTGTTACCCGACAGCAGTGGCACTTTTCAACAAGATAATCCGCCATGTCAAAAGGCCAGGAATGTGATGGAGTGGTTCGAGGAAGATAATGGCAACTTCCAATTGATGTACGCCCTTCCCCCCTCCCCTCCAACTCGCCAGATCTGAACCCAACTAAAAACAGTGGCGTCAGAGTTCATCGCCCCCCCCCCCCGCCCCCGGAATTTAAGTGAATCAAGTCACTTGTGGATGCACATGTGGTGCCAACTCCCTCCAGCTGCCTACCAAGGCCTCATTGCTTCCATGCCACGACGAGTCGCCACCGTTATCCGTGCCAAAGATGGACATACCGACTATTAGGTAGGTAGTCATAATGTTCTGGTTGATCAGTGTAAATCAGTATGTGCTGAAGGTGAGCGATAGTAGCGACCCAGTGTTATAAATTCGTGTGCGCGGCCGCTTCTCCAGTAGGAAAACACATCCAAGCATCAGCACGTGCGCAGCGCGACTGAGCACCTCCTGTATGTTATCAAGGAATCAAAATCAGTCGTGTCGGGCATGTGTTGACGTTCAAATGTGTTTTTCTACTGGAGCAGCGGCCGCGCATACGAATTTCTCACACTGAGCTGCTATCATCGTTCACCCCCCCCCCCTCCCCCCAGCGTGTGCTGATTTATTTTTGATAAGGTATATAAGCTGATGGGCTAAACTTTAAGAGGAGTTGATTGTTACAAGGGAAATGAGTATGAAATTATTGAATTTTATGTTTTTGGTCTTTTTTAAAACTTTTATGTATTAATGTCACCACTGTCAGGACTTTGCGTGGATTAACGTTGGTATAAGTATGCTATGCAGTGAGGATTCTTGTGCGTAGATATTTCTGATGATGTAGGTATGTTCCTTAAAAAACAATTAAATTAGTGGTTCTGCATTGTGTGTGGCTGAGCCTACATTTTACCTTTCAAGATGAGAGTACAACGACGACTTCACGTCTGCTCATGAATAAATTCAAATTCAGCCAAAAGTTTAGCGGTAATGCGGCTGGTGAGCAACGATATGGACGTTTGAATGTTATCACTTCGACACGAAAGGAGTGATAATGCAGAAGTAAAACATTCGAAAAAGATTTACGTCGGCATGTAGCTCATGTAAACAGTGTGTGTGGCTTGGCGCGGATCTACCGCTGCCCCCTGCAGGTACTTGAAACGGATTAACGTTTCCGCGGATTGTGGGCGTACTCGGATGATCGTCCGCCGGAACAACGTGCTCGACCGCGAGTCGTATTAATTTTCATAACCACTCGGTACGCTGTGGCGCCGTAAACACTCTGCTATTACCCCGGCCGACAGGAGACATGAAATTAACCGGTGTACAATTTCACTGCGCCACGGCTCTTAATTCGTGGTAAATTACACGCCCAATTGAAACGTTGTTGTACATTTCGCATATATCGGTAATTTCGCCTCTCCTAAATAATTGCTCTATTAGTCAATTAACCGTCAATTTTCCGCGAACAGACAATTTACACTCACAAGTGGACAGAGTAATTATTGGACTTCAACATATGCAACGTCGATATGGCAAACAGCGGTTGAATGAAAACCGACACAGGTCGCTCCTGTCGCAGAGGTCAATCTCATCCCTGACAACAGTTTTCGGATTTGCGATACCGGTACACAAAGAAGCATTGGAATTTTTGTTCACGTGACTATTCTACAAAAACATCTCATTTTATCCTCACTTGGCTGTAGAAACATCTACAGAAGAGAATCTTGGTCGTTTTTACTGCGTTGAACACATTACTTCTAACTAGTAAGAAGAATTTCGAAAGACTGGCATATTCAAAACAAAGTGGGGTATCCGGATGGGAAAGATTTAAGTACAAATAATATTTTCAATTCACAGTACTTTTTCCGCAACGTGATATACGGTTAATGAAATATTTAATTAGGCAATATTTTCACTAATACCCCAAATAAATATATGATATTATGAGTACCTCAAATACTGAAATTAGACATTCTGACGTTTGTATCTGATATATGCCGTCCAGCGAAAACTTCTACCATTTTTGCACTTGTCTGAAGTCTAATTTCACGAAAGTGTTTTACAGAACTAATAGAACTCAGTGGTGAGAATCAGCCTAAGCAACTGCAATGTTTCCCGTACAAACTGTAGTGAAATGATCCGTATAAGAGAATTTTTGTGGTTTATAGTCATTATCAAATGAGATTACAGTTGAAACTTCCTGGCAGATTAAAACTGTGTGCCGGACCGAGACTCGAACTCGGGACCTTTGCCTTTCGCGGGCAAGTGCTCTACCAACTGAGCAACCCAAGCACGACTCACGCCCTGTCCTCACAGCTTTACTTCTGCCAGTACCTCGTCTCCTACCTTCCAAACTTTAAAGAAGCTCTCCTGCGAACCTTGCAGAACTAGGATTCCTGAAAGAAAGGATATTGCGGAGACATGGTTTAGCCACAGCCTGGGGAATGTTTCCAGAATGAGATTTCACTCTGCAGCGGAGTGTGCGCTGATATGAACCTTCCTGGCAGATTAAAACTGTGTGCCGGACCGAGACTCCGTTGCAGAGTGAAAATCTCATTCTGGAAACATCCCCCAGGCTGTGGCTAACCCATGTCTCCGCAATATCCTTTCTTTCAGGAATCCTAGCTCTGCAAGGTTCGCAGGAGAGCTTCTTTAAAGTTTGCCTTTCGCAGGCAAGTGCTCTACCAACTGAGCAACCCAAGCACGACTCACGCCCCGTCCTCACAGCTTTACTTCTGCCAGTACCTCGTCTCCTACCTACCAAACTTTAAAAATGCTTTCCTGCGAACCTTGCAGAACTAGGATTCCTGAAAGAAAGGATATTGCGGAGACATGGGTTAGCCACAGCCTGGGGGATGTTTCCAGAATGAGATTTCACTCTGCAGCGGAGTGTGCGCTGATATGAACCTTCCTGGCAGATTAAAACTGTGTGCCGGACCGAGACTCCGTTGCAGAGTGAAAATCTCATTCTGGAAACATCCCCCAGGCTGTGACTAAGCAATGTCTCCGCAATATCCTTTCTTTCAGGAGTCCCAGTTCTTCAATGTTCGCAGGAGAGCTTCTGTAAAGTTTGGAAGGTAGGAGACGAGGTACTGGCAGAAGTAAAGCTGTGAGGACGGGGCGTGAGTCGTGCGTGGGCTGCTCAGCTGGTGCCGGCACGGTAGCTCAGCGTGTTCGGTCAGAGGATTTAGCTACCCTCTGTAATAAAAAACTGAGTGAACGGATCAACGAAAATCCTAAACGAGTGTCATCGGACGTCCGCCACGAACAAAGTCAACGAACAATAAAGAACAAAATGAGATTTAAAAAAAAGAAAAAAAGTTGGTTGAGCACTTGCCCGCGAAAGGCAAAGGTCTCGAGTTCGAGTCTCGGTCCGGCATACAGTTTTAATCTGCCAGGAAGTTTCATATCAACGCACACTCCACTGCAGAGTGAAAATCTCATTCTGGAGATTACAGTTGCCTGTAATCAATTCTTATGAGTGAGTAAATCATTTAATGTTTTTGGAATGGCTGATACGTATAATTTATGTACATGAAAATCTAACGAAACCCACCCAGTAATTGTGAAAGAATGTGACGGACCAAACGTAAATCACATTCTTCTCCTTTGGCAAACGTGTGACTTACGTGTCTTAGCTGAGATAACTATCACATGAGACATTTTGATGTGTTGATAAATATTCAGCGCAAATTAGCGGAAAGTTCGGTTACTGTTTGATAACACGATTGCCCAACATTCGTTGGAAATAATCAAATCCATACATATCTGGGAGTGTGCGTACCCAGCGGTTTATAGTGCAACGATGACATAAAACTAGTGTTAGGAAAGGCTGATACCACATGGATGTTCCTCAGGACGATGGAAGTAGTTTACAAAACAGTCGTTCGATTTTTCCGGCTACAAGCGATATCGGAAATAGAGAAGATACAAAGAAATGCAGAGCACCTCGCCGAAGGTTCATTTAACAAGCGAGAAAGTGCCAGAGAGATGCTCATTCATCTCCGGCGGCAGACGCTGCAAGAGAGACATCGCGTGTCAAGAGGTATGGTTTGCCGTTAAAATTCCGAGAACATACGTTAATTTTAGAAGAGTTAACTAATACGTTCCTTCCGGAATGAATTATTGCCTTTCCGTGGAGTCGACGTCAATTTGAAACCTACCGATCACGATCACAGTTTTACTTCCTCTATTACCCCTCCTTTACCTTTCAAATGTCTCAGAAGCTAGAAATTGACAAAATACTACTGACAGAAAGAAGAATAGTTAAGACATACATAAATAAATAATGTCACGTAAGGAGGCATTGGAGAGTAACTTCAGATGAAACAGTATATAAAAAATAGAGCCAATACTGAGCACGATCAAGAGGAAACGTATCACATTCTTTGATCATCTGGTGAGAACAACAGAAAACCGAATTAGTAAGGGAATAAGAGAAAAATGTGGAATAGTAAGAGCAACATTAAATGGATCACAGAAATTAAGGAAGATATGTGCAAGAGACAGTAGAGGACCAAAAAACATAACAGAGAAAAGTAGAATACTGCAAGACACACAAACCAGACCACAAACGAAGATCATTAAAGGGTCTACAGGAAGAGTGATCTCAGATAAATAAAGATAGAAAATATCTGAAATGGGCATACGGAAGAACAAAACACCCTTCATGTATAAGTAATAATAAATTATAATATCTTTGTGTAATAACTGTACTGTCGAATTGTCTAAATCAATTTTTACTGAGCTGAACTGCATTACTGAGTCGGAACAATTTGTATTAACCTTTATATAACTGACTAGAATGGTCAAATGAATGCATAAAATATAAAAAAAACAACGGCCGCGTTTAGTGGCCGAGCGGTTTGAGGCGCCATGTCACAGACTGCGCGGCCCCTCCCGCCGGAGGTTCGAGTCCTCCCTCGGGCACGGGTGTATATGTTGTTCTTAGTATAAATTAGTTTAAGTAGTGTGTAAGTCTAGCGACCGAAGACCTCAGCAATTTGGTCCCTTAGAAATTCACACACATCTGAACATTTGAAAAAACAAGGAATCGGTCCGGGACACAGTTTTATTGTCAGAAAGTTTCAAATCAGTGCACACTCTGCAGCAGAGTGATAATTCTTCCCGGAAACATACCATAGGCTGTGGCTAAGCCTTTTGTCTAGACACAAATTGTTAATGCTACTATTCAAAATGGCTCTGAGCAAAAAAATGGTTCAAATGGCTCTGGGCACTATGGGACTTAACTGCTGAGGTCATCAGTCCCCTAGAACTTAGAACTACTTAAACCTAACTAACCTAAGGACATCACACACATCCATGTCCGAGGCAGGATTCGAACCTGCGACCGTAGCCGTCACGCGGTTCCAGACTGATGCGCCTAGAACCGCTCGGCCTTATCGGCCGGCGGAAAAAAAAAAAAAAAAAAAACTTACCGACTATCGTATCGGATTTGCGACTGGATTAAAGACTTTCTTGTAGATAGAAGTCAACACGCTGCTCTTAACACAACAAAATCGACAGATGCAAAAGTAATTTCCGGGGTACTCTAAGGAAATGTGGTAGAACTGTTACTGTTTACAATGTGTATAAGAAAGCGTCGAAGTTCTTTAAGACTGTATGTCGATAATACGGTTGTCTGTAATGAAGGAACAACATCAGAAGGCAGTATCAGTTTGCAGAGGACTGATGAATGTTGAAGGCTCCGGCAGTTGACCCTCAACGTAAATAAACGTAACATACTGCGCACATATAGGAAAAGAAATCCACTACTGCACAACTACACTACTGATGACAAATTGCTGGTAACAGTATCTATATAAAATATCTAGAAGTAACCATCCGAAGCGACGTTAAATGGAATGACCACATAAAGCAAAACATAGTAGGAAAATCAGGTGCTAGACTGAGATTCATAAGAAGAATCTTGAGTAAATGTAGCTCATCCATGAAAGAAATGACTTACAAGGCGCTTTTTCAAGTGACTCTTCAATATTGTTCATCAATCTATGATTCCCACCAGGGAGGACTGATAGGAGAGTGAGAGAGAGCGAGAGAGAGAGAGAGAGAGAGAGAGAAGATTCAACAAAGAGCGGGGGAGAGAGAGAGAGAAGATTCAACAAAGAGCGGCGCCTTTCATCACGGTATCATTTAGTCGGCGAGAGACGGTGTTATAGAGATGCACAGCAAACTCCAGTGGCAGACGTTGCAAGAGAGACGTTGTGCATCACGGTGAGGTTTATTAGTGAAATTCCGAGAGAGCACTTTCGGGGAAGAGTGGGACAACATACTGCTTCCTACCACATACATCTCATGAAATGATGCGGAAGAGAAAATTCGAGAAATTACAGCTAGTACAGACGCTTACCGACAATCCTTCTCACGCGCCATTTGCGAGTGGAACAGGGAAGGGGGAAACAGTTAGTGGTACCACTAGTACCCTCCGTCACACACCGTTAAGTGGCTTTGAGTGTGATGTAGAAGTAGATGTCGACTGTGGAGGAAACTCTGGTCGCAACCACGCAGGTCTAAAAACGTGCGAGAATACCTAAACCGTGAATTGGCAGACTGGTCGAATGGTCGAAAATGGCTCTGAGCACTATGGGACTTAACATCTGAGGTCATCAGTCTCCTAGAAGCTAGAGCTACTTAAACCTAACTAACCTAAGGGCATCACACACATCGATGCCCGAGGCAGGATTCGAACCTGCGACCGTAGCGAGCGCGCGGTTCCAGACTGAAGAGCCTAGAACCGCTCGGCCACTCCGGCCGGCTCGAATGGTCGTTCATGAACAGTAACCACTTGACGATTTGCATAGGATGGTATTTATTTAAGATCGATGGTGGTAAAAGTGTGGTTTTATGAAATAATCCAGTAATTTCTAAGCCCTCTGTTTAACGCATACATGAGTAAATATTTCAAATAATCACCACCGATGTATATACTTTTAACAATACTAAGTAAGAAATTTTTCTCCGATGGTGAAAATTTTCTACCTGTCTTCTTAACCACTGTCCCTCACCTCTTGAATCTCCATGCCTCCCAACTTTAGTACGAAGTGAAAGTTACTTGGTGCGAGATTTGGAGCATATGATAGTTTTCCACGCGAAGTTCATTATCGTGTAGTAAACAAATTCCCCGCGACGGAAAATCTAAGAATTCGCTTTCAAAAGGTTGACGCAGTAAAGCACCACTATAGGCTTCAGCACCGACGAAAAAGTGTCTTTCTGTATACTAATACTAATAATAATAATAATAATAATAATAATAATAATAATAATAATAATAAAAAGAGAGAGAAATTGAAGTTTTGAAATTTTCTTTTGATGCTATTCCAGTGGATGCTAGCTGCCAGGTACACAGGGCGTAACGGGTATAAGTGCAGATATTTGTGTATGTGATGATTGAGCGTCCAGGTGTGCCGAGCGATGTTAGTAAGCAGGGTGCAATCAGCCCTTGTGAGGCCAGTTGAGGAGTTACTTGACTGACAAGTAGGTGCTCTAGTCACGAAAACTAACAACGGGCGGGAGAGCGTTGTGCTGACCACTTGCCCCTCCATATCCGCATTCAGTGACGCCGCATCCAGTGAAGATGACGCTGCGGTCGGTCGGTCCCACTGGGCCTTGGAGGGCTGTTCGGACGGAGATATTTTTTTTAAATATGCACACACATCAGTGTGTTGGTTTTTTTTTCTCTGCGTCGTAAGTATTCCCACAAAAACGTCACAAACATTACAAACTGTTTTCTGCATGGCTACGAAGTCTTTCACGACGTATTTCTTGAATAAAAATTTCCCGGTGTACATGCCGCGTCAATTAAGGATAAAACTCCAAGCTTTCGACCACTACCTCCATGGTCGTCGTCAGGGCTAAAACTGACTGTCGTAAACTAGCGAGGCTCCCACTTTTATACGCAAAGGGCAGCTTCTGATTGGCTGGAATACGTCGTAGCAACAGCGATATGGCGCGTAGTGAAGTGGTGCCCTCTACTTCCATAGATGTAGTTTCTATCCCGCGTTGCTTGCAGCGCCATCCCTTGAATGCATGATCGTAACTGGATCACTAAGTGGATTACGCCTGTCAGTATAGACCAACCGTGTTTTTTCCACGTGTTCACATTTCGACAACTGATCTGCTGACCAGGTGGAAAGAAGCATTAGTGACTTGCTCTTGCCAAAGGTACCTGGAGATACCACCAAATCTAAAAATATACTACATATAATAGCTATAATTAATATGGAAACATCCCCCAGGCTGTGGCTAGGCCATGTCTCCGCAATATCCTTTCTTTCAGGAGTGCTAGTTCTGCAAGGTTCGCAGGAGAGCTTCTGTAAAGTTTGGAAGGTAGGAGACGAGATACTGGCAGAAGTAAAGCTGTGAGACCGGGCGTGAGTCGTGCTTCGGTAGCTCAGATGGTAGAGCACTTGCCCGCGAAAGGCAAAGGTCCCGAGTTCGAGTCTCGGTCGGGCACACAGTTTTAATCTGCCAGGAAGTTTCATATCAGCGCACACTCCGCTGCAGAGTGAAAATCTCATTCTGGTGTTATGTTGTTCAGAACACCGTCCTCAGTCGCCTATAGAAACATCTGCACTTATACCCGTTACATCATATATGTGGAAAGTTAATTATATCACATCGAATGTACCACTGCAGAACACTTTTGTTTGTCACCCGGCCCCGGAAAGATCTTTACACTGCAGAATATGGAGAAAAAAATTATTTTTATCTCACTTTGGATACCCAGTAACGGAATGGTGACTGATGACAAGAGAATGAGGAAGGAAGATCCGGGCTTAACATCACGCCGACGATAAGGTCATTAGAGACGGGAAACTTCAGAGCATCTTCATCTATGGAAATATAATTATTTTTAAGCTTCCTTCTCAACAAGTAATTCTTGTGATTATTGTGCAAAAGATCGGTATCAAAGAAATAAGATAAATGCGGTCACGGCTGGGTACATGAACTAGCTGCAGATTCTTGTAAAGGTATGTGTAGTAGGTATATTTTCCGCGATATCTTTGTTATAGGGCTCAAGGTGTTTTGGCAGCCCGTTAATAAGTAACTACTGGATATTTTTTTAATCATCTGTCTTCTGACTGGTTTGGTGTGGCCCACAACAAATTCCTCTCCAGCGCCGACCTCTTCATCTCGGAGTAGCACCTGCAATCCACCTCCTCAATTATTTAATGGAATTATTTATTATTTCTCGTTCGATCTGCCAGATACATTTTACAAAGAACAGATAAGATTAATGTAAATCACAATAAACGTTTGGAACTTACAATGTGGAAACAAATTATATCAGTTATTACATTACAATTATGTCAGGGAAACTACATTATTACATTAAATGGAACAAAAATCACATAAATTGAAGACAATTACACAGTAACATTAAGATTATGGAGCCATTTCCTGGCATTGTCCGTTAACTTGTGGAGTGACATCAGAGAGCCGTCTCTGAAACCATGAGTGTTACAAACCAGAAGATGGTCCATTGTTTGTACCTTGCCACAGTCACAACACGAATCGTCTGTATAGCCTCATTTGGTTGTTTGCTGTCTGCATCGTCCAACTCCCGTGCGAAACCTTTTTAGAGCCGACCAGTGTTTCCTGTTGAGATTAAATCCTTCAACCCTTTTGGTTGGGTCGTGGATTAGGTGATGGTTTTCCACGACGCCTCTTCTCAGACCCTGCCATGCATGTTTCCATTCAGCATCGAGGCCCTTTGTGCCTAATGTTCTGCTCCACAGATAGGTTTCCTGGACTTGAGTCTCGTGGGTCCTCCAACGTCGGCATGTATGGGTAGCTCTGGGTTTGCTTCAATTTTTTTCTACTATGTCCTGGGTTGCTTTCTCTCTACGTATGGAAAAGGAGCGATGTTTGCCAGCATCGGGAGCCACTCAACGGCGGTTGGCGTGAGAGTGCTGGTTACGGTTCTCAGAGTGGCATATAGTTGTACATCCACTTTTTTGGCGTGTGGGCTTCTGCTCCAGACTGGGGCACAGTATTCTGCAGCGCGGATTTAATGGAAGTATTACTACCTCTGTCTTCCTCCACAGTTTTTATCCTCTACAGGCTCCCTCTGGTACCATGGAAGTTATTCCGAGTTGCTTAACAGATGTCCTATCATCCTATCCCCTCTTCTTGCCACTGTTTTTTATATATACCTTTCTTCGCCGATTCTCCGGAGAACCTCATCATTTCTTATCTCGTCAGTCCACCTGATTTTCAACATTCCTCTGTAACACCACATCTCAAACGCTTCGAAGTATTGTCCCTGTTTCCCCACCGTCCATGATTCACTAACATACAATGCTGTACTCCAAACGTTCATTCACAGAAATTTCTACCTCATATTAAGGCCTATGCTTAATAACACTAGATTTATCTTGGACATGAATGCCGTTTTCGCCAGTGCTAGTCTCCTTTATATGTCCTCCTTGCTTCATCGGTCATGGTTATTTTGCTTACAAGGTAGCAGAGTTTCTTATCTCCGTCTTCTTCGTGACCACAAATTTTTACATTAAGGTTCTACTCTCACTTCCACTACTTCTCATTTCTGCTACTTCTCATTACTTTTGTCTTTTTCCGGTTTACTCTCAATCCATATTTTGTAGTAATTTGACAGTTCATAACATTGAGCAGATCCTGTAACTCTTCTTCCCTTTCACTGAGGATAGCAATGTCATCAGCGAATCTTATCGTTGATGTCACTGAATTTGAATTTGAGTCCCACTCTTAAACCTTTCTTCTATTACCTCGTCGATGTATAGATAGAATGTTGGAGGCGAAAGACGGAATCCCCGTCTTACACACTTGTTAATTCGAACATTTCGTTCTTGATTTTTCCAATGTTATTGTTCCCTCTGAAGTCTTCATCATACTGTATCTCACCCGTCTTTCCCCTATTTTACTCTATTTCGAACATCTTGCCCTATTCTACCTTGTCAGACGCTTGTTCTAGGTTAGCTAATCCTATGAGTGTGTTTCGATTTTTCTTCAGTCTTGCTTCCATTATAAAGCACGTTTGAACTACCTTCTTGGTGCCATTAGCCTTCTTAAAGCCATAGTAATTGTCATCTAAGAGATCCTCAATTTTTTTTCATTCTTCTGTACTAGTCTGCAGCTTGGATGCATAAACTGTTAAACTGGTTGTCCAATATTTTTCGCACATATCTACTATTGCTGTCTCGGGAATTGTGAGGAATTGTGAGTCTGATGGTACGTCGCCAGTCTCATAGATTTTTCACACCAACTTGAACAGTCGTTTTCTTGCCACTCTCACCCCCCCCCCTAACCCTCCCCACTACCCCCGCAAGTGATATTAGAAGTTCCTATGGAATGTAATTTATCTTCTGCTCTATTTGATCTCAAGTCTTCCACAGCTCTTTTATGTTCTCATTACCGTAGAGGATCTCCCACCTCTTCCTTATCGACTCCAATTCCTTCTTCTATCAAGTTGTCAGTTAAGTCTGCTCCCTCAGAGAGGCCTTCAGTAAACTCTGTCCATCCATCCGCTACTTCCTATGCGTGTAACAGTTTAACTCCCATTGCACTCGTTATGTTAACATCCTAGATTTTAATCTCACCGAAGGTTGTTTTGAATTCTCTGTGTGCTGAATCAGCCCCTCCGACAGTCTATTCTGTTTCCATTTCTTATATTTTTCATGCAGCCATTTCGCCTTGGCTTCCCTGTGTTTCTTACTTATTTCATTCCTAAGTGGTTTGTATTGGTGCGTTCCTGACTTTCCCTGAACGTTTTTTTTAATTTCTTCTTTCGTCGAACAATTGAAATACTTCTTCTGTTTCCATATGTCTTCTAGGAGTCCAGTGTCTGTCATTGCTCTTTTTAGAGACGTCCACTCCCCTTCAACTGACCTTTTTATTGAGGTCTTCTTTATGGCAGTATCAAAATCTTTAGTGAACTTCAAAAGCGTCTGATCAAAGTACCTCACTTTCTTCCAAACTTATTCTTCTGGACGATTCTGTTAAACTTCAGTTTCCTCCTCATGATTACTAAATTGTGACCTTAGTTTATATCTGCTCCTGGCTATGGCCTACAATCCAGTATCTGATTTCAAAATCTGTGTCTGAGCATGATCTATTCTAACTGGAATCTTCCCGTATCTCCCAGTCCCCTTGACATACTGAATTACCCGTTTAATATCCTCATTGCTTTCTC
Organism: Schistocerca nitens; assembly: GCF_023898315.1. Classification (NCBI taxonomy): domain Eukaryota; kingdom Metazoa; phylum Arthropoda; class Insecta; order Orthoptera; family Acrididae; genus Schistocerca; species Schistocerca nitens. The sequence continues at coordinate 320,587,525 of NC_064614.1, read as the reverse complement.
TATCTCTTCATGTTCTGGTTGTGACGTCGACATGTATACCTGAACTATCGTTGTCGACGTTAGTTTGGTTTCGAATCTGATGAGAATAACCCTATGACTGAACTGTTCACAGTAGTTGAATCTCTTCCCTGCGGTGCTATTCATAACGAATCCTACCGCCGTTATACCATTTTCTGCTGATGTTGATATTATCAGACCACAAATCCTTATCTTCTTTCCATTTCACAAAACTATTAGCGGCAGTAAACTGCTCATTTATGTATCTGAGAAAAAAATACAGCTCGATTTAGAAGCTAACGTAACATGAAGCCGCTCTGTTAAACAAGAATTGTTTCGAAACGTATATTGTACTATTGATCAAGAAGTGCGTCACTTATCTCTGTCCACAATGAAACCAGAGGAAATCTGCCACAGACACTGTGCTCGGAAAGGCATTAAAAATTTCGGCAGTTTTCTGCCTGGTCGCTTGTCAGGCGGCGTTAATTTTCGTCTGCATGCTGTGAAACCACGTCTGGGCAGGGTTAGCAGTCTCCCTTTAAAGAAATTGAGTGTGTGTGCACTATGGGATGAATTTTGTTCTCAAAAATGCTCACATAATCCTAGCAGTGATTTTTACTTCGTGAGTAAGATGATGACCGATAGAATATGATGAAATTTCATTCCACGTTGTGACACTGCTAGTCCCATATTCAACAGCTGGCAGAGAACAATTCTACATTTCTTTGAACATTCGTCATACATGATTCTCACTTGTTGGCGAATCAGAATCACTCTCTTCCAGCAACCGTTGGCCAAACTGCAGGGTCTCGGTACCCCTAAAATGCATTATTAGCAATGATCTGACGAATGGTAAGAAACCACGGAAGAACTGGAGACAAGAGAAACAGGTTAGTTACTGAGCGGTGACGCCTGAAGTGTAATTGTCTCTTACATTTACTGCAACAATCCACTTCACTGATCGAATATCTCAGTTGCCGAGAATATATCGCTGTTTCAGCCTTACTACGAGTCTTCGGTATACTGACTTCAAGTAGTTAATTTTACCCCTCCAAGAGTAGGTGCTGACTCATTGATTGGAGTAGAATTGCCTTCAGTGATGAGTCCCGCTTCGAACTGAGCCCCCGGACAGCGGTGGGATACCAACCTCTTACCCGCCATACGGCCCGACAACCAAGAGTGATGACCTGAAGTGCCGTTTTATTCGTAGTAGGAAACCTTTGATTGTTATCCGCGGCACGCTTACAGCACAGCGGTACGTCGGCGATATCCTACGTCCAGTTTTGTTACTTTTCGTGGCAAATGATCGTGGGCAAATATTTCAGCAAGATAATACCCGCCCGCACACGGAGTTTCTGCTGCTTGCCTGCGTGCTTGATAAACCCTACCTTGGTGAGCTAGGTCGCTGGAACGTTTGAAGCAATACGGGCAAAGTCCTCCAAACAGTTCCTGATTTTGACGCTGTAACGCGCCAATTGGACTGGGTTTGGCGCAATATCCCTCACGAGGGCATCCAACAACTCTATCAATCAATGCCAAGTCGAGTAACTGGTGACATAAGGACCAGATGTGGACTTGCCTGACTTGCTCAGTTTGTGAAGCTCTTTGTCTTGAACAAATCATCAACTTTTTTTGAAATTTTAATTATTTGCTTGTCTCTATATTTACATCAAATCTGCCGATTTCTGTCCCAGCCCATTCGGTTCCTTCGCGGTGCGTAGCTTTTTTTTGTTTTTTTTTGTTTTTTTTGTCTTAAGAGTGTATTTGTGGCTGGCATCTTCTTAGTATACTGTTTATCTTACCTTAATAGTGAAACATACACAAGGATATCGCCTCAAGAAATAAGAATTTAGTAACTGGCTTGCATACCGCATTCTGGTGGCATGTTGGAAATAGCAGTAATAGTTGCATATTGGGCTCAGAGAAGCAACTGTAAAGAGTTGAAAACAAGTAAGTCGCCAGGTCCGGATGGAACCACAATTCAGTTTTATAAAAAGCACGCATCGACGCTGTTCCATTGTATGTTGTGTGTTGTATGTTAACGGGGGACCTAGAAACGACGGAAAGGCTCCGTCCCCGCCGCAGCTGCAGTGGTCCACAACCCCACGACGACTACCGCAGTCCATTTCACTCCTCCGCCGTCCCACACCGAACCCTCGCCAGGGAGCGTCTCACAACACCAGACGAGTGTAACCCCTCTGTTTGCGTGGTAGAGTAATGGGTGTACGCGGACGTGGAGAACTTGTTTGCGCAGCAATCGTCGACATAGGTGAGGCGGAATGAGGGGAACCAGCCCGCATTCGTCGAGGCAGATGGAAAACCGCCTAAAAACCATCCACAGACTGGCTGGCTCACCCGACCTCGACACAAGTCCGCCGGGCGGATTCGTGCCGGGGACCAGGCGCTCCTTCCCGCTCCGGAAAGTCGTACGTTAGACCGCTCGGCTAACCGGGTGGGGTTGTTCCATTACTTACCTTGCATTTATCACGAATCTCTCACCCAGTGCAAAGTCCCAAGCGACTGGAAAAAAGGCGCAGGTGACTCGTCTATATAAGAAGGGTAAATGCAAGTACTCGCAGAATTACAGAGCAATATGCTCGTACATAGCATAGGTCTGCTGCAAAATTCTCGAGCATATTCAAAATTCAAACAGCAATCGGCACAGATTTAGAAAGCATCGCTCGTGCGAAACCGAGCTTGCGAACCATGGATGTAGGTAAACAGGCAAGTGTCATATTCCCAGATTTTCGGAAAGCATTGGTTACAGTGTCCCACTTGAGACCGTTAACTAAGTTCCCAGTGAACGGAATAGGTTTCCAGACGTGTGAATAGCTCAAAGACTTTCAGTAATAGAATCTAGTACGTTGTGTGTTCATCGGAGACAAAGCATGGAGCAGAATGACCCTGGGAAGTGTGATGGAATCGCTCTAGTTCTCTCTGATGGAAAGGTGAGAGGAATCAGCGACTGTTCTCTGATGACGCTGTACTGTACGGCAAGGTGGTTTTGCCTGACTGCAGGAGGACACAGGTGTGACGAATGGCAGCTTGCTCTAAATGTAGAAAAATATAAGTTAATGCGGATGACTAGGAAAAAAAACCGTGTAATGATCGAATACAGTGCTAGTGGTGTGCTGCTTGACAGTCATGCCCATTAAATGACGAGGCGTAACACTGCACAGTGACGTGAAATGTAACGAGCACGTGAGGTCGGTAGTAGGGAAGAAGAATGATTTTCGTTTATTGGGTGAATTCTAGGAAAATGGTGCTCACTGAGTCCTGATTCTGTGTCTGGGATCCACACTAGGTCGGATTAAAGAAAGAAATCGAAGCAATTCTGAAGCACACTGCTAGATTTGTTACCGTTAGGTTACTCGTAAGTATTACAGAGACACTTCGGGAACTCAGAAGGGACGCTATGGAGGGAAGACGGCGCTTCTTCTGCGAAACATTACAGTGAAAATATAGAGAACCGAAGTACGCTGCCCATTGCAGAGAGGTCTTATTGTGCCACCGTACATTTCGCAAGGACCAGGAAGACAAGTGGTGATGCCTTGCGGAGCATGCATGTAGACGTAGATGGGGGGGGGAATCATTTTTCTCTTCAAAAGAAAGAAAAAAAAAGCTTGCATTGGCAAGTTAGATGGGTAAACTAGTAGTGAGATCGTAGTGGTACAGAATATACGTGTCACAGGCAGAGAACCTTCTGAAATAGGAGCATTTCATTAATACTCTCAACGGCGCTCTCCAAAATGCTGCATGTCCGCCTTTGCCCCGCGGGCGCAATAAACATATAAAATTTCGTTAATTTAATAAGCTAATGATTTTAATAAGCTAAATTAGGACCGCAAATATAATCCTACCGCAATTCCATTGATTGTAATTTAAATTACCCCCATCAGATTTGAATTTTATTTCAGCTCTGGAAATGAGTTTCGTGCTTTCCCTTTGTTTTTATAAATCTGTTACAAGAGTTATCAAGTAAATTTAACTAGTCGTTTACGGGAAACATTCAAACAGTCGTATTTATTTCGTGACAATGTATGTATTTCAAAATGGTTCAAATGGCTCTGAGCACTATGGGACTCAACTGCCGTGGTCATAAGTCCCCTAGAACTTAGAACTACTTAAACCTAACTAACCTAAGGACAGCACACAACACCCAGCCATCACGAGGCAGAGAAAATCCCTGACCCCGCCGGGAATCGAACCCGGGAACCCGGGTGTGGGAAGTGAGAACGCTACCGCACGACCACGAGATGCGGGCAATGTATGTATTTAATTTATACTATCTTACCTTTGTCTATAACTGGATCAAAGTAAAACCTAATAAAATAAATTTCGTTCAAGAAACTGAAGGGTTGAAATGCTTTTCAGGACTAAACTACGTTGGCATCAGTCCCTTTGGCAGCGTAAAGAAAAACAACCATCAATGAAACGAAGGAAAAACAACGGCTGTTTGTCATTCTAGGATTCTACACTGAAGGAAACGGAATGTTACACAAGAACACTTTGATCGAATTCCAACACTGATATTCCAAAACAAAGCCTGTGAAATGTCGTGATTAAAATTTTTCCTTTTGCGAACTCCTATTTTCGCCATTATTAATGCAGAAAAATCCGAACTGAACAATGAATAGATGATTGCTACTGGATGTGATAACGTTCCGTTGCTGGAACATTTCAGGTGGTCGTCACAACACTACATGTGCAGAGGACATATTATCATTATCTTTCGGATTTATATGGAGAACCAGTATTCGTGGAAGTTTGCAACAACTCTACTTTCACCACCGAATAGCACGTGGGATTATGTGAATGTGAAGAGTGATGGGGACACGTACAGGGGTACACAGTCAACAAGTTTCAACTGGTGGTAAGCATCCACCAACGGCTTCATGTCAGAGCGTGTGTGTGTGTGTGTGTGTGTGTGTGTGTGTGTGTGTGTGTGTTGCTTTTTTACGACTGTCGTCGTCTTCTGCTTCTCAGCTTTCATAGTTTCGCATCCGGTCTCCTTCCTCACGACCCCCTGAGTTCGTCGAATCTCAAAATCTTGCATCCATCTTCTAGGTGGTCATTCACGTTTTCTTCGCTCTCTGGAGTCCATTCATAGATTCTTTTCCGCTGCTGGTTATCATCCATTCGTTGAGGGTGGCCGTACGGTATTTTTCCGTCTATGGCATCGAGAACAGTGTATATTTCTCATAAAGTATCATGCATTTTGTCACTGATGACGTGTTTCAATTCGGAGATGCGTCAGCTTCTTCGCCAAAAATCCTTCTCAGTTTATTTTCCTCCTTTTCGGCTAGCTACCGTATTTCAGCGCCATATGTGATGATACCCTCTACGATTGACTTGCACAGCCAAACCTACGTTCCCTTTGTAATTTTGTTTCCCTTTGTAATTTTTGTCACTCCATAGCAAGGAGTTAGGTTAACCAGTTAGTATTTTTTGTTGCCGAGTTTTATTTGCGATGTCTTGTATGCTTCTTCCGTTCGTTGTAAAAGTGACGCCCGAGTATTTAAATGTACAGATATTCCTAATTTTTCAGAATCCTACCTCCAAATCTTCCCGGTCATCTTCACTCACTACCATGTACTCCATCTTTTTTGTGTTATGTCAACATATACCACAGGTAATTCCATTTACTCGCTTCCTGAGGAAGGTGTTTACGTGATGGATGCGATATGCTTCGGTTATATAATCTTGAGAGACGAAGCCATCACCGAAAGTTGTCTATAAGGTTGCACAGTAGGTGGGAGGATCGTGTTTCAACACTACACAGCCCTCAATTCGCCGTCGACAGCGATGAGAGGGACGTTCAACACTTTTTTTGTGAAAGCAGGTTAATTTATTCAGGATTCTAATGCACCATTTTGTTTCCCACTCTTTTGGCTACAAAACCCTGTTTTTCAACATAATCTCCGCTCTATGCGACGGCCTTACGCCACCTTACTGGGAGGGCCTGTATGCCCGTATGGTACCACTCTGCTGGTTGACGTCGGAGCCAACGTCTTACTGCATTAGTAATCTCCCCATCACCTACGTACTGCTTCCCACGGAGTGGACTCTTCATTGGGCCAAACAAGTAGAAGTCGGAACGTGCGAGATCTGGGCCGTAGGATGGATGGGGAAGACCAGTCGTATAAAGTCTTGTGAGCTCTTCTCGGGCGCGCGGACATGCAGGAGGCCCTGCGTTATCATGGAGAAGAAGAAGATCGATTGCTTTTTTGTGGTGACAAACGCGGTGAAGTCGTTTCTCCAGTTTCTTGAGATTAGCGCAGTACACTTCAGAGGTGATCGTCACACCTTGAAGGAGGACATAAGACTAATCCCTTCAGAGTCACAGAAGGTAGTCGCTACAACTTCACGGGCTGAGGGTTCGGTTTTGAACTGTTTCTTCGGAGGAGAAGTGGTGTGATGCCACTGGATTGATTGCAATTTTGTTTCCAGTTCCAACCCGTATTTCACCACCCGTAACGATATTCAACAAGAACTTGAAGCGATCAACCTCGAAAAGCGCAAGCAATTCCGCACTGATGGTCTTTCGCAAATCTTGATAGTCTTCTGTTAGGCGGCGAGGAGTCTAGCGAGCACAAACTTTTGAGCACCCCAACCCGTGGACAAGTACGCCAGCACTACCAACAGAGACGTCCAGTTGAGCAGCGAGGTGTTTGATTGTGATCCGTCGATGACCTCGAATGAGAGTGTCCGCACGTTCCGTTCCAACACAGTCGTGTACGGCCGGCACGCCAGAGATCGGACAGGTTTGAGCGACCTTGCTGCGATGGGGACACACGCCTCACCGAACGACTCACCATGCACTTGTTGACTGCTAGGTCTCCGTAGACATTCTGGAAGCGCTTATGAATATCTGCGAGGCTCCGCTTTTCAAACAACTGAAACTCGATGACAGTTCTCTACTTGGAACGCATCTCCATTACAGACGCCATTTTGAAGGCTACGTATAGCTCCGCCACCTATCGGAACTTCATGAAACGGTAGGGGCTGAAGCGGGAATATTCCAAGATCTCCCACAACAAATGTCGCATTTTTTCTACAGAAATTGGCTGAGAAAAAATATGTTGCATTACTTATTGAACGCCCCTCGTAATACCAGTCCAGTACATGGCTTATCAACCTCCGTGCCGAACCATCGGACTGGATGTGTGAGACGTGCCATCAAAACTGTTATCCTATGACGATTAGTCGTGGTAACTGTACTTGCCGTAAAGTGACAATCTACGCTTCAGGCACGTTGGCGGGCTGAACAGATTACAAAAGCCCTAGAGTTCCACTGACGACTGAAAGTACACCATCTGCTGAACTGTACTGAGAATGCAGGTCTACTTCTGCCCCCGTTTCACAAGCGGTTATATGTACTTATTTCCTGTAATCAAAAAAGTATCGAGAAAGAGGTTTCCGACCTTAAAAAGCGCTGACTATGTAAGTCACGTTGATGATGCATAACTATTTTCGGGCAGTTTATATGTAAATATGCTAATCATCGTTGCTACATGGTTACATAGACGGAATATAAACACGTCTGTTTCCGAAGGAGTGGACGTCAATAGGGTCTCATTCTTAAGGCAGGTTTGGAGTAACTGACTTTTCTTTACGAGTAGAGATTGTTCTGCAGCCTTCACTGCGTGTTTTAGAGTGTAATCCCTTCCCGCAGCACTTACAAATTTTATTAGCCGTGGACATATGTTACGGAGACTAGATTTTCGCCAACACGCTTGTTGTTGACAGAGTAGCCAACTTTCACAAAGCAGTGCACAAACTTTCATCCTCAGTCTTTCCAAAAAATGGTTCAAATGGCTCTGAGCACTATGTGACTTAACTTCTGAGGTCATCAGTCCCCTAGAACTTAGAACTACTTAAACCTAACTAACCTAAGGACATCACACACATCCATGCCCGAGGCAGGATTCGAACCTGCGACCGTAGCGGTCGCGCGGTTCTAGACTGTAGCGCCTAGAACGGCTCGGCCACCCCGGCCGGCTCAGTCTTTCCAGCACTATCTTTTTGGGAGTACAGAAGTTGGTTATTTGTGGTCCATGCTTCGTCTGGGGCTAAATGTAGACTTTTTAGTGCTACTAAATTTGGATACTTTGATCCATAGCTTAATATCCAGGTGCGCTGCTCTGTAGAAAACTTCAGCCTGATGTTGGATGACGACGTGATGTGGTAATTGTACGAGGTGGGTTTGATGAGTGCCACTTTGTTTCATTCTAACCAGCAATAATTCTCGTCTCATTCTGAGTTTAGATACTAACGCATGACTCAGACAATTTATCAGCTTCCATTACAACCGTGACGTGTTTCGTTCGATGTGATGTCTATAACTTCTGGTCTCGACATTGTGCGGAGTGATCATGTGCCACAAATGTCAGTAATGTCCAAATGCAGTTATAGTTCTGTGTAAGCTTTCACAATGAATACAACAATTTTTCTATCTGTACCTTCCCATGCGTTGACTTTCCCTTTCAGTTCGTCGCAGTGCTTCTTTAATCGCGGGATACTGTCGAGTTTAACAGCAGGTCACAGAGCTGTCGGAGTCGGTGTGAGCAATGCAGCTGTTGCAAACAGACCTGACCGCCACTGTGTGAAAGAATTAACAGTGTCACCACCACTCTCGTGCAAACGCGCGGATGTATTCCCCCCCCCCCCACCCATCCCCTCCCCCAGCCACCACACACACACACACCTGTGTGTGCACCTGGACCTCCTCTCCCTGTTATTGAATTCCGATAGGGTGACGGGAGGCGGCGAGAGGGCAGAGACGGGCCGACACCATCCTCCCCCAATTCCACCCCCTCCCCCTCCTCTTACCACTGGCCCCAGGAATTCGATACGCCTGCAGGCCTAAATCAGGGGTTGAATGCACGACTGGCCATACTGCTGCACGCACTGGAATTCCGCTGCTACTGTTCCCGACAATTAAATGCTCTCCGCCATCGAACTCCCCCAACAGTGGAAATTAGGTGGAACTTAGCTACAAAGCTAAAATTTGTAGAGTTTACTTCATAATTAGTATGACGTCTGAACATTAATTTGCTTGAGTCTGAAGTACGGGGACCATCTGGAAAGTAACTTTCTTCAGGCTCGAAATATAATATCGGAATACTTCATAAAAAGTTTACAAATGACTTAAATGTATTGTTTTGTATTGCTGATCAATATAATCGCCATTCAAATTTAAGCACTTATCATAAATCATAGTAAGCTGACAAATTTTCTAACTACAATATCGTACCATCGATTCAGCCAGTTCTTGGGAGAGTTTTGAAGTTCATCGTTGGAGTCAAAGAATGGGCAGAGCGAAGTCATTTTATGTGCGCGAACAGGTATTACTAGCATGGACCAAAGTGCGGGCTCTAGAGTGGATGTTCACAAAAACACGCACATCAATGCTTGTCTCTGAGGGCTAGAGTGGTGTGGCCGCCCACCGTTCTTCGGAAACAGCACACCAGTAACCAAGCATTTAAATACTTGTTTGTATCGCTTGTCTTAATGTATCACAGCGAAATTCACCACTATTTATCTTTCCAAGTACCATAAAATCGAAGGAATTAAATTCCTTCTGAGTAATCAGTCCCCCTATTGGTCCGATGCAGCCCGCGACTAATTCTTCTCCTGTGCCAACCTCTTCTATATCTACATGGATACTCTGCAAATCACATTTAAGCGCCTGTCAGAGTGTTCATCGAACCACCTTCACAGTTCTCTAGTATTCCAATCTCGTATAGCGCGCGGGAAGAATGAACACCAATACCTTTCCGTACGAGCTCTGATTTCCCTTATTTCATCTTTGTGATCGTTCCTCCCTATGTACGTCGGTGTCAACAAAATATTTTCACATTAAGAGGAGAAAGTTGGTTATTGGAATTTCGTGAGAAGATTACGTCGCAACGAAAAACGCCTTTCTTTTAATGATGTCCATCCCAAATCATGTATCATTTCTGTGACGCTGTCTCCCATATTTCGCGCTAATACAAAACGTGCTGCCTTTCATTGAACTTTTCGATGTACTCAATCAGTGTTATATGGTAAGGATTCCACGCCGCGCAACAGTATTCTAAAAGAGGACGGACACGCGTAGTGTAGGCAGTCTCCTTAGTAGGTCTGTTACATTTTCTAAGTGTCCTGCCAATGAAACACAGTCTTTGGTTAGATTTCCCCACAACATTTTCTATATGTTCCTTCCAATTTAAATTGTTCGTAATTGTAATTCCTAGGTATTTAGTTGAATTCTTGTCTAGAACTCAGAGCTACTTAAACCTAACTAACCTAAGGACAGCACACACATCCATGCCCGAGACAGGATTCGAACCTGCGACCGTAGCGGTCGCGCGGTTCTAGACTGTAGCGCCTAGAACCGCTCGGCCACTCCAGCCGGCTTCTTAAAATGGACTGACCTGCCGAGAGTCCTGACCTGAACCCAATGGAATCCTTTTGGGATGAGTTAGAACATCGACTGTGCTCCAGAACCCAGCGTCCAACATCGCTGCCTTCTCTGGTTTCGACATTTGAGTCACAATTGGCCGCCATCGCTCCGCAAGCTTCCAAACACCTCACTGAATGTATTAATCGGTCATAAAGGTGAAGAGTGGACACCGCATATTAATGTCCACCAATATGTGTCCGGATACTTTGTAAGGTAATATACACTGAAGCGCCAAAGAAATTCGTAAAGGCATGCATATTCAAATACAGAGATAAGTAAACAGGCAGAACACGACGTTGCTGTCGGCAACGCTGTGTAAGACAGAAAGTGTCTAGCACAGTTATTAGAACGGTTACTGCTTCTACAATGGCAGGTTATCCAAATTTAAGTCAGTTCGAACGTGGTGTTATAGTCGGCGTACGAGCGATGGGACACAGCATCTCCGAGGTTGCGATGAAGTGGGAATTTTCCCGTACGACCATTGCATGAGTGTACCGTGAATATCAGGAATCCGACACAACACCAAATGTCTGACATCGCTACGGCCAGAAAAAAATCCTGCAAGAACGGGACCAACGACGACTGTAGAGAATCGTTCAATGCAACAGAAGTGCAATCCTTCCGCAAATTGCTGCAGATTTCAATGCTGGGCCATCAACAAGAGTCAGCGTGCGAACCATTCAATGAAACATCATCGATATGGGGTTTTGGAGCCGAAGGCCTACTTGTGTACCGTTGATGACTGCACGACACAAAGCTTTACGCCTCGCCTGAGCCCGTCAACACCGACATTGGACTGTTAATTACTGGAAATACGTTGCCTGTTTGGACGAGTCTCGTTTCAAATTGTATCGAGCGGATGGACGTGTACGGGTATGCATACAACCTCATGAATCCATGAACCCTTCATGTCAGCAGAGGACGTTTCAAGCTGGTGGAGGCTCTGTAATGGTGTGGGACGTGCGTAGTTAGTGTGATATGGGACCCCTGATACGTCTAGATACGACTCAGATGACACGTACGTAAGCATCCTTTCAGATCACCTGTATCCATTCATATCCCTTATGCATTCCGACGAACTTGGGCAATTCCAGCAGAACAATGCGACACTCCACACGTGTATAATTGCTATAGAGTGGCTCCAGGAACACTGTTCTGAGTTAAACACTTCCGCTGGCCACCGAACTCCCCAGAACCGAACATTACTGAGCATGTCTGGAATGCTTTGCAACGTGCTATTCAGAAGAGATCTCCATCCCCTCTTATTTATGGACAGCTCCAGGATTCATGGTATCAGTACCCTCCAGCACTATTTCAGACGTTAGTCGAGTCCATGCCACGTCGTGTTCCGGCACATCTGGGTGCTCGTGGGGGCCCTATACGATATTAGGCAGGTGTACCAGTTTCTTTGGCTCTTCAGTGTATATTTACATCCGTTTTCCTAACCTGCCCGCATCTCGTGGTCGTGCGGTAGCGTTCTCGCTTCCCACGCCCGGGTTCCCGGGTTCAATTCCCGGCGGGGTCAGGGATTTTCTCTGCCTCGTGATGGCTGGGTGTTGTGTGCTGTCCTTAGGTTAGTTAGGTTTAAGTAGTTCTAAGTTCTAGGGGACTGATGACCATAGATATTAAGTCCCATAGTGCTCAGAGCCATTTGAACCATTTTGTTTTCCTAACCTCCTTTTCCGATATTTTTAGCCAGCATATAATAAACTACTCTAACATAAACACGAACAAAGCGGATTACTTTTCTATATAGGGAGAACTATACCTTCTCTTCATTCTTATTGTACATGTTTTCAGCTATACATGTGTCTTTTAATCTCTCTTCGTGTTTCCACTTTTGCTAATTACCTGTTTTTTAGTTCTCTCGGACTGCTATTTCTCAGATTTCCATTCTGTTTACGGTAGATTGTTTCTTCGTGTCTAACTCTGACACTTTTTTGTTCTCTGAACCCTACAATTATCTTTTTGGGATTGAGTCACTGGTATTCACACATTATTCCTTTCCTCACATTGTAGTTTGTTTACCGGCTTGGATATTTTGGGTTTTTGTAAGCCATGCTTTGTCGCAAATGAACATCCGTGTCTACATACAATGTATACTTGCCTATATACAATGTATACTTGTAAGAACCGCCTTCCTAGTTAACCCTTGTTTGAGATGCACGGAACCTTTTGAATCTTTTTTCCTGTATTTTCCTTTGTACCGTTTGTTTGTAGGCTGTATTTTTCTCTTTTGCTGGTTTTGTTACAAGTTTTCCCTTCATTTTTCTTGGTTTCTACAGTTCATGGGAGCCTCAGCAAGTTTTCTTTTTCTTTTCAATATCGTCATAAATACTAGTCTATTTGCTATCTGTCCTTCCTGGGTAGACTACTGTTATTAAGAGTTGTAACAATATCTAACTATTTCTTTCAGTAATAAATTAATTTTCTCACACCATTATTTGTACTGATGTCCTACATGTCCTCAAAGTTCCACTGAGTACATAAGAAGATAATGATCACTGTACATACCATCTCCAATAGTTTTCCCATTTAGGAAATAATCTACAATCCGTTAGTGAGGTCTTGCTTCTTGTAATGCATATTTGTAATTTTTAAAGTCTGAAGAAAGTGTTCCATAGTTTTATTTTGTTCCAAGACACTAAATCTCTTAGTATTTCCCCATGACTATTCTTTTTTATATTCTACAAGTTCATTGTTTTGGCACTGAAATCTCCTGCTATAATAATTTATGATCAATAAATTTTGAAATTCTTTATAAAGCATCTTAGTACCTTCTTCAGAAGTATATGCCGTTGCAGAAGACTACCTCATCACATGTTGTTAAGTTTTATATGGACTGAAGTCTCTGGTAATTATTCGTACGCTACTATTGCCTTTTTCTATTTGTCATTTATTAGTAAAACAATTCCGCTTTTGCCTGTTATTCTTTTCTGTGTTCACTAGAGCTTTTGTTGTGTATTCTCATACATGTGTATGGAAGATATGTAAATATATCCTAAGGAACAGCTTTCAAAGGGCATTTAAATGATTACATTGTACGAGGTTGCAAATTTAGTTCGGAAAACGTAAGGAAACCAGTTGTTTACAGTAATAATTGTTTCCAGTTTTGATGCAAACGGTGCAGTCATCGCACAATCCTTAAGTTATGTAACTGACTGAAGTCTCAAATTCTGCGTTTTCTTGACGAGGTAACAGTAACACAACACGCAATGTTAAATCTATTAGTAATACGATGTTGTTTACTTGAGAGTTATATGGAAATTATTCTCCGTTAAACTATGAATAATTAATTGTACCGGAATGCTTAGTTGATTCTTTTCGACAAATCTCTACCTATTTATTACGCGTCTGCATAAGCATCATTCATGTTTAAGGTAACATACGAGCTGTTCAAAGTGAACACTGTAATTAAAAATCCTTTCAGAATCGAGATTCGTTCTGTAATGCGGTTTTCAAATGTGAGAAGCTCATAGTGACAGAAATTGCTGTGCGTCTATAGTTGGCTACCGAATGGTAAAAAAATTGTGTAAATCAGCGTTTTACAGTACGTCATCTGTCCAACAACCTCCGATCAACTTTTAGCCTGTTTTATATGGGATCGCGCCCAAACTACTGGGGTATCACAATCCTGCATTGCATTTCAAAATTCCTTTCTGAGAACCACAACACTCAAGGATGTCAACAAAAGATTGAATAAAAGCCAACACTTCAGCCAGAAAAATTGTTGCTGTATTTTTAGGGTACTAAGGGAATTTCTATTTCGCTAGCATGAATGAGGTTATCAGTAAACTTAATATCAGAAATTGAAATCATGAAGTAGTAGTAGTGAAGGAATTCTGCTGTTTTTGGATGCAAAATAAAGTATGACCGACGAAGAAAGGAGGACATAAAGAGCAGACTAGCATAGGCACGGTGGCCGTTTCTGGCCAAAAGAAGTCGATTAGTATCAAAGATAGGCCCTAATTTCAGGAAGAAATTTCTGAGAATGTACGTTTGGAACACTGAATTATATCTTAGTGAACTATGGAGTATGGGAAAACTGGAAAAGAAGCGAATCTAAGCATTTATGATGTGTTGCTATAGACGGATGTTGAAAATAAGGTGGACTGATGAGGATTGAGGAGGTTCTCTGCAGACTCGATGAAGAAACGAACATATGGGAAAGAAGGGACGTAATGATATAATATGTGTTTAGACATCAGGGATTAACTTCGATGGTACTAGAGAGGGCTGGAGAGGGTAAAAATTGCAGGGGAAGACAGAGACTGGAATACATCGAACAAATAACTGAGGACGTAGGATGCAAGGGTTACTCTGTGATGAACGAAAAAAACGTGCCAAATTTAAACAGACGCAAAATCTCCAAGATCGGCGATCTTTTACACACGCTCGAAATTTAGCGCTGACTTCAATGTGAGATCCTTATAAGTTTCCACAACGAAACTTTGTCTCGAAATCTGGCAGAAAATCCAAAGCGATTCTAGTCGTATGTGAAGTATGTTAGCAGCAAGAAACAATCAATGCCTTCTTTGCGCGATAGCAATGGAGATACTATCGAAGACAGTGCTGCCAAAGCAGAGTTACTAAACACAGCTTTCAGAAATGCTTTCACAAAAGAGGACGAAGTAAATATTCCAGAATTCGAATCGAGAACAGCTGCCAACATGAGTAACGTAGAAGTAAATATCCTCGGAGAAGTGAAGCAACTTAAATCGCTTACTAAAAGCAAGTCTTCTGGCCCAGACTGTATACCAATTAGGTTCCTTTCGGAATATGATGCATTAGCTCCATACTTAACAATCATATACAACAGTTCGCTCGACAAAAGATCCGTACCCAAAGACTGGAAAGTTGCACAGGTCACACCAATATTCAACAAAGGTAGTAGGAGTAATCCACTAAATTACAGGCCCATATCGTTAACATCGATATGCAGCAGGATTTTAGAACATATATTGAGTTCGAACGTGATGATTTACCTCGAATAAAACGGTCTATTGACACACAGTCAACATGGGTTTAGAAAACATCGTTCTTGTGAAACACAACTAGCTCTTTTTTCACATGAAGTGCAGAGTGCTATTGACAAGGGATTTCAGATCGATTCCGTATTTCTGGATTTCCGGAAGGCTTTTGGCACTTTACCACACAAGCGGCTCCTAGTGAAATTGCATGTGTACTGGATCTGTGATTTCCTGTCAGACAGGTCACAGTTCATAGTAAATGACGGAAAGTCATCGAGTACAACAGAAGTGATATCTGGCGTTCCCCAAGGTAGTGTTATAGGCCATTTGCTGTTCCTTATCTATATAAACGATTTGGGCGACAATCTGATCAGCCGTCTTCGAATGTTTGCAGGTGACGCTGTCGTTTATCGACTAATAAAGTCATCACAAGATCAAAACAAACTGCAAAACGATTTAGAAGAAATATCGAAATGGTGCGTAAAGTGGCAGTTGACCTTAAATAACGAGAAGTGTGAGGTCATCCATATGAGTTCTAAAAAGATACAAAGGAAACAGCCTGCTGCTAGGCCAACCTCTCGGCAGCAAACGTAAGCTGCAACGCCGATGCTTCTGCCGTCACGGCCTTAGAGGTTTCTACACTGTTGGGACAGGCATGGATGCATTAGATGCCGTACGACGTGCTGAATATTATCATATTCATCGCGAAGAGTTCAGCTTTTGGAGAGTCAGAGATTTGTAGTGCTGTTCTTTTTCGATCAAATTCTGAATACGTTACATCGAAGACTTCTTGAAAGGTTTTATCTACTACCACAGAAAAAGTACATATTTTCATTTAAAAAATACGAAGGAAATGAGATTTCCTCTGATATGTTTACATGTTTATTTTTCATACTGATAAAAAAATCTAGTACGTTCCGCGTTCTCTTAAGTCGGTCGACCAGCGATTTTCACTGCGCGGCTATTTATAGGATACAATTTACAATAGCGATCTTTGCCTCGGAAGGAGGGAGGGTGAATATTTACGGCGACGTCGAGGGGCCTGTTTCGTGTGGGTTATACGTCAAACCTATTACTCGCGCACAAAAACTGACTTTTAGAAAAAGGTGCTTTAACTTTTTGTTGTCTTAGGGGATAGAAATTTATTCTGCAAGATCAAAAAGTAAGAGTTTTTTGTTTAGTTGATAATAAATTGTGGTATACAAAACTTGAAAAACTCTTAGTTGCTCGAAATACATTTGGTTATCAACATGATTCACGACAAATAATGAAACTTTCAAAATATCTGTATACGTTGTATTATTGTCTAATAATCTGTTCAAACAGGTCTTGCTCCATCCTCAAAACTTATACAGTTCGTGTAGTTTTTTACATCGTAAATCTGTTTATCAATGCAGAAAATCGCTACGTGAATGCACTTGCGCAAAGGAGGTAAAAGTAAACATGTATTCCGAGTGCAGTTCCGTAGAATATCCAATCGTGAACGGCGGACTGCGGCTTGTGCACGCTGTATAGTCCGTCCGCGTCCCACAAACGGGCGTTTGTCTTCGACCATGCACGCAGTGTCGCTTTACGGCAAGAAGGGTTACCAGCACGGCAAGTTGCCTGCTGAACTGCCGTTTACTACTTTTGAATAGTAAATACAGAAGTGCCTGGTCGTGGAGAGGATACTGTAGTATCTTTCAAAAAAGTTCGAGTTGTTAACCACAATTGTCATATGGCACAGAATGAGTTACCTTCAGTCAAGCGATTGCTTCCAGAACGAAAAGTATCAGGAGGGTGTATGAAGAGAGAAAACAGAAAACGATCTAAGAGCCAAAACTCACATTTGTCAGGAGAACGAAAAACAATGAATCTCTGTTTGTACAGAACTGGTTTGTATCCAAAAAATTGATAATGTATTCTGACACCATAGAATTATGCTGCTGACTGCATCACGGCAAAATCTAATGAGACGAATTAATAAATAAATATTTTAAAGAATGCTCTAAGTTCCACACCAGGAAACTGACTGGTTGTAAGTGCCAATAAGGAAGTTTTTACAAGCTGATTTTTGCAAACCCAATGTTGATGACGCTGTTTATAGACACAAATAGCGCCGTTACTGATTTCGAACCGACAGGTTGGGGTGAATATTTATATTTCTTGTGTTAACATTGGCTGTTGGAAAAGCTGCTGTTTTTTTCAGCTGTTGTAATGATACTTCATCACAGATAATAATAGTGCCAGATCGCAGCTAAAATTCGGTTCTTTGAAGAACAGCCTCTGTACCGTTTGAGAAAGTACTTCGTAGGAAACGAAATTCTTAGGCAGGCTGTGAGGTGCGTATGGATGACTCAGTTGTCTGGGAAGGAAAGAAATCGTAGTTAGAGTCCCGACTCGGCGTGCAGCTTTAATCTATCAGAAATAATCCGTTTATAGTATATCTCTCATAACATATGTATAAAATGACAAGGGCAACATTGCAATCAGATTTTTGTAATATTTCTTATTCAGAACTCAAATATTAATCACCCAAAATAGTTCGATGCAATTCTCAAAAATTCTAGAGAAAATCGTATTTGAAGTTTTACGATCGTCGCTAAAAGGGTGAAGAAAGGTCGATTTTTCTCGATAGGCCGCGTGGCTGTGTGGCAGACTGTTTGCTTGCCACCTGGGGGTTTTGGGTTCCATTCGCAGCTGATGCAAATTTTTAAACTGTGTGGTGCCGTACAGTTTCGACCCCACACCAGGCAGAGTAATGCATCCCGACGTTGGCAGTCCACCATGTGAAGGCCTCGCCAATCCACGGCGGTCCTAAAGCCACACGTCCGGCTGTACGCGCATGTAGGGCCACCTCCGAGCCAGCATAAGAAGAATCTGCAACAAGGCAAGGCCACCCCAGTCCGCTACCAGATCGCGAGCGGAGTCAGCCGAGGCTTCAGCACTTAGTAGTAGCTATCTGTGATTGTGATAATGTTTGACGACTGGACTCTGATTAGTGGACTCCGTCTCCGACTTGCTGTTGAAGCTAAGCTGCTGTGCCATTGAGATTGTGTGTCCTTCTAATCATTTCTGCTTCCTGTCCAGCACCCACCTTTTCCTTCGCACCCATCTCTGCCGGATCCAACAAGCTGCAAGCTCTACAAGCAGTTCCCTGTAATTTAAAATACATAAAGACGGAAAAATATCAGTAGCACTCGAGACTGGGAATCGCTGGTTCGTGTCTCGTTTCGCTCATTTTATTTTCCTTTTTTTCGTTAGTAAAGAATACCTATGTCTTTTAAATATAAAATTTATCAAATATATTCTAAATAACGGAAATCTAAATGATTTTTTATGAAAATACACGTCGTCTTATTCAAATGTGTGTGAATTGCTATGGGACCGAACTGTTAACGTCATCGGTCCCTGGGCTTACACACTACTTAACTAACTTAACTAACTTAAACTAACTTATGCTAAGAACAACATACACACCCATGCCCGAGTGAGGACTCGAACCTCCGGCGGGGGAGACCGCGCAATCAGTATTGAACAAAACAAGAGAAAAGTGTCTTGTAAGCTTGGGCATAATGCGTACCTTAAGAGCTAGGAGCAGTTTTTCAGTAGAAGAGATGCGTTTCACACTAGCGAAGATGAACTAGTGCTTATAGCTCATGAAGTATGCATTTTAGACTCCATGTTTACTGGACTTCTTTTTATTTGGTCCATATGAACTCCTCCCAATGTATGGAAGCCAAAGTCCTTGTAATAGAAGAGATCTGTTTAATAGTATCGAAGATAAACATGTACTCATAGCTCTTAAGGTAGCATTCTAGAGTCGACGTTACAAGACTTTTTTTTTTGTTTTGAGTAAGAAACCTCTCCCTAAGCTTGTCGGAGTTTTTTTGTGATCCCCTATATATCACACACAGAAATCCAGTTTTCTTTGCAAATATAAATTCTAATTACTCATCTTTTATAAAAGATCGTTTGAATGAAAAAACCATTACATATTAAATACTTTTTCATCCTTATGTACTTTTTGCATCAGGAAAATCTTCATAGAACATTTTCCCAGGGTTGGGAATAGACCCCGAGCCACATAGGTGGCAGGCGGTCATTCTGCCACAAAGCCACACTAGTTGTAGAGAAAAATCAACCTTGTTTTAGCATATTAAAGACGGCCTATTTTCTCGGTAATTTTGAGAGTTACATCGAACTGCTTTTGCTGATTGATATTTGAGTCCCGAACTTCACGCAGCACAAATATAAAAAGTACAAAAATCCGATTGACATGTGGCCCCCTTGTGAGACAAAAAAAATGGTTCAAATGGCTCTGAGCACTATGGGACTCAACTGCTGAGGTCATTAGTCCCCTAGAACTTAGAACTAGTTAAACCTAACTAACCTAAGGACATCACAAACATCCATACCCGAGGCAGGATTCGAACCTGCGACCGTAGCGGTCCTGCGGTTCCAGACTGCAGCGCCTTTAACCGCACGGCCACTTCGGCCGGCCCTTGTGAGACAATGTCAGGTACCTGTCACATAAATGTCAGCTGATTCTGAGGAAGAATTTGTTACCCAAGTTTTTATATTTGTTTGCACCAACAGATCAAAGCAGTGTGAAGCCTGAATATGTTTCTCAGATATTTCCTTAGCCCTCGGAAAGGACTAAGAAAGGGGCTCTGTGGCTCACAAAAGTCTTACATGTATGATTTCAGCGCCTTCTATTTCCTCGGCGCCTTCCTGCCCCATGAGCATTTACACTATGAATATTCAAAGAGAAGCCAACTCATTTCTAAAAGATACATCCAAATTTGCATATAAATTGTCGAACAACGCAGGCCACCTCCTTGTGCTTTCAGGCGGTCGCTCTCTGCGAATGCAGATGAGTCTGTGCGGCCATCACACACAAAGCACTGCGTGACCTCGGGAAGTCAGCCTGCGTGTTTCACTATGTTACTGGGGATAAAACAATAGAAAATTCTTGTCTCGGTTAACATTAGGATTCCTCATCATGATATCCGGTTTTGGTTTAGGCGTCCCAACCCGTTCCAGTTTGAAGTAGGTTGTATCTTTCCATCTTTTCTTAGACGGCCGACATCTCTTTTCCCTTGAGGTGTATATTGTTCATTAATTTAGTTATTCGTTTATCTGGCATACTTTGAAAGTGTTCATGCGATTCCTCCCTGTAGTCCCCTACTTTCCGATATGTGCTTTCGACGCCCAGTTCATTTCTAGTTTCACTATTCTTTACCTCATTTATGAGTTTGTGACCAGCCAGTGGTCCAAGGAGTCTCTTCTTAATAGTCTCTTCTGTGATCCTTCTCCGTTCACTGCCCTTTGGAGACCAAGTTTCTGACCCATAGATCAGGACTCGTACTGGTATCACATTATAAAATTTTGTTAGTTTTTTTACTACCTTTTATATGTGATTTATAGTACCTACCAGTTGTTGAAACTTCTGCAATTCGCATTTTGATCATTGGATGTAATACGTGTGATGTCACATCCCAGGTACTTAAAAATATTTATTGTCCTGAGTTATTATTTTTGTTGTTAAATGCTTCCTACCATGGAATGCCATTACTTTGCTTTCATTTTTAGATACTGCCACATTATAATCATTTGCTACCTTGCCTAAGGACCAAACTGGTCTGTAATTTTTCTTGCGACTCCGATAAGATTATTGAATCATTTACACACGAGAGTGTATTTATAACTTTTTAAGCTTATAATGGCGCATTACTTTATTCTGCCATGCGTTTGGGACGTAGTCTATGTATATATTAAATAAAGGTCGCCCTTGTCTCACTCCTTGACAGATGTGTCTCACAAGACACTTTACAGAAGCTCTCCACAGTTTTAATATGCCAGGAAGTTTCATATCAGCGCACACTCCGCTGCAGAGTGAAAATATCATTCTGGAAGCATCCCCCAGGCTTTGGCTAGCCATGTCTCCGCAATACCCTTTCTTTCAGGAGTGCTAGTTCTGCAAGGTCGCAGGAGAGCTTCTGTAAAGTTTGGAAGGTAGGAGACGAGATACTGGTAGAAGTGAAGCTGTGAGGACGGGGCGTGAGTCGTGCTTGGGTAGCTCAGTTGGTAGAGCACTTGCCCGCGAAAGGCAAAGGTTCCGAGTTCGAGTCTCGCTTCGGCACACAGTTTTAATCTGCCAGGAAGTTTCATATCAGCGCACACTCCGCTGCAGAGTGAAAATCTCATTCTGGAAACATCCCCCAGGCTGTGGCTAAGCCATGTCTCCGCAATATCCCTTCTTTCAGGAGTGCCAGTTCTGCAAGGTTCGCAGGAGAGCTTCTGTAAAGTTTGGAAGGTAGGAGACGAGATACTGGTAGAAGTGAAGCTGTGAGGACGGGGCGTGAGTCGTGCTTGGGTAGCTCAGTTGGTAGAGCACTTGCCCGTGAAAGGCAAAGGTCCCGAGTTCGAGTCTCACTCCGGCACACAGTTTTAATCTGCCAGGAAGTTTCAGATAAATCATGCTTTACGCTCCATCAGACAAATGACCTTTGATGTATACGGCCCTGCAACAATGTCGAAAGGGTCCACGCCGGAGGAGGGAGCGTTATGGTCTGGAGAATGTTTTCGTGGCATTTCCTGGGTGATCTCGCCATTCTGCAAGGCACAATGGATCAGTGCAAGTATGCATCTAGCCTTTGGGACCATGTCCACCACTATTTGCAGTTTTTTTTTTTCGGCGCGATGGCATCTACCAGCAGCAAAATGAAAATGTCACATAGCTCGCAGTGTACGCGCGTGGTTTGAAGAGCACCAGGTTCTGTACTAAGTACAACGTTA
This sequence comes from Schistocerca nitens, assembly GCF_023898315.1. Taxonomy (NCBI): domain Eukaryota; kingdom Metazoa; phylum Arthropoda; class Insecta; order Orthoptera; family Acrididae; genus Schistocerca; species Schistocerca nitens. The sequence goes on along the minus strand of NC_064614.1, from coordinate 320,565,331 downwards.
CAAGGTGACTAGTGTGCTCTTTTAAGGGGATTACCAACATTTCGTCCACTAAGCTTGTTATCAAGTACATTCTGCTGACAGTATTCCACAGCTCTTAAACAATTAAAAAAAGACATCTTAAACCTGTCAAAATCTGTTATATTAATATTTTCTATTTGTTCAGGTCCTAAAACGTCGGAACGTTAATCTATTTGTTAACCTGGCGGTCATTTAAGATAGAAACTTTTCAAATATATTAATAACAATAATAATTATTATTACAGTTAATTTTTTTAAAGCATGTTGATTTTATTCAGGATTCCAATACACTACATTATTCCCCAACCCTTAGTCTAAAAAACTTTATTTTTCTTCTTTCAATCCGACGGCCTTTAGCTACCATATTGGGAAGGTCAGTATTCCTGCATGGTACGTCTCTATTGGTAGATGTCGGAGCCAACGTGTTGATGCATCAATAGCCTCCCCTCCCCCTCCCTCCCTCCTATCCCTAAAAAATAATCATCCACATGCTGCTTCCCGCCGAGTGTACTCTTCATCGGACTAAACAGATGGAAGTCGGAAGATGCGAGATCCGAATGAGGAAGAACAGTCCAATGAAGTTCTGTGAGCTTCTCTCTGGTGCGCAGAATTGTGTGAGACCTTGAGTTATCGTGGAGAAGAGAAGTTCTTTTTTACATTTTAGTGGCGACTAGCGAGCATGATGGTGCAGTCATTAGCACACTATACTCGTATTCGGGAGGACGACGGTTCAAACCCGCGTCCGGCCATCCAGATTTAGGTTTTCCGTGGTTTCCCTAAGTCGCTCCAGGCAAACGCCGTGCCTTTAAAATGGCACGACCGATTTCCTTGCCCGTCCCTGACACAATACGAGCTTGTGCTCCGTCTCTAATGACCTCGACATTAAACCCAATCTTCCTTTCTTCCTCTTGTGGCGACGAACATGCTGAAGTCGTTTCTTCAGTTTCCTGAGGGTAGCACAATACACTTCAGAGTTGATCGTTGCACCATGGAGGAGGCCATCGAACAGAATAATTCCTTCAGAGTCCCTGTTAAGACCGTCGCTATGACTTTATCGCCTGAGGCTGCGGCTTTGATCTTTTTCTTCGGAGGAGAGGTGGTGTGCGCCACCTCATGGATTGCCGTTTTGGTTCCAGTTGGAAGTGATGAACCCATATTTCATCGCCTGTGACAATGTTCGACAAAATATTGTCACGGATCAGACTCGTAACGCGAAAGGCATTCCGCACACATGTTCTTTCGTTGCTCATTACGGTCTTCTGTTAGGAGGCGAGGAACGCAGGGTGTATATACTTTTGAGTACCCAACTGGTGTACGAGCGTGTCATCACTACCAGCAGAAACGTAGAAGTTGTGCACCAAGGTGTTTTATTATGATCCGTCGATCGCCTAGAATGAGTGTCCGCACATTCTCGCCGGAGTCAAAGCTGTGTGCGGCCGGCCGTTACGAGGGAGATAGGACAGGTTTGCGCGACCTTATTGTGATGATAACAAACGCTTCGCCCAACGGCTCACTGTGATCTTGTTCTCTGCCAGGTCTCCGTATCTCCGTAGACATTCTGCAAGCGCCTATGATTATCTGCGGTGCTTTGATTTTCCGTTGCAGACACCGCTTTCAAGGCTTCCCATAGAGGCGCCACCTATTGGGACTTCATGAAACTATAGGGACTGAAGCGGGAATATTCCCTGATGTTCCCACAACAAATTTCGCATTTTTTTTCAAACGAAATTGGCTGAGGAAAAAAGTGTTGCATTAGTTACTGAAAGGCCCTCATATCTTTAGCCGTTTTTCTCAGTTACCAAAGATAACGTCAGTTATGTTCTGACATAAAGATACGAAAATTTCCGTCTTTTGCAAGTGAAATTTATTTTTGAGTACCAGACACAAAAAAATGGTTCAAATGGCTGTGAGCACTATGGGACTTAACATCTGAAGTCATCAGTACCCTAGAACTTAGAACTACTTAAACCTAACTAACCTGAGGACATCACATACATCCATGCCCAAGGCAAGATTCGAACCCGCGACCGAAGCGGTCGCGCGGTTCCAGACTGTAGCGCCTAGAACCGCTCGGCCACCCCGGCCGGCTGTACCAGACACATTTCGCCTATTCATATTAGTCATGTTCAGAGATGTATAATACATATAAAATTATTTGATTATACATTTTTTGATGTGAAATTTGCCGTGATTCTTTTTTAGTTGGTTTAGATCTAGCTATTTATATTTACAATTGTATGTTTTTGTTTTATACTGAATTCATTTTTATGCCTTTTCATACAATCATTAATCAAGTGAAATAGTTATTAAGATAACTGTAAGATGTCATTTGTGAATACCACGAGGTGCCTGAACATGTGTTTACAAACGTAATGCATTACTGTATCCGGACTATGTAGGATGTACGGACAGTTTTTGACCTTGTGATTACAATTTCGCAGGTTCAGAATAGTCTATGTCTGTATATTATGGGTGGTATCGAAAGAGTGGAGCAACGCCTATTAAAGAGAAGTCTCACTATGTCGATTTATTTACACCAAATGAGACACTCCGATGCAAAGTAATTTCTAAACGCGACGTGGAAAGAGAGCACTCTTACGGTTTTAGATCAGCCAGCAATTTCATGCAAGCGGGCAGTGTGGATGAGAGGCATAATTCTGGCTGACTAAAGACATGTGGCGCTAATAGAGAAAGAAAAGTTGGGTTTCCAGCCTTTACCAGACGACTGTCTTCGCTCGACTTCTCAAGAGCTACAAATCCATACGTCTGCCGTGCCCAGAGTCCTTCAAAAACGTTAACGGTCGTTCAGCTTTCGTTTGGAATCCTGTTGACGAGCCACAACAAACGGAATTTTCGGCCGACATACTATTACTTGAGCGTACACGTGAGAAAGTGTATTTCCGACTTTCGCGCTGCTGTATGAGACGCAGAAATGACAGTCGCTTTTGATAATACATGATAACCATAAACTGAATTTCCGATCTTATTTGATCTTTGATAGAGCTATTGGATCATTAGTTCTTTTTCATTAAATAAAACTTGAAATGCCTTTCACCTATGTTAACGCGCTGCAGGTGCACACATGGCCAAAATTATCTGACAGTCAATCAACAGCCGATACAATGGCGCACCACCTCACTGCAAGATACCTTGGACCAAGCGTTACCAGAATTCTGAGATCGTGTGATTTCCTAGTCTCAAAGGCACGCAACGTTACACTCTGGTACTTTTCCCTGTGGCTTTGCCAAGAATCAAGTTATCCAAATGCCTGTGAACGACATCAGTGATTGAACTGCCCGAATCACTGATATCGTCACCGTTAACTGAGGCGTGGTGCGTTCGTGTGGATGGAGCCATTATACACACATCAAAAACAGTTTTGCATCACCCCGGTTCTCAGAACTCTTGAAGATAGACGTTGACTGTGGATATTGTATCACAGACACAGTCCCTTCGACTGTTCAGAGATGTCACTAAACCCACCCAAAGATGTAAACAACCATGCATGAGCAGCGCCTATTAGACGGACGAGGTCAGACAGCCGAGGAGCTCCAGTCATTCCACCAGGAACGAGGTACACAGCTCGTGTTGTCCGTAGTTCAACCATGCCCAGGCGGTCAATACCGCGGTTCGTTCGCGTCTGCATTGCTACTTTGTGCCCGGAAGGGCTTCAACAAGGGAAGTATCCAGGCGTCTCGGAGTAAACCAAAGCGATGTTGTTCGGACATGGAGGAGATAGAGAGAGAGAGACAGGAACGGTCGATGACATGCCTCGCTCAGGCCGTCCAAGGGCTACTACTGCAGTGGATGACCGCTACCTACGGATTATGGCTCAAAGGAGCTCTGACAGCAACACCACCATGTTGAATATTGCATTTCGTGCAGCCAAATAACGTCGTGGTAAGACTCAAAACTGTGCGCAGTAGGCTGTAGGCTGCATGCTGCGCAGCTTCACTCCCCACGTCCATGGCGAGGTCCATCTTTGCAACCACGACACCATGCAGTGCGGTACAGATGGGCCCAACAACATGGCGAATGGACCGCTCAGGATTGACATCACGTTCTCTTCACCGATAAGTGTCGCATATTAAGTGTCGCATATCCCTTCAACCAGACAATAGTCGGAGACGTGTTTGGAGGCAAACCGGTCAGGCTGAGCGCCTTAGCCACACTGTCCAGCGAGTGCGGTAAGGTGGACGTTCCCTGCTTTTTTGGGGTGGAATTATGTAGTGCCAACGTACGCCGCTGGTCGTCATGGAAGACGCCTGAAAGGCTGTGCGATACGTGAATGCCATTCTACGACCGACAGTGCAACCATATCGGCAGCATACTGGCGGGGCATTCGTCTTCATGGACGACATTTCGCGCTCCCAATGTGCACATCTTGTGAATGACTTGCTTCAGGATAACGACATCGCTCGACTAGAGTGCCCAGCATGTTCTCCAGACATGAACCCTATCGAATTTGCCTGGGATAGACTGAAAAGGGCTGACCCACAAACCACTCTGCGTAACCTACGGCAAATCGCTGTTGAAGAATGGGACAATCTGAGACAACAGTGCCTTGAAGAACTTGTGGATAGTACGCCACGACGAATACAGGCATGCAATGCAGGAGGACGTGCTACTGGGTATTGGAGGTACCGGTGTCTACAGCAGTTTGGACCACCACCTCTGAAGGTCTCTCTATATTGTGGTACAACATGCAACAAAGGTTTTCGTGGGGAATAAGAAGGGCGAAAATGATGTTTATGTTGACCTCTATTCTTCTTTTCTGTACAGGTTCGGGAACTCACGAAACCGAGATGGTGCAAAACTTTTTTTGATATGTGTACAAACCACTAAAGAGCAGATGTTAGTGTATAACATAAAATAGAAACCTTTCGTGTGTATCACTTGTTCATGTACTAGCGCACGTCGCTTATTTTCGTGGATACAAATCGCTATCCGCGTGTGGACAACCGTGAACGGACTTGTCTTGAAGGTGCACTGGCAGATGGAGCGCTCGAGGACGTTGTTCGCATTTCTGTTGTCTGTGTACTTGGGTATGCTTCACATACTTGGGTCTATTTCATTGCAGCCCACTTGTCAATCTGCATTTGCCGTATTGCGTTTCCTATGTTTCCTATGCTTCCGCCTGACACTGAATCATCTGAAACCACTTATCTTGATCTGCTGCCAGCTGTTCAGACTTACAGTAGCTCATAGAACACTTCACTATTCCATAATCCTAAGCCTGTCCTTCAGTCACCTTCCTATTTGCAGCTCATCATTAACGAAAGGTAGTAAAGAAATTTATTTATCCAGGAATCAAACGAGAAGAAGACTCCAGGAATCAAACGAGAAGAAGACAGATGGTCGTCCGCGGCCATGACGGGGAGGGGGGGGGGGGCGGGGGGGAGGGGGGGGACCATCACGGAATTTTCTTGAAATGATGTCTGAAAACCACGGGAAACCTAAATCAAGGTGGCCAGAGAGAGCATGAAACTCCAACCCCCCCCCCCCCCCCAAAAAAAATATCTGAAGCCAGTGTACAATGTCGTTCGGTTTATACGAAATGTACAGTTTTCATTTGTTTATACATACTTTCAACAAGATGATAAAGAAATGACCTTTCTCCCTTTCCATAACTGTTTTTTTTACTCACGCCTGTATTAATCTACGCGGAAACTAACCGCATCTGAAAGACACATTGCACTTGTGACAGATTATACCTCTTATAATTTGGGCACTGATCATCATAAGCATCATACAACGCAGAAAATCTTAACTCTTCAGTGAATTGATAATTTACTTAATTTCCTTCTTATCTTTGTTCCATCAGAAAGCGATATACACAAAAACAGGATGTTCTTTATAGAAGCTTTTAGAGTGCAAGGCGGTTTGCTTAAATGTCAAAAGATTGCAGAAGTCAAAGTCTCCGATTCACCTCCTGAATCATTTCACTGTGCTATTCTGTCATTAATGACTGAATGCAACTATCCTTAACATTCTCAAAATGGTGCTGAACAATTTCGAGGAGTTAAAACTGAGTCTTACATTAGAATCTGGTTACGGAGAGAAACTGAACCACTCAGAGAATCAAATTACAAGCTGTTCCTTTCCAGAATGATGAGAATCAAATGATACTTCGGCAAATTGAAATTTTGAGACAACGTTGATGTTGTGCTCGGATGGCGCAATTTGAAAAGAGCTGATCTCGGAGTGCTGTTGTCTGGATTCGGTCTTGGTCTGGGAAATGATGTGGTTACGTCAGAAATGTCAACTGAAAAAAGAAGTCGCCACGGAACAATCCTTTCACGTCATTATCAAATATATTTGCTCTGGATTTTAAAAAAAAATTACATGTTTTCCCACAGTTCGTAATACAAGAAAGGAATAATTTGCATAAAACAAACATAAAAGTTATACTGGGAAATCTGTATCTAGGTCAAGCGGACACAATCACAGCACGTAATATGAAAACGATGTGAAAACATGAAATTGCTGTGACAGTGAAAGATGCTGTTTTGGAAGACAATCGGGAAAAACGTAGCTTGTGGCAATAATAGCGATTATTTAAATGAAATCATAGATTTTCAATATTGGAAGAAGGTAAGCTTCTCAGAAAACTATTTTAATTTTGAAGTAGGACCCCAAAACAGAACTAAAACCAATACCCGATATTAAATTCTACAGTAGTTACAAAGCCAACATCTGCTGCCGTAGCCGACAAAGAAACACAATCTGACTCGTCTGATAAATATCTGGCGTCTGGCATCAGTTACTAAAATTCGCCAGACTAGATATAAACCCCAACAACTCCACGTTCTTTTCTATTTTTTCCGAATGATTTATTTTTTATTTTTTAATATTAGTTATTCGTTTTCATTGTGATGCGTGCAGCGATTAACTTATCCTCCATCGGCTGAATTCGGACGATGAAGTGAGGAATCACTAGATATCGTCCGGAAATTTAATATCTGGGTACATTTGAAGGGCAGGAAAAAAATATCCGAGTTTGTTAATATATTATAAGGGACAGTCAAATGAGAACGACACGGATGGAAAAAGGTAAGTGAACTGTTTGTTTTGTCAAAAGTATCGCCATGACAGTTAATACATTTATCCCAATGTGAGTTAAGTCGATCAATGCCTTCATAGAAAAATGTTTGCGGTTCCCTACGGAACCAAGATTGTACCCAGGCATGCACCACTTCTACATCTACATTTACATCGATAATCCACAATATATCGATAATCCGCGTGGCGGAGGGTCCCCGTACCACTAATAGTCATTCCCTTTCCTGTTCCATTCGCAAACACAACAAGGAAAAACCGACTATTTATATGCCTCCGTATGAGCCCAAATTTCTCGTATCTTATCTTCGTAGTCTTTACGCGCAGTGTATGTTGGAGGCAACAGAATCTAAATTTTCTCAGTAGCGTTTCTCGAAAAGAATGACGCCCTCCTTCCAGGGATTCCTATTTGATTTCCCGAAACATCTCAGTAACACTTGAGTGTTGTTCGAACCTACCAGTAACAAATCTAGCAGACCCCCTCTGAATTGCTTCGACGTCTTCCCTTAATACGATCTGATACGGATCCCAAACACTGAAGCAGTACTCAAGAATAAGTCGCACTAGCGTCCTATATGCGGTCTCCTTTACAGAAGAACCACACTTTCCTAGAATACTGTATCCGAAAACTACGGGTTTGTTTTTTCGACTCATCTGCGTTACATGGCATTTTTCTACATTTAGAGCTAGCTCCCATTCATCACACCAACTAGAAATTTTGCCTAAGTCATCTTACATACTCCTGCAGTCACTCAACTTCGCCACCTTACTGCTCACCACAGAATCATCAGCAAACAACCGCAGATTGCTGCCCACCCTGTCCGCCAAACCATCTATAGTTCGCACTATATCATGAGAGAAAAGAAAGCAAGCTGAATTTCGCACGAGCGATGCTTTGTAAAACCATGCTGATTCGTGGACATAAAGCTTCTCGGTCTCAAGGAAAAATTTATTGTATTCTAACTGAGAATATGTTCAAGGATTCTGCAGCAAACAAATGCTAGGGATATAGTCTGTATTTTTGCGGGTCCGTTCTTCTGCCTTTCTTACAAACAGAAGTCACCTGCTTTTTTTTTTCAATCGTTTGGGACTCTGCGCTGGGCTAGATATTCACGGTCCCGAGTATAATTTGAGTGCGAGATCTTTCCTGTAGGAACTTCGTTACTTCGAAAATTTACTAATAAAATTTTTAGTCGAAGTTTCTTTATATATGTTTAAAATGCATGTGTTACTTTCAGCTGCTTTTATTTTAAACCCAAAATATCGACTGGTTTCAGTCATGGATCATCTTCACGGATAAGGGTTAATGTGGTTTAAACCACTACATTACATTTGTGTCTTCTCTCTGAATGACTTCCCTTCCTGCATAATGACTAGCGAGAATTCATCAGAGTACCTCAAAATACCGCATAGCCTAAAGAATCCTCATGAGTACTCCTCAGGCACTTTGTTATCTGTGTAGCTGTTTACTTTGTGTAGTACATCCCTGATCTATCAAGGGGAGTCCTACAAATCCCCAACCGATAACGCAGGTCTATAAATCTGCAGCCCAGACCGTAACAGAGTCGACGAAGCCTTTGGTTGAGACCCTACATTCGGCTCCAAACCAAAGGACTCCGATCAACTCTGGGAACAATGCTGCAAATTGCGATCTCTGCTTGCATCCCGCGCGTGAGGCCAGCAGCCTTCACCACTTCCACCAGCCAGTTTTATGAACTGAGAATGACCTCAGAACCCACGCGACAGGTGACCTTGCCACAACCTGCAGACGACTGCACCCTGCACGATCGATAGCCACAGGCAAGACTGCCTCCACATCTTGGATGAGGTCTCTCAGTAGACATACCGAGTGCACACTTTCTTTCCAGCCCTGGACCTATCTGCCTAAGAGGCTCCATAACACGCCTAGCGTTGGAGCTCCCGATAACTAGCCCCTCCCCCCCTCCCCCTATCCCCGTTTGCCTGCTCGGACCCTGCTGAAGGATCGGCCACCTTTCCGCTCACAGGGTGAATGGGTGACGCCAAGCGGCCAGTCTCCACATTGGCCCTCTGCTTCCAGCGACGAGAATGATTTATCATCGACATTCACCCTGCTGTGAAGGCGCATCACCGCCTCGGGTGCACCAGGAGGTGCCTCGGAAGCAGAGCCCATGGGCAAAACAAGCGGGACCTGAGGTGTCCCATGCAACGCGCCAGATTCACCCCCATAGCTACACCCCGAGGCAGCAGCCTGAAGATGACTGACCGTAGCCAAAAGCGCATTTAGCTGTTCGCGAACTGTGGTCAGGTCCTCCTTCATCCGCACACAGCATGCACCCATCCTACTAATCCTAGCAAGAGTAACTGAAGAAGTAAACCATCAAAATAGAAAGAGTTCTTCATATGCAACTTGCTAACTTCTGGTATGTCACCAATGGACCCTATGAGCTATGTAGCTGGCTGTTCAGAAGAGATTAAAACTGCGCTACAAACTCGAATTTACACTTAAACTTGCAAGCTGGCATCTCTTAATTGGAAACAAGCTCGAAATTTAATAAAAATAATTTAATAAGTAAAGGCAGGAAAAGATACGAACTTGTCTTGCCGCTTCGCAATCTGTATCAGCCGAGAGCTTGAATCTCGTCGTTTGAAATGTATTGACGGCCATGAATCTCTTTCATCAGGGCTCCAAAAGTATGGAAATTGCATGGGGATGGAACTATATGAGGGCTTCCCAGCGAAATTTCTGCAGCGTACTCGAAACATACTTGCTAACATGTAGGTAAAAAACTATTTCATACTTGCGTTCCTACAGTCGCTACAACTATTTCAAAGCGACACGGAATCTACACTATGGATCATTATTTAAGAAAAAGTGACAGGTAGAAACTTATCACGTTTCTTGCAATTTCTTTAATTGTAAACTACGTAAGTAAGCTGAAAACTGGACATCGCCATTTAAAGAGCTTGATGTGAGCTTTGTGACTAATTACCCAAAAACGTGTAAAACGTTTTGTGTGCAAAATATTACAATTTCGTGTTTTGTCGAAAATATAAACCTGAAAAGCTGTCTGACCATTTACCTGTCAGTTCAAAACTGGTAACGGCATTATTTGTTTTTAACAAAACATTATTAAATGTGGCTGAATGCCATAATTACTTTGTTGTAAAAATTAATCTATAGTTCCAATTTCTCGCTGCATTACTACTACAATTGGTTGATGTGCAGATAGCTAAAGAAAAATGACTCCAGATATACTGCTCATGTTCTTGTAGATCGTGAGGATAAATATGGATATTGAAACACGTATGTATTCAGTAGCAGAGATGGCGAGGCATGACAGAATCTCTGACCAGAGAGTTATTTATCGTTGCTAGTCTGCGCTTGACCGCGCGAGAGTGCAGTTGCATGTAGGGAGTCGGTAGTTGCAGTTGCGCGTTGCAAGCAGTTGTTGTACGTAGCGAGTCGCGAGAGCATGTAGTTCGTTCGTGGTAATAGCGCGCACGAGACAGTCGCAGTTGTGTGTGAGGAGTCGGCGGGCGTCGACATGGGTCTCTGGTCAAGGTTCAGGATGAGGTATATTTTTAAATAAGGTGTTGAAGCAGCATTGCGCACATGTGATAATGTAATGTATATTAACTGTAATTAATTTGTTCAAGAATTGCCCCAATAATAATTTTGTTCTGAAATTAATTTTTTAAGAAAATAATCATTACAATTGAAACAATATTTCCTTTGCTTTTCCTCCCAGAATCAATTTATCAGGTTGATCTTAACGTTAATTTTGTGGGGACTTAATATTTTTGCACATTGTTGTTATCATTGAATCTTATTACTGTGGGAAGCTAACATATGGGTCTATTTGCAATTCTATTGAATTCTTTTCATTTTTGTGGGAAGGTTACACTAGGTTCTATTCCCATTAACATTTAAGTATTGTCTTTTCCAAATTCTCTGGGGAGGTTACACTTAGCTCGATGACTATTCACATTTAAATATTTTCTTTCAAAATTTTGTGGGGAGGTTACACTTAGCTCTATGTCTATTCTCATTTAAAATATTATCTCACATTTTTGCGGGAAGGATACACTTGGTTCCATTCCCATTAACATTTAAATATTGTCATTATCAAAATTCTCTGGGGAGGTTTCAATATAAGTGAAAATTACCGAATGACTGGCATGACAAGTCACGCTTGTAAACTGATGATTGGAATACCATACCAAAGAACTGGAAGAAAAACTGAAGTCAAATGGGACAAAATTAGCTTAATTTCTGGATGGAAAAGATACCAGTGACATAATTCTGACACTGTGCATAGTAATGGAATTAAAATCTGGATATCTCCCTATCAGTTGGAGACAGAGAGAGAGACTTCAACAGTGCAAGGCGGAACAAGATTTGTACAATCTTCGGAGGATTGGGCTAAAGTACAGTGACTAGCGTGAAATCCATATCACCTACAAAACCCATATGTTTGTCGAGAAATTGGCGGCAGCAGCAGCAGCAGCCGGCCGAGACAGGCGCATTAACAGGGAAGTAACTGATTTTGTGACATATACGAGTTCCTAACCAGGAGCGAATTGTATAACTTCATCTGTGTGCTTTGATAATTTAGTTTCTACGTCTTATTTAATACCTAGTAGCCACAGTTCTCGCGTTTTCGTTTGCGTCCGAAAGTAAACCAATTTTGTGACATATTACAAGTTCCTAATCAGGGGCGAATTATTTGGTTTCACTTGAGTGCTTCGGTAGTCAGTTTTGTAAACCTCTGCGTATTAATCTAATTTATTAGATTATTATTATTTATAGTTCCTGTGTTTTCGTCAGGGTCTACAGTAGAGTTCCACAGCACATACCACTAGTCTGTTACCTGGGTAGTTTAGTTTTCTATGGTCTTTAGTATGGATAGGGACTGTGATTATTGTGTGTGGAAGCGAACAGAGTTGGTGACACTTCGCTCTCAGCTCCAGGCTATGATGGCTTTGGCTACACAGCTTAAAGCTGTAGTGGATAGGCACCACAGTTGTGGGCCAGCCATGGGGATCCAACGGACGTCCAGCACGTCCGAGTCCTCTGATCAGCCCTCACTGGTGGCGAGCCCAGTTATTGCTCACACTGAGGTTGATCCCTCATCTGTGGTCGAGTGGGCATAGGAGGCGAAAGACTTCCCAGAGAGCCATAAGGCCTCCCGGTTAGTCTGACAAACAGGTTCCAGGTGCTGTCTGTGGCTGACATTGTAACCTGTCCTGTCTCAGACGAAACAAGATCTAGGCAATCTCGTAGGGTGGGATTATTGATAGTTTGGAGCTCCAACGTTAGGCGCGTTATGGTTGCCAAGAAGGGGAAGAAAGCCAATTTGCACTCCGTGTGCATACCGGGTGGAGTCATTCCAGATGTGGAACGGGCCCTTCTGGATGCCATGAAGAGCACAGGGTGCAGCCAACAGCAGGAGGTGGCTCACTTCCGTAACAGCGATGTGTGTCACTTTGGATCGGAAGAGATTCAGTCTGGTTTCGAGCGGGTAACAGTCTTGCTTGCGAGATGAAAGCAGACCTGACCATTTGCAGCATAGTCGACAAGACCGATTGCGGACGTCTGGTACAGAGCCGAGTGTAGGCTGCAGATTCCTCGACTTGGGCCATACGGTGATTGGGTTTTGGATTCTGCTTAATAGGTCAGGACTCCACTACACGCAGGAGGCGGCTACACTGGTAGCAGGGGCTGTGTGGCGTGGACTGGGCGATTTTTAGGTTAGAGGGTCTGAGGGAAATACAAAAAGGGCTTCAGTCACAAAGGGTGCAGGCTGAACACAGGCAGAACGGAGTTACAGGAACCATCGGTATAACAGTTGTAAATTGTCGTAGCTGTGTTGGGGAAGTACCAGAGCTCCAAGCGCTAATAGAAAACACTGATGCTCGAATCGTTATAGGGACCGTAAGGTGACTAAAGCCGGAGATAAGTTCAGCCGAAATTTTCCAGAAGTAGCTAACGGCGGTCCGAAAGATAGGCTAAACTCAGTTGGCGGTGGCGTATTTGTTGCTGTCAAAAGTAATTTATCTTGATGAGAAATTGGAGCAGATAGTTCCTGTGAGTTAGTACGGGCAGAGGTCATTGTTGGCAACCGGAACAAAATAATAATTGGATCCTTTTACCGGCCTCCCGATTCAGATGGTACAATTGCTGAAAGGTTCAAAGGAAATTTGAGCTTAATATCAGACACGTACCCTACTCATACAATTGTAATTGGTGGTGACTTTAGTTTACCTCGATATGTTGGCGAAAATACATCTTTAAATCCGGAGGTACGCATAAAACATCATTGGAGATTGTGATAATACATTCTTCGAAAATTATTTCAACAGTTAGTTCATGAACCCACGTGAATAGTAAATGGTTGTGAAAACATACTTGACCTCTTAGCAACAAATAATCTTCAGCTAATAACAAGCATCAAAAATGATAAGAGATTAGTGAGAACAGAGTTGTCGTAGCGAGAAAGAATATTGTAACCCCCAAATCCTCCAAAAACAAACGAAAAATTTACCTGTCCAAAAAAGCAGATAAAAATTCACTTGTCGCCTTCCTGAGAAACAATTTCCACTCCTACCAAATTAACAATGTAAGTGCAGACCAGACGTGACTTGAATTCAAAGAAATGGTATCGGCAGCAATTGAAAGATTTATACCAAATAAATTAACAAACGATGGAGCTGATCCTCCTTGGTACACGAAACAGGTCAGAACACTGTAGTAGAAACAACTAAAAAAACCTGCCAAATTTGAAAAAACGCGAAATCTCCAAGATTGGCGATCTTCTACGGAAGGTCTGAATTCAGCGTGGGCTTCAATGCGAGATGCCTGAAACTTTCTCTCGAAGCCTGGCAGAAAATCCAAAGAGATTCTGGTCGTATGTGAAGTATGCTAGCGGCAAGACACAATCAATGCTTACTCTGCGCGATAGCAATGGAGATACTACCGAAGACAGGTCTGCCAAAGCAGAGTTACTAAACACAGCCTTCCGAAATGCCTTCACAAAAGAAGACGAAGTAAATATTCCAGAATTCGAATCCAGAACAACTGACAACATGAGTGACGTAGAAGTAGATATCCTCGGAGTAGTGAAGCAACGTAAATCACTTAACAAAAACAGGTCTTCTGGTCCAGACTGTATACCAGTTAGGTTCCTTTCAGAGTATGCTAATGCAATAGCTCCATACCTAACAATCATATACAACAATCATATACGCCACATTTTCAGCCGGGACTCTACGTGATCAGTTATGTGCTTTTTGATACTTGGTATAATTGCATTATTGTTTTCTAGCCAATAATACAGTGTCGGACTGGAAGTTTCCATCCCTGTCGGACATTGATATTTTATTACTGTTCTTCTTCAGCAGAGGACACCGTAAGCGTTGTACGCGTTTATTCTTCAAGACTGAAGCTTGGATTTGGATTTTAAACGTGAAGTGACACACTTACTTCCCTGTTTTTAACGTAAATGTCTATAGACCTTAAGATCATGTTCACTTAAATGAGCCTAACTCTTTCAAGTACCACATAATTTACTTATTTCCTTTGTGGTTATGGAAATTTAAGTTGCTTCGTTATTTATAAAGCACCACTTATTTTGTTACTCTTTCTAAAAGATTAGCATCTATTTTGGTTCACTTACTGAAGAACCATATTTTCTTTTGGAGATTATTTCTGTGGAAATTGTGTTTAATAAACTTTTGTTTGTTCCATATTCCTGGGCTGTTTACTTGTGCCTGCCAGTGGAGGACACATCAAAGTTCATATTAGGATCACATGAGGCAGAATTTGCAGCTTCTCACGTAATTGTTCAAGTCGTACGTCGAAGATGAAATGAAGGACATAAAAGAAAATTTTAGAAGAGGGATTTTAGCGGATATCAGTCCTGTCCTTCTGGCTGAATGTAAGTAAGACTGAAAGGAATGACCGAGCGAGGTGGCGCAGTGGTTAGCACACTGGACTCGCATTCGGGAGGACGACGGTTCAATCCCGTCTCCGGCCATCCTGGTTTAGGTTTTCCGTGATTTCCCTAAATCGTTTCAGGCAAATGCCGGGATGGTTCCTTTGAAAGGGCACGGCCGATTTCCTTCCCAATCCTTCCCTAACCCGAGCTTGCGCTCCGTCTCTAATGACCTCGTTGTCGACGGGACGTTAAACACTAACCACCACCACCAACCACCCCCTGAAAGGAATGGACAGCGTAGTTAGTAAAGAATGTGACTTTTGAGTAAACGAATGAGGACGGCTAGTAGTAAGGTGAAAGACGACTTGCTCAACACTAAAATTAGGGACTACTTAGTAGTGGAAGAAGTGAAAGAACTCGTAGATGTACGAAGTAAAATTACACAGGTTGGTCGAGGTAAGGAAGATGTTAGAAGTAGCTTTGAACAGGCGAAGACAACTGTTTTCAATAGCCGACGTCTCTTGGTATTATACAATATAGATGTGGAAATAAGAAAGAAGTTTCTCACAATGTACGTCCGGATCCCTTCACTGTTTGGAAGTGAAACGTGGCTCTCGGGAACCCCGAGAAGAAGGAACTGGAATCATTTGACGCATTGTGCTTGTCAAGATTGTTAAAAACTGAGTGGATAGATACAGTACTAAATGTAGGAGCGCTAAAAGGAATGGGTGGAGGCTCTTACCAAAAGAAGAGGCAGGCTAGTTGGTGGGACATGTGTTACGGCATCCAGAGGCTTGGCGCTGGAAGGAGCAAAAAAAGGGGAAAATATGTACAAAGGGGATGTTGGGGTTAGTACTTACGTAGACATGAACAGATTATCACAAGACAGCCAGATGTGGAGGACAAAATGAAACCAGTCGAGCGACTGATGACTCATGAAAGAAAAAGGGGAGGATCTTGTTCGTCGGCTCTAAGGCGGCAACCCAGCACCGCTCATGTGGTTTGATTTCCGGTTTACATGCGTCCTTGGACATCGGCTACATTTTATAATTTTAATAAGATCAAGCGAATACAATAGTGTATTTATAACAAGGACTTCAGAACGCTACGACCAAGTGGAAAGAAATTGCCCATGATGGGTGAGAGGTTTATGTCGTCCACACGTGTTTGATTTCTTATAACAAGAACTAAGAATGGTAACACATTGGGTAGAAAACTGGACCTGTATTTTGTAGGAGCGAGATTCAAATTCCCTTGAGGTCAGGATTGTGGTTGCAACAAGACCACTACCGACTGCACCACCAGTCAAATGCCAGATCTTACATCGGTTCGGATTAAAAACCTCCCAGAATTACACCAACGACATATTTCCATCCTCGGTTCTGTGTGTTACATATGTTTTTCAGTAAAACTAGACGACTTGTCCTGATTGAGGACATTATGTTAGCTGACCAGGCATTTTTCCTAAAATGACAGTTCCCGAGGTAGCAACAGTCTTGACAGAACACTTCTTTGATTCAGCAGAGTTATGGAAATATTTTGTTTTGTGGCATGTAATATTTTATTTCCGCTTTTAGGTTATCTTAATATTTATGTTATTTATAACAACACGATTGTAATTTAGTACTTAGATGTATCCACCGCTTTTTGTAACTTACGTCCATTCGTTCTTGTGTAAGCACGACATGACTCAAGCTTCTTTGATAGGTTTTCAATCAAGCGCATATCACAATTTGGCCGTTCCCGCGCATAATATCGCTGTGCAATGCACTTGACCTTCCTGTTAGGTTGTTAACCTACCCTTCCTGGAGAATGGTTCAAATGGCTCTGAGCACTATGGGACTTAACAGCTGTGGTCATCAGTCCCCTAGAACTTAGAACTACTTAAACCTAACTAACCTAAGGACATCACACTCCTGGAGAATGAACATGTCTTTTCTTTCGTTATTATGACACAGACTTGTCAGGCTCTTCTTTATTCTTCTAATGTGTATTCTGTGTAAGAGTGGAGTGGATGTACTCACACTTCAGTGCCCTCATGTGGACTTTGTATCTAATATTAAAGTTCCTGGCAGTCATCCCAACATATTCCGAGCTGCAACTATTGCATTATAATTCTGAGATCGCTCAAATGTTGTACTTATCTTTCTTTTCTGTCAATGCTTTTAGCTTCTATTGATTTGTACCATTTGTTTTGAAGGCTATTTTAATTCACTGTCTTTCGAAGATGTTTCTAACTTTATGCATAAGATAGTTGTGATATGGTACATGGATATTTGAGTTTCTCGTATATTACTATAGCTCTAGCTGACTGTTTCCCGAAATAATTGAAGCAGTGTATGGTGGATTTTGTGATCGTGAGGTCAAGGTACCGTTAGTTTCTTCAGTTTCCATTTTCACCATGGCCTGAATACTTACTCATAAGCAAATAAACTCTCGTAAGTAGGGCAGCGATCACGGGGCTATGAGGTGTACTAATGGCAACGTGGTCGCTGGCCGAAATAATGTGCCGGTTGGACACTGACGTTCGGCCGTTCACCAGTGCAACTATTTCCTCGTGAAGTACGCCAGGAGAAGCTGAAGAATCACAATTTTATTCATATTTTAAGACCATACAAGGTAATTAACGCGAGAAATTACTTTTGCCATTGGTACAATTTTTTAACGAAATCTCGAAATAGTTTATGCAGCAATAACGAGTATATTTACTCGTACTTGTAATGTTATTGTAAGCCATTTTAACATACAGCATGTAATGCTTTTTTTTTTTATTAAGAACAGTGACATGACACTTATTGCATGCAATGCTGAGGATAGACGGTTGTTGCTCTCTCTGGTGTACTTTGACCTTGTGTAAAAATGTCACAGTCTAAACATATTTTTTGACCGTTGGATGAACCCTTGTTTTTATAACGACTATATTTACGTCTGTGGAAAAGAGCCATTTGGCAGCAGCATTTCAGATACATGAAGTGCTTCAAAATGTGTTGCTACATGCTGTATGTGATGTGCCAGATAACACCTGCAGATTTTCAACGACTTGTTTGTGTTTGTGTGTGTGTGTGTGTGTGTGTATCCCTAAAGAGAAGATTACCAGATACTAAATACTACGCATACGAGGTGCAGTCAAGCTCTAAGGCCTCCGATTTTTTTTTCTCCGGACTGGAAAGAGATAGAAACATGCGCATTGTTTTAAAATGAGGCCGCGTTCATTGTCAATACGTCCCAGAGATGGCAGCACCGTACGGCAGAAGGAATTTTACCGCCAGCGGCGAGAATGAGAACTGTCTTAAATACTTAAAATGGCGACGTTTACCTTACTTGAACAGCGTGCAATCATTCGTTTTCTGAATTTGCGTGGTGTGAAACCAATTGAAATTCATCGACAGTTGAAGGAGACATGTGGTGATGGAGTTATGGACGTGTCGAAAGTGCGTTCATGGGTGCGACAGTTTAATGAAGGCAGAACATCATGTGACAACAAACCGAAAAAACCTCGGGCTCGCACAAGCCGGTCTGACGACATGATCGAGAAAGTGGAGAGAATTGTTTTGGGGGATCGCCGAATGACTGTTGAACAGATCGCCTCCAGAGTTGGCATTTCTGTGGGTTCTGTGCACACAATCCTGCATGACGACCTGAAAATGCGAAAAGTGTCATCCAGGTGGGTGCCACGAATGCTGATGGACGACCACATGGCTGCCCGTGTGGCATGTTGCCAAACAATGTTGACGTGCAATGACAGCATGAATGGGACTTTCTTTTCGTCGGTTGTGACAATGGATGAGACGTGGATGCCATTTTTCAATCCAGAAACAAAGCGCCAGTCAGCTCAATGGAAGCACACAGATTCACCGCCACCAAAAAAATTTCGGGTAACCGCCAGTGCTGAAAAAATGATGTTGTCCATGTTCTGGGACAGCGAGGGCGTAATCCTTACCCATTGCGTTCCAAATGGCACTACGGTAACAGGTGCATCCTACAAAAATGTTTTGAAGAACAAATTCCTTCCTGCACTGCAACAAAAACGTCCGGGAAGGGCTGCGCGTGTGCTGTTTCACCAAGGCAACGCACCCGCACATCGAGCTAACGTTACGCAACAGTTTCTTCGTGATAACGATTTTGAAGTGATTCCTCATGCTCCCTACTCACCTGACCTGACTCCTAGTGACTTTTGGCTTTTTCCAACAATGAAAGACACTCTCCATGGCCGCACATTCACCAGCCGTGCTGCTATTGCCTCAGCGATTTTCCAGTGTTGAAAACAGACTCCTAAAGAAGCCTTCGCGGCTGCCATGGAATCATGGCGTCAGCGTTGTGAGAAATGTGTACGTCTGCAGGGTGATTACGTCGAGAAGTAACGCCAGTTTCATCGATTTCGGGTGAGTAGTTAATTAGGAAAAAAAAAAATCGGAGGCCTTAGAACTTGAATGCACCTCGTACTTCAAAAGCGCAACCGCAGGAAGTGTAACAGCAAATGTAATATGCAAAGTGCAACCATGTTAAGTAAGTATTTTATATTATAGCTTTGTCGATAGTGTTACTGCAGGCATTTGAAAGTGGCCACAGGCTGAAATTGACCAGTAATTCAATGTAATATTTGATGCAACAAATGTAATCTTTATAAAAAGTTTGATAGCCCACACCGGATATTAAAAATAGTTTAGTCATTTAGAAATTACGTCAAGGCTGTGGACCCACACATGGGCAAATTAACGGTTTATGACGAATAATCAAGTCCCAAGTCATTCGTTGTCAGTACACGACAAATGAAGAATTGTCCACAAGTGGTGAGGAAGCTTTTCGAAACATAATTTGTGAGACTCTTCCCAAGATGCCAAGCAGGGCATGGACATCCACAGATTTCTGCGTAAGGTACTATGGTGTACACAGAGATCCCCTGGACCTGGTTGCAGGGTCTCATGGGATGTCAGGTGTTGCGTACAGTGTTCCGGCGCGTGCGGAGTCTTACCTTGCGTTCCTGGCGCCCACGAGGCTGGAATCGTGTGATGAGCTAGCCGTTATGTCAGCGTCCGAGATCCGACCAGACTCCATTCCAAGAGGTTCTGCGCACCGCTCTGAAACACAACACCAGTGTCGTACTCACAGGACTGAAATGCAGCATTCCAAGTAAAATTTAACTGTTTCATGCAAGGATTCGATCCATAGTTGGCAGTACCATGTCACGTCTAACGGACAGCGCACTTCGCCTGTGTTATAAGCATCCATTACTCTTTGACATAAAACTAAAGAGGTTTTTTATGTGGTTGTGAATATACGTAACGAGAACAGCCGTAGCTTGGTGTGGAATGTGGTGGGGACGAGCTAGATCTTGACAGTAACATCAACAGTACTTTGTCTCAAAATGAGATAAATGACACAAAGTTCGGCGAAAACTGTGCTATTTTGAACAGAATTACTTTATACGACAGCTGAAATATTTTAGCACTGAACTCGAAATTATTTGGCTGCGATCTGTCATTGTCGTCCATATCAGTTGTAAAATTATGAAAGCGTCTTTTTTTCTGGCCGAAATACACAACCGATAATTTTGCCGCCTGTTGAAGGAAAAAAAGATGAGATGCACATAAGTTTTCGGTTTAATTGTCGCGCTGAAGGAAAAAGAGTGGAAAAAGTTTCTCCTTTCTTCCTCACATACAGTGTTCAGATAAATCATGAAACCTAGCAACGAGGGACCTCTGTAGCTTTAATTCTGACGTGTGAAGAAACAGGCTCTGGAAAAGAAGACTATACTGACTGTTCGCGTTGAACCTCTCACGTGTAAGACTGAAAAGAGTGTATCTTCCCTTCAAGTTGGCTTTAAGCCAATTTGTAAGACGATTTTGAAGTCGGGTTTAACCTCTGCTCTGGTGAACTATACTGAAATTACTGAGACTTGTGTTCTGTTAGTTACTCCGAGTTTGCGAGGAATGCTTTGTCGCTAACAAGGCCAATATTGACGGAAGGTAAGCAGACCTACAACGACCAATGATCGAGGCAGAGAGATGTCTACTATCTCCTGGAGCTAACGCAATACTCCGAAGTTTGCTTCCGATCTGGCACTTTGACATTTCCGCGATCAAGGCATTCCCTCTCAACAAGATAACAAGCTGCATTTTACACGACCGCAGCAGCAACAACTGTGAAACGAAGGACGTGGTTCACGCAAATGCTACACTAGCTACATAATGAAGCATTCGTCATTGCACACGTACAATGGTTCAATAGTAACTTTTCAGGTCGCAAACGTAGAAAACGTGTAAGATCCTGTACTTATGTGGTAATCTCCGTTACGCTGTAGAACGGACATTCATGTTTTGAATAAGAAAACTCTGTTTTCTTTCGGTGGTATTTCTTTACCATTATTGTACGAAGACCGAGCATGTATGATGTAAATTACTATTTTGTGTTCAACATTCGTTATATAAAAGAGGTGGAACGAAGTTAGAACCGATCACTACAAAATACACTAGGTGATCGAAAGTATCCGGACACCCACAAAAACATACGTTTTTCATATTAGGTGCATTGTGCTGCCACCTAATGCCAGGTACTCTGTATCAGCGACCTCGGTAGTCATCAGACATAGTGAGAGAGGAGAATGGGGCGCTCCGCCAAGTCACGGACTTCGAACGTGGTCAGGTGATTAGGTGTCACTTGTGTCATACGTCTGTACGCGAGATTTCCACACTCCTAAACCTCACTATATCCACTGTTTTCCGATGTGATAGTGAAGTGGAAACGTGAAGGAACACACATAGAGCACAAAAGTGTACATGCCGACCTCGTCTGTTGACTGACAGAGATCGGCGACAGTTGAAGAGAGTCATAATGTGTAATAGGCTGATGTCTATCCAGACCATCGCATAGGAATTCCAAACTGCACCAGGATCCACTGCAAGTACTATGCCAGTTAGGCGGGAGGTGAGAAAACTTGAATTTCATAAGCCGCACATCACGCCGGTAAATGTCAAACGGACTCGCTTGGTGTAAGGAGCGTAAACGTTGGACGATTGAACAATGGAAAACCGTTGTGTGGAGTGACAAATCACCCCAAAGACCTGACTGAAAGTATGCCTGCGAGAGTGGTTCAGAATGGTTCAAACGGCTCTGAGTACTATGGGACTTAACTTCTGAGGTCATCAGTCCCCTAGAACTTAGAACTACTTAAACCTAACTAACCTAAGGACATCACACACATCGTGACTGAAGAGCCTAGAACCGCTCGGCCACACCGGCCGGCTGTTCACTATCAGCTTCCCTTATAACTTGAATATACACAAGGCAGTCGCTCTTACTTTGTTTCTCAGACAGCGCGCAATGACATCTGCGACACTGTGCGTTTGCAGGAACACCTCTGCGTCGACCGCTACTCACGTATGCTGGTCGCAGAGACAGTCCGCATCGTGTAATCGTGAAATGAGCTACGGCCGAGAAATCGGTATGGCAAGAATGATGAAAATTTATCACTATTGAGGAAACTGATTTTATAACATCTTTACCGCGATTGATAAAGATTTTTTTTGATTGATTTGATGAAAACTCCATAATAAAGTAATAATTCATTTCCTTTGCTTTAATTGCGTGCGAACTCCTGCCTACACATCTTTATAACAATTTAGTTTCCAACGCAGAGAGCAGTCCACTCTTCTAAATTAAGTAACATTAACGACAATTCAGGAAAGATTAACTCAATTAGCGGAACCTTTGAAATCTACGATGAATATGTATATTTTGTAATGTCATTTCTATGCAATTCTTGATTTTAACAAAGAATAATTTTGTAAAGTGACTTTTCTAAAATTGCTAATACACCTTTTAAAAGAATTGGCATAACCGTAATTTACCATGTCATCATCCATTTCCGAATCTTTGTCATTCACTAGATAAAGTTTCACAACTGCAAGTTAAATTGCAGACACATTACGCGGGTTCCTTGCACACGGACTTCATCTGTAGTTAGTTTGCCACTTAGTAAATGAGGCGGGCCTTTTTAATAGCCTTCAGTAGCGGCAGCAGCAGTTTTCAGAGACCAGTTGCCAGAACGTTACTCATTGCCACAGATAAGCCGAAACGAGAAAAAGTTACATTTCAGATTTCAAGGAAATTCGTTTCATTCGACGAGAAATCATTTAAAGTTTTTTTAAATTTCGCGCCAGAGATGTAAAGAAGTATGAAACAGAGTGCTACGATTTTTAAAGGGAACTTAGGTAGAATCTGGTTTTCTTTTTTAGGCGACTCAGTGCACTGTCCTGGAAATTAATACAGTCAGATGATCTTCTGCTTCGATTCATTGTTTGCAACAGATCCAGATTCTCAAGCAACCTTTCAGACAGTCCAAGCAAAGCAACTGCCAATGCAAAAATCAAGAAATAGAAACTATCAGTAAAATTAACAATTTTTTTAAAAGAAATTTTCAGTCTGAATCGAAATGAATCAGTAAACAGCGTGTAGGGATTATTTTGGACACTAGCACAGCTTCTGTAAGTTCGTAGTTCGTTTCGGTGCGCACTGACGTACCCTCTCGTTTTTGATATTGAACAGAAATTTTCCATTAACTTCACATGTACCAACACACCATACGCTTTCTGTAAAGCGGCGTGATAGCTATATTTTCTTCTGTAGTAAGTGGAAGATGCTTACAATAATAGAATAGTTTATTAACAGCTACATCAAATTATAAGGTTTGGTTTAAAGCTGTTCTTCTCCACTGTTTTTTTGTTTGTTCGTACGCTATTTGAAAAACTGGTAACATTGTTTTCGTCTTCCTACTTGGTTCTTACCTTGTCCTGTAGATACTTTTCTCATGAAATTTCCATGTCGTAGTATGTTTCAACCCAATTGTCTAGTAATGTTTTCACTGTAACTCAGGTATATAATGATGCTCATATTAGTTTCAATGCACTCGTAACTTCCTTTGTCCAACCACCACATTTTTACCGTTTGTATGTAGCAACACATTTTGGAAGTTTCACTAGATTTCCATTTCGGAATTTCAAAACATCCAAATCCCATTTCTTAAAGCAAAATATTCCAGAGAAAAGTATTCATTTGATTTTTACTGATACTTACTGAACCTTAGGAGCTTCTCCGATTATTGAAAATTGGTTAATAATGCCCAAAATTTTCTTTTTTACTGGTACCATCAGGTTTTCTATGCTAGTTTAGGCACAAGCTGTGCGTGTCCTCCAATTTCCACCTTAGAAAAATACGATACACAAACAGGTGTAATATTTATTTTATTTCAATTTATTGGGTGTCAGTCCGTGCCCACTCAGAGATCTCAGAAATGGAAAGACAATACGACAGTGTAGTAAAGATGATATCCTAGTCAGTTACGACGATACGAACGTAAAGATGTCACCACACCCAGTCCCTTGAGCGAAGAAAATCGCGACCCAGGCAGGAATCGAACCCAGACCCCTTCGGTTAGTAATATGGAGCGCTGACCCCGCAGCCACCGAGCCGGACAACAGTTTGAATACGATCATACACACAAACTGAAGTTTACACAATTCACAGGCAGGTGGCGCACACTTCCTTCTCTTGGGTCACTGAGGACTGCGGTGACAGCAAGGGAACCTGGCCGCAAAGTTAATTGAAACAAATTTGACTGAACTTGAGTACAGCGGGTCCCATACTAAACGGAAATAACGCTAAATAGAAGAAGAAGAAAAAAGTGGATACCATCAGAATATCACGCAATTCAAAATAAGTAAATTCTTGCACAGCATCAAATCATCATCTCCTTCAGGAAATTATTAACTGGTATTCAGATTTTGCAAGTGTGCGAGTTTTCGGTACTAATTTTTTCTTGTATTAACTTCATGCCGACCAATAAATCTTTAATTTATTCTTGGAATTCTGCAAGAGAAAACGGAATATGCATCTTTTTCCTTGTAGAGTGTAGACTATTCCCGTTCCTCCTGAGCTATAGGTATTGAAGTAGTGTCAATAGAAGAAAGCATCCCTATCTAACAACTTTCTTGGTTGTTCATGTTGTTCACATTTCACTATTAACAAATGTTCTTTACAGATTCCAGACATCATCATCATCATCATCATCATCATCATCATCATCGCGCGAGGTGGCGCTGTGGCTACCACACTGAGCACACATTCAGGAGGACGACGGTTCAATTCCCCACTGGGCCATCCAGATTTAGGTTTTCCCTGATTTCCCTCAACCGCTTAGCATAAGTGCCTGGATGGTTCTATTGAAAGGTCACTGTTGATTTTCTTCCCCACCCTTCCCCAACTCGAGCTTGTGTTCTGTCTCTAGTGACCTCGTTCTCGGTGGGGTGTTAAAATCTGATATTCCTCCTTCCCTACCATCACCATCACTGTCATCATCATTAGCAGCAGCAGCAGAAATCATTCCTGGTTTGTTCCGACCTCGAAAGTTTTACTTCAGTCCTCTTTTATTCAGTAGCTCGGATCCTAATTTTTTGCTTATGTTACAGTAGTATCTTTGATTATCTCTATTTTCACCATGTGTAATTTTTATATTAAGGTTTTCCCAAACATTACGCACTGAGTTCGTCCACTATGCCAATCAAAAATATAGACTGACGGATTATGGTCACAGCACTAAAGTTCAAGCAGTATGTAGCAACCACTTAAGGTAGTGTTACGCCAAAGAAAGATAAACTGGGCTAATGTAAAAAAGAAATTGTTTCCTCCGGGAAGCGCTGAGGCACTACCAAGATATTCTTGGGCACCATGTCACAACCGGAATGACAAACAAGAAAGCATTGTAAGAAAATGAAGCACCTACAGCCGTTCTTATGTTGTCATTTATTGTGTAGCTACCAGTTTCGGCTCTTCAGGTCTGTATGTATAAACAGTGATAATAGCGTTACCAACTTATCAACCATGCAACACAAAGAGAGATTAACAACAGAATGAGAATCAAGGACAAGACTCTAGAAGTGAATTTACAGTAATCATTTAGTAGAACGAACAGATACATCCATTGTCACATACCTAAAGTATATCATAACGAATTTCCACTCATTCCATCACACAAATGTACTATTTATTAATAACTTAATTAAAGAGATATTCCATGACTTTTATTGGCCAGTCGGACGATACATTATCTGCACAACCGTTAAGTAACCTACTGAACGACAAGATAACTGTAGAAACTGATAAATGTGTGAAAGAGACTACAACCTCAGAAACAACTAGGCGAAGAAACATGAGCTATGTGTTATGTCAAAGTATAAAACGCTGAGGTGTAAACCGTTGAGGGGCACACTTATGTCATATACATAAAATGAACGTACAAGAGGTGACAGAGGACCAAATATAGAACACCGCCAATAACATATGTAGAACGTATGAAAAACCTCCACAAGAACTGTTCAGGGCGAACAACATTCATGTGCGAAAGCATCCATATATCATGTACTGCCATGAAACAATAACACACAAGGACATCAACTAGCCTGCGATGATGTAGTACACCATAAAGGGTGACTCAGTGGTATCTGTTCAAGAAGTATCACAAAAGCTTTCTGACTAGCAAACCAGAATGTACTCATATGTATCAAACACAAGTGAACAAAAAAACGGAAATCTAAAATTACATACACTTATGAACAGATGTTCTGTACCAGTACACACCTTGGGCTTACCACCACATTTAAATCAAAAGCTATTACATCCATGCAATAAAAATTTCAAAAGAAACATGTCGGCTATACAATCGTCGAAATGGCAAACCACCTTATTAATTTGCCAAGTAGGTGGCCACACAACAAGCCAGTAACTAAATCATAAGTAAATCAATCATAAGTAAATTTATCATTCTTCGACATTTATTTTGTCGTTTCAGTAGGTTATTTCAGGTTTGTGCAGATAATGTATTGTCCAAATGGCCAATAAAATCATGGAATATCTCTTTAATGAAGTTATTAATAAATAGTATACTTCTACAGTGTAATGAGTGGAAATTCATTATGGTGTACTTAGGTATGTGACAATGGATGTATCTGTTCGTTCTACCAAATGATTACTACAAATTCACTAGTAGAATTTTGTCATTGATTCTCATTCTGTTTTTAATCTGTCTTTGTATTGCATTGTTGATAAGTTGGTAATGCTTTCAGTACTGTTCATGCATACAGGCCTGGGCCGGCCGCTGTGGCCGAGCGGTTCTAGGCGCTTCAGCCCCGGTACCGCGCTGCTGCAACGGTCGCAGGTTCGAATCCTGCCTCGGGCATGGATGTGTGTGATGTCCTTAGATTAGTTAGGTTTAAGTAGTTCTAAGTCTTGGGGACTGATGACCTCATATGTTAAGTTCCATTTGAACCATACAGGCCTGAAGATGGTCCGTTGAAGCGGCGAAACTGGTAACTACACAATAAATGACAACATACGGACGGCTGTAGGAATTTCATTTACTTACAATAGTGAACGGCCGTAGTCCCCCAGACCTCCTGGCAGAATGATGGACATGCAAAAACAAGAAAGAGAGCCTATACTGCAATACCGTGACATACAACCGCCTCTTGCCACACATCAGCTCCAGTGAGATGCCTGACTCACCAATTCAGCAAGATGATCCCATCGTGGAAGGAACACAACGTCATTATGACAGCGCTGCAAGGTGCCATAACTATATGCAAATCTGACACAAGAACGCCTTTCAGCCTGTTTTTCATCTACATCTACATTTATACTCCGCAAGCCACCCAACGGTGTGTGGCGGAGGGCACATTACGTGCCATTGTCATTACCACCCTTTCCTGTTCCAGTCGCGTATGGTTCGCGGGAAGAACGACTGCCGGAAAACCTCCGTGCGCGCTCGAATCTGTCTAATTTTACATTCGTGACCTCCTCGGGAGGTATAAGTAGGGGGAAGCAATATATTCGATACCTCATCCAGAAACGCACCCTCTCGAAACCTGGCGAGCAAGCTACACCGCGATGCAGAGCGCCTCTCTTCCAGAGTCTGCCACTTGAGTTTGCTAAACATCTCCGTAACGCTATCACGCTTACCAAATAACCCTGTGACGAAACGCGCCGCTCTTCTTTGGATCTTCTCTATCTCCTCTGTCAACCCGACCTGGTACGGATCCCACACTGATGAGCAATACTCGAGTATAGGTCGAATGAGTGTTCTGTAAGCCACCTCCTTTGTTGATGGACTAAATTTGCTAAGGACTCTCCCGCCTTACCAACAATTAATTTTATATGATCATTCCACTTCAAATCGTTCCGCACGCATACTCCCAGATACTTTACAGAAGTAACTGCTACCAGTGTTTGTTCTGCCGTCATATAATCATACAATAAAGGATCCTTCTATCTATGTAATCGCAATACATTACATTTGTTTATGTTAAGGGTCAGTTGCTACTCCCTACACCAAGTGCCTATCCGCTGCAGATCTTCCTGCATTTCGCCGCAATTTTCTAATGCTGCAACTTATCTGCATACTACAGCATCATCCGCGAAAAGCAGCAAGGCAGAAACATGCAAAACTGAAGCTCTGACAGCCACAGCTGAGACGCTGAGGTGTAGTGAAGACCACTGATGAACCCACTTTCGATCATCTTCGCCAAGACATAACGTCATTGCCTCCGACAGACAGACTTGAGTTCCGTACCACTTCTATTCCCCTGCTGCTGCAGTGTGCCAGAATCGAGACCAGATCTGTGATGTGCTGCCTACCATACGCCAAATGCCTACTACCTAACAGACTGCAACACAGCCTACTCTGCTGGACTTAGTTGCTATGAGCTGCCAACCTCTCTTCCACTGATGCGAAGACTTGGAGCCTTCTACCACCAGCCCACTGGGGGCCAATCTATTGACGCGCTATCACACTTGTTGTACTTTGAAGCACGGTAGCTGCTGCTACTGCCCCTTACTGACATTCAGCTGGGGACACTGGCGTCCATGGCTTTCCTCTGGGGGGAGAAGCCACATCGTAACCTCTGCACTACCATCGCTGTCCCGTGCAGAGCAGTTGAAGGGTTATTAGGACACTCGCTACAAGGTCTACGAAGGTGGTCTAGTCAAAACGATCGTCGAGGTGTTTGGCGTCATCGCTGGAAAAGCAACACCTGCCGCTAGCTGCACCAGCTACCCTGCCAACATTGCTCACACTGCGTGAGCTGCTGTGGCCTCGCCGATGGCCTCTAGAGACTGCTTTGTGTGCACGTCAGCGCCTTCTACTCTGCTTGCTGCATCCACAGCTCTGCTGACACAGAGAAGACGACTCAATTATAAACTGAATGTATAATGCATAATTCGCCAAGTCTGTCTCATATGCACACCGCCTTACAGGCCCTCACCACCATACTCTACTTTTTGTCATCCTGAATTATTCAGGCTCGCAGCTCACCGACCCATACAATATGTTGGAGCTGGACTCATTTTTGGACTAATTTTTCTTTTCAGCACACTAGTGACAGGGGCCACGTGTCCATTGCAGTCTGAGGCGATTTTTTTATCCAGAGACTGGAAGGCAAAGCAATGACAGATGTGCTATCAGATATGTCGAAAACAGATGGTACCAAACTATCGAGGTGAAAAGGTATACATTCGTCACATAGCTTCAGCTTCGAGAAAAAATTCTGTCAACAAATCTTCTTGTATGGTTAAGTAGCCGCTCGTTGCTGTGTATGACGCTCTTGCTATCCATTCATTGCACTGAAGTAGCAGTACGGAATGTACAGTCCGAAATTTTACAGTATGACCAATAAATTTCCCGGATATTGCTAATTCTTACGACTTTTGACTCCCTCACATCCCGATATCGCGCCCACTGACAGGGAAGAGACAGGCTGAACAGTGGTTTTCATGGATTGGTGTAACATATGCATTTCGGGTCATATGGAACTACATTTACAACATCTCTCGGAAATGTGAATCACTCGTCCATTGTTGTACAAATCCTGCGAGTTTGGATTTACTCGATTAAATCTTTTTATTCTGCAATAGAAATACAGCAAAACATAAAGGTTTCTAGGGCTTCCGAATCCGCTTTTGGCTCTACCTGAGGAAAATGCCTAGAGCACTGACGATCGCCAATCAAAGACGCAATATTAAGAAAGACAAGGGCGACAAGCTGCTAGTCTGTTACTGACTTATCGTCAGGCTTATTTTTGCACACCCAATATAAGCCACAACACGGCCCTTCTGCTGCTACACAACGAGAGCAGCCCAAGAAAACAGTAATTGAGCTCTACTGGGATGCACAGAATATATCTTTCCTACCAGGACTTCTTATGGGAAACAATCATTGCAGCAGATTATCAAAGCCATTTTGGTATGCATGAACAGTTGGTCACACTTTTGTTCGTTATAAGCGTTGGTCTTCGTGGTCCATGTACCACGGTGTATTGTACTACATTATTTACTAATTATGTGATAAGGTATAACGGTAAAAGTTAACTTAATTTTATTCCTTTGATAACAGTTAAGCATTTATTTTTTGGTCAAAAGCGAAAACTTTTTGCCAGTCTCTATTCCATTTGTTTTAGTTGCTTTCGTTTTGGGTCGCGCATGATCCACAGCAGTCTATTGTATTATTACAACTAGATTCCGTTATCAACTACCTTCACGGTACAAATAATCACGTTAGTTAGAATGTCATGTCAGTCTTCGACATAACAACGTTAGACCCATGTATCTCATCAGAAAAAGGAGGCTGTCCCTCAGGCGATTCGTAATCGATATGAAGTACATTGGTAATGTATAATGGGCAATCAGAAGGTTTCCGTTCGAAGGCCATGCAGTCCAGAATCTGTATGCCAATCAGGCAAAATCGCCGTAAACATTGGGGCTATCATCCCACCCACGCATTAGATTGGAGATACTCATTCGGTAAGACACTAGCTTTTGCGTTACGACATTTCCGATATGGGTGGGTGCGCTATCATGAAGCAGCAGCACCCCTTCTCCCAGTTTTCCCTCACGTTTCGCCTTAATGCAGATCATAATTTCTCCAGTATTGCGCAGTGCCGATCCTCAATGATGGAGACACCAGGTTTCTTTAAATCAAGAAGCAATGGTTCAAAATGGCTCTGAGCACTATGCGACTTAACTTCTGAGGTCATCAGTCCCCTAGAACTTAGAACGAATTAAACCCGACTAACCTAAGGACCTCACACACATCCATGCCCGAAGCAGGATTCGAACGTGCGACCGTAGCAGTCGCGCGGTTCCAGACTGAAGCGTCTAGAACCGCTCGGCCACACCGGCCGGCTGGCTATTTTCAATTTGTACAGAAACCAGATGGCATTGTACGAGTCGATGGGTATGAGAAGGAGTCAGTGGTTGTGAAAGGAGTGAGGCAGAGTTGTAGCCTATCATCGATATCATTCAATCTGTACTTTGAACAACCAGGAAAGGAAACCAAGGAAAAATTTGCAGTAGGAAAGTTCAGAGAAAAGAAATGAAAACTTTAATATTTGCCGATGATATTGTAATTCTGTCAGAGACAGCAAAGGACTTGGAAGAGCAGTCTAACGGAATGGACAGTGTCTTGAAAGGATGATATAAGAAGAACATTAAAAGAAGCAAAGCGAGGATAATGGAATGTAATCGAGTTAAATTAGGTGATGCTGAGGGAAATACACTACGGATGTTTATTAGCTGACTGCGTGGAACCACCTTCCGGAAGTCAAGAAACAATGTTGAGTGTAGCGTTACACAGGAGAATTCGGAAGTAACGATACAGTCAATTACAACACTGACGGAAGGAACGTGAAAAATGCGCGGGTCAGCAATGCAGATACAGCTTGTGCGTGGTGGACTGGCGACTGGGTACTGCGGCAGGGCAGGCGCAGGCACGCGGCGGACACAAAGGGCAGCCTCGCATTCCGCGGCCGACATCAAAGTGCGAGGCGCGGGCGTCAGGCAGGCGCCGGGCGTCGCGACGCCCCCGTTGCACCGGCGGGCAGCGCGGCGCCGCTCCGCGCCAGGCCCCATGCATTTTGCAGTGCCGCGGGCTGCCTTCCTAAAGGGGAACAGACGCAGCCCGCGACGGGTGCAGCTGCAGCGACGTTGCATACAGCAGTCGGCTGCTAGCGTTCAACTGGCAGGTGCCGATAGCTGCAGACGAAAGCAGTAGTCGCCTATGGAGTTGGGACACGCTGAGACATTGCCATACAGGAGTATACGAATTCGCATTATGTGGCTGATTCAGGCTGACGTGCGAAGCAGCCGCACCAAGCCCTTTGAAGCTATCAGGCATCTCCTCTCGCCAACTTTACTATCTACATTTACATTTATACTCCGCAAGCCACCCAATGGTGTGTGGCGGAGGGCACTTTACGTACCACTGTCATTACCTCCCTTTCCTGTTCCAGTCGCGTATGGTTCGCGGGAAGAACGACTGCGGAAAGCCTCCGTGCGCGCTCGAATCTGTCTAATTTTACATTCGTAATCTCCTCGGGAGGCATTAGTAGGGGGAAGCAATATATTCGATACCTCATCCAGAAACGCACCCTCTCGAAAGCTGGCCAGCAAGCTACACCGCGATGCAGAGCGCCTCTCTTGCAGGGTGTGCCACTTGAGTTTGCTAAACATCTCCGTAACGCTATCACGCTTACCAAATAACCCTGTGACGAAACGCGCCGCTCTTCTTTGGATCTTCTCTATCTCCTCTGTCAACCCGACCTGGTACGGATCCCACACTGATGAGCAATACTCAAGTATAGGTCGAACGAGTGTTTTGTAAGCCACCTCCTTTGTTGATGGACTAGATTTTCTAAGGACTCTCCCAATGAATCTCAACCTGGTACCCGCCTTACCAACAATTAATTTTGTATGATCATTCCACTTCAAATCGTTCCGCACGCATGTTCCCAGATATTTTACACGGCTACCAGTGTTTTTTCCGCTATAATATACTCATACAATAAAGGATCCTTCTTTCTATGTATTCACAATACAGTACATTTGTCTATATTAAGCGTCAGTTGCCACTCCCTGCACCAAGTGCCTATCCGCTGCAGATCTTCCTGCATTTCGCTGCAATTTTCTAATGCTGCATCTCCTCTGTATACTACAGCATCATCCGCGAAAAGCCGCGTGGAACTTCCGACACTATCTACTAGGTCATTTATATGTATTGTGAAAAGCAATGGTCCCATAACACTCCCCTGTGGCACGCCAGAGGTTACTTTAACGTCTGTAGACGTCTCTCCATTGAGAACAACATGCTGTGTTCTGTTTGCTAAAAACTCTTCAATCCAGCCACACAGCTGGTCTGATATTCCGTAGGCTCTTACTTTGTTTATCAGGCGACAGTGCGGAACTGTATTGAACGCCTTCCGGAAGTCAAGGAAAATGGCATATACCTGGGAGCCTGTATCTACTATTTTCTGGATCTCATGAACAAATAAAGCGAGTTGGGTCTCACACGATCGCTATTTCCGGAATCCATGTTGATTCCTACAGAGTAGATCCTGGGTTTCCAGAAATGACATGATACACGAGCAAAAAACATGTTCTAAAATTCTACAACAGATCGATGTCAGAGATATAGGCCTATAGTTTTGCGCATCTGCTCGACGACCCTTCTTGAAAACTGGAACTACCTGTGCTCTTTTCCAATCATTTGGAACATTCCGTTCCTCTAGAGACTTGCGGTGCACGGCTGTTAGAAGGAGGGCAAGTTCTTTCGCGTACTCTGTGTAGAATAGAAATGGTATCCCGTCAGGTCCAGTGGACTTTCCTCTGTTGAGTGATTTCAGTCGCTTTTCTATTCCTTGGACACTTATTTCGAAGTCAGCCATTTTTTCGTTCGTGCGATGATTCAGAGAAGGAACTGCAGTGCGGTCTTCCTCTGTGAAACAGCTTTGGAAAAAGGTGTTTAATATAATTTGATCATCGCCCTATCTCTTCTCTTGCCGTCGTTTCTGAGCCACAGCCCAAGCGGAGCTTTTTTTCTTTTTTGATTCATCAGTCTTGTGACTAGTTTGATGCGGCCCGCCACGAATTCCTCTCCTGTACCAACCTCTTCATCTTAGAGTAGCACTTGCAATCTATGGCTTCAATTATTTGCAGGATATATTCCAGTCTCTGTCCTCCTCTACAGTTCTTACCCTCTACAGTACATGGAAGTTATTCCCTGATGGGCCGGCCGGAGTGGCCGAGCGGCTCTAGGCGCTACAGTCTGGAGCCGCGCGATCGCTACTGTCGCAGGTTCGAATCCTGCCTCGGGCATGAATGTGTGTGTTGTCCTTAGGTTAGTTAGGTTTAAGTAACTCTAAGTTCTCGGTGACTGATGACCTCAGCAGTGACGTCCCATAGTGCTCAGAGCCATTTGAACCATTCCCTCATGTCTTAAGACAGGGCTTAACAATTGGCCGGTTTTGAGCGCGAGTACTCGCATCTGCTCAGGCACGTGCTCGCGAGCAGGTGCAAGGTCGCGGAGTGGGGAGGGAGGGGAAATGCGCGCGCACGTTTGAATAGGGCTGCAGCGTGCCTATTGAAGTCGCCGTTGTGTAACCCCAACCATGCTTTCGCAGTTCAACCCTCATTGGGAGGAATTGAATCTGTTTACAGAAAAACATGGTGTTGCAAAATGTTTAGTATGTCACGAAACGCTGAATTCTTTTAGGAAATTTAATTTGCAGCGACATTATATGTCGTACCACTCGAAAGACTACGGAAGTGGAAAATGTGATGGACCAGATCGTGCACAGGAAGTTATTAAACTTAAAAGGAAGCTAACCGAAGAAGATCTGGACGACGAAGAAAAATCAACTGAGGCAGCTCTCAGAGTGAGTTACAAAATTTCTTTGCTTTTAGCAAAATCCCTGCGCCCCTTCACTGATGGCGATTTAATAAAAGAATGTTTGGTAGTTGCAGCGGAACATTTGTGTCCATCTCAAGTTGAACAGTTTCGGATTGTGCCATTATCTAACATGACCATTATGCGTCGCATAATGTGACGAGTGTTGTTGTTTGTACAACCAATCATAAGGAAGCATGGGCTACATCACAGGCAATTTAAAAGCTTTCTTGAGGGTGTAGAAAGCCAGTATGGTAGCCTGCCTTATTACAGCGAGGTCCGCTGGCTTAGTCGTGGCGAATTATTAAATCGATTTTTTTGCCTATTAGATGAGATAAATATGTTCATGGAAATAAATAACTTGTGTGTTCCTGAATTGAAAGAGGCTTCATGGAAATGTGATCTCGCGTTCTTAGCAGATTTAACTAGCCATCTGAATGCTTTGAACATTTCACTACAAGGTAAAGATCTGCTAATTACTCATTTCATAGATCGAAAACGAGCTTTTAAAATGAAATTGATACTTTGGGTGAGTCAGCTGGAAACAGGAAATCTAGCTCATTTTCCTAAATTATCATCCATGCAAGATGTTCACAAAGACTGTGAACGTTATTCACATAGTTTAGTTGCCCTTAAAAGAAGAATTTGATCAACGCTTTCAAGATCTGACAGCACTAGACAGTGATTTTGATCTGCTTTCCACTCCATATTCAGCGAATATTGAAGAGATTCGTCCTGAGCTGCAACTAGAAATTATTGACCTGCAGTGTGGAAGAGAATACAAATTTCAGAACAAGAAAACCATTTTGGAGTTCTACAGACACTTCCCTCAGGATAGATTTCCTCGTTTGCACAAACTGGCGGCTACAATAATATCAATGTTCGGTTCCACGTATGTTTGTGAACAACTGTTCTCTACAATGAAATGTAACAAGACGCGCCTGAAAAATGCATTGTCTGATCGAAATTTAAACTGCACGCTGCGCCTACAATGCACAAGAACAATTATTCCGAACATAGACGCAATTGTAAAGGGCAAAAAGTACAAGATAACCGAGAATCCCACACTTCAGTGACACCTTTTATTGTGTAACAGTTCACAAATTAATACGAATGTATAGGCATACACTAAGCTAATAAAATTATGTGGCACGTGTACATTCTCCTTTATTTGTTTCATTTGTCACAGTAATAATTCGTGAGTGATATCTCTGCAGGTGGCCGCGGATTTACATTGACTGGCGGCAGCTGTTGTGTGCCCCACGTGACTCTCCCCACTCTCCGTTCTGGTCCGGTAGTGGGGGTAGCGTGCTCGCGCTGCTCCGTGCTCGCGCCTTGCTGCTCACAGCTTGCTCCGCGAGCACGCATGTTGTGAAGCCGTGTCTTAAGAGATATCCTACCAGCCTGTCCTTGTTTTGTCACTGTTTTTCCTGCGGAGAACCCGCTCATTGCATACCTCGTCAGTCCACCTATTTTTTCAAGTTTCATCTGCAGCACCAGGTCTCAAATGCTTCGATTCTCTTTTGTTACGGTTTTCCCATAGTTCATATTTCACTACCATACAATGCTGTGCTTCAAACGTACATTCTCAGAAATTTATTCCTAAATTAAGGCCTATGTTTCACACTAGTAGACGTCTCTTGACAAGGAGTCAGTTTTTTTCAGTGCTAGTCTATTATGTCCTCGTTGCTAAGTCCATCATGGGTTGTTTTGCTGCCCAGGTAGCAGAATTTCTTACCTTCGTCATATCACTGATATCCTTACACCTCGAATTTTATTTCCAATCTTAAACTTTTCTTTTATTTCCGTCATTGTTTCTTCTAAGTATAGATTGAACAGTAGGGGCGTAAGACTACATCCCTGTCTTACATCATTTTTAATCCGAG
The DNA here is from genome assembly GCF_023898315.1 of Schistocerca nitens. Classification (NCBI taxonomy): domain Eukaryota; kingdom Metazoa; phylum Arthropoda; class Insecta; order Orthoptera; family Acrididae; genus Schistocerca; species Schistocerca nitens. The sequence continues at coordinate 320,528,687 of NC_064614.1, read as the reverse complement.
CACTTCTTTCTTGGTTTACCACCCATATTGTTTCCTCTTAGCTGTTGTATATAGGGTTATTCTTCCCACGGTGTACAAACTATAGGGATTGATCGATAAAAGGATATGGAATAAAAGGTCTAATGAATTTATATCCGCAAATGCTTGGTTTCCATGTTAGAGACCACTTATTCAATCATACTTTGTTCCAGACACTGCGGTCTAATACGCGTTGTACCATGCGGCCACAGTTGCAGTATGCGTAGTTTCCTCCTTGAGGGTGGCACTGTTCCTCATACGTCTTGCCCTGGCGCCCTCTCCTGCCGCAGTAAAAGGTAATGTTGTGTACGATTCACTACTCTTGTAGTGGATGTGATACAGCGTTGTACGCAATGGTTCCGTATTGGAATAGAGAGCCTGCCGACATGGTGTTTACTTACGGAAAGGTAAATGGAAACGGGCGCCGGGCATCAAGGTTGTATCAGGAACCTATCCCCTCCGACAACAACCATAGCATTCAATGTTAGCAATCAGGGTCGTTTCAGCAAGCAGGAAGTCATGAAGGACGTACCCGAAATGTCCGGTCATGAGACTTGAAGGAAAATGTGATTAACACTCTGGAAGGCGACTGCCTTGCCAGTACTAGACAGTAGGCCCGCCAGTACAGCGTAAGCCAGACGACCTGTGGAACATTCTCCATGATAATTGTTACTGCACTTATCACTTACATCGTGTGTTGGACTTACTAGCGACAGACTTTCCTCATTGGACGCAGTTCTGTCACTGGTTTCTTCATGAGGCAACCATGATTCCGGGATTTGCCTCATCCATCCTATTCACAGATGAGGCCACCTATACGCGGAGTGGTATCTTCAACTTTCATAACAGTTATCTGTGGGATAGTATGCAGAACCCTTATGGTATGGTGGCAGCGCAGCCGGAATGTGTGGGCCGTGATAACTGACAAGCGCATATTTGAACCAGTCTTCCTTCCTCGTCGCCTAACACGCCGGAACGATCGGCGTTTCTTGCGGGTGACTTTGCCTCCCTTGCAGGAAGAAGTGCCATTGACGATTCGAAGGGTTATGTGGCTGCCTAGTGACGGCGCTCCAGCCCACTTTGCCGTTAACGTCCGGACGCATCTCAATCGCGCCTTCCCTGGTCGATGGATCGGACGAGGGGGCAGGTGCATGGCCTGTTGGTACATCGTATCTCAACCCGTGCCATTTCTGGTTATGGGGCCATCTCAAAAGTATCGTGTATGCAGGGCTCATTCCAGATGTGGAGACACTGTAGCAGCGTATTCATGGTGCCTTTAACACTGTTTGGATGCAGCCTGGCCGATGTGAACGCTTGAGACAGAACGTGCTATGGCCCGCACACGCATGCATTGAGGCATATGGATACCTTTTTCAACACATACTGTAACTGTGGCTGCACGGTACAGCGCATATTAGACCGCAGTCTCTGTAACAGTGTATGATGAATAAATGGTCTCTAGCATGGAAACTATGTATTTCCGGACATTAGTTCATTAGACCTCTTTTGTTCCGTATTCTCTCACAGATCAATCCCTAGAGTTTGTACACGGTGGAAAAATATCACCCTGTATATTGTATATTACCCGTCCTTAGGTGCAAGATGTTCGAAATAGGGAATGATTGATAGTATATAATACGTACAATAACCAAGAGCGAACAATAAGAGTGGGTGACCAAGAACAAGGTGCTCTGATTAAAAAGGGTATAAGAGACGAATATAGTCTTTCGTACCTACTGTTACGTCTGTACAGCGAAGAAGAAATGACGAAAATATAAGAAAGGTTCAAGAGTGGGAATAAACCTCTTGGTGAAAGGATGTCAGTGACGAGATTCGCTGAAGACACTGATGTCGTCAGTGAAAATGAAGAATAAATACAGGATCTGCTGAACGGAATGAACACTCTAATGAGTATAGAATATAAAGTGAGAGTAAATCGAAGAAAGACAAAAGTAATAAGAAGTGGTAGAAATGAGAGCATCGAAGAACTGAGCCTCGGAATTGGGGATCACGAGATAGACGACTCGCACTGATGAAAACGGCGTTCCTGGCCAAGAGAAGTCTGCATCAAACATAGGATTTAATTTGGGGAATACATTTCTGAGAATGTACTTTGGAGCACAGTACTGTATACTATATAGTGAAACGCGGACTGTGTAACAGATGAGAATCGAACCATTTTGGATGTGGTGCTACAGACGAATGTCAAATATCAAGTGAACAGATAAGGTAAGGAATGAGAGGGTGTTCCGCAGAATCGGCGAGGAAAGGGATATACGCAAAACACCGACAAGAAGAAGGGACTGGATGATAGGACACCTGTTAAGACGTATGGGAGTAACTTCCGTGGTTATAGAGGGTGCTATAGAGGGTAGAAACTATAGGGGAAGACAGAGATCGGAACACAGTGAACAAATAATTGAGGACCTTGGTTGCAGTTGGTATTTTGATATTTAAAAGGTTGGCACAAGAGAGGAATTCTTGGTGGGACGCATCAAACGAGTCAGAAGACTGATGAAAGGATCTCCCAAAGAAATTTTTAAAGGAGCTCAAGGGTTTTCTGGGTCACACATCCCGCCTCATAACGCTGACACCACGGGAATATTGTGCACCGTGCGAGACACTGCTCTCCTTAGACTTCTTTCATCTTGCGATAAATTTGTGAAGCATGTCCCCTTTCGCGCCAACCCCTTTGTACTGATCTGGAGGAATCAGTCGTGCTTCTCACTGCGTAAACAGCTCTCCAGAAATGTAGGAATTGCTGCGAAGCCGTTAACTTCGCTTGTGCAACTTGGAATCTCATTCACCTACTGGGGTTACATACAATACCGCTACAGCAAGGTCTTCTTTCCAATTGCGCATTCATTGTAGTTGTGGTGTGTTTAGCAACATTAATCAAGGTGTGACTGTAACAGTGGAACATAATCGAATCACAAGTTAGCTTTAGCTGTTCCAAAATTATTTTCCATCCCTCACCATAGGTTCTGTGTATCACATTAGTCACTATTCGCTGTTATATTCGCGTATTGGAAGGTTGTGCTGTCTTCAGTCCGAAGGTTTGAATAAAATGATGGCATCGTTGTGATAGAACTAATGTCGCCGTAAATCCCTCCAACATTTGAACCGACTTATCCAGCTATTTCAAGCGCATACTGAAAAGTAAAGCCTCCGATTTTTTTACCTGAAAACTCTCAAAGCCTTTTAAATAAAACAAATGCTGTTAACATTCTACATTTTTTATTCTTCATGTCTACATATTGCGGCCCTCTGCCACTAGAGGGCTAGGAATTGTAGCATGTAACAGCGGCGTGTAACGTAACTATGTCAGTACGTGAGAAACAACGCGCTTTAATAGAATTTTGAATTTGAAGAATTCGTCCACACAAAGAACACGCTCGTCTAAGCAGGACAATGCTAGACCACACGCGAGCGCAGCAATCCGACGCATGTCGCTATCATCCTCCATACAGTCCTGACTTGGCGCCATCCGATTTTCATATGTTTCCAAAATTTAAAAAGCACCTTCGAGGACTACCGAGGACTACACTTTGATACTAATGAAGCGGTGTATGCGTAGGTGAGGTTGTGGCTCCGCCAACAAAGTCAAATTTTGTATAGTGACGGTACCAACAAACTGGTCTCGCGCTGGAGAAATATGTTCGTCAATAGGGTGACTATGCTGAGAAATAAATATGTAGGCGTGAAGAATAAGATGTAGAATGTTAATAACCTTTGTTTTATTTTAAAAGGTTTAAGGGTTTTCACATATAACGTTTGGAAGCATTACTTTTCAGCACGCCATCGTGATAAGCACACGGTTGCAAAAAGTTATGCCGGCCGGAGTGGCCGAGCGGTTCTAGGCGCTACAGTCTGGAACCGCGCGACCGCTACGGTCACAGGTTCGAATCTTGCCTCGGCCATGGATGTGTGTGAAGTCCTTAGGTTAGTTAGGTTTAAGTGGTATTAAGTTCTAGGGGACTGATGACCTCAGAAGTTAAGTCCCGTAGTGCTCAGAGCCATTTTTTTTGCAAAAAGTTAAATTTTGTCAACAGACTCTTCTATTTTGCACACTGGCTACGTTGTGATCACAGTCATTCATTTCACACTATCAACTCCTTTCGGTGATGTCCCACTTTGTAGTTATTAGTCCTATGCTTGTAATTTTGCACAGTAATTTCAATACCGAGTGTTTGTACTTTTACTCACAAACGTACAGTGTGGGCTCTAAGTATCATATTGCAGCGAAGCTTGGTAGATATACTAATGCGTTAATGCGGAAGCAGTTTACGCTGAAAAAAAAAATAGTTCCAACTTTGGCCATTAGATGTAAATCTGGCACTGTACAGCATCTCGTCGACGTCTCCGGTGCTCATACTGAACGAATTGTTTAAGCTGTTATATTAAGATCAACATTATTCCTTTATCACTTGTTTGTCCAATTCCTAATCCATTACATATGGAAACATTTCTATACGTCTTTCTTCCATTTACAGCGCCAGATTTGCACCTGGCGGTCAAAATTGGAACTACTTTTTTATCACCATTAACACGTTGGAATATGTACCAAGTTTCGCTGCCATACGATAAAGAGAACACTGTATCTCGCTGGGTAGCTGCACTTTAATTATAACGAACCAGTATATAACTACTGCCTTAGTTCACTAGAATAAGAACGTCAACGATTTAGATAACACTACTGCCGTAGGTGCATGGCAGTGCGAAACTCCCTACTCAACCCGACAATGTGCTGTGTGTCTAGACACCTCATCGTCTACGGGTGGTGAAGCTGCTTCTTTTTACTTACCTAAATTTTCCATTTTAACGCTTCTGAATATCTCTGTAACATTTTCGTTTGGGGTATACAGCACCTCTGAATTCCTTCGACGTCTATCAGAACCATACGATAAGGACACCAACCACTGGAGTGCTACAGAGGGGCCGCGATGGCGTCTTGTATGCGATGTTCACAAATAACGCATTCGTAGAAAAAACATTTAGTGCCTCGACAATGACGAAGCCATTAGAGAGAAATTACAAGCTTGGTTAGGGGAACGAACGCTAAATGCAATGAGCCGTGTTCTTTTCCCGGCGACCGCCCTGGCAATCGTCTTCATCGATTTTGGAAATAAAAGCTTAAATTTGGACTGCCTTACTCTCAGCGCCATCTAGTCGTTTCATTTGCTGGGTTATGTATTTTTAAGTAACTATAGATAATATTGTGAAATAATATGAAAGAGGAGTAATATGTGAAATTAATAATTGAGAAGACTTAACATTTGTTGAAAGGATTCTGGGAGAGTGTGGTTCATTTTTAAAGGTCTCGCTATTGACAGTAAGACTGCTATACTGCTCTCCTGTTTGAAGTCTTATTCGCTTAGACGTGATGCCAAAAATCGGTCGGATATAGAAAAATGCCGCTTGGATCGTAAGAGCCTATAAGAAATCGTAGCTGGTATTGGTTGAAATGGCTCTCAGCACTATGGGACTTAACATCTTAGGTCATCAGTCCCCTAGAACTTAGAACTACTTAAACCTAATTAACCTAAGGACATCACACACAACCATGCCCGAGGAAGGATTCGAACCTGCGACCGTAGTAGTCTCGCGGTTGCGGACTGCAGCGACTAGAACCGCACGGCCACCGCGGCAGGCGTAGCTGGTATGCTCAGATAATCTTCAGCAGAAACATTACTGGGTAGGTACAGCGCAAGATCGATGGCCTAAGATCATCGCTACCAAAGACTTCACCGAGCGCTGCGAGGTGCCCCAGGAAGGTCAGGAAATTGGCAGAACCACGGACGTCACACGGCTAATATAATAACTCTTCGCCCAGCGGAGCAACATCATTTCGGACAGGGCTGCGCTTTCGAGTCCGACTTCCAGTGATAACGCGCTCCGTTCTACCTGGCTTCGATTTAGGACACTTGTGGTTATTTCTTCTGTTTTGACTGATAGCTTACTGGACTCTGGCACATCTACGGGCTTTCTGAGTGAATCTTTAGGCTTGTTTGCTAGCTATCAGTGTAATTTTGCTATGTAAAATGTTGTGAAATAAATCGCTTTTGTTACGCTAATGCCACGCGTTACATATAAAGGAGTATTCGAGGAAGACAGTCTACGTAATTTTCTTGTTTCCGTCGCATATCCAGGTTAAGAACTGTGAAGATAACAGAAATGAGATAGCGCGTGTACCAAGGTTGTAAATTATCCCTTGCACCACTTCAGTAGAAGAAAGTAGAAAGTTACCATCATCCATCATGCAGTGTTCAGTGTCTTGCCGGGTTTACAGGGTGGACTATTTTAATCCATAATGGGGGATAACTCGGGCTAGAGATGAAGTAAAGCAAAATGTTATAGACAGAAGTTATAGGTGCAAAGAGGGTCACGTATTGCTGCTAATGGCCGTGATCTTGAGGATGACTTTCGAAGTGATGTAGAGATTAAAGTGATTTTTTTAATATGGGAACCCTAATACTTGATTTAATATTTGAAAAGAGCGACAAATTTTACGTGTAAAATAATACATCATTCTTGGACACGGAAAGGTTCAATGAAGGTCAAATAAGCAAATATGTCTTTAGTTCTAGAGAGGTTTAACTCGGAACAGAGAAGGGATGTAGCAAAGTACAATATTAGATACAAACTGGAAGGGGAAGAGGAATTAAAGGCGAGGGGACTCACTCAACGATTCGTAAATCAATGATCTACATTTTATTTACGTTTGCTTTGTCTTGCAAATGTAAAAAAACATTTATATGTTGTGATGTATTTACTTTTGCCAATAAACACGGTTATTATAGCTTAAAGTTCAAATCTCTCTTCCTCTTCTCAAATCCGACGTCACGGTTAAGAATTTGCGATCTGATGTTTATAGAAGTCGAGGGTGTCCGGCCGGGTCACTTCGTAATTCCTCAACGATATTTCGGCAAACAGACACGTTGCCATCTTCAGGTGGTCCCTGGTGAATGCTGCGCTGCTCCTCGCGGCGTCCTTTATATGTTTGCTGTTGACCCCTCCACCACCTGGCTCCGCTCACTGCGCGGCCGCCGCGGTGGACGGTGGTGGTGGTGGGGGAAATACGGCGTGACCTGGCCGGATACCCGAGAATTCTATGAATTATAAACAAGGATTTCCATGAAACAAAAGTCAACCTTTGAATGACCTTCGATAATTACCTTTATGATTATGGTTACTGGTGATGATACGTGGCCCCATACGTTCCTTCAGTTTGTATCTTGCTATATCCCTCCTCTATTTCAAGTTAATCCTTACTTGAACTAAAACGTATTTGCTTATTTGACCCACATTGAACCTTTACGTGACCTTGAATAATGTGTCATTTTCTACGTAGAATTTGCCACTCATCTCAAGTCTTAAATCAAATATTAGGGTTCCCATTTTAAAAAATCACCCTGAAAAGCACCTTCAAGGTCACGGCCATTAATAACAATGAGTGACCCTATTTGTCACTTACAACTTATACATAAAACATTTTGCTGTATCTCGCGTCGCTCCCGAGTTATTTCCCATTATGGATTAAAATGGTCCACCCTATATATGTAATTGGAGATCAAGTGGTGACATTTCACACAAAAAGAAACGTGAAATGCCTGTTACTGCTGTGATCTTTAGTCAGAAGACTAGTTTGATTCAGCTCTTCATGATAGTCTTTCCTGTGTAACTTCATCTCTTCGTAAAATCAGACATTCTCTGTTTAACTACTGCAACTTACATCCATTTGAACCTCCTCACTGTAGTCAAACCTTAAATCCTTCCTATAATTCGCGTCTACACTTCCTGTCCCAATACACATACGTCCCTCCACTGCCCAAACGACGATTCCTTGATGCCTCAGTATGTGTTCAATCAACCGATCCCTTCTCTTTTTCAATTTGTTCCGTAAGTTTCTGTTGTCTGCAGTTTAATTAAGTAACTCTTCATTAGTTATCCTATCTCCCAGTCTAAACTACAACGTTCTTCTGTAACACCACATTTCAAAAGCTCCTACTCTCTTCTGCTCTGAAATGGTTATCGTCCACGTTTCATCATCCATCGTTCACGTTTTGTCCAAGTTACGCTCCAGAGAAATACTCTAGCGACTTACTAACATTCAAACTTGTACTCTATGTTAACAATTTCTCTTTTCTGCTACGCCCCTTTGCTTTTTACATCCTCTGACCATTGCATGTATTACAGGTGTAATTAATTATAATTTAGCTTTCAGGTCATTCTTAAGGGCACGAAACTAAGTGATCCATTACAAATGTGTGCACTTGTAAAAGATCAGGACTGTGAGGAATTGAAGTAAACGGCGTTCCCCACATCAAGGGATTATTGGTAGCCTTTTCTTATTGAACACCTGTTTTTCTACAGACAAAATAATGATAAACTTTATGGTAGCAACTACCACTTGGTCACAGTTATTGTGCACCGTTAATTGGTTGCTTTAACAAGACATGGAATTCTGTCTCAGCTGACAGGAATACGACTACCTTTCTCCTCCTGTCGAACTGATATGGAATTTGAAGCCAAGTTCCACACTCTGCAGTTCTCCCTCGCTTCTACGGCATCTCGCTCTCGGAGTAGCTCAATAGCGCTGCAGCACAATAGTCTACTCTATCCCCGTGTCGCTCGCTCCTGCTACTTATGACGTTTCAGAACTTTGATTATGAGAAGCTGTCGCTGTCGCACCGGCAGAGGATAACCACTCTCTAGGACTATCATGGTACCTTAAATGTTAGCGCGCTTTTACATCTGGATATCATCAACATATGGAACTTGCGCTCCCTCAATCCTCAAAACAATAATTAACCTTCCGAAACGCAACAGATTTGACTCAATGCTAATAGCTTTCGCAAAACGGAGGTAAAAGATTTGTGTACTGTAGAGAAGTACACCTATTCAGAACATTCTTTTGATTCAGTTACACTGGATTAGCTTTTGAAAAGTCTTCACGCTAATTTATCAGATACTGATATGACTCCATTGTTCATGAAACTTGATGAACAGTAATGCTGGGTTTTTTAATTTTTTTTTTCAATGAAAATTCCATTTACCTGCATGTTTTGATATTCATTTATTTCACATTATGGAGATTTCAGTTTTATAGCCACTGTCAAGTTCAAGATGAAACATCACAAAACGTCCGACATGTCTGAATGACATGTCATCGTCGAATTACTACAAGAGTTTGATCCCAAACGATGAAAAAATCATGCAAGATGGTGTTCACCATGGGGCTTCATATAAGCTAACTAGCAAATCAACCAAATTTTCTACGAATCTACAATTTTATGGCCTTAGCTTTTTAGACGGGAATACGAGTATTGTCACGTTTCTACAGAGAAGTCCTATTTCTACAGCATTTACATTGAGAAAAATGCTAGTGTCCAATTCCCCCCCCCCCCCCCTGTAAATCCATGAATTATTTCTATCCTGAACCAACACTAATAATCGTAACCTAAACAGCCCTAGATCACGAAACCACTTTACGAAATTTTGTTCTCTCTCCATACAGCTCACCATGTATTCGCCAGATCCATACAAGCCACCCTATGGTAGCATTTTATGTGATTCACCTCTGCTCTAAACCTTGTTCGCTATTTCAAAGTCGTTGTTACTTGTATCACTCCAAAGACATAATATATTCGTGTCACTGATCAGTAGCTTACGGACTACATCATCGTCATCAAAACTTTGTGTGCTCACCTCACCTCGAATCGTCGAACGTTGACCAAAATCCTGAAGATGTAACCAAATTTCTGTACAACAGCTGTCGAGAATGTGTGATTATCGCTTTCCAATTCGGTGACTTGGATCAGCAGTTACGTTGTTAGTCTTATACAGCGCACTACTCGGGCTTTCTATGAAACTGTCGGTCTTACGTCATCGTACTCAGCCAATAATTTCAGATATCAATCTGGGGAGCTGTAAAAAGCTAGTAGATCTCTGCTCTCTTTTCCAGGGGTAATGGTAAATCTGTTTCTTGAAACTCTTTCCATAATTTGGATACTTTAAATGTGACAATTTGCGTTCCACATGATGGGTGCACTAAGTATGAAATACAAAAATAATTAAATAAAAATAATTTTTTTTTGGGGGGGGGGGGGCGAGAACTATTACTTGATGTTCTTTCCTAGCTGATTTTGGGCCCCAGTAATTTAAACGGTGGTGTCATATGACAAGAGATCAGTTAGACAAACTCTCGAAAGACAAGGAACAATTTAATTCCTCAAATAGTTGTTGGAGCGTGAACCCAGGTCACATTGAAAGCTTCTCTGTCAGGCCACATCTCAAACGCTAGGAAACGTGACGATAAATGCGAAACAATAAAGTGTTCGGAGAAGATTGTTATACAGCTAGAATTTCTTGTTTCAGCCAATATAGTCTTTCAATACTGATACGAGGTTTAAAAGTCGAAGCAACACCTACTCATAAAACACACAATGTTAAAAGATATTCGTCCACCAATGCATAGATATAAAGTTCTGTTTCGGAGCAGACTGTGCATGGTAAAGGAGAAAAGTTTCTTTAATTTTTGTGCCATCTGACGTAACGCTCAAGTGGAAGGAATTATAAGAAGAGAAATACCGAAGCCCTCACTTGAATTTCTTTGGTAAAGCTGCCAGTTGCAGAGAGAAAAGGACCATCTGGGGAACTTGACAATTATTCTAGACAAATTGGGTGTATTAGAAGAAGCTTCTATAGCTTCAGGCATCCAAAGCAGAAATTTTTAAGCTACGAATAATTTCTTGTCGTATGGAAGTTAGAGTATCAATCAATGAATTTGTATTAAGTGTGAGAAATGCCACGTATTGAACCATAATAGCAAGTGGCACGTGGCGCATCTGGATAATCGGTATACGAATTATTAGGCGCCTTTATCTTGCACGTCTATTTGGAAGGGGGCGAATGCAAAATACTGAAAAATGAGTATTTTGTGTCTGAATGAATAAAAACCGTTTCTAACAAATGAAATGTGTGTTTGTCATTAATCACAGATGTCGTTTCCCTAATTTGAATGTTTAATGGAGATAGCTGTGGTATAAGGCCTCAGAAACAGGAAATGGTAAACTAATAATGTTGTAATTTCTGTATACTCTAGAGGTTGTACCACTGATTAGAAATTTTTATGTCCCAGGCTCGATACCGGCTACGACGAAACTTAAACACACTGAAAAACGAACAATTTGAAGAGATGAGATTAATCTGTCAAAATATATGAATAAGCAGGAGGAGCTAAAGGATACAGATGAAAAGGTTATTGAAAATTATTGTCCTAAAGACAAACATCTTCTGGGGTAGATATATAAAATGATCTCTTGGCTATTTTCTTTCTGTAAACTTGTCCAGTGGAACAGATGCCTCTGTTTGGGAGTAGTTACTAGTAAGACTCGATGTAGCCAACGGTATGCTAGGAACAGCTTGGTATGTCGCAGCGAACTTAGTGCCAAAAATGAAAATTCGTAAAGGTAGAACGTATTGTATGGGTAAATAAACTTATAGGGAAGAATGTTTTCCGCAGTGTTCCTTGTTAGAACATCATATGCAATAGATGTTAATGGGTCTGAAGCAGAACGCAAGCACTGGCCGCTAGTGTAAAGGTTTGCCTTTTACACTTCCACTCGAAAAGGTAAAGCTTCAACAGTTGGGCATTGGATGTGATACCTGGAGAGGGAAACGACTGAATTATCGAAGAATAAAGACTCCTGGGAAGGGGTGAAAGAGCAGGAATACTTTTGTGTTTTTTTCTGTAAGATTAAGATCATCTTGGGTATTGATAACGGCTTCAGCTGTATTTGGTCCTTTACTACTGCACCACTACCGGTTTCGTGGCGCTAAGAGCTACATCTTCAGGTGAGAACATGATTAAACACTAGAGCGGAAAAGTTCGGAATGTTTTTTCCCAACATTCGTTGTCCGTCAAAACAAAACACCGCTAAAAGATGGTATGTCATGAATTAAAAACTGCCAGAATCCAATATAGTGGATGAATCCAAAACACATCGTACAAGAGTGATCGCTTCTCCAATCTATATGGAAGCGCGTACAGGGGACGCGGCAGCGTGATCTATCATCAGTAAGTAGTGGTTCAGTAATGAAGAACCAAATACAACTGAAGCGGTTATTAATACCGAAGATGAATACTCATAGCTGCGGTTGCCCCACTTACAAGGTAGTCTGCAGGATAGGATCAACTTGGAGAAGACCAGAGGACATAAGACGGTAGTGTCTGCGTTATGTAGAAGTTATCAATTTACGAACAAGATACTGGAATGTCAGAAATACTCAAAAATGTAGAAAAAGTCATATAAACTAGCGCTGTTGAATCGTATGAACAATTCAAAAGAATAAAGAATAATTAATATAATCAATATACGTATTTCGAATGCGTATATTGATTAAACTTTAAGACATAAGAATATGAAACCTTACACACATATTTACGAACCTCTCAAGTTCAGATCACAGATATTTAATATGTCCTCCATCAGCGACACGAACGATATCACATCGATACTCAAACTCCTCCCATACTCGGGCAAACATACCCTTCGTCCCTGATGGTATGGCAGTACGGATCCGGTTCTTCAACTCTTCCAGGTTCTGTGGGAGTGGTGGTACATAAACGTTGTCTTTAACGAAACCCCACAGGAAGAAGTCAGAGGGTGTTGAATCCGGTAACCGTGAAGCCCAGCTGAGACGTGCTAAGTTTTCTTCAGGAACACGAGGGTGGCCAGGACTATTTCCTTTACATTCACATCCTGTATCTAAAAACTGTCGATACCATCTGTGAATGTTCCACAATTAGGAGGATCAATTTGGTACCTCAGCCTGAAACGTCTTTGCACCGTAATCACGGAATTGCACTTCGCAAACTCGAGAACACAAGATGATTTCTGCTGCAGAGTTGCCATTTTAAACATATGACAATTACCAAGCAAAACAGAAGACAACTAACATCTAGCGCCTATTAATAAAAAATAGATCAAGTATTCGTTTCTCCAATAGCCGAGCCGAGGCGCAGCGATCGATAGTTCGGACAAAATAATACTTTGTAGTACTATATTTTTTCGAAACATTCAGTACAAGCACGAGGGATAAGGAAAAATTTAGGAGACACTAAAGGCATTCGAAATTCAGCGAGAGCACGCATTGTCTGCAGGAGAGATAAAATTAAGTTTTTCGGGGCAATTACAAGTCGCACTCAACATTTTTTATTGAAAAGTTTCGCTCAGTTTAAGAAGAGCATCGTCAGAAACAATTAAATTTACAGTCGAAAGTTGCCAAAAATCAAGACATGCATTCCATGAAGAAAATTTAATGGAACAGAATACTTCTCGTGGATTTTGGCCTCTTGGGGGCTATTAGTACTGACGTTTCCTTTTATGCTAAACTTGCTTCGGAACATCAAAAACAAACGACGAATAATCATTTCACCTGGAATCTGGTTACTGCGCAGTACAGCTTGCCTGTCCATAGGACACAGATTCAGTGTTGCAACATCTGAAAGAACTCTCACGCTACAGGCGTGCAGCCGTTTTTTAAATGCTGTCGTGCAATCGAAACCACTGCCATTTGGCTGTTAAATGCGCTTGATGCGATAGCGCGCGGCATTTCGCGTGGGGCAACACATTTCCGGTGTGGCGCTGGTGGAGCCGGCCGCGATCCCACGCCCCTAACGCCCGCTGACTTGGCGCAATCTTTTAGCGGGTCGCAACCTCACTCGGGGCCACGCCTCGGATCGCCGGCGCCAGAAGGTTACGTCGAGAGCGATCACAGCCGCTGAAGGGAAAGGTTACCGCCGGCGTGTGGAGCGCGCGTCCTCCAGAGCTTTTAGAGTTGAGCCCCGGACCAAGTAAGCGGTGGCAGCTGAGGCGACAGCCCTCAAACGCGCCTCCTGACCCCGACAGCCGCTTCACTTAACTCTCAATCCACACTTAGAAAAAAGTGTCAGATGTATCTTCTTCTGAGTAGGGACAAATTCATACTGGTGTTCCACATGGCCCATTTCTGAGATAAATCGTATTCGTGCTGTACACAGAGTATTATAGTTAATGTGTATATGTATATGTTTTAAACTATACGCTACTGGAAGCATTAAAGTTCCATTACCTCTAAAAAGCCTTCTATGAGATAATTTCCAATGAGAGGCTATGTGCCACCACTGAGTTCGGTATGAAATATTGTCCTATTTAGTACATATGTATTTTACATATAAACTTTTCGATTATGCCTCATTTGATTAGGCTCAAATTTCATTCATGAGATAATCGTCAAGGTCACAATATTGTAACATGTGACCAGTGGGTACATACAAAAAACCAAATAGCTGGAAGGATTTGGACTGCGACGACACAGTAGTAATGTAAATATTTAAGAAGGAATGACATATATAAGTATGAATTAATAAGTCTTATCATAGACTTATCATAGAGAGTTCCTAGATAACAGAACGCAGCATGTCACTCTCAATGGAGAAAAGTCTTCCGCAGTAAGAGTGTTTTCAGGTGTGCCGCACGGAAGTGTCGTAGGACCGTTGCAATTCACAAAATATATATATATATATATATATATATATATATATATATATATATATATATATATATATGACCTCGTGGATAACATCGGAAGTTCATTGAGGCTTTTTGCGGATGATGCTGTAGTATATCGAGAGGCTGTAACAATGGAAAACTCTACTGAAATGCAGGATGATCAGCAACGAATTGACGCATGGTGCAGGGAATGGCAATTGAATCTCAATATAGACAAGTGTAATGTGCTGCGAATACATAGAAAGAAAGATACTTTACCATTTAGCTACAATATAGCAGGTCAACAACTGGAAGCAGTTAATTCCATAAATTATCTGGGAGTAGGCATTAGGAGTGATCTAAAATGGAATGACCATATAAAATTAATCGTCGGTAAAGCAGATGCCAGACTGAGATTCATTGAAAGAATTCTAAGGAAATGCAGTCCGAAAACAAAGGAAGTAGGTTACAGTACACTTGTTCGCCCACTGCTTGAATACTGCTCACCAGTGTGGGTTCCGTACCAGATAGGGTTGATAGAATAGAGAGAGAAGATCCAACGGAGAGCAGCGCGCTTCGTTACAGGATCATTTAGTAATCGCAAAAGCGTTACGGAGACGATAGATAGACTCCAGTGGAAGACTCTGCAAGAGAGACGCTCAGTAGCTCGGTACGGGCTTTTGTTGAAGTTTCGAGAACATAACTTCACCGAGGAGTCAAGCAGTCTATTGCTCCCTCCTACATATATCTCGCGAAGAGACCATAAGGACAAAATCAGAGAGATTAGAGCCCACACAGAGGCATACCGACACTCTTTCCACGAACAATACGAGACTGGAATAGAAGGGAGAACCTATAGAGGTACTCAAGGTACCCTCCGCCACACACCGTCAGGTGGCTTGCGGAGTATAGATGTAGATGTAGATGTAGACACTACCCTAAGGTACGCAGAAATAGGTAAGTTGACGACAGATGGAGCAATTAAAGGCTGAAACGAAGATCAGAATGTGCAGAACATTTTGCATAGTATGCATTTCAGAGAGATTTACAAGATAAGATCAGATTTAAGATAAAGCTATCCTCAGTGCGAAGACTGACATGAAAACTATAAATCTAACTAGCCGATATACTATTATATGTGGCATAGCCTGAGGGCGTAGAAAGCCGTCAAATGGCTAATAGCAAAGAATGAGAAAATAGGCGATTACAAGGAGCAAAATTACCACCAACAAATTTTGTGATATTCTCAACCGCAACAAGTGCCTTGGGGTGCTCTGGGAGGATCAACGAATGACTCCTGCCAGCATTATGTTCAACAACACAACGGCCAACGACATGAGGTTGAGAATAAATTCTTGCAGTTTTTCCCGATTTATGAATAGTGGTAGTGCTACATATATTTCATTGTGTCTGTGACAAAAACTATGTTTTACCTTACAGTCTACCCTTGATTTGTTGCATGAATACAGTTTCTTAAAATCTGTATTGTGTTTCAGTTTAAGCCAACGACTGATTTATATCGAATGACAAAACACACTGCAGACAGCGACAAGCGTCATTTACTTGTTTCGATGCTTTTTACTCCACCTTCAGGTGGGGATAAACATTTAATATTACTGAAATCGAGGTAGTGTTGATTTTAGCCGTTTCTGAGAAGCGCTTCATGTTTGTTTTTGGCGCTGCTGCAAATATGACAACACCTAATTACCTTAAGTGACCTGTGATGTTCCACAGTAGCTGCAATTAACTACCATAGCACAACTTATGAAAGGCAGAGATCACAATTTGAACAATACTGACAATGAGAACGTGGTATTGCAATAGCATGTAATGACTCTCAAAACCAGTCTTGAAGATTTTATCTCCCACGCTCTGTCCTTAGGCGCGGTGCGGCCTGGCGTGATCGGCTCGCCACAGACGTCTCAGTTCGCAGTCGCTGGCTCATTTGCCAAGTGCCACGAATTTTGCCTCAGTTGCCGCCACCTTGAGCGAATAAACAACGTCTCTCAAACTGATGGCACCTGAATTTAGATTTGAGTGTAATGTTCCTCAGAAAGTCAGGAATCTCTCTGCTACGGTCTCGCTTCTCTCTGAATTTTAAATCAGGGGTAAATTTGGTGTCCGGGAAACACTGCAATAAAACTGATAACGTCGTAAGTAGCTCACCGATGAGTCACATATTATAACAGGGTGAGGAATCTGCAATAACATATATAGGTACTGGTGTTTAATTTCATTCTAAGACAGAGAGAAAATGACGCATCATAACAGAATTATCTGAATGGGACGGAAGTAGGTAGATGCGATGTAAATGTATAGACAAACAAATCATTACAACTTCAGAAAAATTGGACAACTAGTTCAAGAGAAAGAGATTCATAAATTGCGCAAGTCAGTAACGCTTTCGTCGACCTCTGGCTCTTATGCTAGCAGTTATTCAGCTTGGCATTGATTGATACAGTTATTGGGATACCGTTCTGAAAGGATATCGTGCCAAATTCTGTTTAATTGGCAGTTTAGATCTTCAAAATCCCAGACTGGTTGGAGGGCTCGTCCGTAATGCTCCAAATGTTCTCAGTTGGGCTGAGATTCGGCGATATTGATGACCAAGGCAGGGTTTGGCAAGCACGGAGACAGGCAGTAGAAACTCTCGCCGTGCGCGGGCGGGCATTATTTCTCTAAAATGTAAGCTCAGGATGGCTTGCCATAAAGGGCAACAAAACAGAGAGTAGAATATCATCGACGTACTGCTATGCTGTAAGATTGCCGCGATTGACATCCAAGTCCTGGTACGAAAAAAAAAAAAAAAAAAAAAAAAAAAAAAAAAAAAAAAAAAAACGAACGCACCCCTGCTATCCCACCGCTGTTCGGGATGACTGCAGATACGTCCTCAGCATGGTATCTCATTAATAGAAGTACAATTGTCTCCCGCTTCGAATTGAGCCCGGATGGCTAGCGAAAACGTGTCTGGAGATGCCCCGGACAGTGGTGGGATGCCAGCTTTGCTGGGATGCTTTTCATAGCAGGACCCCTTTGGTTATCATCCGTGGCACCCTTTACGGGACAGTGGTACGTCGATGATATTTTACGCCCCGTTTTGTTGCCCTTCACAGCGATCCATCCTGGGCTTACATTTCAGCAAAATAATGCTCGCTCGCTCACGATGAGAATTTCGACTGCTTGTTTTCGTGCTTGGCAAACCCTATGTTTGCCATTAAGGTCGCAAGATCTTTAACCAATTGAAAACGTTTGTAGCGTTGTAGGCACGGTACTGCAGCCAGTTCTGGATATTCAGCGTATAATGCGTAAGCTGGACAGAATTCGGCACGATGTACCTCAGGAGGACTTCCATAAACTCTGCCAATCAATATCAAGCCGAATAACTGCTTGCATAAGGACCAGAGATGGACCAAAGCGTTATTGACTTTCTCAATTTGTGAAGGTCTTCGTCTTGAATAAATGCTCAAATTTTTCTTAAATTGTCGGTACATGTACATAACATCTACATAATTACGTCCCATTTGGATAATTATTTTGTGGTGCTTCGGTTTTTTTTTCCTTGGATTGTAGCTGGTGTTTCTTTCCATATTAATGCTGTGTCGGGAAAGCACAAGCGTCTGACGAGCCTCTTCAGGGTTATGTCGTCACAAAGATTTACTAAATGGGAAAAATACTCATTAAGTTTTTTCAAGAACTTCTTAAGTATGATGGGGTACGATCGTTTTTTTTTTCTTTGTTTTTTCGTACCAGTGGATTACAGACACAAAGGTAAACTGCTAAGAAATCAAATATAGTAATGTTACAGTATACGTTAGACAATGTACAAAGTTACTAGTATACCATTTTACCATATATAATGGAAAATTAAAACAATGTGTGCCCTGCTCATTAACAAAATCTCACAATAAAGAGTCGATCCATATCGTACTAAAATATTTCGGCTGTTGTTCACGGAAATTTCCTTAGTATTTTGGCATAAAGGACCCGTTATCTTCGTTACAGAGTGGTGACTGCATTTCGTTTGCACTGAGTAGAAGTGTCGACGGTATGCGCTGTGTCGCTTGTTTGGTTACAAACTTGTTCCATTCACTCACGATACTCGTTGTTGACAACAGTAGTACAGACTTCAATCTTCGTCCTCCAACTAGCATTCGGTATTGGTCGGTTCTGTCTAGGGTTTGTTTCCCCTGCAGTGTTAACTGTATGTTGAGGAATATGGATGGGTTTAGTGCTGAAACGTTGATCCATATGCGTGTCGTGCATAGTTTCGTTGAATGCAGTGGAAGAGAGGCACAATGACCCTTTGGTTAGCTGTTGCCGCAGCGGCGTCAACCACACCACACAATTCTGAAGAGAGGTTTGTTGCATTTCCCTGTGATTTGTGTTGTTGCCTTTCCCTGTTGCACTTTCTGGTAGATGCATAATACTGGTTTTTTCACTGATGCGATGTTATTCCCTTATACAAAAAGATTCAGAAAAACTTCCTAAACAACCTCTGAAACTTTGTCGGTGGAGCCTGATCCACCCTATGTATTAAACAAGTAACTTACCTCACAAAACCTATAAAACAATGATTACTATTAATGTGTATTTATGTTCTTATAGTTATATGGATAATATTTCCTTGGGTGTTTCGTAAGTAAACAACAGGTAATATTAATGTAGTTAATGTAGACGTCATTTGTTTCTGAGAATATGTAACAAATACCCTGACGGTAAAAAATCGCAACACCAAGAAGGGGTTGTGAGCTATAGGCCTAAACGAAAG
This sequence comes from Schistocerca nitens, assembly GCF_023898315.1. NCBI lineage: Eukaryota > Metazoa > Arthropoda > Insecta > Orthoptera > Acrididae > Schistocerca > Schistocerca nitens. Next base: position 320,509,367 of record NC_064614.1, on the reverse strand, counting down.
TTGGCAGTCGTGTTTCTTCAAATTTCGAGCCAATTTCGTAAGAGTGGCGCCATTGTCAACACCTGAGATTGACCGTGGAAGTGTAAAAGGACTGTAAGAAGCTGATGTTCCTTCTGCGATATTGTAGAAAGACTTGGAAGGAAAGCAGCGCCAGTGTACATGGCTACTGGCAGCGGTGGTCACGACAATGTACTTTCGCAAGAAGACCGAATTCTGACGGTCACGTGCCGCTACCGAGAGGAAAGACTATCGTCTTTGAGGTATTGGTCTGGCGCATCGTACTGCACTTGCTGCAGCAATCTGCGCAGCGTTTGGCACCACGGTGACATACGAACTGTTACAAATCGGTTACTTCAAGGACAGCTCCAAGCCAGACGGCCTGTAGCGTGCATTCCGCTGACCCCAAACCACAACCATTTGCGACTTCAGTGGCGTCAAATTTGAGCTCACTGGAGGGCAGGGTGGAGGTTTGTTGCGCTTTCGGATGAAACCTGATTCTGCCTCGATGCCAGTGTTGGCCGTTTGTTTGTTCCAAGAAGCCCATTTGAGTGACCGGCAACTAATCAGTGTGCGTGCTAGGCACACTGGAGTTATGACCTGGTGTCCGATTTCGTACGACAGCAGGAGCACTCTGACTGCAAAATTTGTACGTCAGTCTGGTGATTAGACTGTTGTGCTGACATTTATGAACAGCATTCCAGCGAGTGTTTTTCAAGAGGATAACGCTCACCCACATACCGCTGTTGTAACTCAATATGTTGTCGACATGTTGCCTTGGTCTGCTCGATCATCAAATCTGCCTCCAATCGAGCACATATGGGTCATCAACGGACGACAGCCCCAGCGTCATTCACAAATAGCGTTAACTGACATTCTATTGACCGACCAAGTGCAACAGGCATGGAACTAAAGCCCACAAACTGGCATGCGATACCCGAACAACACAATGTAGCACGTTTGCGCGCCTGCATTCAACATTCTGGCGTTTACAACCGTTATTAATCGACCAGCATTCCACATTTGCAATGGCTTATCCCGCACTTAAATTAACCTCTGATATTGCAACGTTAATCACTTAAATATTTTACCTAGACATATGTAATGCCGAAAGTTCATTACTCTAAATTAATCATTTCTTGATGTTGCAATTTTTTACATTATATTAGTTATTATTTCGCATAAAATGGCCTTATTACGAACGTCACCCTAATATCGCTAATACGACACTTCCATCAGTATTTAACAATATCCACTTGTAGATGGAGGAGTAAAGAACCCTAGGAACGTTTCATGGGAACACTATGGTGTTTCACGTATCATTCAATTAATTTTGGCAGAGGGATAGTAAAGATTTTACGAAAAAGATGTTCGGAATGTTCTTGTCAACACGCTACATTAACATCGTTAGTTATTACAAAGTCCCTCTTCACGTCTAGGTAAGATGTTGCCCTGGTGAAGCCCGCACCAGCTGCGGCTCCGCCTACAGTACCTGGCCGACGGCCTGCAGAGGCGATAACGATCGTGACGAGATTAGCCGCCTGGACCGATTGCCCCTCCCGTGACAGCTCTCCTATCGATCACAGCACAGAATTCACTCTCTCGCCTGACGCCCCTGTGTCCTCTGCATTCCTGATGCCTATGTTACCCCGCTGTTGCTTCACTTGATGACCTCTCGTGGATCAACAGAAAGAGACGGGGTTTAGCTTTTCCGTGGTTCTCTTCAACTGATTAAGGTGAGTTCTTCGTCAGTTTCTTGAAAAATGACACGACTGATATTCTTCGTAACCTTATCCTAAATTTAAACACAGGAAAAACTGATTTTAAAGTAAAATACAGATTAATTAAAAATTCCGTGCTTTTGATGACCGATAACTGCTAATACGCCACAGACTTAATCGTGTACATACAAATTCTGAAACTGGCGTTTGTGTAAATTTTACCTCACAAGCTATTGTGTTTAAACAGCATAAAATTATCAATTAAATTGTTTACTTTATCTGGCCTCTTTATTACGAAAATTCTGTGCTCCTAAGGATTAAGTTTAGACTGAATTGTACACATAATTGGTTTTTGCATAATGTTTACAAAAGTCTTATTTCTTTCATTAACTGCGCGGTAAAGTTTAGATCAACAACGTTAACGAAACAGCCGACTATGCTGGTGGCATAATATCCCAGTCACTGCAGAACAAGAAAGGACGAATATGGGAAATAATTCATGTCGTCGCAAATTTTTGTACAGTGCTAGGAGGGAGGGCCAAGGACAACATACTGAAAAACCTAGCCGGTGGGATGTGAGTGTGGGGGTGGCGGTGCGTTTGTACGTTTTTCTTGAATAACTCGGAAACCGCGCGGCCTCTAGCGAAAACGTCTCCTACCACAAAATTAAACTACATTAAATTTCCTATAAAAAGTCTTACAGATTTTTTTTCTCTAGGTCAGAAAAAAGTTTGCGCGAAGGTAGGGAGAGAGAATATTAAAATCTCGCGGGACGCGCATGTGCTATTGTTAAGGTGGCTGTAGTAGGCCAATCTGAGGTAGTTTCCGGAGAAGGTACATTCCTCACAGAAACCACGTTTATTGAGGACACACAAAAGTGCAAATGGTGCTCAAATGCACTGCCTCCCGTTTATAAACGGATGTATCGTTCGCACTAATTCCCTAAATAGGCAAGCCCCGGAACCATACAGAAATTAGAAATCTTAAATGGAAAGTAACTACAGGAAACAAAAAGAAGCAAGATAGGAGTTTAACGTTCCGTCATCGTCGCGCTCATTGTAGACGGAGCACAAGCTCGGATTACGCATGGATGGGGAAGTACCTCGGCTGTGCCCTGTTCAAAGGAACCATCTCGGCATTTAAGAAATTTAGGCAAAACACGGAAAGCCTAAGTCCGGGTGGCCGGATAGTAATACGAAATATATGAAGATGGTATCTGTTCTTTCGGACATGTCCGAAAGAACAGATACCATCGGTGACCATGCAGCTCTCTTAGAATGAAACGATAATGAAACCAAGACCTTAAGCTGTCGACAAGCGTTGATATACATCAACGGGGACATTTCAAAATGTGTGGCCCGACCGGGACTCGAACCCGGGATCTCTTGCTTACATGGCAGACGCTCTATCTATCTGAGCCACCGAGGGTACAGAGGATAGTACGAATACAGGGATTTATCCCTTGCACGCTCCCCGTGAGACCCACATTCCCAACTTAATGTGCACACACTACATTCGTAGTGGCCCCGCCCATTACACTCATTACCCGCGGCAGACAATCTTACCGAGTCCCGTAAGGGTTCGGGCAATGTGTGTGCATCCAGCACAGAAGAAGGAGGTCAATGGCCGGTTAGCCTTAACTATATGAAGGTGGTATCTGTTCTTTCTGTCATGTCTGTGTAGCAATGTGAGTTTCAACTTATTCCACTTTCACAGACGAAGGAGTTGGTTTATTACGATCGATTTAGGCTGAAGGAGACTGTAGCTATAAGCTGCAGAATGCTAAAAGTTTCTTTTCGAGAGCAAAGTTAAAACGAAATTAAAACGTTGAAATGATTTACGTGGTCGTAGATGATTCTCATAGTGTGTGAACTTCAAAAGAAAAGAAAGTCATCATTCCAATCCCTTAAAAGGGAACACTCGACCCTGCGCCCACTTGATCCTATGCCGCTGACGTTAGGTCATAATAGTGAAGTGGTATGTATGTACCTGTCGCTTGTACCGAAACGGCGCATCAACATGGGCCGCTATGAAACGTGACAGAACGGCAGAAAAAAATACAATTTAACGAAATAAAACACCAATCGTGTTTCGCGCATGATCATAACGACACCGAAACTAAAGTTTCCCGTTTTGTTGGTGTGTTAACGTCAGCTGTCGAACGAGTCTCCAATAAACGGCATATTGTGTTACTCGCAGCCAAGTAATACGGGGAAAAGGCAGTGCTCACAAAAAGATTCTAAAGATAGAGACTTTAAATGAGTGTTCTGCATTGAAAACAACAGTTTCAAACCTGACATGAATGCAGGTCAATCTCAATCAGTTTCCGAGCGAAAATAGAGAATAACTTAATGCAACGATCATTTGGAGTCTTGTACTCGCAATAGGCCGCTGCTAACGGCAGCGCATAAAACTGCGCGTCTAAAATGGACCAGGCACTATAGAAACTGTACAGTATCTGACTAGAGGTGTATACTGTGGTCCCATGTGTCGCAGTTGGGTGTCTGTTCAAATAATGTAACATGAATGATCCATAGACACAACCGGGCCTTTAACCTGCACTGTGTGGACAGTATAATACAGGCTGGAGGTGGTTCTGTGTTGCTTTGGGGATGATATTGGTATCGTAACTTTGGCCCACTCATTCACGGTAGTGAACATGAACAAGGACGTACATGTGCAGACTGAAGCAACGAATTTAAACTTGTGCCAAGACCAAGAGTCGAAACCGGGTCTCCTGCTCAGTGCGCAGATGGGCTAACCACTACGCCACCCAGACACAGTGGCTTTGCACAACTGCACGAACTAATTCTAGCACGCCTCTCTCCTCAATCCAAATTCCCATTCACGCCTCAGCCCGCTTGTTATTTCCTCTAAACTCGAACAGCATTACAGAGGTTCTCCAATCGTACTGGAGTAGCACCTCAGCTTCGAACAAAACGGGGAATCCTGCCAAAATCCAGGCATAGGTGATGTTAATGAACCAGGATATTTATTTTAAGATTCTTTTGGTGACCACATGTTGCTCTTTCTTCCACATCTTCATGTTGAGTATTATGTGGAAAATCCTGTCTTACAACATGACAACAACTTTGTTCGCAGGGCTCTAAGCATATTTTCCTGGTCTGACGAACACTCATGTACCCTACTGCACCTCGACGGACCACCAAATCATCCGATCTCGGAATGTCTCGAACAGCGGGTGACAGTTATCAACCAACATCATGCAGCAATTTGCTAGTCGTGCGGGATTTAATCGTCAATGATTGCCTTCACATGAACATGGCGTGTCTGAAGAAACTCGGTCTCCCTCTTCCTCGCCGAAGTGAGGCCACTGCGGACGCTAGAGGCGGCGTTACACGGTGATGTTTTCTATGAGTAGCAAATGATTTGCCCAGCGTCTTCCGTAAAGGGATTCTGACGAATTCTTCGCCATTCACGCTACTCGGATGACCTTGATGCTTGCGATTTCCAATTCGTCCTTAAAATAAATTTTCCGTAGAAATCACGGCTTTTTATCTCCACTGTAGAAATAAGCTGACATCGTAACAGTTACAGAATAGGACAGCGTGTAACCTCCCCCTCACTTATCGACATTGATGACAGTAAAAATTAAACCGCGTGTACCTAATGGAAATTTGGGAAAAGCAATCGTCACCGAAGTTAATCTCTCGGTAAAGAGGGAGGAAAGGGTTACATCTAAATGGAAGGAAAAATGCATATCAAACTGGTGGAAATTAATTTTGAAAAGGGGTAAAGTTAATAAAGAAAGTAGATGTGCGGTCGTTAAGTTAACAATTAACTGGCGTTAATTAGATATTTGAGATTTGGGGAAAATTACGGTCGCCAGTCCTGCGGACAACCACTATAATAAATGAAAAACAAAGGTTATTGCACATATAAAAGCGTGGCAATTGAATGTTGACACGTGTTGTGTGAAAACTGAATGTTTGCCAGAAGTAATATATTTCGCTACACTCTGACATAATTTAGCAAAAGAATTAATAAAACCGGAAAACTGAAAGTTAATTTAGTGACTGAAATTAATAGTGAACTTTGTTTCTGAAGCACTACGAAATTCAATAAAATAAGGTTAGTCTTGGGCTACCTCAACAATCATTTCAAAAGCTACTTGAATCTACGCAATTTAGAAATAAGAGATTTAACTTTGAACTTGAATTAAATGATTCTGAACAGTTAACAATAGTAAAATTTAGTACGTACCAAGCTGAGCTGCAGTCACAGGTAAGCTAAAATATGGCAACAAAACTCGCACTCTTAGTTTGTGCTTGTGTAATCTAAATATTGTAGCCAGCTATGAATACCTTAACTGAACTTTGAAACTAAAGCAGTGAAATCGAATAATATTACTTTAATGCTGGCGTTTGAATTGCAACGACAGTCGAGTTCATTTCGGAAAAGGAAGGGACCCTGCTTGATAATGCAATTGGGACAATGAGCAACAAAGGTTCATGCTAAGTTGCTGTATTCTAGTGATGCTAATGGAATAGTTGGAAAAGCTGAGGTCTGCCACACAGTTCTAAAACTTTACGTGCTTTCAGTCTTCCTTGTTGGTTGATTGAAGGTTTGAAGTCGTCGATCGAGGAGGTGGCGACAATCACTTATGTTGGCCGTAGCTGTTCCAAAAGCTGGATGTTGGCGCGCCTTCTTCTCGACACGGTCACCAGGCGAAACGGGCTATTGATGTGTGCCAGCTAATGTTTCCCGTCCTCGACACCGTGCCAGAAACTATCATAGCAAGTCGAGAGCAATTACATGCTGCCAAACCCCGGAAGCGCGGCAACTCGCGGGAGTGTCACTCAACACACCTGCTCCACCACCCTACTCCCGCCAGACTCCCTCTGCCCACGCTCCATGCGACAGAGTTAACACTACCAAAGATCCTAAACACTTTGGATCTCCACACGACCTATCGATGTAATCGTTCGATAGCATAGTTTTCCCTAGGCAAGACCCAGCGTAAAAATACAAATAATATCTACAAAACAAACCAATTATACATCGACATAAATGCGCATATATATATATATATATATATATATATATATATATATATATATATATATAGTAAAACAATTACAATATATAAGGACACAGAAATGTCATATCTTCAGGTAACAAAATAACGAAAACATTTATAGTACAATAGATGGAAATAAGAGGATACGCATTTCCGGCGTTACAAGCTGACATCATTCTGTGCAAAAGGTCCGCAAATAGGTTACAATACTAGTCCATTAGAGTGACGGCAGATTGAGAACGGAAGTAAATTTTCTTATTTCTATCGAGATTTTCTCAGAAATCGATGCCCTAATGTGGATGAAGTAGTAGTCGAAATTTTTGTTAGAATTCGAATAACGGATTTAGCCTCAAAGATTTAGTAGCCTACGAGAAACGTGGACCAGATATACGTGAACTCTCCGTTGCAATTCAGAGACTTATTGCTCATTAAAAATCTTTCGCAAATTTACTAAGTTAAATGACACTTTCAGAATCTTGGGGAGTTACGACGTAAAATCGGTGGCGCAATGACGAAGGTTTTGATAGGTGTTCTGATGGAGGTATTAATAGCATTTACGGCTGATTCTCTCGCAGATAGCACAGTATTGCTGCTGAAATGAGTGTTACCCGAAAAGACGAGGACAAAAGGCACGCGAGATCGTAAATCCTTGTCTGGCGGCTGGGAAGGTGGTTATTTTCCAAGCGTGTGTTAGAATACTTTTCCACTAGTATATCGTGACACGGCTTTACAATTTAACGACATGTTACTTCCATTCTTGGAATATGAATTTCACTGCCGACAACTTCTGTAACTAAAAACTATAAACTACAAAAAAATATTGTTAGTTTAGGATGACTAAGGACATTCACTAGATTTGCAGCCAAGCTTTACGAGTTTTAACGATGCATCCAAACGTAATACTGACAATGTTCGTATTTATTTAAGTTACCTTTCACTCTTTTTCGTTAATTAGACTCATATTACGAAACGAGACGACTAAAAACAGTAATACGCATACTACTGCCTTGCTTTGGGTCACCAACGTGCGTAGAATTACATTTTTTACAGCAGCGCATAGGATTAGAATTAAAAACGACTGAAGATGAATTAATCATTTTTTGAGCAGATATTCTTCATTTTCCGTATTCGATCCTTCAGTGACGCTGACTTAAATATCTTAATTCTTCTCTTTGAATTATATCGTTACATTTTGGGAAAAACGTACCCATTAATATTTCCGAAAAACGCTTGTAAATCAAATGCTGAAATATTAGAGATCTATATTAAGCAAAATAGTGGTAGTGTTAATGGTCACAGTCTTGTCTGAAAGATTATCACAGAAATGCTAGAAACGGCAACCATAATTCAAAAAATAATACCTAAAAACTATCTTAAGACTCCTAACCACAAATATTTTTCAGCACGCCCACTGGAATTACAAAACGAAATTTATATTAATAACAGCTTGCATAGACGCAGTAAGCTGTCATTTTACCATACTTCAGACGTGATAGAACGAGAAGAAGCCTTAATATACACACGTCAAAAAAGGTTTTGCATCACCCAGGTTCCTAGAACTCCTGAAGACAGACGTTGACTGTGGATATTGTATTACTGACACAGTCCCTTTGACTGTTCAGAGATGTCACTAAACCCGCCCAACGACGTAAACAACCATGCATGAGCAATGCCTATTAGACGGAGGGGGTCCGACAACCGATCAGTTCCAGACATTCCAACAGGAAGGAGGTAAACAGCTCGTGTTTTCCGTAGTTCAATTCTGCCTAGACGGTTAATACCGCAGTTCGATCGCGTCCGCATTGTTACTTTGTGCCAGGAAGGGCTCTCAACAAGGAAAGTGTCCAGGCGTCTCGGAGTGAACCAAAGCAATGTTTCCGGACATGGAGGAGATACAGAGACAGGAACTGTCGATGACATGCCTCGCTCAGGCCGCCCAATGGCTGCGACTGCAGTGGATGACCGCTATCTGCGGATTATGACTTGGAGGAACCTGACAGCAATGCTACCAAGGTGAATAATGCTTTTGCCGGCCGGAGTGGCCGTGCGGTTCTAGGCGCTACAGTCTGGAACCGAGCGACCGCTGCCTCGGGCATGGATGTGTGTGATGTCCTTAGATTGGTTAGGTTTAATTAGTTCTAAGTTCTAGGCGAGTGATGACCACATAAGTTAAGTCGCACAGTGCTCAGAGCCATTTGAACCATTTGAAAAATGCTTTTCATGCAGCCACAGGACGTCGTGTTATGACTCAAACTGTGCGCAATAGGCTGCATGATTCGCAACTTCACTCCCGACGTCCATGGCGAGGTCCATCTTTGCAGCTACGACACTATGCAGCGCGGTACAGATGAGACCAACAACATACCAAATGGACCGCTCAGGATTGGCATCACGTTCTCTTCACCGATGACTGTGGCGTATATCTTCAACCAGACAATCGTCGGAGACGTGTTTGGAGGCAACCCGGTCAGGCTGAGCCCCTTAGACACGCTGTGTCCAGCGAGTGCAGCAAGGGGGAGGTTCCCTGCTGTTTTAGGGTGGCATTATGTGGGGTGACGTACGCCGCTGGTGGTGATGGAAGGCGCCGTAACGGCTGTACGATACGTGAATGATATTATCCGACCGATAGTGCAATCATATCGGCAACATATTGGCGAGGCATCCGTCTTCATGGACGACATTTCGCGCCCCCATCATGCACATCTTGAGAATGACTTCCTTCAGGATAACGACATCACTCGACTAGAGTAGTCAGCATGTTCTGCAGCCATGAACCCTATCGAACATGCCTGGAATAGATGGAAAAGGGCTGTTTATGGACGACGTGTCCCGCCAACTACTCTGAGGGATCTATGCCGAATCGCCGTTGAAGAGTGGGACAATCTGGACCAACAGTGCCTTGATGAACTTGTGGATAGTATGCCACTATGAATACATGACTGCATCAAAGCAATAAGACGTTCTACTGGGTATTAGAGGTACCGGTGTGTACAGCAATCTGGACCACCACCTCTGAAGATCTCGCTGTATGGTGGTACGACATGCAATGTGTGGTTTTTATGAGCAATAAAAAAGGGCGGAAATGATGTTTATGTTGATCTCTATTTCAATTTTCTGTACAGGTTCCGGAACTCTCGGAACCGAGGTAATCCAAAACTTTTTTGATGTGTGTATGTTACTGTAAACGTTATTCACAACCATCGACCTGTGGCAGTTTCCACAGTATGTAAGAATAATTTCTGCGTGACTCACGTGCAGTCGGTTGTCAGCCTACGAACAGGAAGGGCCTGAGGTGATTGTAAACGGACTGCGGGAGCTGCTAGCGTGGGATCCGAGTGTTACTGCACTGTATATGATGTGGGGCGACGCAGTGGCGTCACTGTTTACGACGGTACTTGAAGCGGATAGTTGGTATTCATCTGTCCTGCAATTTGGATTAACGCCTGTCGGTGTGGATGATCGAAACCAAACATCTCAACGAAACCTTCTAGCATTTATTTGAGAATACACTAATTTCATGGAGGGAATTTGTTTTGGATAGATGCAGTCTGTTCATCGAAATGTAGAATGAAAGCGGTACGCTCTCATTGCTACCTACTGCAAACTACTTACTTGTAGAGTATTTTTCAGATAAATCAACTTCAATACCTTGTGGACTTGGAACTGCCAGAGTGTTCCGTAGATTCGTTTCTAGACTCCTGGAGCTGAACTAGACTAAATCGCAACCGGCGCCGTTTCTATTTGGTTATAGTCATTACGGGAGCAAATAAGTAGGTATTGGGGTCAATGATCACGAAGCTTCTTGCTTCTGTGGGTTGGCTGCTTGAATGGGACTTGGCCCATTCATAAGAAGTGGTGTTTTGGCCGCAGATTTAAACTGGTGCTTCCGTACTAAATTTATCTAAAATACTGAAAGACCGGTGTGGCCAGGAAGTGTTACATTAGTCCTTAGTCTTCAATTTAAGGGAATACTGTTACTGATGTTATTCATTATATCTGATATGTTATATAACAAACGATATAATTATGACGATGCCTTGGGTGTTTCAAAGTTAAGTGGAGCTCCACATGCCAATTATTTTTTGGTAGTGTTACTTCTTTGTGCAAGTTAAATTTTAAACTCTGTGCTAGGAAGGTGTTGTGCACATGCTAATCATTTTATGAAGTATTATTTTATTGTACACTTGCGTACTGTCTTTCCTTGAAACTTCGACTCTGGAGTGTGTTAGTAGGATATGAACTATTTTAATTATGTGTTTAGAAGGAATTGTATTATTACTTTTATGAAATCTTCTGTCTTGGTCCAATCCTAATGTGATTTATTTTGCAGATCAAAGTGTATTCGTTGTGTATAACATTTTGTGGATGGTGGCAAACGGCCCTAACAAGGAACCCCTTGAGTGCGAGGTCGCAAAATGCCAATGATGTTTACGACATTCGACTCTCTACATATCGTCTGCCATGTAACCATAATACTGGCGACTAATGGCAACAGGGGACTGGAGGTATCCAATGGTAAGCATAGCATGAGGCTACGGAGTATAAATGAACTGCTTAATCGACGAGTAACTCATAACAGTGCTAGTGGTGTTGATACGAAGCGGAGCAATGGCAAAGTTAAGCACAGCAAACATTGCATTATATCTACCATAACAGTTGCCGAAATTGACATTCCAGTCAGAAAGGAACCCAAGGAACGTCGCAGAGTGAGAAAGAAGTGGCAGATGAAATATTAGCGTATATGCAAGATGAGTCAGTGGAATGTGTGGTGTCGTATACGCTCGACTGTGCGGACAATGTACATGAGGAGTACAATGATGACGATACGTGTCTGGTAAGTGAAAATGATTTTGAAACAGGTGTCGACCCATGTAGTTCATTATCCTTGCCAGACAGGGAGCGACAAACCACGTCTCCAGTGAAACATAGTAAAGGACAATCGTTGTCCCAGGAGCAGGTACTAAACATAATTACTTACATGGAAGATCAGCCGCAGCGTAGTAAAAGAGATTTCGAATAAGACCGTAACGATATGACTCTGTAGAACATAAGAAAAACCTGCGGATATTCAAGGCACTATAAGGCGCACTTGTTACAAAAAACTGGCGTTCGCACGTTTCGAGGACGTTCGATACAACTTAAAGGATGTGCATGATAGTGACCTACACCTGTCTACACCATCAGGGTTCTTATGCACAATTGTAACCTCAAAATGAATGGAAATCATGTTTGTGACATATCTTAAACAAAAACACATTGCGTGTAAAGTTACCCTGCCCAAGGGTAGCAAGATATTTGACACTATAGCTTCGTAATGGGTATCTTCGTCCGGAAATTGTAAATGGAAAGTACACAGAAATATGAAGTGGTGTGACACTTGTCATGGCTTTACTGACTTGTCAGAATCATTAAAAGAATAAATGGAATCTGCTGAATCATTTCAATTTTATGTTTTTATGAGGTAAACCACAACAATGTTTATGCTGCGTCCGGAGGACGACTTTCCCAATCTTCACTGTTATGGCACTTCAACAGCAGCGTGATTGCAGGTGCTCTTTGAAACTCACAAACCTTCTTCGTAATATCCTAGGTTCATCAAGTAGGCCCTCAATTTCCTGGTAATTGATTTCGGAGATATCTTCAACACAGGATCATACAAATGTCTCTGTTGAGTCACCTATCATCTTCGCGAACTTAACTTATCTCTCATCATGTCTATTTATTCAATAACGATCTTGGCTTTCTTCTTTTCTGTTTTTGTTTGCATCTGACAGCTTGTGTAAAGTTACCCACACTCGAGCGAGTCGTACACCTTCGGTTTTTCGGCTTGCTAGTAACATGCCTCAACAAAAGACTTCCGCCCGCTATTTCCTCCTCTTGAGGCCGTACTGAAGCACGTTTTATGCACACGAGAACAACAGCAAGAACATAACTATGACATCGCAATGAAAGTTTCTAGGCAACGTAAAATACACGAAAGATACATACGCCCAGTTAATTGCGTTTATTATACAGAAGGATGATGCACGAAAAACGCAGTCACGTTTCTCTTACCAGTAAAGTTCACTACGTCTTATCTAAGCAGCCATTTCATTCAGAACTTCCAAAACCGGCCAGGTGCGGCTCCCGATAGAACTTAGTGGGAAGCGGGTAAAGTAACCCGTGTTGCGTAAGGTACCCCGGTTGATGGCACGTCCTTAATAATTCATAGTACAAAGTCAGGGATTATTTAGATAGCTCAAGAAATGTAAAAAAATACCATTATTTAATGATAAACAAATGATATTTTATAGTATAATAGTTTAAGGGATCTTATCGTAAAATCCTATTCTCAGGATATGGAGCTCAATATCTCATTCATTGTGGTTAGGTGCTTACTTAGCTTTTTGAAACGGGTCAATTATAATAACTAATGAATTAATTATTAAAAAAGTTGTTTCCTTTTACAGTCAGGATGGCACGTTATATTTTATAAATGACCTGTGGATGAATAAACAACTGACTGATCTGCGCGGTATCATGCTAGCGCCTTAGGGCGAGCTTAGGGTTTTACCACAAGTTCTCTCGGTTGGACATCAGCAGACTGGAAACAGTTCTATGGAGTGGCCTTTCGCTTCTGCGTCGAGCGCTGACCCCAACTTGGCCACCCTTTGTGTCGAATGTAACTCGCCATCTGGGGGCGGAAACTTAGTCCCGACACTGGCGAGGCACAATAGCTCCAGCACGCAGAAATGCCTGGTACCCCTTTGTGAGTTAGGGTCAGACGTTGATCCGCTCAGGGCGTGAACAATTACGGGGTGTCGGCAATGCGGACTGGCGATCGTAATCAATAGGCGTCTGGAACTACAAACCAGCTGCTGAAGTGTCAAACGCGCAGGGATTGTCTTAAATTAGCGACGACCTTATAGGTAATTTCGTAGATTACGTGTCCTGATTTAAGTTCTGCTACTGTTATAACTGGTGTGGAAATCTAAAGAATTTCAGATACACGTAATGTGCTTAAGTATGCGAGAGAGAAGGGGGAAAAGAATACCATATCTGGGAAGAAAAATGGAGCTTTCAAGTCATTCCAAATGTATCTTAACAGCACGATAAGGATTAACATTGAAAATCTGTAGATAAAATAATCTCCACTTTCAATTGCACAAGCTTCGCTTTATTTTGAAACATGTAAATTTACAATAGCGTTAATTTTGGGTTACAATCTGCAGAACTTGCATTTCTACACGGTGACGATATTTCTCCGTTCTGTTGATAAGAAACGGTAAGGTCACTTATAGACGTGCACTAGGTTGTCACTGTAATGACCTTTCATCAGTGGGGAACGCTAGGGCAATGCATTCGAAAACAGGAGGGGAAGAAGAGCGTAATTTCGCTAGAAAAGTACAGGGTGCCCATAATCGAAGTCCCAGTTCCAAAACGCTTTATAAAAAGAAACACAGCTCACAATGACATCAAATTTGAACTGCATATTATTGATTCAGATGGAAACGTCAAGGAACAAAAAAAATTAGCGAAAATTTTATTAATAAACGGCGCTATAAGCGTCTTAACGTAAATGGGGTCGGCTACAAATGTCAGATAAATCGCAATGCGATGGCTATGGTTTGAGTTGCACATTACACTATCCATACTGTTCAATGTGCATGACTGCACAAGTTCGGCAGTCAACACTTGTGGCACTGTTAATTAGGTAGCCTATACAACATGGCAAAATCGTACCAAATCGGATGGGAAAAATCGATTTTTAATTGTCCTGAAGTCAAAAACAGAATAAAAAAGCACAATGACATCGGTTTCTATCTTTCGTGAAACTGACGCAAGGCATGTTTAATGTTCTGTCCACCGTTTTCTGCCACACGTTGAAATCAAGAAACAGCATGTTGCATAACAGATCGGAGAGACTCGGGAGTCGCGTTCAGAATGCGTTGCGCAATGCGTGCCTTCAATTCAGCTACGTTTGTAATTGGGGTACTGAACACATCTTTCAGGTAATTCCACGGTCAGAAGTCACACGGATTTAAGATCAGGCGATATAGACGGTCAGGCTTAAGGAAACGGCGGCTGATAATTTTAGCATTACCTGAATGCGTCTGCAGCAGCCGCTTCATTATCTGTGAGATGTGAGGATGAGCGCCGTCGTGCATAAAAATGATTCTACCCACACGTCTGCGCTGTTGAAGGGTTGATGTGACATCGGTGCGCAAAATACTCTCATAGTGTCTACCAGTGACGGTACAGGCAACAGGACCCGAAGGACTCATCTCCTCAAAAAAATATGGCCCTACGATAAACGATGCCATAAATCCGCGCCATACTGTCAGCTTTGTAGAATGAAGTCGTACCGGTTAATGTGAGTGTGGGTGATGAAAATAGGCTCAGTCTGGGAGTTAGGTTAGGTTAGGTTAGGTTAGGTTAGGTGTTTCGTAGGACTTTATAGACCATGCTTGCAGGCATGTCCAATGTTCGGGAAATCCCCCGTGCACTGCATATTTGCACACTACATCTTGACCCCTCTTGCAGTGATGTGGCCACATCTTCTACAGACGTCGGATTAACCGCTTCCTTTTCTCTCTTACATAGTCATTTTCTCCAGATCCTTAGCAGACATCGCACCACTGCTTTTTTTTTTTCATACCATTGAGTGTCCGGAACTTCTGGTGGGCTACAGGCGCACACAGTTTTCGTTCTTGTAAAAGAGCTCTACCATCAGCGCGGTCGTTCACGGGGACGGCCATACTGGGCGTCTAGGATGCAAAATGAGGAACAGCTGTATGCTGCGCGTCTGTTGGTGTGCACATTCCAATTCAGGCCGCCATCTATTGGTCAAATTTTATTTTTTTCTTTGCTATGACGTTTCGCCTGCATCAATAATATGCTGTTCAAATTTGAAGTCATTCTCTTTCTGAAGCGGTTTGAAAATGGAACATCAGTTATGGACACCGTGTATATTGCATGTAAGTCTGCTTTTTTATGATGGATGGGGTGTTCGGTAAAATTTTCGACAAAATAGAAAATAAAAGGTTCACGCGCAGCAGCCACGATATCAGACATCCAAGACGCTGCAAAAACATTCGTTCGATTTTACAAGACTAAATTCTACATAAAATATTGCCCGATTCGTTTCACATGACAGTGTAATACTAAATGACAGGTATCGCAACCAGTCACAATGCTTGAGACTATTAATCTCACTGCTACGGTCGCAGGTTCGAATCCTGCCTCGGGCATGGATGTGTGTGATGTCCTTAGGTTAGTTAGGTTTAAGTAGTTCTAAGTTCTAGAGGACTGATGACCGCAGCAGTTGAGTCCCATAGTGCTCAGAGCCATTTGAACCATTTTTTATTAATCTCATGACATTAATTTATTAGCGACGCTTTTCGAGCCACTAGTGCTCGGTATCAAGGCATACAAATCATTTGAACATTACTGATGCTACGCACAGTATTAACTATACTATCCGTAATTTCTTCAGCTGCTAGAGTTTTCATTAGGTCTAAGGCATACGGCTCCCTAAACAAAATAAAAAAGTTCATGGTGTGTTTCTTGACTTAGTGCATGTTTGTCTATTCGATGCTGCGGTGGCCGAGGATCTGCCCTCGTTTCTGCAGCACTTTTTTTGCACTGATTTCAATCATTTTTTACTTGCCTAAAAATTAAATGAGAACGTGGGTGTTCCCATCTTGATGGTACGAGACGTGATGATGCGATCGCACTAGGTTTCGCCGTCGCCGCTATCGAGATGCTGGCTGTCCATCGATACCTGCCTCTTCAGCTTTCCGTCGCACCAGTCCACACAGAACTCTCCTGCTTTTCTTAAGCCTCGTCCTATTACAGGCCAGAACTTGTTATGTCATAGTGTGACACAATCAAACGGCTCTTGGAGGGTCTTTCTTTATAAGAGCGATTAGTCAGAATTCGCTTTCCTCAGTGAGTCAATCGACGTAACGATTTTGTCACTTTTTATACTCATTTCCAAAGGTTCATGTCACATACTCGCCAATGTCAATGTTTAATTCCCTGAAAACCCACATTTTTGCATCACATTCCAATCCTCTTTCTTTCAGAAACACATTAGGCATAAACTAAACCCATAAGTATTAATTATTCAATAAAATCAGTGTTAAAGTGCATTTTATAATATGGTCTGTGTCTGGGAGACTTCCGTAAAGGCGCGTGATCACGGTATCAGAATTAGAGAAATAATATCTGTCGCCCATCATGGTTGACCATCTTTCTGCCAACATCAACCGACTAAACATTGTGTTAGACGGCGAGAACTTTCATACGTCTGTTCCATCTGATGCTTTGCTACAGAGATATACATCAGCAGCTACCGGGTGTGCCTCTAAAGAGTTGTCAGGTGCATTTGCTCTGATTTTTTGGATGGTATTTGAAATTTTCTTTTTGCTATTTGTGGATGGAGTCAGACCAAACAAATACAGCTCATCATGTCTTTCATACGATGCCCTGTGTCGAAAGAAAGCGTCGGTTTGTTTCCCATTACGAACAAAATAATTGTTAATGGGCATTTTATGTGCGCGTTTGATAGATAGGTCCCAAATTAGTCTTGTGCGTTATTCATCTTATCAATACGTATTAACAGGGACAGTAAAACATGAAGAATAACGTGGTATTGCAACCGCGCTGCTCAGCCGCCTATGAAAGACAACAAGTGTCTGGCGACATTTGTCAGATCGGTTACTGCTGCTACAACAGAGGGTTATCAAGATTTAAAAGAGTTAGAACGTGGTGTTATAGTCGGCGCACGAGCCATGGGACACAGCATCTCCAAGATAGCGCGAAGTGGGGATTTTCCCGTACGACCATTTCACGAGTATACCGTGAATATCAGGAATCCGGTAAAACATCAAATCTCCGAAATTGCTACGGCCGGGAAAAGATCCTGGGAGAAGGAGACCAACGAAGACTGAAGAGAATCGTTCAACATGACAGAAGTATAACCCTTCCGCAAATTGCTGCAGATTTTAAGCGGGCGAACCATTCAACGAAACATTATCGATATGGACTCTCGGAGCCGGATGTTCACTTTTGTACCCTTGATGACTGCACTATACAAAGCTTTATGCCTCGCCTGGGCCCGACAACACCGACATTGTACTGTTGATGACTGGAAATATGGTGCCTGGTCGGACGAGTCTCGTTTCAAATTGTATCGAGCTGATGAACGTGTACGGGTATGGAGACAACCTCGTGGTTCCATGGACCCTGCATGTCAGGAGGCTCTGTAATGGTGTGGGGCGTATGCATTTGGAGTGATTTGGGACCCGTGATACGTCTGTGACACGTACGTAAGCGTCTCGTTTGATCATCTGCATCCATTCACGTCCATTGTGGTTCCAACGGGCCTTTTAACTTCTAGCAGGACAATTCGACATCCCATACGACCAGAATTGCTACAGAGTGGCTCCAGGAACACACTTCTGAGTTTAAACACTTCCCCTGGCCATCAAACTTCTCAGAAATGAAAATTATTGAACATATCTGGGATGCCTCGCAACGTGCTACTGGGCAGGTGTACCAGTTTATTTAGGTCTTTAGTGTATTTCGCAAGCCATCTGTCTGTTTGTGACAGAGCGTACTTCTCGTACCACTATGTAATTTCCCTTCCCTGTTCCATTCACGAGTGGCATATGCGATGAATAACTGTCGATAGATCTGCGTGTTGGTTGTAATTCCTCGAATTTAATCGTTAGGGTCATTCCGCGATACGTATGTGGGAGGAATACGCTGTACGAATCATTCCGGAACATACTCTCGCCGAATTTCAATAGTAAGCCTCTCCGTGAAATACAACGACGCTCTTGTGGCGTATGCCACCCAAGTTTCCTGAGCTTTCTCGTAATGTTCTCGCGGTGAGTAAACGATCCCGTGACGAAACGGAGCTCGCTTCTTTGCGTCTTGTCTCTCTTCTGTTAACGCAACCACGTAAGGCTCTCAGACTGAAAACAAATGAACGCAACCAGGTAAGGCTCTCAGACTGAAAATAAATTATTCAGAAAATTTCGAACTTAGGTAGATCTCAGTTCGAAGGCCTACATTCGTAATGTCAAAATTTCCGTGCTGGAAATTTTCGTGAAGTATTTATTGTATTGATGCGACAGTATAAATTAAATCTTAATTATAATATACTCTTTTACTTTGACCCAACTGCCTGTCTTGAAGTAGTCTGATGCACTGTCGTTCGCAATAGAACACTCGCTTTGCTATGGAGTGAAATCACAATGATACAACTAATGCAAGTTACCAAGTATTACGGTGATTTGGTAGTTCATGTCCTTATACCACACAACACCTGTCTTCCAATAAATGTAAGGATAATTTGGGGTGTACGGAAACCATAAATCTGAAACTACGTTTTGGATTTATTCACAGGTACCCACACGTGTATATGTATTTAATGTATTCAGTATCTAGCAGACCTGATAACCACGATCAAAAATATTTTGTTATCAGAAGTAGACGTTTGCACGACAGGAGTTTAGCTTAAAATACTACGTACGTGTTTGAACCAAAGGCATTACAGCCCATAAGAGACGGTCAGTTGTTCACTTTGCACATACAACTGATCTTCGGTGCGGGAAAACCCGCAGAGATTGTGTCACTTATGCTACTTTCAACCTGCCTGTGCAACGTCTGCTTTACCACTCAGAAATACATTGCTTGACCAAAAAAATGAAACACCCAGAAGACATGGTCGGGTGTTACTGTAATTTAGTTCACGTACGCACCGTCTGCGGTTGTGTAAATGATTACTAACGCAATTCTCTGTGACAGGTAGAACGGTCATAAGAGCATTGCCAGAGTGTTGTTTCCATGCCTGGGCGTGAACAGCATCAGATGTTGAGTGAAAGACAACGTAAATGCCGTTTACTGTTGTGAGGAACCATTATCGGAACTGAAAGGGTTTGAAAGGGACCTCATTGTGGATTTCCATTTGGCCGGCTGATCGAATCGTGTAACATCCAGTTTTGTAGGACATTCGGATGTGACAGTAGCCCGATGTTGAACTGCATGGGAGTGTGAGGGCAGGCATACGCGTCGTCATAGTTTCAGTCAACCACGTCTGACCGCCACAAGGGAGGATCGCCGTGTAGTGCACCAGGCACGTCGTAACCCCTCACATATGCGGCTGCCTTCCGAGAACAAGAAATGGACTCCCTGAAACGTTCTGCGCCACTCCGCACCATTGGTCACAGACTAGCAGCAGCCCGACTAGCGAATTACCGTCTCGAGCGTACGCTGCCGTCAACAACACGAAAACAAATGGCTGCGTTAGGAGTGATGCTACGACCGAGATGCATGGACTGATGATGCATGGCGTCGCAGTGTGTTCTGCAATGGATCTCAGTTTTGCACTATCCCACATGACTTTCATCTGCGTTCAAAATGGCTCTGAGCACTATAGGACTTATCATCCGAGGTCATCAGTCCCCTAGAACTTAGAACTACTTAAACCTAACTAACCTAAGGACATCACACACATCCATGCCCGAGGCAGGATTCGAACCTGCGACCGTAGCGGTCGCGCGGTTCTAGACTGAAGCGCCTAGAACCGCTCGGCCACACCGGCTGGCTACGTCACGTGGAGCCTGTAATGCGACAGTATGTTGGAGCAATTTTTTAACAGGGCAGTCCTCGTCCACATATGAGACCTGTCTGTACGAACTGCGTGCTTGATGTTGCGATACTTTCGTGGCCAGCAAGTGCCGCATATCTGTCCACGATAGAATGTGTGTGGGAGCAGCGCAAACGTCAACTCCGTCCCAACACCAGTATTCAGTATATCACGGACCTGTTACTATAATGTTGGCCGACCAGCGTCAGCAGAGGAGACAAGGGCTTTATCACATCATTCCCAACCGAATCAGTGCATGCATCCAGGCCGCAGGTGGTACAACGACACAGTGGTAAACGGGATCACACAGTCAAGTTTTGTGAATTTGACTCGAATTTGCAATTAGTGAAACAAGACCCCGGGAGTAGACAACATTCCCTTAGAACTACTGACGGTCTTAAGAGAGCCAGTCATGACAAAACTCTACCATCTGGTGAGCAAGATGTATGAGGCAGGCGAAATACCCTCAGACTTCAAGAAGAATATAATAATTCCAATCCAAAAGAAAGCAGGTGTTGTCAGATGTGAAAATTACTGAACTATAAGTTTAATAAGTCACAGCTGCAAAATACTAACGCGAACTCTTTACAGACGAATGGAAGAACTGGTAGAAGCCGACCTCGGGGATGATCAGTTTGGATTCCGTAGAAATGTTGGAACACGTGAGGCAATACTGACCCTACGACTTACCTTAGAAGAAAGATTAAGGAAAGGCAAACCTACGTTTCTAGCATTTGTAGGCTTAGAGAAAGCTTTTGACAATGTTGAGTGGAATACTCTCTTTCAAATTCTAAAGGTGGCAGGGAGCGAAAGGCTATTTACAATTTGTACAGAAACCAGATGGCAGTTATAAGAGTCGAGGGGCACGAAAGGGAAGCAGTGGTTGGGAAGGGAGTGAGACAGGGTTGTAGCCTCTCCCCGATGTTATTCAATCTGTATATTGAGCAAGCAGAGAAGGAAACAAAAGAAAAATTCGAAGTAGGTATTAAAATCCATGGAGAAGAAATAAAAACTTTTTGAGGTTCGCCGATGACATTGTAATTCTGTCAGAGACAGCAAAGTACTTGGAAGAGCAGTTTAACGGAATGGACAGTGTCTTGAAAGGAGGATATAAGATGAACAACAACAAAAGCAAAACGATGGTAATGGAATGTAGTCGAATTAAGTCTGGTGATGCTGAGGAAATTAGATTAGGAAATGAGACACTTACAGTAGTAAGTGAATTTTGCTATTTGGGGAGAAAAACAACTGATGACGGTCGAAGTAGAGAGGATATAACATGTAGACTGGCAATGGCAAGGAAAGCGTTTCTGAAGAAGAGAAATTTGTTAACATCGAGTATAGATTTAAGTGTCAGGAAGTCGTTTCTGAAAGTATTTGTATGGAGTGTAGCCATGTATGGAAGTGAAACATGGACGATAAATAGTTTAGACAAGAAGAGAATAGAAGCTTTCGAAATGTGGTGCTATAGAAGAATGCTGAAGATTAGATGGGTAGATCACATAACTAATGAGGAGGTATTGATTAGGATTGGGGAGAAGAGGAGTTTGTGGCACAACTTGACAAGAAGAACGGACCGCTTGGTAGGACATATTCTGAGGCATCAAGGGATCACAAATTTAGCATTGGAGAGCAGCGTGGAGGGTAAAAAGTCGTAGAGGGTGACCAAGAGATGAATACATTAAGCAGTTTCAGAAGGATGTAGGTTGCAGTAAGTACTGGGAGATGAAGAAGCTTGCACAGGATAGAGTAGCACAGAGAGCTGCATCAAGCCAGTCACAGGACTGAAGACCACAACAACAACAACACCACGACATAACCCATGAAGTTTCATTTAATTTTCAGCCCCTCTTTTGGGTGCTTCACTTTTCTTTTTCTTTCTCTTTGTCAGGAAGTGTGTTTCATTCTGAGACGCCAAGGCGGCTTCCTCTTCAGTGTGAAAGCTGTTCTGAGTCCTCAAACATGATGACAGATGATGATGAAATCTCAGTGTAGCTGTGCTTCGTCAGGACACCACGAACGTTTAAATTAATAATGGGTTGTAAGCTGCCCTACTATTTTATTGTTCTTATTCGTAAATATAGTTAACTAATACTTGGTGTAGTCTAGCTTGTTAACAGCCAGTTACAGACGGCGAACTTACTCCCAACGTACATGTGCCGATAACTGAAGTTCTGATCGTGATTCTAAGACGAATGTCCCTTTTGTTTACCCTACACTATACTATGATTCTATTCCTTCCAAAATATCATACTAATAATGAAAACGTTACGCTATGTGAAGACTTTTGTGCGATATTCCACTTTAAATTCAAATAGCAAGTCCCTACTGGTTCAAATTACACTCACATTGCAATTGCAGTCAGTCATTTATTACACGCTTGTATGAGTTTACCACTGCCGGTTCATTACTTTGAGATCATATTTTCATTACGTTACGAATATGATTCTCAGTTTCGAATTCTAATTCTGCTGACACAAGCATTCTACTCGCGTTTTAACTATGGCGCGACTATCATTAAAATCTTTCACTTTCATGCGGGAAAGCGAGGAGCGCAGACACTCGGGATCTGCCCCGTAAGCATGCTCCAGCTCGATTGGCAATATTCCGCAATATCACAAAACTAATCCACTTTTTTTAAGTGCGATGCGCGGAGCATGAGCTCCCAGGAGCTGCCCTGTGGGCTTGTTCAGGCTCGACTGATTGACTCCTTCGCGCCAAGAGATCTCCAGGCGCCAATTTCTCCGTTCTAAAAAGAAGGCACACCCCCGTCAGCGATGCCGTTGCGCTGTTTCTAAAGAGCGTTAGGGTAGATCTGATCCTTCACGCTTAGGACATCGAAATAAGTGTCCAAGGAATAGAAAAGCAACTGGAATCACTCAACAGAGGAAAGTCCACTGGACCTGACGGGATACCAGTTCGATTCTACACAGAGTACGCGAAAGAACTTGCCCCCCTTCTAACAGCCGTGTACCGCAAGTCTCTAGAGGAACGGAGGGTTCCAAATGATTGGAAAAGAGCACAGGTAGTTCCAGTCTTCAAGAAGGGTCGTCGAGCAGATGCGCAAAACTATAGACCTATATCTCTGACGTCCATCTGTTGTAGAATTTTAGAACATGTTTTTTGCTCGAGTATCATGTCGTTTTTGGAAACCCAGAATCTACTATGTAGGAATCAACATGGATTCCGGAAACAGCGATCGTGTGAGACCCAACTCGCGTTATTTGTTCATGAGACCCAGAAAATATTAGATACAGGCTCCCAGGTAGATGCTATTTTTCTTGACTTCCGGAAGGCGTTCGATACAGTTCCGCACTGTCGCCTGATAAACAAAGTAAGAGCCTACGGAATATCAGACCAGCTGTGTGGCTGGATTGAAGAGTTTTTAGCAAACAGAACACAGCATGTTGTTATCAATGGAGAGACGTCTACAGACGTTAAAGTAACCTCTGGCGTGCCACAGGGGAGTGTTATGGGACCATTGCTTTTCACAATATATATAAATGACCTAGTAGATAGTGTCGGAAGTTCCATGCGGCTTTTCGCGGATGATGCTGTAGTATACAGAGAAGTTGCAGCATTAGAAAATTGTAGCGAAATGCAGGAAGATCTGCAGCGGATAGGCACTTGGTGCAGGGAGTGGCAACTGTCCCTTAACATAGACAAATGTAATGTATTGCGAATACATAGAAAGAAGGATCCTTTATTGTATGATTATATGATAGCGGAACAAACACTGGTAGCAGTTACTTCTGTAAAATATCTGGGAGTATGCGTGCGGAACGATTTGAAGTGGAATGATCATATAAAATTAATTGTTGGTAAGGCGGGTACCAGGTTGAGATTCATTGGGAGAGTGCTTAGAAAATGTAGTCCATCAACAAAAGAGGTGGCTTACAAAACACTCGTTCGACCTATACTTGAGTAATGCTCATCAGTGTGGGATCCGTACCAGATCGGGTTGACGGAGGAGATAGAGAAGATCCAAAGAAGAGCGGCGCGTTTCATCACAGGGTTATTTGGTAACCGTGATAGCGTTACGGAGATGTTTAATAAACTCAAGTGGCAGACTCTGCAAGAGAGGCGCTCTGCATCGCGGTGTAGCTTGCTCGCCAGGTTTGAAGAGAGTGCGTTTCTGGATGAGGTATCGAATATACTGCTTCCCCCTACTTATACCTCCCGAGGAGATCACGAATGTAAAATTAGAGAGATTAGAGCGCGCACGGAGGCTTTCAGACAGTCGTTCTTCCCGCGAACCATACGCGACTTGAACAGGAAAGGGAGGTAATGACAGTGGCACGTAAAGTGCCCTCCGCCACACACCGTTGGGTGGCTTGCGGAGTATAAATGTAGATGTAGATGTAGGTAGATGTAGGATCGATGTCTGTATCCTTACAAGGTTTCTCTCGGAGATGCGCTCAGATTGAGCTGCTTACATAAATTAACGCGCGTGCTACGCTGGTATATCATTTTCATCCACGACATCCTTTTCTTTTTGAGTCATCAGTCTTCTGACTGATTTGATGCGGCCCAACAGCAGTTCCTCTCCTGTGCGAACTTCTCCATTCGGAGTAGACCTTGCAACCTACGTCCTAAATTATTTTCTGGATGTATTCTAGTCCATTTCTTCCTCTTCTGTTTTTACCCTCTAGTACAGGTCCTTCTAGCACCATGAAAGTTATGTCTCAAGTTTTAACATATGTCCAGTCATCCTTTCCTTTCTTCTTATCAGTGTTTTCCATATACCCCTTTCCTCGACTATCCTGCAGAGAACGTCCTCATTTCTTACCTTTTCAGTCGACCTGATTTTCAACATTCTTCTCTAGCACCGAATATCAGATGCTTCGATTCTCTACTTTTCCCGTTTTTCCCACAGTCCACGTTTCACTACCATACAATGCTGTCTCCAGATGTACATCCTCAGAAATTTCTGCATCAAATTAAGGTCTATTTTTTATACAAGCAGACTTCTCTTGTCCAGGAGTGCCCTTTTCGTCAGTGCTAGTCTGCTTTTGATGTCCTCCTTCCTCCGTCGGTCATCGGTTATTTTGCTGCCTATGTATCAGAATCCTTAACTTCATCTACCTCGTGATCACCAATCCTGATACTAAGTTTCCTCCTGTTCTCATTTCTACTACTTCTCTCATTACTTTCGTCTTTCGTCGATTTATTCTCATCCACATTTCGAGCTCATTAGACCATTCATTCCATTCAACAGATCCTGTAATTCTTCTTAATTTTCACTGAGGATAGCAATGTCATCAACGAATCCTATCATTGATATCCTTTCACCTTTAATTTTGATTCCACTCTAGAACCTTTCTTTTATTTCCGTCACTCAGTCTTCGATGTATAGATTGAACGTTAGAGGCATCCTTTTTAATCTGATCATTTCGTTCTTGGTGTTCGACCCTTACTGTATCCGCCCCCGGAAGCTGACTGGTCAGAGCGACAGAACGTCAACCCTAAGGGCCCGGGTTCGATTCCCGGCTGGGTCGGAGATTTTGTCCGCTCAGGGACTGGGTGTTGTGTTGTCCTAATCATTCATTTCATCCCCATCGACGTGCAAGTCGCCGAAGTGGCGTCAAATCGAAAGACTTGCACCCGGCGAACGGTCTACCCGACGGGAGGCCCTAGTCACACGACATTTTTTTACTCTTACTGTTCCCTGTTGATTCTCGTACATATTGTATATTACTTACATTTTCCTGTAACTTGCTCCCACTTTTCTCAACATTTCGAACATATTGCATCATTTGACAATGTCAAATGCTTTTTCCAGATCAACAAATCCTAACAGTGTATCCTGATTTTTCTTTAGTCCTACTTCCATTATCAACAGCAACATCACTGCTGCCTCTCTGGTGCCTTTACTTTATCTAAACCCAAACCTACCTTCCTCTAACATATAACGCAGCAAACAAATATAAAAAGCCGAGAAATGTGAGGAACTAAACTTATCGAGGTCCTGATGACAGATACGCACGCATTTCCACTTTATCGTAAGACAGAGATTGTACCCCAGGGCGAGAGAGTATGGGACGAACGGAGGCAGCACGACTGGAGAAAAAATGCAGGAAAGGGTGAGCCAGTTGTCAAACACGCTACTGGAGGAAAGTCGGACCTGTGTAGGGACAACACAAATGTTTGAGGAACGGAAATGCGGTCGCGTGGTTAAGCGACGTATGGTTGCTGACGAATCGCAGAGCGGCCTCCCAATGTTTGTGGCATCGACGACAAACACAACGAAAGCCGCGGGGATTCGGCAGCCGCGGCTGCGCCTTGGGGAACGGCCTGATGAAATGGCGGGCTGCGCGGCGGGGCGGGGCGGTGTTTGGAAGCGGCGTCGTGCGTGGGCGGCCGTCTCCTGCGACGCGGCGGCGGGAACCCCTCTGGACGGGGCGGCAAACAAACACGGCCATCTGGCGTGTCTCATGCACTGACACGCTCTCCGCTTACCCTCTACAAACGATACACCACCCCGGGGCGTGGCCGCTGCCACGGCTGCCAGCTAAGCTTAATGAGATCAAGGGAGCTTCGCAGGCTGGACACGGCGCTTGTCAGGATCAGTTGCTCGACGTGCAACATGTCCTCCTGTAGACTAGGACAATCGGGAGTGACGTCGTGCTGTCGCAGTGACTGGCATGAAACCAGTAACATCAAAATTGTTCTCCGTGGCACTTCGCGGCATCAGTGTCTCAAAGCTGACTCGATGGTTAGAGGTTGTTAGTGTTCTTTAGGTAGTCTAGTACTCGTGACTTATCTGCTTATTGCGGTGTTTTATTTTCCTCTACAGTCTATACCAGACAGCTTCTTTTACAGACAACTAACAGTTTATGATGTGGTTATTTGCTATGTACGCATTTCTGCACTGGGTGAGCCATTTATTTTGACCATCCAAAATAACCCTTAGCCCACAAAAAAATATTAAAAAATGTGTATCAAGCTAATGTAATTTAGCGACGACGAATGCATTAACCAGAATGATTGATTGACTTTCTTGTAAGTTTGCTCGTTACGAAGATAACAACGGCACTACGTCTTTCTTGAATAGCACCGTATATTTTTGAATAAAGTGTTCTCGGGTTTCCAACCGCGTCAACTGGTTAAAACTACACGAGCTTTCGGCCAAGCACTCCTTGGCCATTTTCAAGTGTTATGACTGCCAGTGGGCTGTTGGTGCGCCCTTATATACGCTAGCTGCCGGCTGTGACGCCACTGGTGCCCGTGACATTGCCATATATGGGCATGTTTTGAGTCGGCGTTCGATGTGCCCTCTTCAACCGCGCGATCGCTGGATCCCGCGGAGCGCTGAGCTGTAAGCCACCGTCTCTATTCAGGGTGTTTGTGGTAATTTTTATTTCAATAGCTTCCTTTATTAAACTGTCCCAGAAGCCGTTAGTTTGAGCCACGACAGAGGTATCGCCAAATTTTATGTGGTGACCGCTTTCTAACGCATGATCAGCTAACGCAGATTTCTCTGGATAGAGTAGGCGATAATACCTCTCATGTTCTTTCCTGCGTTGTTCCACAGTGCGCACTGTTTGTCCGACGTACTTCTGGCCACACTCACAAGGTATTTCGTAGACTCCAGGTGTTCTGAGACCTACAGCGTCTTTAACTGGTCTCAGTAACTGACGAATTTTCGTTGGAGGCCTGAAGACTGATTTGATCTTGTCTTTTCAACAGGTGGCTTATTTTGCCCGACACAGAGCCACAGAATGGCAGCAAAGCAAGTTTCTTTTCCTGCTCTTCGTCGCTGGTCTTATTCTGATATTTCCCAGAAATCACTTCTTTCACGTGATCGGTGCTGTAGCCGTTATTCCTGAAAACCTTGCGTAGGTGACTCAGTTCGTGGGGCAGGTTGTCGTCGTCTGATATTAGTCTCGCACGATGCACCAATGTTTGCAATACTGTGCGCTTCTGTGCTGGATGATGATGGCTGGTGGCGTGCAGGTACAGGTTTGTGTGGATGGGTTTTCTGTAGACGCTGTGGCCAAGGCACCCATTTCGTTTATGGTGGACAAGGACGTCGAGGAAGTTCAATGTATTTTATTCAATTTATCGCCGCGAGACTCTGCTTTCATACATTACCTTATATTTTTATTCGGTGGTCCACTTAGAGACTCACCTCGAGACCTGTTCAAAAGCGTATCATAATCTACCATTCACGCAAACATGACGTTATTAAAAACGCAACATAAAACTCACCTTCATTCTCCTTTGCTAGTATAGAATGCAAGTATCCGCAGTAACGTGACTCGTCTACTCTCTGGAGTTGACGGTAAAAAAAAAAAAAAAACCCTGTATACCTTATTTGCAACTAGGTAAAAGGAGAAACCTCTTTAACGGATGAATAAAGATCAGATTTACATAATGAAATAAAGATTTCATCATCAAAGATATACACTGATGTGACAAAAGGGTACCTCCTAATGTCGGACATCTTTTGCCTGGCGTTTAAGGCAGCAACTCGAAGTAGCATGGACTGAACAAGTCGTTGGAAGCCCCTACAGAAATATTGTACCGTACTGCCTCTCTAGCGGTCCATAATTTGCAAAGTGTTACCGGTGCAGGACCTCTCGATTATATTCAATAAATATTAGATGGGTGGCCAAATCATTCGCTCGAATTGCCCAGAATGTTCTTCGCTCGAATTGTCCAGAATGTTCTTCAAACCAGTCGTGAACAATTGTGGCCCGGAGACATGGCGCATTGTCATCCAATAAAATCCTATGGTTGTTTGGAAACATGAAGTCCATGAATAGCTGCAAATGGTCTCCAAATGACCGAACGTTACTATATCCAGTCAATAACCGGTTCGTCTAGATCAGAGCACCCAGTACGTTCCATGTAAACACAGCCCAAACCATTATGGAGCCAACACCAGCTTGTACAGTATCTTGTTGACAACCTGGGTTAATGGCTTCGTGGGGTCTGCGCCACACTCGAACCCTACCATCAGCTTTTACCAACTAAATCGGGAGTCATCTCAAGGCCACTGTTTTCCAGTCGTCTAGGATGCAACCCGATACGATGATGAGGCCAGGAGAGGCGTTGCAGACAATATCGTGTTGTTAGCAAGGGCACTCACGTAGGTCGTCTGTTGTCATAGCCCATTAACGCCAAATTTCTCCACACTGTTCTAACGGATACTTTCGTCGTACGTCCCACATTGATTCCTGCGGCTGTTTCAAGCAGCGTTGCTTGTCTGTTAGCATTGACAACTCTACTAAAACGCCGCAGATCTCTATCGTTAAGTAAAGGTCGTCGGCCACGGCGTTATCTGTCGGGAGTGGTTATGCTTGAAATTTGGTGTTCTCGGCATTCTCTTGACGTAGTGAATATCGAAATACTGAATTCCCTAACGATTTCCGAAATGGAATGTTTCATGCATCTTGCTCCAACTACCATTTCGTGTTGAAAGTCTGGTAATTCCCGTCGACCGGCCATAATCACTTGGGAAACTTGTGCACATGCAGCACCTGAGAACAAATGACAGCTCCGCCAAGACACTGCCCTTCTATAGCCTGTGTACGCCGTACTACAGCCATCTGTATTTGTGCATATCGCTATTCGGTGACTTTTGTCACCTCAGTTTATAACATACACCGATTTTTGGTCTACAGCTGCCGGAAAAAATGCTGTTTCATGTGATAGTCATTGTTCTCGATGGCATTATAAAAAGGACTACATGCAAAAACAGGAACATCAAGGTTTTAATGTTCCTTCGACGACAAAGTCATTAGGATTGGAGGAGGACGGGAAGGAAATCTACATGTCTCTTTGAAAGGAACCACACCGACAATATTGGATGACCACACGGGGATTTTAACCGCATTCTTCCCAAATTCGAGTACAGTTCTCGTGAGTCCTGAGCAACTAATGAAGGGTCAAAAGACGATTAAAGAACCATCCAGTTCGAAAGATGCGGAATTCTCTTAAAGCGTGTCTTCCTCAGTGCATAAGATGTCGCAAGGGTAGCACGATAACCACATTAGGGATCGAAAACGTCGTAGAAATACACGGAAAATTTTAGCAACGCGCTTAAAACAGTTGAAGTACGTACAGCCCGAAATGGAACAGTCCTTTACATCTGAAAATGATTGCAAAATGAATTAAAGGGGTCCGCCTTCTTGCACGGGCACATATTTGTTTTATTTCCTAAACTTGTTTCACCACAGTTGTGGCCTCCTCAGTGTTTTTTTTTTCTTCTTTTACCCTGAAAGGTATGTAATTAATTTGTTCAAGAATCGCCCCAATAATAATTTTGTTCTGAAAGCAATTTTTTAAGAAAATAATCATTACAATTGAAACAATATTTCCTTTGCTTTTCCTCCCAGAATCAATTTATCAGGTTGATCATAACGTTAATTTTGTAGGGACTTAATATTTTTGCACATTGTTATTATCATTGAGTTTTATTACTGTGGGAAGCTAACATTTGGCACTATTTGCAATTCCTATTCTATTCTATTCATTTAAAAATAATTGCGGGAAGGTAACATTTGGCTCTATATCCATTAACATTTGAATAAAGATTAACAAACATTTCTCTCTGGGGAGGTTACACTTGGCTCTATGCCCATTAACATTTAAATATTGTCTTTTACAAAAATTCTCCAGGGAGGTTACACTTGGCGACACCCGGTCCAGGATCGTATTTCGTTGAGAATCTTCTGAAAAGTAGTGAGATATTTGGTCTTATTTACTTAATATAATTAGCATTTGGCGCAACGCTTTTATTAATTTTATGACTTTCTTTCCTCAGATCATCGGCAATTCGTTGCTCTGTTGTATTTGCGTTTGTTGCTTTTTGCATTGTGCTTATTTCATTTGTGAATAATTGTGACTATTGTAAAAATGCCGCGAAAGACTGTGAATAGTGTATCGCGAAGTATAATGAATGAAACTACCGACTTAAACAACTTCACCGATAGTACTTGTGACACGCAGTGTAATGATGACAATCCTGCGTTCACTGACAATCAGTGCGTTCCAACCATTAATAATGATGTAGACCTTAATGATGAACAAACGAACTCGATTGTGTCCTCTGTTAATTTGACGACAATTGATGACGCGGGGCGCCCTATTGTAATGAGCGCTGCCCTGCTTAACACACCCGGTTTGGAAAATTCAAATAACGTACAGACAAATTTTTCTAATGAAAATGGACAGTGTACTGAAAGTACGACGGATCCATTTAATTCCGAAATAGTGACCGACAGTGTACATCCGACTGACAAACCTTTTTGTAAATTACAGAATGACCAAATGGTCACACAAAACGTGACAATTGTAGGTACGCCATCACACAGCGCAGAGAATAGAGTAGGTAATGTTACTGTTGATCATATTATAGCATATTTACAACAAATGATCAAAAAACTTGATGAACAGAACAAACAACTTGAAGAACAGAACAAACAATTTAGAGAACGGAACAAACAATTTTCTGAAAGTATTAAACAGCCGAAAGAAAAACACGTCAACCTTAACGAACAGGACAAACAAGTTAGTGAACAGATTACAGCGGTTACCGTGCAATGTCATGACACTAAAGTACAATTACGTGAGGATACTAAGGCTTGTGCTAATAACAGTAATGAAGAAGTTGGCACTGTTGCACAAGAATTGAGTAGTACACGTGTAGGCACAACAGAATCACATAAAGACGAAATTAATGCAGTCACTGAACAATGTTCAGCAAACGCAACACAGATACACGAAATTAATGCAGTCACTGAACAATGCCCTAGAAACGCAGCACAAATACGCGACGAGTTTAATTTAGAGTCACTGGAAGTTTCACACACTCTGAATACGAAAGTCAATAATAAAAGTGAACGACAGAACAACCAAATTGACGAAAGTATTAAAGTAACAGAATTGAAAACAATTTCAGTCACCAATACGTCACAGAATCCGCCACGTTGCGAGCATTTGTCAGAGTCACGCAGCACGTATAATTTAAGCAATTTGCCGAGACTACGAGACTTAAAATCTGAAAAGCTACGCGACTTAAAATCTGAGAAGCTACGCAACTTGAAATCCGAACTGACACAGACAATCAGATTCTCACACATACCTGAACGTGTTCTCAAATTCAGTGATGCGAACGTTGATTATAAGCAATTTGCATTTGTAAGAAAATCTAAGGAATTTAATAATGACAGAACACAGGTACACCTTTTGAGCCGTATACGACAATGTATTTTTGTACTTTCACCGCTATTACCTGTAATGCAGAAACTAGCTTTGAACCTGATACGACAATTTGCCATTGTATTTTCATCAGCATTGCCTATAACGCAGAAATTGGCATTGGCATGGAGACAGCAATTTATTTCTGAATTTTTACCGCCATTGCCTGTAACGCAAAAGCTAAAATTTATGTGCAGCGCGTAATAGACCTCAGGGGATTCATTACGCTTTAATGAATATGTGCCGTAGCGTGCATAGGGCCCCGAGCTGTAGTAGTGCTGTTTCATCTTTAGTTTTCTGCACTGCTGCCTTCTCTTCTACTATCCTTTATATCTATCAAAACAGCTCTTTAACTATCGCTCTATCTAGTATTAAGAAACATGTAATGAAAACCCGATTTGACAAATTTTTACCGAAAGTGACAATTTTCATTAGGCACTCCAGAACTACCAGCGTAATTTTAATATCAGATAAAATTTTAATCATCAGTATGTACAAAATTTTCAGCAGTCGCAAACACATTTTGGTAACAATAGATGTTTTTCTCCACAACAGCATGAAAGTCAGCCGCTTAGCATACGTAACCAACAATGCAGTCTACAAGGTCAACCAAACTTTAATGTTTCGCCGCGTGCACGTATAGTCTCAGCTACAACAAATAGTAACGCACGCCAGCAAAGAAATGAGTACGTACAGAAAACACACTATTTCAACTCCTATCGCGCTGCACCGTATAGAAATGACTATCATGACAGACGTAAAATTAATGAGCACAATTTTCAGCGTACATTTAATAACAGTCGATCTTTTCAGCAGCAAGAACTTCAGCAACAACATATTATCATGAATGAACCAGACAATAGGTGCCATCCATAGTGTAATACGTCAGGAAGAAATAATAGTACAGTTCAAATAGTCGAAATGCCACAGAATCCTGCTGAAAATAATAACACGTACGATAGAATTTAAACAGATACAGCACAGATTGCATATTCCATTAACGTAAGCAATAATTTTGACACGCAGAATCCTGTTCATGAGAATGTTATTTGAAACATGCTTTGTTGAATACACCACTTTTATCGCACACAGATCTTACCAGAAATTTTTCCATTGCCACCGACAGTACCAACACCGCTTTAGGCGTACATATTTTTCAGGAAATTGAAGAAGATGGCTCAACAGTAATTAAAAACATCGTATTTGCAAGTCGCATTGTCACCTGCGGAACGAAATTATTCTGTTACAGAACTGGAAACATTATGTGTTGTATGGGCTTTTACGAGATTCAGGCATTTTCTTTATGGCAGACATACCACCGTTTACACCGACCATAGAGCTATACAATTTTTAATTTCGGCTAAATTCACTCACGACAGATTAAGCAGATGGAAACTTTATTTACAGGAATTTAATTTTACAATTGTTCACATTCCCGTACACAAAATGTTATAGCAGATGCACTATCCCGTTCTCTCAGCAACAATCAGCAAGACGTCGCAACCAACTTCTGCAAAGCAAATTTGAGCGTTATGTACATTCAGCAAGTTGCATTTGAAAATTTTATTTCGTCGTCATTACAGGACATAGCAAAAGAGCAAAGTAAAGACAACGTATGGAAAGAAATTAAACACCTTTGGCAAGATAAGAATAATGTTACGATTAGGAACCATTACACTGTACGCAATGACATTCTGTTTCGCCGCTCTCATCCTGACAGCAACAATTGGTTATTATGCATTCCTGACGAACTGGTTAACAAATTAATCTGGTACACTCATTTAAGTTATGCACATTACGGAGCCAGAAAATGTTTTCTTATACTGAGACAGAACTGTTATTTTACCAGCATGGCGAAACGTATACGACGAGTTTTAGCGACATGTAAAATTTGCCAGAAAGCTAAGTCAGACACAACTTCACATATTCCTCCATTATATCCCATTGTACCTGTTAAACTAAGACACATGGCCGCTGTAGATATTTTTGGTCCGATTCCTAGAACTAATAGAGGTTTTTGCTACATCTTTGTCGCTGTTGAACTCACTTCAAAATTTGTTACCTTCACTCCGTTACGCAAAGCTACTGCTAAAACCGTTTCGAAAGCATTTGTAAAACATTTTCTATTTCATGTAGGGCATGTGATGAGAGTAATTTCCGATAATGGGTCACAATTTCGTTCTGCTATATGGACACGCATGTTACGAGCTAGAAACATTTCTCCGATCTATATATCCAAGTACCATGCTTCTTCGAACCCTTGTGAACGATTAATGAAAGAAATTGGTAAACTGTGTAGAATATACTGCCACAAAAGACAAATTGATTGGGACACACACATATTCTCATTCCAAGATGTAATTAATTCCATTCCAAATGAATCCACTAGGCTATCTCCGTCTGTTATACTGAAAAATGTTGAACCACCAAACAAAATTACAGAATTAGTAAAATTTTCCTACATCTCGTCGACTACGACACCATGAAATAACTAACATTGCGCTGAACAACATCAAACGTGCCGCAGAGCGCCGGAGAAGACAGCAAAAACAGGTTTGTATACGCTGTGACTTTCACATTGGACAGAAGATATTAGTACGTGCACACTATTTATCCAGCAGAATAAAAGGTAAGTGCAGTAAATTTGAACTTCTATACGCAGGTCCATATTGGGTTCGCAGCATTCCTCACCCCAATGTTGTACACGTCGAAACTTTGAGAACCAGAAAATCGAAAGGAAACCATCACGTGTCGAACGCCAAACCTTTTATTGAATGAAGACACTTTATGGTTCAACACACTGTAATTCCATTTCCTAATTTTTTATGACCACTTATGCAATTACATTCACATGAACACTTACTGATGATTATCGTATTTTTTCTTGGCAAGTGCCCGGCAAGGTAAGGTTAGCAGGTCGCTCTTCTTGTCGTTACACATCAGACCGTGCATATTTTCCAGACGAATTTACACATTTTATGATCACTTATGCAATTATATTTATATGACTACTTACTGATGATTATTGTATTTTTTCTTGGCAAATGCCCGGCAAGGTAAGGTTAGCAGGTCGCTTTTCTTGTCGTTACACATCAGACCGTGCACATTTTCCATTTTTTATGTATGTACGATTGTTTTCATGTTTTGTTTGTATGCACTGTGAAATAGTTAAGATATAACACACACCAGTTGACTTTGACATTTTTTGCCCTATGATATCTCAACATCGTGACTGTTTTACATTTTTTTGCTGCTGCATTGTGATATTCTGTGTACATTTTTGCCTTTGAACAATGTCTATGCTTTTGACATATTACGTTTTCTGTCATGTTATGCTGTATGCTTAATTATGTTACCATAAACCAGTCATTATTTAGTGAGTATATGATGTAAATGCAAGACATTAATCTTTGTTCATCATTTTCAGAAAGAAATAACGTGTAAAGGAAATAAATTATACAGAAATGGGGAGTTTCACCTACGGAATAGACGAAAGAAGATACAAAAACCTTATGAGGAAGAGTAAATGGATCAGAATTAACAAGCATTAACAAGAATATACAATACACATCGTAGAATAGCAGTCTTAACTAATTTTTTCTTTCAGAATACGAAGCGATTGATGCAAGCTGTCAGACAGAACTACACATCTTAGTTTTAGTGATGAAATATGCTAGAGATAAGGAATAGTTATGTAATGAGTAATGAAGTGATTTTTTGCAGATGATAATGAATGCTGAAGAATAGTGATGAAGAATATGTTAATATGGATAATGAAGTTTTTCTTTTCAGGTGATGATAATAATGGAGTTATGATAATATAAGTAATGAAGTGATGGATAATGAAGTTTTTTTCTTTACAGATGAGGATAATGTTGAAGTTATGTATTTATGCTATGTAGTTATTTAAGTATTTGTTGCAGTTCGTTTTGACAGAAGGTGTTATATTGGATAGTATAATGACTGAAGGTTTTGGAAAGGACAGCTATGGAACACATTTCACTACCTGTTAATTCGAAGTTCACTACTTTTCAGCATAAAATGCGTTTCTTCTTTCAGCTTAATAATCCATTTTTATATTTTTGCAGGAGAAATTATTTGTGGAATTAATGTGCTATAAGCAGTTGTTCATTAAATCTATGTCATTTATGAATGTGATTAAATATACTCTACTTGTTTCATAACCTTGCTACAGCTGACTCATGACGAATGACGTTACACATTTTCATTTACAGGAACAACACAGAAGCAATTTTTTTCTTTTTCTCTTCTTGATTTCCACTATAATTACCCAAAGCAACGCATTGCTAACAAAAAAAAATGTATTACCAGTTCCAAATAATGCTACCCGTTTAAGAGAGTTCTGAATAATACGGATCAGCTCTGAATAGTATGTCATTTGAATACATAAATACTATGTGCATAATCTCAGTGAATAATACTTTTATTCTACTGTTCTCTGTATAATGTTCTCTGTAAAACGAATGACTTCTGATGATTTGTAATTAGGCAATCAATTTCAATGTTCTCTGTAAAACGAATGACTTCTGATGATTTGTAATTAGGCAATCAATTTCAAGTAATTAGGCAATCAATTTCAATGTTCTCTGTAAAACGAATGAGTTCTGATGATTTGTAATTAGGCAACGAATTTCAATGTAAAACGAATGACTTCTGATGATTTGCAAATAGGCAATCAATTTCAAAGTTCTCTGTAAAACGAATGATTTCTATGATTTATAATTAGGCAATGAGTGCCAATGTTGTCAGTAAAACGCCAATCAATGAACATTATTCTGTAATACTACATACATGGTACAGAAATGTTCAATAACTGGGCAATGAATGCCGCAAACTACTAATGTAATTTTCAGTGAAGACTAGTATGTGACTTAATGTCCTTCACCTTCTGGCCTAACTACCCTGAATTACTGCAATATCCATTTGTCCTGTCTATCCTCATGATCATGGAGCACCATATTTGGTTTTTGCACTAATTCTACGTTGGTGTGCCTTGTAAGAGCGTGGTGTTGACACGACATGCTGTCCACCACCGTGAGCGATGGAGACGTTATTATGGTCCCACTGTTTGGTGTACCTGATGTACTGCCAAAATGATAACATGGAATATTACTACGACATTTCAGTGTCTTGGCTACGCTGATAAACACTTCTGGGAAAAGAACTTCAGATTGTCACACTTGATGTTGTACTTCTGTGGAAAGATATGGACTTTCAGTGCAGCTGCGTGCAACCTAAAGTGCTACAACCATGACGCAATCCTTCCTATTCCTTTCCTAATTCTTGTAAAATGAAAAAGTCATATACAGTGCGTGTGCACTTCCTTCCATTTGTTAATAAGATCAGTTGTCCTGAAATTACTAAAGACTTCTATAGTGCATGTGCACTTTATTACACTCCTTGATTTGTTTGTTTGTCGTAGAAAAATACTAGAGCGTATTACAGTGTGTGTGCACTCTATGCCATTTGTTAATAAGATTTGTACTCATTTTGCGATTTAGTGATATGTTCTGAACTACAGTGCGTGTGCACTTTTGCCATTTGTTAATATGTTTTGTACTTAACTTCAGTGTGTGTGCACTTTATGCCATTTGTACTCATTAAATATACATTTTGTGATTTGATGATATATTCTGAACTAAAGTGTATGTGCATTTTTGTCATTTTGTTAACATGATTTCTACTCATTGTATATATACACTCCTGGAAATTGAAATAAGAACACCGTGAATTCATTGTCCCAGGAAGGGGAAACTTTATTGACACATTCCTGGGGTCAGATACATCACATGATCACACTGACAAAACCACAGGCACATAGACACAGGCAACAGAGCATGCACAAAGTCGGCACTAGTACAGTGTATATCCACCTTTCGCAGCAATGCAGGCTGCTATTCTCCCATGGAGACGATCGTAGAGATGCTGGATGTAGTCCTGTGGAACGGCTTGCCATGCCATTTCCACCTGGCGCCTCAGTTGGACCAGCGTTCGTGCTGGACGTGCAGACCGCGTGAGACGACGCTTCATCCAGTCCCAAACATGCTCAATGGGGGACAGATCCGGAGATCTTGCTGGCCAGGGTAGTTGACTTACACCTTCTAGAGCACGTTGGGTGGCACGGGATACATGCGGACGTGCATTGTCCTGTTGGAACAGCAAGTTCCCTTGCC
Source organism: Schistocerca nitens (assembly GCF_023898315.1). Taxonomy (NCBI): domain Eukaryota; kingdom Metazoa; phylum Arthropoda; class Insecta; order Orthoptera; family Acrididae; genus Schistocerca; species Schistocerca nitens. The sequence goes on along the minus strand of NC_064614.1, from coordinate 320,470,568 downwards.
GGTCTAGGAATGGTAGAACGATGGGTTCGATGACGGTTTGGATGTACCGTGCACTATTCAGTGTCCCCTCGACGATCACCAGTGGTGTACGGCCAGTGTAGGAGATCGCTCCCCACACCATGATGCCGGGTGTTGGCCCTGTGTGCCTCGGTCGTATGCAGTCCTGATTGTGGCGCTCACCTGCACGGCGCCAAACACGCATACGACCATCATTGGCACCAAGGCAGAAGCGACTCTCATCGCTGAAGACGACACGTCTCCATTCGTCCCTCCATTCACGCCTGTCGCGACACCACTGGAGGCGGGCTGCACGATGTTGGGGCGTGAGCGGAAGACGGCCTAACGGTGTGCGGGACCGTAGCCTAGCTTCATGGAGACGGTTGCGAATGGTCCTCGCCGATACCCCAGGAGCAACAGTGTCCCTAATTTGCTGGGAAGTGGCGGTGCGGTCCCCTACGGCACTGCGTAGGATCCTAAGGTCTTGGCGTGCATCCGTGCGTCGCTGCGGTCCGGTCCCAGGTCGACGGGCACGTGCACCTTCCGCCGACCACTGACGACAACATCGATGTACTGTGGAGACCTCACGCCCCACGTGTTGAGCAATTCGGCGGTACGTCCACCCGGCGTCCCGCATGCCCACTATACGCCCTCGCTCAAAGTCCGTCAACTGCACATACGGTTCACGTCCACGCTGTCGCGGCATGCTACCAGTGTTAAAGACTGCGATGGAGCTCCGTATGCCACGGCAAACTGGCTGACACTGACGGCGGCGGTGCACAAATGCTGCGCAGCTAGCGCCATTCGACGGCCAACACCGCGGTTCCTGGTGTGTCCGCTGTGCCGTGCGTGTGATCATTGCTTGTGCAGCCCTCTCGCAGTGTCCAGAGCAAGTATGGTGGGTCTGACACACACCGGTGTCAATGTGTTCTTTTTTCCATTTCCAGGAGTGTATTTTGTCATTACCTGATATGTTCTGTACTACTGTGCGTGTGCACTTTTGCCAATTGTGAATATGTTTTGTATATATTTTGTCTTTGCCTGATATGTTCTGTACTCGGTGCATGTGCACCACATTTAATTCATGTTCTACATCTGAATATTCTGTGAATTGTAAAAGTTAATTAATTAAGAAAAAAATTGTTGCTCATGGCAAGTCCAAATGACTTACCATCGCTGCCAAATTTTTGCCCCCCCCCCCCCCCCCCCCCCTCCAGTGGAGGGTTATGAAACACGTACGTATTCAGTAGCAGCGATGGCGAGGCATGACAGAATCTCTGACCAGAGAGTTATTTATCGTTGCTAGTCTGCGCTTGACCGCGCGAGTGTTCAGTTGCATGTAGGGAGTCGGTAGTTCAAGTGCAGTTGCGAAGTAGTTGTGGTACGTAGCGAGTCGCGAGAGCATGTAGTTAGTCTGTGCTAGTAGCGCGCGAGAGACAGTCGCAGTTGTGTGTGAGGAGTCGGCGGGCGTCGACATGGGTCTCTGGTCAAGATTCGGGACAAGGTATATTTTTTAAATAAGGTAATGAAGCAGCATTGCGCACATATGATAATGTATTGTATATTAACTGTAATTAATTTGTTCAAGAATCGCCCCAATAATAATTTTGTTCTGAAAGCAATTTTTTAAGAAAATAATCATTACAATTGAAACAATATTTCCTTTGCTTTTCCTCCCAAAATCAATTTATCAGGTTGATCATAACGTTAATTTTGTAGGGACTTAATATTTTTGCACATTGTTATTATCATTGAGTTTTATTACTGTGGGAAGCTAACATTTGGCACTATTTGCAATTCCTATTCTATTCTATTCATTTAAAAATAATTGCGGGAAGGTAACATTTGGCTCTATGTCCATTAACATTTGAATAAAGATTAACAAACATTTCTCTCTGGGGAGGTTACACTTGGCTCTATGCCCATTAACATTTAAATATTGTCTTTTACAAATATTCTCCGGGGAGGTTACAACTATTTGGTTTGATGTGTTATTTACAGACTGTGTTGTGGATTTATAATAATGGATACTTATATTTTCTAGTATTTGTTGGTGAATTCTGATTGTTACGCCACTCCTGTGGCATACACGCATCCAAAAAGATATTACACAGCACAAAAAACTGATCGTTGACCACCAAAAAGAACTCAGTTGCAGAACATTATTCAATACACTAAGAGAAGTATCAAACAACACATAGTAAACACACACACACACACACACACACACACACACAAGCGCACACACAGACAGATAGGCAGAGAGAGAGAGAGAGAGAGAGAGAGAGAGAGAAAATAAACACACATCTGAACAAATGCACTGAAGTAACAACCAGAATTCTCCAACAAGTTCGAGAAAATATGAATAAGTAGCCACTGTTATTAATCCACAACACACACTATAAATAGCATGTCATGCGAAATAGTTTTATGACACAAAAAGTCACGATATTTTACTGACTACCGCAGGTCGCTCGAATTATAAAAGTAACAAAAACTGCACATTTAGTAGTAATAGTAATCAATTACAGCTCAAAGCATCACAACTGAAGCAGTGGTAACAGACAAATGCGACATACGTCAGATTTCTTTCCCAAATGTTTTGTTTTGAGGTTATATTCTAGGTACAAATTCAGTGTCGCAGATGACCTGCTGATTTAATATAGACTTGTGGCTGAATTAGTTTGAGAGCCACTGGGCACACGCAGTGTTAAAAAAAAGCAAAGACCGATTGGAATAGGCTATCTAAACAACTGCAACAACAACGAAACAAGAACTGATGTCAACACATTTCCAATGTACACAAAAAATTGTATTTTACCGAAGATGCTACAACTGTGGTGAGACCTGTTTGGAAAATACCACAAAATTGTGTTCTTGCAAGAAGGCGGACCTTTTTAATTCATTATTATTTTCCACAAAAAAAGGGAGCACAGCTCGAATTAGATTATGATAAAGATTTCACATGCTTCAAATATTTTGTCTAATGGACGCGCTGAATATAATGCACATCCCTAATCAATGATATCAATGATAACTGTTTCCTGACTCTTGGAATACAGATCTTTAGGCAACTTTACACGGTAGTAACGAATTTCGTTCTATTCCTGTGGCGAATGTTACCAATGCAAAAAAGAAGAATACTGTTGGTACTACACTATTCGACATACCACTGGGAAGTTCGTTCTGATTTTAAATTCACTGCACTATTATCAGAGCTGCTGTCCAGTTTCACTAGGTACTACTGTTTTCTTCCTGTGTGAGTGGGATAGCCGTGCTAGCATTAATTACGAGGGAGTGCTGAAAAGTAATGCCTTCGAATTTTTTATGTCTAAACTATGAAAGCTTTTTAAATAAAACGGACTTCATTATAGTTCTTCATCTTTATTCTTCGTGCCTACAAATTTATTTATCAACTTAGTCACCCTGCAACAAACACAATTTGCCTGTGAAATACCAGTTTGTTGATACCGTCAACGTACTTTCTTGACTGAGTCTGAACCTCACTTCTGCTGGCACCGTTTCATTATTATCAGAGCAAAGTCCTCGAATGTGTTCTTTTAAGTTTTGGAAATAGGATGGAAAACGGATGGGGCCAATCGGTACTGTGTGGAGGATGATCGATGACAATGAACCCATAACGTCGCATTGTTGCAGATGTCGCAGCGCTCGCGTGTGGTCTGGCGTTGTTACGCTGAGGAAGTGGGTGCTCCGTGTGTGGACGGGCTCTTCAAATTTTAAATTTTATTACAGCACGCTGTTCCTCACGCACCGGCATAGTTACGCCACACACCAACACGTTACACGCTACAATTCACATCCCTCTAGCGGCAGAGGGATGCAAATAATTATGTAGATATGAATGTTATAATGTTTGTTTCATTTAAAAGCCTTTAAGAGTATTCTCACAAAAACTTCGGAGGCATTACTTTTCAGCAGGTCCTCGTAGTATATATCATTCGTAGAAAAGTTGGCCAAAGGGACACTGATGTCAATCTTGGAATGAAAAATCTTGTAGATGAAGTACTGGGCGAGCTAAACAATGTTTTTCTTTCGGCGCTATATATAAAACTGGGACTTGTGAAAAATTTTGTGAAACTATGAAGTGTAAATGAGTCTGCTTTCACTTTCTTGTCCAAAGTTCCCCAAGCACTGTTTTCGAAAACGTAAAAGCATACCTGTATGTGAACTAAGTTTTGTAGCTCCGTCATAAGTTGCAATGAGAAGTATCTTCTTTTATTTCTTGTTGGTGACTTGTTTCGTACATCTGTGTCCATTTACAAACGATCCGTATTGTGTGACAATACAGGCAATAGCCTATGTATAAAAACTGCGTCTGCAGTCGTTATTAAAGCGACACTATGACCGACTCAACAACATTAAACGGATCGCATAGGACGCATGTATTGTCACACTTAAGATACGGATGGTTTGAAAATGGACACAGGTGTACGGAACTAGTCACCATCAAGAAATAAAAGAAGATACTTCTCATTGCAACTTATGTCGGAGCTACAACCATTTATTTCAATTACAAAACAAGTTGCGAACCACTTTTTCACCTGCAGGATGCTGCAAGTTCGCAAATGTGTTTATCGGTTCGCAGACCTGAGAATTTTTGAAAGACTGTTAGTTTGAATACGTGCTAAAGGGTAAGCAGAAAACAGTACAGACATCTTGTAATGTTTCGAATAATTTTCTCGTGAACTATAAAGCAGAAAATTTTAAAAAACGTGTGCACGATGTGGCGCTATTTTATGAACAGCTTCGTAACATCTCATTTTGGCAGTGACGTACACTTTCTCCTGCCAGTTTCTGAGGATAAGAGCGATGAAACTGGTGAGGGGTTTCACCTGAATATTTCAGGGTGCTGCTATGTTACGTGATTATTATTGGATCGTGATAACGGACGCTCCTCCAACACATTACCAGAGGGAAGTCAAAAATGGACACTTTTCATATACGGTATTTAATATTTTTTCAAAAAAAAATGGTTCAAATGGCTCTGAGCACTATGGGACTTAACTTCTGAGGTCATCAGTCACCTAGAACTTAGAACTACTTAAACCTAACTAACCTAAGGACATCACACACATCCGTGCCCGAGGCAGGATTCGAACCTGCGACCGTAGCGGTCGCGCGGTTCCAGATTGAAGCGCCTAGAACCGCTCGGCCACTGCGACCGGCACATTTTTTCACTTTTTCTTGTAAGATAAATGTCAGTATTGGAACAAAGCACCTGGCGAGGACGGAGTTGCTGCAGAACTCCTGAAAGAACTCATCGAAAAACCTTAAAGACTGGACGACTGCAGTGATACACCCACTATGTAGGAGGAGACAGAGCGGATGTTAATAATTATAAAAAGATTTCTTCCTACCCCACACAAATTGTCAGTGTCTTCTGAATCGAGCGCAACAACAACTCGAATGCAAACTTGCCAATTATCCAGAAGGTTTCAGACCGAACAGATCGTGCCCAGAACAGTTCTGAAACTTATTCTAAGGCATCGAAAAAATTACAATGCGTAATTAGATCGTGCCTTCGTGTATTTTAAAAAGGCTTATGACTCAGTGGACCTGAAGTCTCTTTTCCATATTCTGAAAGAGCAAGGTCTGGATCCCAAAATCGCAGCAGTTATTAGTGACAAAGTAAACGGTACAAAATCTAAGGCAAAATATTTTGAAAATAAAACAGGAGCTAAACGAGGTTATGAACTCTCTCTCTCTCTCTCTCTCTCTCTCTCTATTACTTTTCAGCTGTATCTTAGGAATAGTAATCCATGAGTGGGAGAAATGACAATCAGACTTAAAATTGACGAACGGATCAAATTAGAAAGAAACTAGATATGGCTAGACTGCTTAGCTTTTGCAGATGACATAGCGATTCTGTCAAGGATGTTCAAACAGCACGAAAGGGCCAGCAACGACCTGGTACCTAAAACCAAAATGCAAAAATCGAGATAATTTCTCACTATTTCTCCACGCATAGCTACGAAACAGGGAGCATTTTGGAATATCTTCCGCATCACCAAGTAGACCGGCCGCTGAATATTTTACGTGTCTACGAACAGGTTGACTTATCGCTCACTACTTCGCCACACACACTTGCCTTTGTCTCGTCGTCGTTGCTCGTCCCACGAATACGGCTACACATTACTGCAGCCTGACGGGGACATCGCCCTCCGCTTGACTTCTGACTGTTGCGATGACGAATGTGTCCTGTGAGAGAACTTTGTGCGCCACGAGTTACCCTGCAAGTTGTTCCGCAGGCAGCTTTTGTGGACAGCATCGGCTGCGCTGAACAACTAAAAGTTCTCCTTCATGCCTGTTTATGTGACAGCTCAGGACTCAGACGGGGAGAAGCGGATTCCCGACGCACGTTAACAGCGACGTGAGCCTGACAAAACACTGTCGGTAGCAGGGGCAGAGCACGGACTATTGTTATTATCACATTACGTGCACCATCCCGGAGCAAAAAGAGAGAACAATCTTGACAGAAATATTTATCTTTTTTTCCTTTCTGTTTTTCGAACGGGACATCGAGTTCACAAAAGAAGACATTTTATGACTAAAATATAAACTTGATAGCTATATCAATAACGGCTTTTGTTTATCGGCCTGGAATCGCCAAATGTTATCACATATGACCAGTTTCGTTTTTACAAACACTCCTGTCTCATATCTATATTTGTTATAAAGTAATTTGTCAGTTTAGGGGCTAAGTACAAACTACATGGCAAAAGAAATTGAGGTGTTTTTCCAGATACAGTTAAAGAATACGAATTTTGTGTTTCACGAACGTCACTTATTATCAAGTAAATGTATTATTTTCTATTTTAGATGGCCAAACAAATTCGGTAATCGGCGAGTTCTGTTTTGATACAGTACGAAGTTGCTGTATTTCCTACACACGTAGAGTAGTTGCAGTACTGAGTACGAAGCCATGTCTGGAAACGAACAGTGTCTGTGGCACAGGACAAAATTTTTAAATAAATCATTCTAGCCTGTGACTATGTTAACTGACCAGCGGCTAGCACAGGAAGTTGTTACCATTTTATATATTACGGATCAAACGAAGTTACCACTGATCGGAGATGGATGAAACGGTGCCGACCGCGGTGGTCTAGCGGTTCTGGCGCTGCAGTCCGGAACCGCGGGACTGCTACGGTCGCAGGTTCGAATCCTGCCTCGGGCATGGGTGTGTGTGATGTCCTTACGTTAGTTAGGTTTAAGTAGTTCTAAGTTCTAGGGGACTTATGACCTAAGATGTTGAGTCCCATAGTGCTCAGAGCCATTTGAACTATTTTTTTGATGAAACGGTTATTGGGCAATACCAATCATCGTGGTCAATGGTATTCTTCCATATCACATTGAAAGTTGCCTGTGATGTATGTCAACTGTCGCTTCTCATATTTTCCGCTCCTGCTAACTAGCGAACAATTTTGCAAAGATGATTTGTGCCCACTAATGGATGTCTGCGACTTTACTCAGTCGAGATGGGGCCTTCAAGCTGAATGTCTCGGCCAATAGGAATTCAGCGCGGCTACAATGTCACATACCTGTTCCACACTGCAGCTCGTCAATGAGAGGAATGAGGATTTCTTTTCTCAAACGCGAAAGGAATGCTGTAAATCGTTTTCATCAAGACACTGCACATGTTGACTGCCGCATCGCAAGTCGTCTCAACTACCCCTCAAGATCATTGCATCCGCTTATCTTTTTAAACTTCACATAGTTTCGAAGGAAAGAAACCAAAAATTTTTAGCAACAGCATTATACTCTTCAGCACAAGTGTTTTGTTTCTTGATACACGTAATCATGTAATAAACGTAAAACGCATAAACGGCCCTCCTACCATAATGAAGACCATTTTACGTGAATTTTTAAGTTAATGACCTCCGTCAAATATGGTAAAAACTTATTTCTGCATGAGTTTGGAAGGATTTAGCATCCTGGCGACGATGAGGTCTTTCAGTTTTCTGAATGGTTTAATGGAGTGCATCTCCTGTGTCGCCGGCCGCGGTGGTGTAGCGGTTCTAGGCGCGCAGTCCGGAACCGCGCGACTGCTACGGTCGCAGGTTCGAATCCTGCCTCGGGCATGGATGAGTGTGATGTCCTTAGGTTAGTTAGGTTTAAGTAGTTCTAAGTTCTAGGGGACTGATGACCACAGATGTTAAGTCCCATAGTGCTCAGAACCATTTTTTTTTCTCCTGTGTCAGCCTTTTCATCTCAGAGTCAGACTTGCAGTCTACTTCCTCAATTATTTGCTGGACGTATCCCAGTCTCTGTCTTTCTCTACAGTTTTTACCCTCTATAACTAACTGCGGTGCCATGCAAGTTATCCCCTGATGTCTTAACAGATGTTCAGCAATCCTGTCCCTTCTTCTTTTCAGTGTTTTCCATATATTCACTTCCTCGCCGATTCTGTAGGGAACCTCCTCACTACTTACCCTATCAGTTTACCTAATTTTCAACATTTTTGTGGCGTCCTGCCCGCTCTTCGCTTATAGGGTGCTAAAGGATGCTGCGTTCTCCGATAGCTATTCAACAATTCAAGCAAATCACATGAATAGTTTTTATTACAATAAAGAAGATTGACAGTACTTAACTTTGAATCTACAACGGTGTCGCAAGCGATGGGCGACAAGCAAACAGTCAATGTCTTTTGCTATAGACAAAGTCCCTACAAGCAATGGATGTCGATCACTAATAACTGCTCTCGTAGCGCTCTCTGCTAGACCGGGTGTAGTACTGTGCGGCCGACGCTGACAGGAGCGGCGCTTATATTCTCTTCTTGTAGAGGCCGCTCCTGTCGTAGTGCGGTCCTAGTCAGCGGGCTATTGGTTGACGTCGTTCAAAAATGGTTCCAATGGCTCTGAGCACTATGGGACTTAACATCTATGGTCATCAGTCCCCTAGAACTTAGAACTACTTAAACCTAACTAACCTAAGGACAGCACACAACACCCAGCCATCACGAGGCAGAGAAAATCCCTGTACCCGTCGGGAATCGAACCCGGGAACCCGGGCGTGGGAAGCGAGAACGCCACCGCACGACCACGAGATGCGGGCTTTTTTATAGTACTGTATAGGTAAAATAGTACATTATTTAATTACATCAATGTCTCTTTACTAGTGTAAAAGGCATTACAGTTGCGTAAATGAATATATGATCCTTTCCAAACATAGGACATCATCGTTAAATGTTACGATATATCATAGCATCTTTGAGACTCATATGTTTGTAAGCTCTTTGTATGTATCAAAACATGTTGTGCGTGTTAGAAATCTTCTCAGTGACAAATCTAAAGCGTTCAGTGAGAAAAATTTATGTGTGCAACAATAAGAACGCAGTGGGAATGTATTCACATCTGTTGGACGAATGTTATGAAAACAAAAACTCCAAACCGACATTTCACGTAAGTCACGTGCAACGAACATCTGTAACGCAACCATCTGTGTGTGGCATGTTTATAATTATGTATTATTTATATTTTAGGACAATTAATCTGTAAAAAGCACGCCACATGTCATAAAGAAAGCGTGTAAACCGTCTGAGGATGAATCACAACGATTCGAAACCGGTAACGGTACCCTTTGAATAAAGGAACTGAAAGTAAATTTGTGGCTGGTTGCTGTCCCAACACCATCAACAGCAACCTTTATTGATAATGGATAATTTTATTAAAAAAGAGCACAATGTGGTACGTCACAGGAAAGCTCCCTGTTTTTATACAACAGTCTACCTTACTGAACTCCACCTTCTTCATCTTTATTTTCAGATCTCCGTGGTATTAGGCCACTGAGTAGGCCGGCAGACCTCATTGTTCGGAAAAGGAAACCGATCAGAACTGTGCAGTTTTAATTGCAAAATATTGCATACAGCCTACAAATGATCGGAGTAAATATCTCATCTGGATTCAGGACTTAATTGAAAAGTAATTAACGAACGGACACTAATTATGTCCGATCGTTAGTGTCCGAACAATCCGCCGCCAACTTCCCCTACTTTTATTTGAATGCGTGGTGCCTGTTCCTTCGAAAGAACAGGCGCCACGCAGATCCCGCAGTTGTGAAACACTATTATGTAAACTGAAGAGGGATCACTGCTGTCAGCTGCAGCGGGACATAATGGACAGCGACAGCGGATAGGTGCCGCTCGTGGGAGTGTTGATCGGCCGTGAGGCGTACCAAGATAGTCGGTGCAGTTGCGATAACGCTGTGTCCCGGATGGCACAATGGTTATCGCACCTGTCTGGTGATCAGGGGATTCCAGGTTCGTATCCTGGTCCAGTACACATTTTCACTCGTCACCGCTGATTCCGCTTAATGTCCCGCTCCAACTGACAGAAGGAGAAAACAGCATAAATGATTAGAAGACAAGATAACGGCTTGAATTAATAACGGGGCCGACACAACAAGTTAGATACAACTCACCTTCATCGAACAAATAAAGTCACAACTACAACACTTACATCCGCTCTGCTCGAGCTCCAAATGACGAAGGATGACAGTACAAGAAGGAGATAAAAGAAAAGCGCTCTTTCATTTATTTATTTTCAGTGGCTTTTCATTCATCACTTTTACATCTTATGGAAGTTTCGGCAAGTTAAATGCAATCTTTGAACATTTAACAAAATCGCAAAATGGTTCAAATGGCTCTGAGCACTATGGGACTCAACATCTTAGGTCATCAGTCCCCTAGAACTTAGAACTACTTAAACCTAACTAACCTAAGGACATCACACACAGCCATGCCCGAGGCAGGATTCGAACCTGCGACCGTAGCAGTCCCGCGGTTCCGGACTGCAGCGCCAGAACCGCACGGCCACCGCGGCCGGCAACAAAATCGCAGATTCTTTATCATTAGAATATAATTTTCTATTTTTACACATCGTTACGATATAAATTATGAGGATAAAAATTAGACCAAAAGACAGTCCGCAGCTCGTGGTCGTGCGGTAGCGTTCTCGCTTCCCGCGCCCGGGTTCCCGGGTTCGATTCCCGGCGGGTCAGTGATTTTCTCTACCTCGTGATGACTGGGTGTTGTGTGATGTCCTTAGGTTAGTTAGGTTTAAGTAGTTCTAAGTTCTAGGGGACTGATGACCATAGATGTTAAGTCCCATAGTGCTCAGAGCCATTTGAACCAAAAGACAATGAAACGTTTTGCGCTGTGTAATCCCGTTATTTCACCCAGAATTTCGCAGAGCAACTCAGACCCAGGTACTTTGAAAGCCCCCGACCGATGGCCCCTGCTGTAGTAGGACTCGAACCGCCGTTACGTTATCGCGGCTCAGGCGTGGCGCAACTTTGCGTATCGCCGGTCCTGGCCGAGAGGCATCAGACTGCTGAATAGGGGACAGTAAGAACTTCCCCGCACCAATACGATTCATATTGGCAGGGACTGTGGGGGCACGACTAGGATGTAAACAGGAAGATGAAACACTCAGCCGTTTCCCAGAAAATCGAGTTTCAAAAATTGGAGCCGCGGTCTTTTATGAAACCAACAGAACTGCAGGGACGTATTCCTGACTGGAAATGGAGGAAAAAAGGTTCTATGAAAATGAGTCCGGAAAAAGACGGTGTGCGTGCAACGACAACAAATCGACCCAACAAAGTACGGAGCTGAATCACATCCTTGTCACAACAGATGTTCAAAGTGGTCTCCATGGGATGGAATACTGTAGTTCACACGCCTTGTCGTGGATTGCCGCAGTCTTTCGCACGTTCCGGCCTCTCTCCGATTAGCGTCAGTGTTGAAGGGTGTGCACGTCAAGAAATTGTTCCGCATACACAACGACGAAAATACAGGTAATTTGTGTCCTATGATCTAACACACCACGCAACAGGGCCTCCGCGTCCTATCCAGCGTCCCGAAAAAGATGTTGTTGACGTGTCGGTGAACAGTAATGCTTCCTTCCTCCATCCAGGCGTTGTGGAATAATAACTGATCGAAGTATGTGGTCGCCAGGAATCCCTGGTGAACCTATGCTGATGAGACGCTTCAACCATTCACCGAGGATTGTCTGTAGCTCACAGATGACGATAATGCACATTCCTGATTCCGATTCTGTAGAGGTTGCTTCGTTGGCAAAGTGGACTAACGACAGGAATCCCATAATTATGATGGTCTGGTGCAAAAACCAAAATACTTCCTGTAGAGGGAAATCCACTGCTGATAATCCTTGCGCTGATTGGATGATCCCAAATGAATACACATAACCTTACTTTGGCCTACACCATGTTAGCTGGCCATTTGCCTGGAGCTTGTACTAGCTTTCGTCTCAGTATGCTGTAGAACCCGGTCCTCCAAATATGGTGTTCGCGGAGTCCACCGCCTCCCTGCAGGATCGCCTGTCTGAAGGGACCCACGATCACACAAACTCCCAAAAAGGGCTTCAAATGTTGTGTGGTGTGGTTGGTGTTTGTGAGGGTTCTTGTTTTCGTATATCCTTGCTGCCTCTCGATCGTCTCTATCTGCTTGGCCGTACACGAACACCATCTCATATTGCTCCTACCCGATCAAAAAATGGTTCAAATGGCTCTGAGCACTATGAGACTTAACATCTTAGGTCATCAGTCCCCTAGAACTTAGAACTACTTAAACCTAACTAACCTAAGGACATCATACACATCCATGCACGAGGCAAGATTCGAACCTGCGACCGTAGCAGTCACGCAGTTCCAGAATGTAGCGCCTAGAACCGCTCGGCCACCCCGGCCGGCTGTTGTGGGTGTCCGGATACTTTTGATCACCTAGTGTATTTTGTAGTGATCGGTTCTAACTTCGTTCCACCTCTTTTATATAACGAATGTTCCGGACGGAAGCGCCTAGAACCGCACGGCCACCGCGGCCGGCCTACCCGATCAAATGGCTTCAAATGGCTCTGAGCACTATGCGACTTAACTTCTGAGGTCATCAGTCGCCTAGAATGTAGAACTACTTAAACCTAACTAACCTAAGGACGTCACACACATCCATGCCCGAAGCAGGATTCGATCCTGCGACCGTAGCGGTCGCTCGGTTCCAGACTGTAGCGCCTAGAACCGCACGGCCACTCCGGCCGGCCCTACCAGATCATTCTGCTGCTTACAGTATGCTCTGTTAAATCACACAGCTCGCAACACATAAAGAACACATGGCACGTGCTCAGAGAAACTTCCATTCGTCAGCGCCATCTACCCTTGGCAACGATGCATTTCCGGTCAGCGGTGGTCTCGCGGTTCTAGGCGCGCAGTCCGGAACCGTGCGACTGCTACGGTCGCAGGTTCGAATCCTGTCTCGGGCATGGATGTTTGTGATGTCCTTAGGTTAGTTAGGTTTAAGTAGTTCTAAGTTCTAGGGGACTTATGACCACAGCAGTTGAGTCCCATAGTGCTCAGAGCCATTTGAACCATTTCCGGTCACATGTTCAAAGGCCCTTTCCGGCCAGGAATCCGTCCCTGCAGTTTTTCGGTATTATTTGTATTCCTCTTGTATACTTTTTCGGCTCGCTGGTATTCAACGTATTCGTAGACGAGCGAGTAAGCGCTTCGTTTCATCAGTGCGAGGTGTCTGGCTCGAATCTCGCTGCTGGCAATTTTTTTTCATTCCCACGTAGTTCTAACAAAAGGTTAACCATGACTGTGCTAATTATCACTATTTAATGATTCATTTATTATTTTTATTATCTCCATCCTGAAAAAAACATAATTTTTTTCGTAAGGGGATTGGAAATCAGCTGGCCGTTGTGGCCGAGCGGTTCTAGGCGCTCAGTCCGGAACCGCGCGACTGCTACGGTCGCAGGTTCGAATCCTGCCTCGGGAATGGATGTGTGTGATGTCCTTAGGTTAGTTAGGTTTAACTAGTTCTAAGTTCTAGGGGACTAATGACCTTAGAAGTTGAGTCCCATAGTGCTCAGAGCCATTTGAACCAACCTCAGATGTTAAGACCCATAGTGTTCAGAGCCATTTGATTTGATTAGAAATCAGAAAAGGATACAAGAGAAATTTCAATGAAATCAACATACGTTACTTATGCTGTGACATGTGCGTGTAACCTGTAAACGACTGCACTTATCAGTATTGTACTGATAGTGAAGACACAGAAAACGATATACTGAATAGATGCAAAGAACGCCGAATACGGTTGTAATAACATCCTGCTTCCAAAATTTTAGAAAGAAATCCGATTTTTCAGGGCAAAGACAATGAAAGTAATAAATGCTTCATTAGACATTTATAAGTTGCATAATGAAACCATGGTTAGAATTACGTAAGAAGGAAAAAAATTACCAGCAGCGAGATTCAATCCAAAGACCTCGGGCTTATGAAACTAAGCGCTTACTCGCTCGGCTGCGAGCGCCTTCAACGCTAGTGACAATACAAAGCATTCGCCTGAAGTTTTCAGACTCCGTTTTCTCGAGAATGTGTGAGAGTTGCATCTTCCTGTTTACATATCTGACGTTCCAGTTGTGCCTACATACCCTGTCAGCATCGATGAAATCGGCGCGGGCAAGTTGGTACGATCCATTTGTGATATTGTGATACTGAGTGCCGCCCGGCCTTGGCACGAGAGGGGCCCAGGCGTCCAGCGAGCGGCGGCGGCTAGCACTGGCAAGTGCCCAGTGGCTCGCTGGCTAGGAGGGGCTGAGTTCGACCCTCGGTCCATTCTGCAATGGCTGGGCCCTCTTGGCAGGCGGTCCTGTGAGGATGGCGGCAGGCTGACAGAACGACGGTTGACTACATGTGACTCGCAACGTCGACGAATCTGCTGAGGATGCGAATAGTTTCATCTACTGGCACATTCGTAAATAGTGACTTCACGTCAAAGCTGACCATGATGTCCGTAGGTAAAATTGTTTTTCCCTTTAGGCGTTCTATAAAGTACGTCGAGTTCTTCACATAAGAGTCCATCTTGCCAACTAGGCGTCTTAATTTGCAGGCTAGATACTTTGCCAGATTGTAAGTAGGCGAATTGATTCCATTCACTATTGGCCTCAAAGGATAATTTTTCTTGTGTATCTTTGGAACACCGTAAATTCTAGGAGAGACTGGTACCCTGGGAATAAGACCCTTGGCTATGTCAGCGCCAATTTTCGAGTCCTTAGTCGCGGCCTGCGTCTTTCAAATTATCTGGCCAAGCAGCCCGTTATGACGAAACGCAAAATGAGAGAGGCCATAGAAGTACTTAAACACCATAATAACATGAACAGGGAGGATGGACTCAGGCTTGCCCCATCTTGGCTGACAGCAATCAGAGCCCAGCAGATCGTGCTGTCAACACGAGGCACGAGCACTGCTGAGGTTTGTGTCAAGCATCAGTAGAGTTTTACCGTATTATAACTGTATTTTTTATTGTGACGTGTGACTATATTGAACGTGCAGCTACTCACAAGAGGTTCAGTGTGGGTTTGTTATTATAGTATGGCAGCGAAACTTGGTAGATATTCTAATGTGTTAATGCGGAACCGATTTGTGCTCGAAAAATAAGTTCCAATTTTGGCTTCCAGGTGCAAACCTGGCGCTGTGAAAGCAAGAAAGACGTATAGAATTTTTTCCATATATTACTGATTGGGAATGGGGTGTGGACAGAAAATGGTAAACAAGTTAGAGTGGCAATATGCTGATATTATTATTAACTCCCGCTTTATTCAATATGAGCACCGGATATATCGATGATATGCTATACAGCGCCAGATTTGTACCTGGTGGCCAAAACTGGAACTAATTTATTCCAGAGTAAATCGATTCTACATTAACGCATTATCATATCTGCCAAGTTTTACTGCCGTACAATAATTACACCCCACACTGGATCTCTGCGAGTAGCTGCTCTTCAATTATAACCACTCAGACGAAGAATGAGGAACAGCCCAACATTTGAAACTTGCGTGAGTCGTGCTTCGGTAGCTCAGTTGGTAGAGCACTTGCCCGCGCAAGGCAAAGGTCCCGAGTTCGAGTCTCGGTCGGGCACACAGTTTTAATCTGCCAGGAAGTTTCATATCAGCGCACACTCCGCTGCAGAGTGAAAATCTCATTCTTGAGCCCAACATTTGTCTCAACGAGCCTCCACGTCTCTCGGTTAGTGTGCCGACATATTGCGTCACTCAGCCGCGGCAGAAAAGCCGAGCGAATAGAGTTGCGGATGCGACACCGCATCCCCATGAGGGCGCTCTTAGCGATAGTGCCGCAACACCAGCGCTGGTGCGAGTCTGTGTGCGAGCCCAGCTGGACACGTCGTGCAGAACTGGGAGTAAAACTTCGTCCGAACAGGTCTCGGAAGACCCTACTGACCGCCCGCCGTGACATCCTGAGCCTAGAGGCGACACTGGATGCGTATATGGAGGGGCACACCGATCTAGAACTGGAAGTACGACCGATCGAATAACGTCAGAGGGAACACTGCAGAACCACCGAGCAGCCGGACAGGACGGATTTGATGGGACGCCTGGATAGACTTGTTCTAACCCGTGGCCGATAAGAGGAGTGTGCTGTGCGAGCAGTGGAAGTACCGCACGCCCAGTGCTGTTCGTTTCGGTCACGGTTGCAGCGGCCCTCTTCTGGGTCTAATGGTGCGTTATAGCTCTGCAGTGTCCTTTATATTTTGTTGTTAATGTTCACTGTGCATGCCATTACGTCATAATTTAAAAAAAAAATAGTTTGTCTCGTTGGTCACTTGTGGAAGAAGGAGAGGGAACTTTTTTTAATAGGTTATGCGGTGGAGGGAGAATGTAACCTCTGTTGTCTATTGGCTCTTGTGTTATGTGCCATGACTGGTGGTCACCGTCGAATGGGAAGTTGGCTGCTGTTTACCAACTGCTGGACGTCGGCCGCGCGGCGGCAGTTACTCGCCGATAGTGCTCGTGCCTCGTGTTGACAGCGCGGTCTGCTGGGCTCTGATTGCTGGCAGCCAAGATGGGGCAAGCCTGAGTCCATCCTCCCTGTTCATGTTATTAGGGTGTTTAAGTACTTCTATGGCCTCTCTCATTTTGCGTTTCGTCATAACGGGCTGCTTGGCCAGATAATTTGAAAGACGCAGGCCGCGACTAAGGACTCGAAAATTGGCGCTGACATAGCCAAGGGTCTTATTCCCAGGGTACCAGTCTCTCCTAGAATTTACGGTGTTCCAAAGATACACAAGAAAAATTATCCTTTGAGGCCAATAGTGAATGGGATCAATTCGCCTACTTACAATCTGGCAAAGTATCTAGCCTGCAAATTAAGACGTCTACTTGGCAAGATGGACTCTTATGTGAAGAACTCGACGTACTTTATAGAACGCCTAAAGGGAAAAACAATTTTACCTACGGACATCATGGTCAGCTTTGACGTGAAGTCACTATTTACGAATGTGCCAGTAGATGAAACTATTCGCATCCTTCAGGAGCATGTCCCGCCAGACATATGCGACATGGCTGGGTTGTGCCTGACTTCAACGTACTTCTAATGGCAAGGAAAAGAGTAAACAGACGGCGTAGTAATGGGGTCTCCCCTATCTCCGCTGGCAGCGGACATATTCACGAAAGTCTTTCAAGCAACGGCCCTCGGTTGAGCTTCTTTACGCCCACATTGCTTGTTCAGATACGTGGACGACACGTTGGCTACATGGCCTCATGGTGAAACGGAGCTACACAAGTTTCACGAATATTTGAACAACATGCGCAGGAAGATAAAGTTCACGCTCGAAGTAGAGGAGAATGATGCAATTCCATTTCTAGACGCGGAAGTATACAGGAGAAAGGAGAGCACACTGGGGCACAGAGTATATCGCAAGTCTACACATACAGACATGTATCTGCACGCCCAATCCTACCACCACCCAATGCAGAAGAACTCTGTCATCCGTTCTTTGGCAATCCGTGCGCAGCGCCTAAGTGATGCTCAAAACTTTGCACCTGAGCTTAAAAGGCTATGAGCAACGTTTCTAGCCAATGGCTACAGCCATAAGTCTATCCACACAGCCTTGTCGATGAACACAAGTAAGAAAGATGTGGAAGAAATAGACAAACTGCAGCCAACAGTGCGCTTACCTTATGTGGAAAATGTTTCTGACCGAATAGGCAAACACCTTCGCCGGGTTGCGGTACAGCCTGTCTTTATAGTGGTCGTAGGATCCAAGACGTGCTGGGCTCCACTAAGGACAAGGTGGATGCATTACACACTGCAGACGTTTACAAGGTAGAATGCGAAAGTGGAGAGGCATACATCGGCGAGAGAATAGCAACGCGCATTCGGGACCACGAGCGCTATATTCGTCTAGGGCAACACAACAAATCTGTAGTGGCAGAACATCAGCAAGACTGTGGAAAAGAAATAAAATTTAGCGAAGCCTGTGTGTTGGCCATGCAGCCGGTTAAGACAAAACACAAAATCAGAGAGGCCATCGAAATACTTAAACACCCTAATAACATGAACAGGGAGGATGGACTCAGGCTTGCCCCATCTTGGCTGCCAGCAATCAGAGCCCAGCAGACCGTGCTATCAACACGAGGCACTATCACTACCGACGAGTAACTGCCGCCGCGCGGCCGACGTCCAGCATTTGGTAAACAGCAGCCAACTTCTCATTCGACGGTGACCACCAGTCATGGCACGTAACACAAGAGCCAATAGACAACAGAGGTTACATTCTCCCTCCACCGCAATACCCTATTAAAAAAGTTCCCTCTCCTTCTTCCTTAAGTGACTAACGAAACTAACTACCTTTTTAAAATTATGACGTAATGGCATGCGCAGTGAACAGTAACAACAAAATATAAAGGGCACTGCATAGCTAGAACGCACCATTAGACCCAGAAGAAGGCCGCTGCAACCGTGGCCGAAACGTTCTTTTTTTCTCCAGCAGCAGTAGTTTTATACATTATGACGCGGTACCATACCCAGAAAACTTTTATGTCAATCTAATGAGCACATAATTTGGAATGAGAGTAAACAGAAGCAAGAGGAAACTAATGAGATGTAGCAGAAGTAAGACAGCGAGAAACTTAACATCAGAATTAGAGATCACAAAGTAGACGAAGATAAGGAATTCTACTACCTAGGCTGCAAAATAACTCATGATGGACGGAGCAAACAGGACATGACAAAAAGGGCATTCCTGGTTAAAAGAAGTCTACTAGTTTGAAACATAGGTTTCAATTTGAGGAAGAAACTTCTGAGAATGTGAGTTTGGAAAACGCTTGTATGGTAGTGAAACCTGGACTGTGGGGAAACCAAACCAAGATAATCGAAGCCTTTGACATGTGGTACTATAGAAAAAAGTTGAAAATTAGGTGGACTGATAAGGCAAGGAATGTGGATGTTCTACGAAGAATCGGCGAAGAAATGAACATTTGGAAAAAAAAAACTGACAAGAAGAAGGGACAAGATGATAGGGTATCTTTTAAGAATGAGGAAATAACTTGCATGGTACTACAGGGAGCTGTAGAGGGTAAAAGCTGTAGAGGAAGACAAGGATTGGAATACACCCAGCAAACAGAGGACGTAGGTTGCAAGTAATACTCTGATATGAAAAGGTTGACACAGGAAAGGAATTTGTGGTGGGCCACACTGTATCAAACCCAATCAGAAGACTGGCGAGAGAAAAAAAAAACACGGTTATCGAAAAGAGCAGTCAATGTCAGTGGCGTATACGTAGGTTCTTACTCTGTGCAATGATGGATATACACTGAAGAGCCAATGTCGTGTAGCGGCCCCGCGAGCACGCAGAAGTGCCACAATACGTAGTGGCGTGGACTCGCCTAATGTCTGAAGTAGTGCTGAAGGAATTGACACCATGAATCCAGCAGGACTGTCCATAAATACGAGGGGGTGGAGATTTCTTCTGAACAGCGCGTTGCATGGCATCCCAGATATGCTCAATAATGTTCACCTCTGGGTAATTCGGTGGCCAGCAGAAATGTTTAACTCAGAACAGTGTTCCTGGAGCCACTCTGTAGCAATTCTAGACGTGTGGTGTGTCGCATTGTCCTTCTGGAATTGCCCAAGTCCGTCGGAATGCACAACGGACATGAATGGATGCAGGTGATCAGACAGGATGCTTACGTACGTGTCACCTGTCAGAGACGTATCTAGACGTACCAGTGGTCCCGTATCACTCCAACAGCACACGCCCCACACCATGACAGAGCCTTCACCAGCTTGGAAAGTCCCCTGCTGACACGTAGGGTCCATGGATTCATGATGTTTTTTCCATACCCTTACTCGCCCCATCCGCTCTATACAATTTGATACGAGACTCGTACAACCAGGCGGTGTTGATGGGCCCAGGCGAGGCGTAAGGCTTTGTGTCGTGAAGTCATCATGAGTAGGCCTTCGGCTACGAAAGGCAATATCGGTGATGTTTCACTGAATGGTTCGCACGCTGATGCTTGTTGATGTCCCAGCATTGAAATCTGCAGCAATCTACGGAAGCGCTGCACTTCTGTCACGTTGAACGATTCTCTTCAGTCATCGTTGGTCTCTTTCTTGCAGGATATTTTTCCGGCCGCAGCGATGTCGGAGATTTGATGTTTTACCGGATTATTGATATCCACGGCACACTCGTGAAATGTTCGTACAGGAAAATCCCCACTTCATCGCTACCTCGGAGATGCTGTGTCCCATCTCTCGTGCGCCAACTATAACACCACGTTCAAACTCACGTAAATCTTGATAACCTGCCACTGCAGCAGCAGTAATCGATCTAACAACTGTGCCAGACGCTTCTTGTCTTATATAGGCATTGTGCTTGTTTACATACACTGAAGCCCTAAGAAACTGATATAGGCATGCGTGTTCAAATCAGAGATATGTAAATAGGCAGAATACGGCACTGTGATCAGCAAATACCTATATAAGACAACAAGTGTTTGGCGCAGTTGTTAGATCGGTTACTGCTGCTACAATGAGAGGTTATCAAGATTTATATGAGTCTGAACGTGGTGTTACTGTCGGCGCACGAGGGATGGGACACAATCAAATGGTTCAAATGGCTCTGAGCACTATGGGACTCAACTGCTGAGGTCATTAGTCCCCTAGAACTTAGAACTAGTTAAACCTAACTAACCTAAGGACATCACAAACATCCATGCCCGAGGCATGATTCGAACCTGCGACCGTAGCGGTCTTGCGGTTCCAGACTGCAGCGCCTTTAACCGCACGGCCACTTCGGCCGGCTGGGACACAATCACCGAGGTAGAGATAAAGTGGAGATTTCCCCGTACGACCATTTCACGAGTGTACCGTGAATATCAGGTATCCGATAAAACATCAAATTTCCGACACTGCTGGGGCCGAGAAAAGATCCTGCAAGAACGGGACCAACGGCGGCTGAAGAGAATCGTTCAACACGACTGAAGTGCAACCATTCCGCAAATTGCTGCAGATTTCCGTGCTGGGCCATCAACAAGTGTCGTCGTGCGAATCATTCAACGAAACATCATCGATATGGGATTTCGTAGCCGAAGGCCCACTCGTGTACAGCTGATGACTGCACGACACAAAGCTTTACGCCTCGCCTGAGCCCGTCAACACAATGGACTGTTGATGACTGGAAACATTTTGCTGGTTGGACGAGTCTCGTTTCAAATTGTATCGAGCGGATGGACGTGTACGGGTATGGAGACAATCTCATGAATCCACGTACCCTGCCTGTCAACAGAGCATGGTTCAAGCTGGTGGAGGCTCTGTAATGGTGTGGAGCGTATGCAGTTGGAGTGATTTGGGACTCCTGATACGTCTAGATACGACTCTGACAGTGACACATACGTAAGCATCCTGTCTGATCACCTGCATACGTTCATGTCCTTTGTGCATTCAGACGGAGTTGGGCAATTCCAGCAGGATGATGCGACACCTCACACGTCCAGAATTGCTACAGAGTGGCTCCACGGACACTATTCTGAGTTTTTATTGAGCATATCTACGATGCCTTGCAACGTGCTATTCAGAGATTTCCAGCCCATCGTACTCTTATGGAGTTATTGACAGGCCTGTAAGATTCATGGTGTCAATTCCCTCCAACACTACTTCAGACATTAGTTTAGTCCATGCCATTTCGTGTTGAGGCACTACTTCGCGCTCGCGGGGGCCCTACACGATATATCAGTTTCTTTGGCTCTTCAGTGTACCTCTGTGTTTGAATAAGCATGCCTATACCAGCGTCTTTGACGCTTCAACGTATATTATTATATGGCTGTTATGAATCTTTGTAATAGATTATCATTGATCGTGTATACTTGTAATCATTTTGGCCAGAAGTGCAGTAGTACTCAGTGAACCAGTGTGCTATGTTTGTACCTTATGCCAGGTGATGCAAGCACGTCTAAGTAAAGCACACACGTGGCATATTTTGATGCCTTCCATCTTGCATTGTTGGATTACCGCTCTGCTTCCTTTTGCAATGAGTATGTTATAAATCTTGCATTTTCTTGTTATTGTTGTTGCCCATAATACC
The DNA here is from genome assembly GCF_023898315.1 of Schistocerca nitens. NCBI lineage: Eukaryota > Metazoa > Arthropoda > Insecta > Orthoptera > Acrididae > Schistocerca > Schistocerca nitens. Next base: position 320,448,154 of record NC_064614.1, on the reverse strand, counting down.
AGTTTTGAGTACAAGGTCTGAAACTATTTTTCAAAGTTATATGGGAGTTCTCCACCTTGTTGTAATTTTATTATTGTAAGTAAATTCCTCACACTTTGTTATATTTCTGATTTTTTTGTCACTGTGTTATTTGGCAGATATTACGGGCACGATTATTCAGAGGAAACTTTCATGCATATGTTCTCACTGTTAAAGTAAGATTGTTTTTTAGTGCTGTGGCCCATGTGCACTCAATTCTTTTTTAATTTAGTATGTTTTTTTATTGTTCTGATTCCGTGGGTTGCCCCACTGTAATTTTATTATGTTATTTTGCACTGATATTGTAGTTAGTGTCTTTGGGCCTGTTAACTGGCTTTGGATTGTAATTAATCGTGATGTTTCTTGCGTTATTGAGGGGTCATTAATCTATTGCTGAATACTTTTTGTCGTTCACTCACTTCTTGGATTTTTACGCATTAATCTTACAAGCGTTTTTATTTTACATTGGTTGTAATGTACAATCTGTCACGGTGTTAAATATACGTTTATCACTCGCCGCTCAAGCCAGCCCTGCAACTTTCTGTTACAATATGGTCAACATACTAAACGAACGATCTTTAATTCGCTGCGCAGATTCGATCCAGGTCTAGTTCACCTCTTTGTTTCGGAAGCTGGAGTTCTGCGCCTTAAGCTATACGAGCAAGTCGGTAATTACCCACTGATTACATAGGAAATTATTCTGTTTCAGCGTGAGTGAGAAGACCAGCTAAATGCAGGATAGATGACGTGCAGGGACTGGCACTTGAACCTGAACGTATGTATATGTAGCGTATCATGCATAAGTAGGCGAAGAGATTTATTCTGTCCTATTGCGCTACTGGCAATAAATCTCTGGAAAAAGGAAGAGTCGTAAGAAACCTAAGTGTAACTGTCTGGAGCGACCTAAAATTGAAAACCCACATAAATATTAACTGTACGAAAAGCAGAATGCTAGGTTGATATTTCAGGGGAAGAATCTTAAGAAAATGAAATTAAAGTTAGAAAGATGCGGCTTACCAAACACTTGTAAGGCCGTTTCTTGAGCACGTAATGAAATTAAACACCTGCAATTGTCGTTTTGATGTTATTTTATTATACTGTAAGCAGTTTCGTTGAATCAGGCATTAACTGGCGCTGAGGGGTTAAGGCGTTAAGATGGAGTCACCGAAACTGGTTGCAATAGAGTAAAGTAACATCAAAACGATGGGTGAAGGTGTTTCTTATTATTACGGAAGCGAATGGCTGAAGTTCCTCAGACTGTCAGTCGCAAGGATGGGACATGAGAAAGTTCCTGGAGTATGTCTCATCAGTGTGATTGGCCTACCGGGTTCGATAAATAGAAGTAACGGAGACGATCCAACGGTGATCTATATGTTTCGTTAGGCGATCTTTTAGTAAGCGTGAGAGCGTACAAAGACGCTCAACGAATTACGTTGGCATACGTTACAAGAGAGGCTTTCTACATCACGGAGCGAGGGCTATTCGAACAAGAGTCAGGCAACATGTTATTTTCTCACACATATGTCTTGCAAAATGACCACGACGAGCAACTGAGAGAAATTAAACATCATGCGGAGGCTTACCGTCGGTAGTTCTTCCCACTCACAATTTGAGACTGGAAGAAGGAAAAAGGGAGCGAGGATAGAGGGGGGAGGGGATGCTAGTGGTATCGAATGAACCATCCGCTACACACTGTAAACTAGCTTGCGTAATATAGATGTATGTGTAGATTGTTTCGGGCAACTATCAAATTCTTGCGTCTGTGCACACAGTAGTGACACAATCTCAGCAACGGCCTAGAGCGGTGGACTAGAGACTGCGCTTATTGGGGGTCTGTGTTTCGAGCGGCAGGAAGACATTTCCAGGTCATTCCGAATCGATGTCTTCCGCCATAAAACGGCCGAGTAGCCAGCGAGGGCAAGACCCGCTTGGCAGCCCGCCACGGCGGAGAAGTTGCGCGCGGATTCTTTCCGCAAACTGGCGTCGGCGTCGGCGTCGGAATGAGGGCGCATCAGCGATCGGCGTCTCTGCTGCCGCGGGGGGACGCGCCACGCCGCCCATCGATCCTCCCCCCCCCCCCCCCCGCTCCTGCCCCAGCACAACTTGTCCCTGCGCCTCTCACCCCTTCCGGGGAAAGTTGGCCGGCGGGCCCCGTCTTGGCGCAGTTTGGCCCCCCGCCCTAAATACCTCCGCGTCATCCCGCGGGAGATTACGGCGTTGACGGCGTCACTCGTCGCCGCTGAATACCGTGGCAAGCGGCAGCCGATAGGGCAAACGCGTGGCCAACTTCCGCTGACGCCCGGTGCTCTTCTGTTCCCACCAGCTGAAGCCGAGGCGACAGGGCCGACAAGTCTGAGCCTCGCGAAACATCGACTTCTCTCCTTATACTCTCTGTCATCGAGGCACTTCACTACTGTTCTTCAGCTTCTTCTCGCTTTGAGAAAACTGTAGCGAAATGCAGGAAGAACCACAGAGGATCAACGCTTAGTGCTGCTAGGCAGCTGACTCTCACAATAAAAAATTAAAAATTAGACGGAAAGACTCATAATATTATTATACGACTGTCGAACAGACACTGAAAGCGATCGCATCGATTAAATAGCTGGGAGTATGTCTACGGAACGATTTAAAGTGCAATGGCCACATAAAACCAATACCAGAAAAAGTAGATGCCAGACAAGTGCACAGATATGATACTGAGGAAATGCAGTCCACCACAAGGTAGCTTACAGGACCTTCGTTCGGTAGTTATTTAAGTAATCCGTGTCACTCTGGGGCCCTTACCATGTAGTACTGATAGAAGAAATAATCGAAAGAAGGTCAATACATTTTATCAGAGGTAGGTCTACATTTAGAATCGCGAACACTTTACCGAGGTGCTTATCCGATTCATGTGGCAGACGCTACAAGAGAAGCGTTGTGGATCACGACTACTGTTAAATATCCGAGACCGGATCTTCGTAGAGGAGTCCTACGTGTATCTCGCGAAAAGATCATGAAGGTAAAGTTAGATTGGAGTTCACATGGAAACTTACGAATCATTCTTTCAGCGTGCGAAGGAAAAACTCAACTTGGAAATTGCATGATAAACGTATAACACATGTTCTAACCAATTATGGGAATCCATCCAGGTGACACCTTCGCCAACCACTGATACTGCAAAAGATGTCAGTTTCAAGACATGAATGCGGGGAGAGAGCGTTGGGCAAGGGATTTAAGTCCTCGGTAGCCGGGCTAAATGAAGAAAGATTGCACACACTGTAAATCCTAGCGTCAGTACACAGCCAAAAATGTCCTACACTTTAGAAGTTAGCCGGCCGACGTGGCCGTGCGGTTCTAGCCGCTTCAGTCTGGAACCGCGTGACCGCTACGGTCGCAGGTTCGAATCCTGCCTCGGGCATGGATGTGTGTGATGTCCTTAAGTTAGTTAGGTTTAAGTAGTTCTAAGTTCTAGGGGACTGATGACCACAGATGTTAAGTCCCATAGTGCTCAGAGCCATTTTTTTTTTTTTTTAGAAGTTACTGATACTGAATATTATCGGGTTAGTGCATAAATTCGTAGCGTTTTTCCATAAGTTTAATAAACGCAACAGATACATGTGACAGAGACTTTAGTCATCAGTAATGTATTCTCCTTGACTATTTACAACAGTCTGTCAACGCTGGGTAATTTTCCGTCGCTGTTCCACCAGACGAGTAACATTATCTTTAGTGGATGCTGCTTTGTTTGAACTCAAACATTCCTTTCTTTTCCTTATGTTAGCATAAATACACCATTTATCGTCACCAGTAAACAGTAACGATACAGAATAGGAATGGTCGGTGTTGTTCACGAGTCAATTGATGACAAGCAACCAGAGATGAACGTATTGCCACCTGCAGATTTTTGTGATTTTGGGCTTAGATCATGCAGTATCCATACATCCGATTTTCGAACCTTCCCCTTAGCATGCAAATGGCGCATGACGGTGGAATGATCACAGTTCATCACATCTGCCAGTTCTCGAATACACTGAGATGGATCATTGTGGATTAAAGTGTTTAAATGATGTTCATAAAACCCCGAAGTGCTTCCTGAAGAGCCATGAATGTCAAAACAGTCCTCCTTAAAACAAGAGAATCGTTTTCTTGCAGTGCTCTGCCAACAGCATTAACCACGAATACGGTGCAAACGTTTCTAAGACGCAACGGAATTACAGATATTGGCTGCGAATGGACATTTATTTAAAACAATGGAGAAAGTTGAAACTTTGTGCCAGATCGAGGTTCGAACCCGTGTCTCCTGCACGTGCAGTTGCGATGACCAATTTTTCTGGATGGCTTAGTGGTCAGAGCATCTACCTGCTAAGCAGGAGACACGGTTTCGAATCCCAGGCCTCGCACACGTTTTCCATTTTTCCCATTGATTTACATCAATGCCCATTCGCAGCCAATGTCCGCAATTCCTTTGTGTCTTAATTCACAGTGGCTGCTGGAACAAAATGGTGTCTGACACAGACACCACATATGTATACATAACTGAGACGAGGACGGCAGTGACCTTTTCAATACGGATGTACACCAAGCCCGATCTCATACGGGAATTGGCGAAATATCGCGAGTAATCAGGATGACGGCAGTGGGCACTACATTCGTAGTATGTGGGTAAGTTGAGAATGTGGGTCTGACGGGAGGCGTGCGAGGGTAGACCGTGCAGTTGCCATGAGCACTGTGTCCCGATGGCTCGCCGGTACGGTAGCATTGCGTGTTCGGTCAGAGGGTTAGCTGCCCTCTGTAATAATAACAATAAAAAACCAGAGTGAACGTATCAACGATGAACTTGAACAGGTGCATGGGACGTCCGCCCCGGACAAATGCAACGAACATTAACGAAAAAAAAAGAGGTCGGAAAAAAAGATGGCTTAGTGTTTAGAGCATGTGCCTAGTAAGCGTGAGACACGGGTTCGAATCCCGGTCCGGCATAAATTTTCAACTTCCCCAAAAATTTAAAACAATGCCCATTCGCGGCCAGTATCTGTAATTCCTTCGTGTCTTAATTCATAGTGGCAGCTGAATGAAAATGGTGCCTGTCGATACTGAAAAACAGAAGAATATCTCGGAAATGTTCCGATTTCTCCACTTGGCACTCCATTTTCTAGCGTCCGCAGCTCCACTCACTATCTCCAAATGACGAAACGACAATACATAAACTGAAACAGGAACAGTAAACTACAAATAAAAAAATGACAATCGATTATTAAACCCATAGCAATCGTGATAGCAACAAGCAAAACAAAACCGCTTGGAACATACACCAACCTATTAATTACGACGGGTGAACAAGGAGCAGTTCCTCGGGCCGTTTGCTCCTAGATCTGTTGGTCGTCCTACGGAACAATACAATACAGAGATCCTATGGTGCACTTCCAGCTATTGGGATAGTACTGTGAAGCAATTAGTTGAGATTAAATTAGCACGTTACGTTACAAACCAAAACGGAGATTTTTACTTAAATACTGCTTAGAATATTCCTTTTTCGTTGGTCGAACAACAGAGTGATAAACTTAATGCTACTTGTTCACTCGTTGGTAATATTCAGTATCGGTAAATTCTGACGACGGTCACCTTTGGTCGTGAGGTGCGTTAGTTATTTACGATGTGTGTTCTCTCTCTGCGTCCGACGTATGATGGTTCTCGTTTTGTGTATCCCTGCTTTCAGCGGGTTTGGATTGCCTTGCAGAGCGTTTTCTCGTTGCTTTTGTGCCATGAAAGTGATGGGGTTCTCAGCTGGCAAAATATCGGAAGTTGCGGAAGACTTTACCCGTCTGCATTACCGTAATTTGTTTTAATGTTTATACGCCGGGAGAAACTCAAATATACGACACGTACTTACAGTGTGTATGTTGTAATTGCTATTGAAGCTTACGTTTCTCCGTGTATTGATAAACGTTTCACTGCGTACAACAACTTGATTTTACGTTAACATCACGTATTCTACATGCATTGATAGCAAGCGAAGATACTACAAAGCAAACTGTTTACAGCAGTGTCAGAGATGAGTTGAAAGACATGAGAATGAAATCGGTTGACAATAAAAAAAATATAGAACGCAATCAGCAGCAGAACTAATTAAACATGTTTCCCTTATACCAGATCAGCACAGGCGCTATATTCGACATTCTTCTCAAACCATTAAAAGAAAAAAGTTCTTTTGTGCAACTGGTTGCTGATTATTTAAACAAATATTACGGAGTTGTAGCGTAATATTAACTTTCACTGTGGTACATATTGTTATTAATATATTACTCTTGCATCCTACTCACTAGAATCACTTTGATATTTGCAGTTTACAAGTAGAAATTCAAAATGTGTGTCGTTTATTCTTATTTGTTACCTTTCATTTACATTAGGTATTACATATTATTTCAGATAGTGGATCTTTAAAAAACCCTTGGAATACATTTTGAGAAAATAATGTCTTATATTTCATGTTTGGTTAAATATGGATAGTAGCAGAAACAAGTGTTGGAACCTGGCGGTTTTTATTTTTGTGTCCTGTGGGAGAGCAGTCTAAGCTTAAAAAGTAAGCGTCGTTAGCTTGGTGATGAGTTATTATTTATAAATTTTTAGGATATTAATAATACTACTCCCGTCAGCTTAACGAAGCAGTTGGCTTTCACAGTTTCTCTTCATGTTTGTTTTTTATCATTAATGTGAGCAGTAAAGGTGAAATTGCTTAAACTGTGTATCCGAAGTGCAAGGAGACGATCCTTAAATCTCATCCTGAACTTTCTGCATGTCTGGTCTGTGTAGTGTTTGATAAAGACGCAAATTTTGGTCTGTATGTACCAGACTTTTTGTTGCGACGGTTGGAGGCACTTAATTGAAAACAGACTGATGTTGCAGCTTATTCTTTGAAAGATACTTATTCTGGGGTTTGCACTTATAGGTGTATATTTGCAAATAGTTTGAACGGTTTGTTTTGTCAGGTTCTATTGGCAATAGAGAGGTGGTATAGGTGTCACGTCTCGTTTTTATTTCACCTAGAAGTTTGTCAATAGCGGTCAAATTACAACCATTGTTCATCGCTATTATTTCAGTAATATTAATTTATTTTAGTTCTGCTTTATCCAATGTGACCATACTCCTCTGATTCTGCATTGTTCTGAAATGTGCTGTTTTATGTTGAATTGGATGACAAGAACTGTTGTTTATACTTACATCAGTAGTTGTTGGCTTCCTCTTTATGCCAAGCTGCTGTTTCTGATTCCTGTTAATAACTGTCATGTTGAGGAAATTTATATCTTTAGTATTTTCACCTTCTACAGTGAAGGTAAATAATAAAACCGTAACAAACAGTTTCTGAGGGCGCTATAAGTGTCAATGTATGCTAACTAAATACGTGTCCTGATAAAAAAAAAAGGTGTAAATTCATATCGCACATGAGCCACGCGAAAGAACTGCAAGCTAGGCACGGAACAACGATTTCTCCGTCTCTATCGTATTCGAAAGATGGCTCGCATGACAAATGTTAAATCACAGAATATGTGATGGCCTCAGCCTGTGAAACTCTTTCGACACCGTTTCGCACTGCTGAATACTAGAAATCACCTTTTGACATATAATACAGAGTTGTCCACTTTCGTTTCTTGTTATAAAATTTTTTAAACACATGTGTAACACTGGACTTACGCTGACAGCACAGTAACTGCTGCTTTTAAAATGAAATATGTGATCTTTTATTATTAACATGCATGCAATCATTCAGAATAATTACCCTGAGGTTACATACTAACATTCGTAAATTTTGCTATAGTATATTATTAACAATTTTTTAACACGAAATAATTTTGATTCGGCAAGTTACAGGACTGGAAAACTAAACACTTGTCTGGACCCGTAGGGTAGTTTTAGTCTAATTTTTTAAGGCAACACCAAGTGATTCTTATGAAGCGTCTCGGCGTTTAACGTCTTGGGAACAGCTATTAAATCTCACTGAAGGAGCTCCATGTACTACTGGCTTTGCAGTAAAGAAGTTTCCATTCTGTCTCCAGACATGGGTCCTTGCTATACTCACGTCATACCTTTAGAGAAAGCTTTTGACAATGTTGACTGGAATACTCTCTTTCAAATTCTGAAGGTGGCAGGGATAAAATATAGGGAGCGAAAGGCTATTTACAATTTGTACAGAAACCAAATGGCAGTTATAAGAGTTGAGGGGCATGAAAGGGAAGCAGTGGTTGGGAAGGGAGTGAGACAGGGTTGTAGCCTCTCCCCGATGTTATTCAATCTGTATATTGAGCAAGTAGTGAAGGAAACAAAAGAAAAATTCGGAGTAGTTATTAAAATCCATGGAGAAGAAATAAAAACTTTGAGGTTCGCCGATGACATTGTAATTCTGTCAGAGACAGCAAAGGACTTGGAAGACCAGTTGAATGGAATGGATAGTGTCTTGAAAGGAGGATATAAGATGAACATCAACAAAAGCAAAACGAGGATAATGGAATGTAGTCGAATTATGTCGGGTGATGCTGAGGGAATTAGATTAGGAAATGAGACACTTAAAGTAGTAAAGGAGTTTTGCTATTTGGGGAGCAAAATAACTGATGATGGTCGAAGTAGAGAGGATATAAAGTGTAGACTGGCAATGGCAAGGAAAGCGTTTCTGAAGAAGAGAAATTTGTTAACATCGAGTATAGATGTGTCAGGAAGTCGTTTCTGAAAGTATTTGTATGGAGTGTAGCCATGTATGGAAGTGAAACATGGACGATAAATAGTTTGGACAAGAAGAGAATAGAAGCTTTTGAAATGTGGTGCTACAGAAGAATGCTGAAGATTAGATGGGTAGATCATATAACTAATGAGGAGGTATTGAATAGGATTGGGGAGAAGAGGAGTTCGTGGCACAACTTGACTAGAAGAAGGGATCGGTATGTAGGACATGTTCTGAGGCATCAGGGGATCACCAATTTAGTATTGGAGGGCAGCGTGGAGTGTAAAAATCGTAGAGGGAGACCAAGGGCTGAATACACCAAGCAGATTCAGAAGGATGTAGGTTGCAATAGGTACTGGGAGATGAAGAAGCTTGCACAGGATAGAGTAGCATGGAGAGCTGCATCAAACCAGTCTCAGGACTAAAGACCACAACAACAACAACACCTTCTGTCAAACCACTCTTCTTTATTTTTGTCTTGTTTCCCCAAGGTTTGCCTTAGAGGTCTATACAACTCTGTATTTACTAGTCCTGTTTAAGATATTTTTTCCAGAATTTCGAGTTATATTTTTTATGTCAGAAAAGCTGTTTTATTGAAAGATATTTTCCTGATATCTTCTTGCTTCTGTCTGACTGAGCTATCCTCCTACCCAGGTAGATGCTCTCGAGTTTTGTCAGTACCTACTATTTTTGAACGGTTATTTTAGGGCTAATTATTAGTTTGGACACCTCAGAACTAGATTAACGGTAATAAAAGTGGGGTATACTATACAGTCCATTCTCTGGATCATCCATTCTTGCGTGCGTGAACCTTTACAGTGGTGCTTCTTGCAACTTTATTATGTTTCGTAATTGACCTATTCCATTTTTAAATGTTTTTTCGATGCAAAATGCAGAAACCTTGATTTAAGCGACTTTTAAGACACACTCGCGATTCTTGTGTTTAAAATTCACCTTATTTACTAAAGAATTAGCGATGAAGACGGAAATGGGTAGATGTGTTGTATATATAAAGACAAATAAACGACTACAGTTTCACAAAAATTGGATTATTTATTCAAGAGAGAGAGCTTCACGAACTGAGCACGACAACAACGCGTTGTTCCACGTCTGGCCCTTACGCAAGCAGTTATTCGGCTTAGCATTGATTTATAGAGTTGCTGGATGTTAAGGGATATCGTGCTAAATTCTGTCCAACTGGCGCATTAGATCCTCAAAGTCCCTGCCCATAATGCTCCAAACACAATCAGTTGGGGAGCGATTCGGCGATCTTGCTTGTCAAAGTAGGGCGTGGCAAGCACGACAAGCAGTAGAAACTCTCGCCGCGTGGGCGGGCGTTATCTTGCTGAAACGTAAGCCCAGATGACATTAGACGAAGAACGACAAAACTAGGCGTAGAATATTGTCGATGCACGCTGTTGCTGTAAGGATGTCACGGATGACAACCAAAAGAGTCCTGCCATCAAAAGAAAGGACACATCAGACCATTACTCTACGCTGTTGGGCCTTACGTCGGGCGACAATGAGGATGGCATCCCCTGCTGTTCGGAGTGTCTCCAGACACGTTTTCTCTGCTCACCTAAGTTCAGTTCGGGGCGGGACTCATCATTAAAGGCAATTCTACTCCAGTCAGTGGGATTCCAGGCTGCAGACGTGTAGGATACCAACCCGAACGTCGCCCGCAGTACGACTCGACAACCCGGGTTGATGGTCTGGGGTGACATTTCTTTTTGTAGCAGGACCCCTTTGGTTGTCAACCACGGAAACCTTGCATCACAGCGGTACGTCGATGCTGTTCTACGCCCCGTTTTATTGCCCTTCATGGGAAGCCATCCTCTGCTTACATTAAAGCAAGATAATGCCCTCCCGCACACGGCGAGAGTTTCTACTGCTTGTCTTCTTGCTTACCAAACCCTACCTTGGCCAGCAACGTCTCCGAAGCTGTCCGCGATTGAGAACGTTTCGAGCATTATGGGCAGGGCCCTTTACGCATCTCGGGATTTTGACGATCTAACAAACCAATTGAAACCGGCACGATATCCCTCAGCAGCACTTCCAACAACTCTATAAATCAATGCCAAGCCGAATAACTGCTGGCATAAGGACCAGTGGCGGAACTATACGTCAATGGCTTCCTCAATTTGTGAAGCCCTTTCTCTTGAGTATGTCATCCAATTTTTTCTGAAACTGTAATCAGTTATTTGTCTGTACATGCAGATCACATCTACCGATTCTCCCCCATCCCTCTACCCCGATTCGGATAATTACTTCGTGATGTGTCGTTTTTTATCTTAGAGTGTACATTTTGATGTGTATGGGAAGATCAACGACTTACTACCTAAACTTTCGTTTACGAAGAAGTTATTGGTATTCTGTTCCGTCTCACAAATGACTATTAGGAAGTGTGTATAACTGACTCGCATGTAATCGCATATAAAATGATCACACAAAGATTTCCTGAAGCTGTTTTGTCCAACCGAAGCACGTTGATGGAAAGATGCAAGAACAGGTTCAGCGAAACGAAGGTCGTAGCTTTCGAAACGTGGTACTTGCTCTGGGCTTGGCCAGCAGGGATATTTGGAGCGTTCATCGCGGAAAAGTCACTCTTTAGATAATATCAATCACTGATGGACAATTCCGAAACATATATGGTTGGTTGGTTGATTTGAGGTAGGTAGCAAACAGCGATGTCTTAGGTCCCGTCACATTAGGGAAGGATGAGGAAGGAAGTCGGCCGTGCCCTTTCAAAGGAACCATCCCGACATAACAATCATGTGTGATTGCAAATTCTTCAACATTTTTATAAATAGTGGCCACGAATTTCAGAGATATTAATCACGAAAGCGCTTAAATTGGACAATACCATTTCCTGCAGTAACCAAATGTGGTTTCCTACAGTAAATTAAATGTGCTCCTGCCACAGTCTCATGTATCAAAGGCTACCAGTTTCGGAAAATTAAGCCTCCTCTTTCAGGCATCTGTTGCACGCAAAAAAAAAATCGACTGAAGTGGAGGGGGGGGGGGGGTCAGACTTTTGAAACCTGTTGCCTTTAATAAAGGACATTGTGGTAGAAGAGAATTTTATTTATAGTAATTAATAAATGCCACGGATTACTTGATTAAGCGTCACCCTGAGTGTGTCACCCCTTTTCTGTGGAATTAGGAAGAATGGCACAGCAACTCTGGCGTTTTAAGACTGCGGCAATGTATGTGTATGTGGTTTGAGGGAAAAAATTTCATTTAGTTTGAAAATAGGTGTGCTATAAACAGAGCGTTCCTCTACCGACAGGTGCACTAAAATTGCCGACCACTGAGGGAGAAAGAACTGCATTCCCTTCTTTTGAAGCGTTTACGCCTACCTCGAGAGCTTTTACTCGTTAAAGACCTTCCATGGATAGAAGAAAAAAAAAAAAGGCTCCCTTGCGGCGTGACTCGCTTTTCAGATGCTGAACATTTCTTTTTTACATAAAACATCCGCGAGACAATGGCGTCTCATTAGCGCCGCTTAATCGCTGCATTAAGGCTCCACCGGCAGCCGCGTGCTGTCCTGTCCTGTGCGAAGTGGATGCACGTTTGCGCGACTCCCGCGGAGTGACGAGATTGCAGTTTCGTGACGACAGCACCACCGTTATTTTGAAATTCGGAGTATATAAGCTACGGAACAGCCATGCATTTATTTCCAATATAGTGTGACAATTTCAGACTAGGAAAAGATATGTCTCAGGTAATTTTGCTCCCTAGGTAATAAAATTTCTTTACTTCGTCTACTTCGTGACCATCAATCCTGATGTTAAGTTTCTTCCCGGTTCTCATTTCTGCTACTTCTAATTACTTCGATTTACTCTCAGTCCATATTCTATACTCATTAGGCTGTTCATTTCAATCAGCAGATCATGTAATTCTTTTTCACTTTCACTCAGGATAGCAATTCATCAGCGAATCTTATCATTGATATCCTTTCACCTCGGATTTTTATGCCACTCCTGAACCTTTCTTTTATTTCCATCATTGCTTCTTCGGTGAACAGTAGGGACGAAACACTACATCCTGTGTTTTACACACTTTATAAACTGTGCACTAGGTTCTTTGTCGCCCACTTACATTATTTCCTCTTGGCTCTTGTAAATGAAGTATATTACCCGTCTCTCCCTATAGCTTACCCATATATCTCTCAGGATTTCAAACACATTGCTCCATTTTACAATGTCGAACGCTTTTTCCAGTTCGACAAAGCCTATGAACGTGTCATGATTTTTCTTTAGTCTTGCTTCCATTATCAACCGCAACGTCAGAATTGCCTCTCTGATGCTTTTACCTTTCCTGAAGCCAAACTGATCATCATTTAACACATACTCAGTTTTTTCCATTCTTCTGTATATTATTCTTGTCAGCAACTTGGATGCATGAGCTGTTAAGCTCATTGTGCGATAATTCTCACACTTGAATGCTCTTGCAGTCTTCTTGTGTGGGTGATATTTTTCTGAAAGTCGGTATGCCGCCAGACTCATACATTCTTCACACCAACGTGAATAGTCGTTCTATTGCCACTTCCCCCAATGATTTTAGAAATTCTGATGGAATGTTATCTATCGATTCTGCCTTATTTGATCTTAAGTGCTCCAAAGCTCTCTCAAATTATGATCCTAATACTGGATCCCTTGTCTCTTTTAAATCGACTCCTGTTTCTTCTTCTATCACATCAGACAAATCTTCCCCTTCAGAGAGGCTTTTAATGTACTCTTTCCACCTATCCGCTCTCTCCTCAGCATTTAGCAGTGGAATTCCCGTTGCACTCTTAATGGCACCACCCTTGATCTTAATTTCACCGAAGGCTGTTTTGACCTTCCTATATGGTGAGTCACCCCTTCCGATAATCATTTCTTTTTCGATTTCTTCACAGTTTTCATGCAGCCATTTCGTATTAGCTTCCCTGCACTTCCTACTTATTTCATTTCTCAGCGACTTGTATTTCTGGATTCCTGAAGTTACCTGAACATTTTTGTACTTCCTTCTTTCATCGATCAACTTAAGCATTTCTTCTGTTACCCTTGGTTTTTTGTAGTTACCTTCTTTGTACCTACGTTTTTCTTTCCAACATCTGTGATTGCCCTTTTTAAATATGTCCATTCCTCTTCAACTGTACTTCCTACTGAGCTATTCCTTAATCTGTATCTACAGGATTAAGAACTTCAAGGGTATCTCGTCATTCCTTAGTATTTCCAGATCCCATTTCTTTGCGTATTGTTCCTTCCTGGTTAATCTCTTATACTTCAGACTACTCTTCATTACTACTACACTGTGATCTGAGTCTACATCTGCCACTGTGTACGCCTTGCAATCCAGTATCTGACTTCGGAATCTCTGTCTGACCACGATGTAATATAAGTAAAATCTTCCCGTAATACCTGACATTTTCCAAGTATACCTCTTCCTCTTGTGATCCTGAAGAGTATTCGCTATTACTGGCTGAAATTTGTCACAGAACTAAATTAGTCTTTCTGCTCTCTCATTCCTTTCCCAAGCCCACATTCTCCTGTAACCTTTTCTTCTTCTCCTTCCTCTGTAACTGTAATCCAGTCCAGCGTACTGTATTACGCTTTCAATATCTTCATACACTTTCTCTGTCTCTTCATCTTCAGGTCGCGACGTCGGCTTGTATACCTGAACTATCGTTGTTGGTGTTGGTTTGCTGTCGATTCTGATAAGAACAACGCTATCACTGAACTGTTCACAGTAACACATTCTCTGCTCTACCTTCCTATTCATAAAGAATCCTACTCCCGTTATATCATTTTCTGCTGCTGTTGACATTACCCTACACTCCTCTGACCAGAAATCCTTGTCTTCTGTGCATTTTGAGCTTTTGCAGTTCCCTTTTCATGTTTTCTAGCTTCCCTACCACGTTGAAGCTTCTGACATTTCACACCCCGACTCGTAGAGCGTTATCAAATGGCTCTGAGCACTATGGCACTTAACAGCTATGGTCATCAGTCTCGTAGATCGTTATCCTTTCGTTGGTTACTCAATCTTTCTCTCATGGTCACCTCCCTCTTGGCAATCCTCTCCTGGAGATACGAATGAGGGACTATTCCTGAATGTCTTGCTAATGCAGAGACCATCCCGACATTTTTTCAATTACAGGCCACATGTCCTGTGGATACACGTTATGTGTCTTTGAAGCAGGGGTTTCATTGCATTCTGCATCCGCATGCCGTTGATCATTGTTGATTCTTTCGCCTTTGGGGGCACTTTCCCACCTCAATGACCAGTGAGTGCTCTGAACCTCTGTCCGCTCCTCCGCTTCTTTGACAAGGCCGTTGACAGAGTGTCGGAAGTCTTCGGACGCCAATGCTGATTATTAATCAAAATTTAAGAGGTTTCAAACTCGGGACCGAGCATATTTTGAGTGCTAATCAAAGACACTACCCCTAGAACACGAGTGCTTCACAAATTCAGCAAGTGAACAACGCATTCATGCACCTCTGGGCCTTTTGCAAGTAGTTATTCGGCTCTGCATTGATTGATAAGAGTTGCTGGAAGTCCTCCTAAGGGATATCGTGCCATCGCTGGTCAGCGGAGCTCATTTCGAAGGGGTACTCACCATGGAAGACAATTCTACTCCAGTCAAAAAGAGTGCAGACATTTCTGGAGACGCACCGGACAGCGGTGGGATACCAACCTGCCCGTCGCCCGTCATACGGCACCGACAAACCAGAAGTGATGCTCTGAGGTGCCACTTGATTTCAAATCAGCACCTCTTTGGTTGTCATCCGGGGCACCCTTACAGCACAGCGGTGCGTCGCAGTATTCTAGGCATCGTTCATGGCAAGCCATTCTGCGCTTACATTTCAGCAAGATAATGCCACTTCTCAAACGTCGAGAGTTTCTACTGCTTGTCTTCACCGCTTGCCAAATCGTACCTTGGCCAGCAAGGCCTCCAGATCTCTCCACAATTGAAAAGTTTGGGGCAATAATGGCAGGGCCTTCTAACCAGCGCGGGATTTTGACAACCAGACGTGACAGTTGGACAGAATTTGGCACGATATCTCTCAATAGGACACACAACATCTTTGTCAATCAATCAATTTGTCCCTAGCGTGGAGCAGGCCTAACGCCAGCACGATGATGATAATGATAATTTCTGTAGTACATCGAAATCGATTATCCGCAAATGAAAAGGAATAATTTATACACGACCACGGCCGTGTTTGCTAAATAAATTATAAATTTAGATAGTGGTTTCCTATTCTAAATATTTCTATCAATCAATGCCAAACCGAACAGTGTTTGCGTAAGGGCCTGAAGTGGACCAACGCGTTAATGGCTTGCTCAATCCGTGGAGCTCTTTCTCTTGAACAAGTCGTCCATTTCTTCAAAATCGTAATCATTTACTTGTCTGTAGATATGCATGACATCTACCGTCTTCCATCCTATTCGCATAATTCCTTCGTGGTGCGTTTTTTCCTTGTCTTAGAGTGTATACGTGAGTAGGACATATGACAAGAGAATGGAAATATGCACGTTGAAAGTGTGAAAAAAAGTAATTTACAAGCCCACCAGGAAGATACAGGAATACCTTAAGCCTGCCAAGGACGCTCGCAAACCATTGGAAAAAGCTGGAGTGTATAGGATACCATGCAGCTGTGGAGATGTTTATGTGGGTACCACTCAAAGGACGGTTTCAAAACGTTTGGAAGAGCACAAGGGCAATTGTAGAGGAGGAGAAACGGAACGATCAGCTGTTGCGGAGCATGCTTTCCAGCCAGGGAACCACCATATTCGTTTTGAGGAGACGCAGGTGCTAGCGGCCACAAGCGGATATTACGAAAGGTTCTACAGGGAGGCAATCGAAATCGCTAAACACCCTGATAATTTCAATCGTAAGGAGGAGGGCGTGAAATTAAACGGTATATGGATGCCGGTGTTAAAGAAGAGCCGGCCGGAGAGGCCGTGCGGTTCTAGGCGCTACAATCTGGAGCCGAGCGACCGCTACGGTCGCAGGTTCGAATCCTGCCTCGGGCATGGATGTGTGTGATGTCCTTAGGTTAGTTAGGTTTCAGTAGTTCTAAGTTCTAGGTGACTGATGACCTCATAAGTTGTGTACCACCCGTCCACAACTGGCTGATGGCAACGGCGATCGACGGCAAAGGACAGCAGCCAATTGCACTGACGTTTTCAAAACATGTGACGTCACGCCACGGCGTGGGAGCGCGCGGACACGGAATTTAGCGGCAGTCAGTAGCGAGCCAGTGGGTGTGTCGAGCTGCAGACCCCCTTGAAGATGTCTCCCGCAGACGGGGACGAAACGTTGGGAATTGACACAGAATTCATCAACCGACCACGGCATAACAGCCCTCGGATAATTATAATGGACATGAGAAACTGTAAGTCTGTGATCCAAGTTACCCTAATAAGTTGCACTTTGTTTTTAGAAATATATTGTCAGAAAAAATTATGGATGTACTGGGAACTCAAATACAGATGCGCATGGCCAATGACTGACAGGTCACGCTAAAAGGACGCAAACGTATTTATCCACCTATATCAATAATTATGTGAGCTGAAGGCTTTTACTGCTAGTTTCACGACTATATAAAACAAGGGGAAGAACATCGTGAGAAGGGTACATATTACACTCGATGAATATTTCCCTATTGCCCACATTTTATAGTTATTGTACTACAACATTCCGCACGTTCCGAGCGTTTCAGGCAGAAACACAAAAGGTGATCGAGAGTTCTAGCTTATCGCACCCCTGACGATAAGGTCTGGGATGGAACCAGTGTGTCTTGGACGGATGCACTCTACGAGACAGCGCTCACCAGGTCTACATCGTCCGCGCGAACAATCTTCACTTGAGTGCAGGCAGAATCTGCCTTCATCGATGAGGATCACTGCGCGCCATTCCATCTTCCAAGTGATTCTCTGACAGTACCTCGCGACAGTTCACGTTGACACATATGGGCTCACAAGCTCTCTTACCTGTCGTGTGGTAGCTTTACGATCTAGAATGAGAGTTTCGCTCTGCAGCGGAGTGTGCGCTGATATGAGACTTCCTGGCAGATTAAAACTGTGTGCCGAACCGAGACTCGAACTCGGGACCTTTGCCTTTCACGGGCAAGTGCTCTTCCATGTGAGCCACCCAAGCACGACTCATTACCCGTCCTCACAGCTTCAATTCTGCCAGTACCTCGTCTCCTACCTTCCAAACTTCACAGAAGCTCTTCTGCGAACAGCAGTTGCCCGCGAAAGGCAAAGGTCCAGAGTTCGAGTCTCGGTCCGGCACACAGTTTTAATCTGCCAGGAAGTTTCAGCTTTACAACCTGCCACTGCTGCCCTTACAATACGACGATACTGGCAGGCGTTTGTTCTGCGTGGACGTCCAGAACCTCGTCTACGAGTGTGAGAACGTTCACGTGACCAATGATACCACAATCATTGGACAACTGACGCAGCACGGCCAGCTCGTCTGGCAATTCTCCGAAAGGACCATCCGGCCACTCGAAAGGCCACAATTTAACCCATTTCAAACTCGCTCAGTTGGCTGTAGGAAGCCCGATTGCGTCTCCGTGGCATGGTTGCCCGCATGCTTCACACGTTTGCACCACATTGTGCCTTCACGCTGTGAGTATTCCCTATTAAAGGTTAATTATCCTTTTTCGACAAGTTCGAGTTTCGGTCAAGGAAACAGTTTCACCTTGTCGCACAATGTTCATCGCAACGTAAATTCGCTAAATGGTAAGAACCTGTAATTTGAATAATTACTGAAATTATTATTTATTCACTACCGATACCGTTGTGGTGGCAGTTATAAGATCGAGGGACATGAAAGGGAAGCAGTGGTTGGGAAATCCCCGACCCGGCCGGGAATCGGACCCGGGACCCCGTGATCCAGAGGTAGCAACGCTAGCCACTAGACCACGAGCCGCAGACGTTACATTTTTGTACATCCCGCATTATTGTGATCACAATATTTTAATATACCGTCCAGTTCATCAAAAACGTTTTTCTTCAATAGTTTTAGAGTAATCTGACGAAAAAACCTTCTCGTAGGATTATAGAAACATCAGAAAATTCTGCCGGACTATAAGAAACTCCATGTTCCCATAATATCGAAATATCGCTGTACAGTCCACAAAGAGATTTCTTATTTTTTTAAAAAAAACAGTGCATTAGCACGTCAGCACGTCTATAATTTGAGATTTGAGGCATACAGGGTGAGTCACCTTACGTTACCGCTGGATATATTTCGTAAACCACATCAAATACTGACGAATCGATTCCACCGACCGAACGTGAGGAGAGGGGCTAGTGTAACTGGTTAATACAAACCATAAAAAAATGCACGGAAGTATGTTTTTTAACACAAACCTACGTTTTTTTAAATGGAACCCCGTTAGTTTTGTTAGCACATCTGAACATATAAACAAATACGTAATCAGTGCCGTTTGTTGCATTGTATAATGTTAATTACATCCGGAGATATTGTAACCTAAAGTTGACGCTTGAGTACCACTCCTCCGCTTTTCGATCGTGTGTATCGGAGAGCACCGAATTACGTAGGGATCCAAAGGGAACGGTGATGGACCTTAGGTACAGAAGAGACTGGAACAGCACATTACGTCCACATGCTAACACCTTTTTATTGGGCTTATTCACTGACGCACATGTACATTACCATGAGGGGTGAGGTACACGTACACACGTGGTTTCCGTTTTCAATTACGGAGTGGAATAGAGTGTGTCCCGACATGTTAGGCCAATAGATGTTCAATGTGGTGGCCATCATTTGCTGCACACAATTGCAATCTCTGGCGTAATGACTGTCGTACACGCCGCAGTACATCTGGTGTAATGTCGCCGCAGGCTGCCACAATACGTTATTTCATATCCTCTGGGGTTGTAGGCACATCACGGTACACATTTTCCTTTAACGTACCCCACAGAAAGAAGTCCAGAGGTGTAAGATCAGTAGAACGGGCTGGCCAATTTATGCGTCCTCCATGTCCTATGAAACGCCCGACGAACGTGTACCTCACCCCTCATGGTAATGTACATGTGCGTCAGTGAAAAAGACCAATAAAAAGGTGTTAGCATGTGGACGTAATGTACTGTTCCAGTCTCTTCTTTACCTAAGGTCCATCACCGTTCCCTTTGGATCCCTACGTAATTCTGTGCTCTCCGATACACACGATCGAACAGCGGCGGAGTGGTACTCAAGCGTCAACTTTAGGTTACAATATCTCCGGATGTAATTAACATTTTACAATGCAACAAACGGCACTGATTACGTATTTGTTTATATGTTCAGATGTGCTAACAAAACTAACGGGGTTCCATTTAAAAAAACGTAGGTTTGTGTTAAAAAACATACTTCCGTGCATTTTTTTATGGTTTGTATTATCCAATTACACTAGCCCCTCTCTTCAAGTTCGGTCTGTGGAATCGATTCGTCAGTATTTGATGTGGTTTAAGAAATATATCCAGCGGTAATGTTAGGTGACTCACCCTGTATACATCGAACAATGAAGCAACTGGTAATTTATTGCACGATGCACACTGTACAAACACGTATGTACATACTGTGGTCTGTTTCGACTTTTACGTGTAATCTACAGGCCTAAGTTATGGACTGTTCGACGAGTATACGATGCCTTGTCTCCGCAATCTGATATTTACTCATCCACGTGCTCAAAGAAGATTTCCTGCTTGCCTCTTCGAGTATACAAATTGCCTTTGACGAAGATGGGCGGCATCCGACGTCGGTACACGATGCCCACGCAGAACATTAGGGACCCAGCGTCATCCTTGAGATGGTAGACTGAATTTCCGTGACGTCCCGTGATCGTCGAGCTCCAGTCATATATTCACGGAGTCCTTAGAGGAAGTTGTCACGCAATTATGTCGCGTTCGACCACCGTTTCCTATTGTCAGTTGTGTAACAGTGTCACGAACAGCACTTCGTTATTTTTTCCTCACTTTTCATTACATCTTATGTAGACAAACGCATTCCTGTATGGAAATCGCGTGACTTTTAGTAATTATCCTGAGAAAATATTAAGATTAACCATTATAATTTGCTATATGAGCACCTGTTTAGTATCGTAACGCTACTGATACCACTGATGTTTGATTTACAATATCTGTCAACAGAATCCGTTAGAGACGACACGTTTCCAACGAGGCAGAACGACAGGCTACAATGAAAGGTGAATCAACAGCATTGCAATTGCAGCACATAGATGTTGCCGTTTGAAATTCTGAATTTCTTCCATTTGATCAAATCTGACTTTCTAAACCTATACTTTTAGCTCCAGACATGTCTAACTAATTCATTATCCTTCGATGTGCATGCTGGGACAGTTATCTGTGAAGTCGACAACAGACATCGTCTAGTATCCGAGAGATTTCCTGTGTTAGGACGGAGGCCTTGTGCAGACCGCAAGGTGGACTCGCCAGCCCCAAGCACGTGGATAAGGGTGTATGCTGACAGCAGAGATGTGTAGCAGAGAACGTACAGACGTCGTCGGCGCTGACTTGTCAGAATCGATAAGAGAGGCATCGTCAGGAGTGCCCCAGGCAAGTGTGATAGGACTGCTCTCGTTCTCTGTATACGTAAACGATCTGTCGGATAGGGGGTACAGCAGTCTGTGACTGACTGTTAATGACGGTGAAGTGTGTGGGAAAGTGCCATCGTTCAGTGACAGGATACAGGATGACTTGGACAGAGTTTCTTTTTGGTGTGATCAACGACAATTTTCTCTAAATGAGGAATAATGTTAGGTAACGCCGAAGAGTAGAAAAACAATCCTGTAAAGTTCGAATACAGTATTACTTGTCTGCTACTTGACACAGTCATATCGATTAAATAGCTAGGCGTGACGTTGCATATTGTTATGAAATGGAAAGTGCGCGACGTATTGTCTGTTGTGGGGATGGCAGATGGTTGATTTCGATTTATTGCGAGGATTCTAGGAAGACATAGCTCACTTATAAAGGATGGCGCATGTGGAACGTTTGTGACAAACTCTTGAATACTGTTCAGGTGTTTGGGATCCACAACAGGTAGCATTAAAGTATGACATGGAAGTAAGTCAGAGGCGTGGTATATGTTGACAGTAGGTTCGATCAACATGCGAGTATTACGGAAGTGGTCTGTGAACTCTAATGGTAATCTCTGGAGGGACGGAGACCTTCTTTTCACGAAACATTTTTGAAGAAGTTTAAACAATAGGCGTTTGCGACAGGGCGTAGAACGGTCAAATGGCTCTGAGCACTATGCGACTTAACTTCTGAGGTCATCAGTCGCCTAGAACTTAGAACTAATTAAACCTAAGGACATCACACACATCCATGCCCCAGGCAGGATTCGAAACTGCGACCGTCGCGGCCGCTCGGTTCCAGACTGTAGCACCCAGAACCGCACGGCCACTCCGGCCGGCGTAGAACGGTCACATAGCCACCAACATTCATATTGCATAAGGATCACGCAGACAAGCTAAGGAAACCAGGGATCGCACGGAAACATGTAGACAGTAGTTTTACCCTCGCTTCCGTTACGAGTAGAACAGGGAAGGGAATGACTAGGAGTGGTACAAGGTACTCTCCGCCATACTCCGTATGGTGGCTTATGGAGTATGTATGTTGACGCAGATGTAGAGCAGGCACTCTCAATGGTCACCTTATACCCCGCACTTCGCACTGCTCTAAAAACTTGAACCGACCTAGCAGGCACCGACCACAACACACTTTACGCGGATTAAGGAAAATCCACCCCATCAGCTGTGGCGAGCAGAGCCCATTTTTGCCTGACGCCTGCTTTTGCGTCCCTTACAAACAAGAGGACGTCGCCAATGTGGATGAATTTCCAAGCGAATAAAACCATTCCCCCTATTAAAATCTTAATCTAATAATTGTTTCTCCGAACACATGTCTCAACAGACTGTGGTATGCTGCAAGTGTTCTTGAAACTTCGCAATAGAGCAGCGCCTCTTCATCAACAGGCATCGACCGTTCAAGAGGACGCCAGTTAAAGACGAAACTTCTAATTGATTACAATACTTGATTTCGATCGCTCTGTTGAGATGTTCTGCAAGAGTCTTCTGAAGTCCCCGCTTGTTTGAGTATTCTTCTTTCGGTGAGAACGGTCACGAAATCCTGACGGTGCTTATCTGAGTGAAACCGATAGAATATTTCATCATCTTTTGGGTGTGCCCGAGGGTAGTAAATCGCATCGTTGCTGTCCACAAGTGAGTGGACAGAATTTTCTCTGCTCTGTTAAACTCAAGGACGAAGTAGGTAAACTAACATAAAATATTAACAACTCGGCTGAAATAAATGAAACTGTGATATCGCGTTGCCAGAGGTTTCCCAATCGCACGCAGACAGCGGGACATCACAGTGCTTGAGGTCAGCGTGACTATAGCGTCAAATGGGGCTGAACCCGCAACATGAGGCAGTTGTGTTCCAAGTGCATGGGGAGCGTTTCCAATCAGAGGAGAGGAGGTGGTCGACCACGGTCAACTATAGCAGCAGATGACCGCTACAAGTGTGCAACAGGTAAGACGGAACCCACGTGAAACGGGAGGTACAACCGCAGCCACATTTAACGGGACTGCAAGACACACTATCTCACGCTTCACAGGGGCACGGCGACCACAGGAGGGTGGGGTCTTTACCCAACGACCTGAATGTTGTGCTCCATTGACAACAGCACATCGGCGGCATCGTTCACAATATCGCCAAGAGCATAGAGACTGGACCAACGATGCGTGGGTCACGTCTTCTTTTCGGGTGAGGGAAAATTCAGTTTGAATAGTAATTTTGGACATGTCATCATATGGTGAGAGGTGGGATCTCATAATGCACTCAGAAACATTGTCAAACATGACCGTTTTGACGGTCCAACAGTTATGGTGAGGGAGGCATAATGTTGCATGGGCATCCTGACGTTCAGATCTATGAACACAGTACACTCAACGGTCAATGTTGTTGCGACACTCAACTTCTTCCACGTGAGCGCTGTTTCAGGGGTGCATTCGGTCCTGACTTGATTTTAATTGATTATAATGCAAACCTCGCAGTTGGTGGAGAACTTGGACTGACCTTCCCTTGCCCCGACTTAAATCCCATCGAGAACGTGCGGAATATGTTGGGGAGACATACTACAGCAAGTCCACCTGCACTAGGTGTCAAACGAACAGGTGAAGTAATGGAACGCCCTGCCACCTGAACTTCTTAACAACCTCGTGCTCAGCATGGGCGCGCGCTGCGGAGCATGCCTTGACGTCCATGATGATCACACACCCTACGATAACCATGTCCCGCTTTTTGTAATGTCCAACGGGCCATCATAAATCGCATTGATTTCAGTGAATTATTGTTTTTAAATAAAAAAAGGTATTTTTGTTCATCTCATTGCTTGTTTCTTTCAGTTACCCTTTGTACTATACTGTAGCAGTTCTTTCTATGTATGGCATACGTTTCATCGAGCTATGTTACTTGCCAGTGATGGCACTGAGCACTATGGGACTCAACTGCTGTGGTCATTAGTCCCCTAGAACTTAGAACTACTTAAACCTAACTAACCTAAGGACATCACACACACCCATGCCCGAGGCAGGATTCGAACCTGCGACCGTAGCAGCAGCGCGGCTCCGGACTGGAGCGCCTAGAACCGCACGACTTGCCAGTGACATGTCATGTGAAAGTTACTTTCAAGTTTTGGGTCCCGCTGGAGTTCCAGTCTCAGGATTTTCGCAGATGATACGGTAACGCCAAGGTAAATGTATTCGGTGAAAATACAGTAGATCTATTATCAATTTTTATATTTTGATTAAAATTCAGTCTTGATCACGTTATGTCTGTTTTAATGAGTGACCGGTTTCGGTTTTTTCTATAAAACCATCATCAGACCTGTGAATAAATTTTAAGAAATACTAGATACCAATCTTTAAATGAATGAAAAAGTCTAATTATGTTAAAATTTTAACAAAATAAAATAAAAATAAAATTAATTATACCCATTGGCTCCCTTGGGTTGGTAGGTGGAGCTCTCCTTGTTGCTGTGCAGTCAACTGATGGTTATGAGTGCTGAGCACGAGCTTTAATATGCAGAGGCTCCGCCTACTTCCTGTCACACTACTTCATAACTGCCAATCAGCGTTCATAATATGACGCCATCGTCAAAGTATAAAAGTAGGAAATACACTAATAACATAAAATTGATTCATTTAAATATCTGATTAACAGATAGTAGTTATGTCTACAACTTATTTATATTTAGGATAAAACAGTGAATTGCGATGTGTGATAGCTGTGCCCTCTATGGACAACCTTAATACTATTACATTGCCAGTTACATCAAAGATAAAAATCCTTGGCGTTGTGGTATATATCGATTATACCGAGTCGCCTACATCACACTTGCATCTTTGTTGCATGCTGCAGAATCGTCTTGTTTTAACTGTAGTTTTTATGGCAATGTTCTTTATAGCATTAGGTTAGCAGCCAATAGTACGTTCCACATTATGTATATCTGAATAACTGATGAGACTGCTGATGCTGCATATTTTACATACATAGATTTTGCCATGGGTGTAACTAATCTTATATTAAAAAACAAAAGAGTAGATGCTTTTATTATAAAATTTCGTCAAAAAGGTCGTAATAATATTTTTCGCGAAAATCTAATTGTTCGTTGAGCAGCATTGATGATTTGGTTTTCAAATGAGCATATATCTCGATTTCTTCTAGGATATTCATAAGTAAGCCTTTATTTGCATAATGAAGAACTTGTAAATTCTGTTGTACTGTCCCCTCAGCATGATTATTGAATGTTATATGATGACCAAAAACAGACTTTGTTCGTGAGGTACCTGACGTATGTTCTTTGTACCTTATTGCAAAATTTCGACCTGTTTGGCCGATATATATTTTTTCACAGTCTCTACATTGGATCTTGTACACTCCTGATCTGGTAGATTTTCCATTATCTTTATTTACGGTATGTCTTAATTTTTGTTGTAAAGTATTGTCAGTTGTAAATGCTATTGTTATTCCAGAATTTTTGAATAAATTAGTGATTCTATCTGATATGTTTCCCATATATGTCATCTTCATATATTTTGGATTACTTATTAGTGGAGTACTTTGTGATTGTTGTACTTTATTAAAAATGATATCTACCTGTCGTGTGTCGAAAGAGTTGGTTTTTGCAATTTGTTTTAAGATGGTCATTTCCTTTTTGATCTCATTAGCTTCTAGCGGTAATTTTAGTATTCGGTGTATCATAGACTTAAAAAATGCTTTTTTATACTAGTCAGGATGACATGATGTAGCATTAATAATAA
Organism: Schistocerca nitens; assembly: GCF_023898315.1. Taxonomy (NCBI): domain Eukaryota; kingdom Metazoa; phylum Arthropoda; class Insecta; order Orthoptera; family Acrididae; genus Schistocerca; species Schistocerca nitens. The sequence goes on along the minus strand of NC_064614.1, from coordinate 320,422,093 downwards.
CATCAGTGGTTGTAGGTTTCCTGTATATGGTGAATAAATGTTTCCCATTGTTATTAATTATAGTGAGATCTAAGTAGTTAATAGATTTTTGATTTTCATGCTCAACTGTAAATTGTAACTTCGGATGCATAGAGTTTAATTTTATAGCAAGATTCTCAATTTCGTCTTTTGAACCATTATAAAGTAATAATGTATCGTCTACATATCGCTTGTAATATATGATATATAACGTGATCAAGACTGAATTTTAATCAAAATATAACAATTAATTGATCACTGTATTCCAAAAATGTTTACCAAAATTATTATCAATTTCCCGTCAGTGCGGAGAAACGTAAAAGTGGGGTATCGTCTGAGTAGCGGATTAATGTGGTGTGTCAGGAATACATGCCAGGTGTGCTTGTTTAACGTTGTTTACAAGCAACTCCAACAATTCTTAAGCAAGTAACACGATTATTTGGTAGGTCAATCTTTAGAGATTTTGACGATATCGAGGCGTGAATACGGTAACCAGGTTCAAATGGATATAGGTTATATTAGTTGTTCGGATATAAAGCGGCTTTCAATGAGCAGAGTAGTGTGGTGAGCTACATCAGTCCAGTCCTTGGACTGAAGATAACTACAGCCACAACCAGGTACTAACAGTAACAGGCAACAATGAGCGTAGACAATGGTATTGCTTGGTTGGCGAGAGAGCGTGACCGATATATTAACTAGCTGACCTCCTACGAGTTGTGTATCTCCCGAGCACATTCTTAGAATACTTCAAACCCATTCAGGCTGTAAACTACGAACATGCTTCAGCTTTTAACCTATACATGTGTCCTGAAGAGATCGTGCAGATATATGTACATCTACATCTACATGGATTCTCTGCAAATCACGTTTAAGAGCCTGGCAGAGGGTTCATCGAACCACCTTCACAATACTCTATTATTCCAGTCTCGTAAAGCGCGCGGAAAGAACGAACAACTATATCTTTCCGTGTTGTTGTTGTTGTCTTCAGTCCTGAGACTGGTTTGATGCAGCTCTACATGCTACTCTATCCTGTGCAAGCCTCTTCATCTCCCAGTACCTACTGCAGCCTACATCCTTCAGAATCTGCTTAGTGTATTCATCTCTTGGTCTCCCTCTACGATTTTTACCCTCCACACTGCCCTCCAATGCTAAATTTGTGATCCCTTGATGTCTCAGAACATGTCCTACCAACCGATCCCTTCTTCTAGTCAAGTTGTGCCACAAACTCCTCTTCTCCCCAATTATATTCAATACTTCCTCATTAGTTATGTGATCTACCCATCTAATCTTCAGCATTCTTCTGTTGCACCACATTTCGAAAGCTTCTATTCTCTTCTTGTCTAAACTGTTTATCGTCCATGTTTCACTTCCATACATGGCTACACTCCATACAAATACTTTCAGAAACGACTTCCTGACACTTACATCTATACTCGATTTAACAAATTTCTCTTCTTCAGAAACGCTTTCCTTGCACATTACCAGTCTACATTTTATATCCTCTCTACTTCGACCATCATCAGTTATTTTGCTCCCCCAATAGCAAAACTCCTTTACTACTTTTAAGTGTCTCATTTCCTAATCTAATTCCCTCAGCATCACCCGACTTAATTCGACTACATTCCATTATCCTAGTTTTGCTTTTGTTGATGTTCATCTTATATCCTCCTTTCAAGACACTGTCAATTCCGTTCAACTGCTCTTCCAAGTCCTTTGCTGTCCCTGACAGAATTACAATGTCATCGGCGAACCTCAACGTTTTTATTTCTTCTCCATGGACTTTAACACCTACTCCAATTTTTCTTTTATTTCCTTTACTGCTTGCTCAATATACAGATTGAATAACATCGGGGACAGGCTACGACCTTGTCTCACTCCCTTCCCAACCGCTGCTTCCCTTTCATGCCCCTCGACTCTTATAACTGCCATATGGTTTCTGTACAAATTGTAAATACCCTTTCGCTCCCTGAATTTTACCCCTGCCAATTCAGAATTTGAAAGAGAATATTCCAATCAACATTCTCAAAAGCTTTCTGTAACTCTACAAATGCTAGAAACGTAGGATTGCCTTTCCTTAATCTTTCTTCTAAGATAAGTCGTAGGGTCAGTATTGCCTCACGTGTTCCAACATTTCTCCGGAATCCAAACTGATCTTCCCCGAGGTCGGCTTCTACCAGTTCTTCCATTCGTCTGTAAAGAATTCGCGTTAGTATCATGCAGCTGTGACTTATTAAACTGATAGTTCAGTAATTTTCACATCTGTCAACACCTGCTTTCTTTGGGATTGGAATTATTATATTCTTCTTGAAGTCTGAGAGTATTTCGCCTGTCTCATACATCTTGCTCGCCAGATGGTAGAGTTTTGTCAGGAGTGGCTCTTCCAAGGCCGTCAGTAGTTCCAATGGAATGTTGTCTACTCCCGGGGCCTTGTTTCGACTTAGGTCTTTCAGTGCTCTGTCAAACTCTTCACGCAGTACCGTATCTCCCATTTCATCTTCATCTACATCCTCTTCCATTTCAATAATATTGGCCTCAATTACATCGCCCTTGTATAGACCCTCTATATACTCCTTCCACCTTTCTGTTTTCCCTTCTTTGCTTAGAACTGGGTTGCCATCTGAGCTCTTGATACTCATACAAGTGGCTCTCTTTTCTCCAAAGGTCTCTTTAATTTTCCTGTAGGCAGTATCTATCTTACCCCGCGTGAGGTAAGCCTCTACATCCTTACATTTGTCCTCTAGCCATCCCTGCTTAGCCATTTTGCACTTCCTGTCGATCTTGTTTTTGAGACGTTTTTATTCCCTTTTGCCTGCTTCATTTACTACGTTTTTATATTTTCTCCTTTCATCAATTAAATTCAATTTTTCTTCTGTTACTAAAGGATTTCTGCTAGCCCTCGTCTTTTTACCTACTTGATCCTCTGCTGCCTTCACTACTTCATCCCACAGAGCTACCCATTCTTCTTCTACTGTATTCCTTTCCCCCATTCCTGTCAATTGTTGCCTTATGCTCTGCCTGAAACTCTGTACAACCTCTGGTTTAGTCAGTTTATCCAGGTCCCATCTCCTTAAATTCCCACCTTTTTACAGTTTCTTCAGTTTTAATCTACAGTTCATAACCAATAGATTGTGGTCAGAGTCCACATCTGCCCCTGGAAATGTCTTACAATTTAAAACCTGGTTCCTAAATCTCTGTCTTACCTTTATATAATTTATCTGATACATTCTAGTATCTCCAGGATTCTTCCATGTATACAACCTTCTTTTATGATTCTTGAACCAAGTGTTTGCTATGATTAAGTTATGCTCTGTGCAAAATTCTGCCAGACAGCTTCCTCTTTCATTTCTTAGCCCCAATCCATATTCACCTACTACGTTTCCTTCTCTCCCTTTTCCTACTACCGAATTCTAGTCACCCATGACTATTAAATTTTCGTCACCCTTCACTATCTGAATAATTTCTTTTATTTCATCATACATTTCTTCAATTTCTTCGTCATTTGCAGAGCTAGTTGGCATATAAACTTCTACTACTGTAGTAGGCATGGGCTTTGTGTCTATCGTGGCCACAATAATGCGTTCACTATGCTGTTTGTTGTAGCTTACCCGCATTCCTATTTTCCTATTCATTATTAAACCTACTCCTGCATTACCCCTATTTGATTTTGTGTTTATAACCCTGTAGTCACCTGACCAAAAGTCTTGTTCGTCCTGCCACCGAACTTCACTAATTCCCACTATATCTAACTTCAACCTATCCATTTCCCTTTTTAAATTTTCTAACCTACCTGCTCGATTAAGGGATCTGACATTCCACGCCCCGATTCGTAGAACGCCAGTTTTCTTTCTCCTGATAACGACGTCCCCTTGAGTAGTCCCCGCCCGGAGATCCGAATGGGGGACTATTTTACTTCCGGAATATTTTACCCAAGAGGACGCCATCATCATTTAACCATACTGTAAAGCTGGATGCCCTCGGGAAGAATTACGGCTTTAGTTTCCCCTTGCTTTCAGCCGTTCGCAGTACCAGGACAGCAAGGCCGTTTTGGTTAGTGTTGATAGGCCAGCTCAGTCAACCGTCCAGACTGTTGCCCCTGCAACTACTGAAAAGGCTGCTGCCCCTCTTCAGGAAGGACACGTTTGTCTGGCCTCTCAACAGATATTCCTCCGTTGTGGTTGCACCTATGGTACGGCTATCTATATCGTTGAGGCACGCAAGCCTCCCCACCAACGGCAAGGTCCATGGTTCATGGGGGTAGGTATCCGTACGAGCTCTGATTTCCCTTGCTTTATCGTGGTATCAACAAAATATTTTCGCATTCGGAGGAGAAAGTTGGTGATTGGAATTTCTTGAGAAGATTCCGTCGCAACGAAAAACGCCTTTCTTTTAATGATGTCCATCCCAAATCCTGTATCATTTCGCTGACACTCTCTCCCATCTTTCACGATAATACAAAACGTGCTGCCTTCTTTGAACTTTTTCGATGTACTCCGTCAGTCCTATCTGGTAAGGATACCACACTGCGTAGCGGTGTTCTTAAAGAGGACGGACATGTTCTAAGTGTCCTGCCAATATGACGCAGTCTTTGGTTAGATTCCCCACAACATTTTCTATGTGTTCCTTCCAATTTAAGTTGTTCGTAATTGTAATTCCTATGTATTTAGTTGAATTTACGGCCTTTAGAGTCGACAGATTTGTCGTGTAACCGAAGTTTAACGTATTCCTTTTAGCACTCATGTGGATGACCTCACACTTTTTTTATTTAGGGTCAGCTGCCAATTTTCGCACCATTCAGATATCTTTTCTAAGACTTTTGCAGTTTGTTTTGATCTTCTGATGACTTTATTAGTCGATAAACGACAACGTCATCTGCAAACAACCTAAGACGGCTGCTCAGTAGTCTGCAGTCAAGAGCTCGCATTCAAGGCTGGGAATCTTCCGAAGTTCAGTGTAGTTGGTGGACTCAACAGAAACTATAATCTCTACAACTGTACAAATACAAGTCGTTTTTCATCGTTATTTCGAAAACCTGACCGCATTACTTAAAATTTTTATATGATATATAGGGGAAACGTCATTAGCAAGACTCTCGAAAAGTTTTAGATCGTACAATGTAGGCTTTCACGGCCGGCGTCTTTTTCAATTATAACCACGAAAAGAAGTGTTAATACTCTCATAGCCGAACACAAAAGGAACTGTTCTCTAGGACACACCGAAAAATCGACGGCAGAAGAACATGTATTTTGAGATGGGAAGCACAAAATTAAATTCAGTGAGACATCACACTATCACGCACGCAAGTCCAGAGAAGCAGTAGAGGTTCATACACACTATAATAATTTTAATAGAAAAGACGAAGGTTTGAAGTTAGATAAAATATGGATGTCGACTTTGCACAAACAGAATGACAATCGATTATTTTTAATTGGGAATGATGACGCCATCCAGAAATAATCACATAGTCGGCATTACATGACATATGGTGGTGCCCTCTGTTAATGCGGGAGCCTCTCAAGTCGGTGGATGTCTTCAGTATTTGGAGACGAACGTCAGGAAGCAGTTTCATACATCGACAACGGCCTCTGAGACCGGAAATTTTAACTTACGCTCTTCACTGATCCACTTTAAATTTCTCTAAAATTCAAACGGACAAAGGCTGTTTAATTTTTTTTTCTTTATTGTGATTTCATTCTCCTGCCCCATATGGGCAGGGGAGGGCTGTCAGCGGCACAATCCGCCGCTCTTCAGCCGAGTGACACGCAGTCAGTTTTCACTACAATATACAATAGCAGTGCCTTTAGGTCAGTTAATCGGTTGTTTGTCCCATACAGTCTCCCTCCTTATAATTAATTTTGAACAGCAAATGCATGAAATCTACATCATGCGAAGCTGTGTAAGCCTCCCCCTTCGCAGACTAGAAGTATACGAAATACAGTCATTGAAGCTACTATCCTGACATATCCAGCAGCCTGTGAATTCTCTCTCATACCCGGTATGGCAATGCTCCCAACTGAATTACCGATTCATTTTGAGGGACTTCACTTCCCAATCATGGTTTCGTTTGCAATAACACTAAAAAAAGCTAAGGTCAGAGAGGGGTGGAATGGGCAGAGAGAGACGTGGGGGTGCGGGTGTGGGAGGAGGCGAGGGATGGATTGAGGGCGGAGGAGGAGTAGATGGTCAGAGAGAGGGGTGAGAAGGAGGTTTAGGACGTACGAGGGGGGACCCAAAAGAAACCGGATTGTTGTCATAAAAAATTTATTGATGAACCATTTTACAAAATTACTTCAGTCACCTTCAAAATACTCTCCATTACATGCGATGCACTTGTCAAGTCTGTTTTCGCACTGTTGGAAGCGTGTTTGCACTCTTCGAGTTATTGTCCAGTGCCCTTTACGAAGCTGTTTTTACCGCCTCCACATCGTCATAACGCTCCCCTTTTAGCGTTTTTTTCATTCGTGGAAATAGGAAAAAGTCGCACGGGGCAAGGTCCGGCGAATACGGAGCGTGGGGAATGACAGACCACCTCTGAGATGCCAAATAGTGGGTCATTCGTAAGGCCGTGTGTGCTGGAGCGTTGTCGTGATGCAGAAACCAGTCACCTGATCGCCAAAGTTCCGGGCGTTTCCTCCTCACATCCTCTCGCAGACGCCTTAAAACATCCAAGTAAAAGTGCTGGTTAACAGTCTGGCCAGGGGGAACGAATTCCCGATGCACAATTCCACGAACATCAAAAAAAGACAATCATCATCGTCTTCACATTTGACCTCACTTGCCTTGCGTTTTTTGGTCTGGGAGAGTTGGGAGTCCTCCACTGGCTTGACGCTTGCTTGGTTTCTGAGTCATATCCGTAACACCAACTCTCATCCCCTGTGATGACGTTGGTCAAGAAGTTTGGATCACGTGCAATCTCTGTTATCAATTCCTGACACAAATTCATGTGGATGGTTTTTTGCTCCTGTGCGAGAAGCGCGAAATAAATATAGCAGCAACACGTCTCATTTGCAAATCCTCACTCAAGAGCTCCAACTGCCGGCCGCGGTGGCCGAGCGGTTCTAGGCGCTTTAGTCCGGAATCGCGCGACTGCTACGGTCGCAGGTTCGAATCCTGCCTCGGGCATGGATGTGTGTGATGTCCTTAGGTTAGTTAGGTTTAAGTAGTTCTAAGTTCTATGGGAATGATGACCTCATACGATAAGTCCCTTATTGCTCAGAGCCATTTGAACCATTTTTGAGCTCCAACTGATTCCTGCCTCTGCTGAAATTTGGTCGATCGTTTGGCGACGATCGTCGCTGATCTTTTGGCGGACCTTTTCAATGCTCTCCTCATTTCGCGATGTTGAAGGGCGTCCAGAACGAGGTTGGTCTTCAACACACATCTTACCACGTTTATAGCGCCCGAACCACTCGTAAACCTGTGTGCGGCTCATAGCGTCCTCCTGGAAAGCTTCCTGAAGCGTTTGGCGTGTCTCCTTTGCAGTTTTTTTTAAGCAGGAAACCAAATTTCACACACACTCTTTGTTCTTTTGAAGTTGCCATAACGACTTCCCACAGGTAACCCGCCAACAGAGAAACACAATACCACACTTGCAGGTGCAGCTCTACACTGACGCCGTCTGCACAGCTGTTTCATGAAGGTCTCTACTAACACCATCTAGTGTGAGAACCCTGCACTACGTCTACGAGTGGCAGCGCCCTCGGAGTCCGGTTTCTTTTGGGTCGTTGTTGTTGTTGTGGTCTTCAGTCCTGAGACTGGTTTGATGCAGCTCTCCGTGCTACTCTATCCTGTGCAAGCTTCTTCATCTCTCAGTACCTACTGCAACCTACATCCTTCTGAATCTGCTTAGTGTATTCATCTCTTGGTCTCCCCCTACGATTTTTACCCTCCACGCTGCCCTCCAATACTAAATTGGTGATCCCTTGATGCCTCAGAACATGTCCTACCAACCGATCCCTTCTTCTCGTCAAGTTGTGCCACAAACACCTCTTCTCCCCAATCCTATTCAGTACCTCCTCATTAGTTATGTGTTCTACCCATCTAATCTACAGAACTCTTCTGTAGCATCACATTTCGAAAGCTTCTATTCTCTTCTTGTCCAAACTATTTACCGTCCATGTTTCACTTTCATACATGGCTACACTCCATACAAATACTTTCATAAATGACTTCCTGACACTTAAATCTATACTCGATGTTAACAAATTTCTCTTCTTCAGAAACGCTTTCCTTGCCATTGCCAGTCTACATTTTATATCCTCTCTACTTCGACCATCATCAGTTATTTTGCTCCCCAAATAGCAAAACTCCTTTACTACTTTAAGTGTCACATTTCCTAATCTAATACCCTCAACATCACCCGACTTAATTCGACTACATTCCATTATTCTCGTTTTGCTTTTGTTGATGTTCATCTTATACCCTCTCTTCAAGACACCATCCATTCCGTTCAACTGCTCTTCCAAGTCCTTTGCTGTCTCTGACAGAATTACAATGTCATCGGCGAACCTAAAAGTTTTTATTTCTTCTCCATGGATTTTAATACCTACTCCGAATTTTTCTTTTGTTTCCTTTACTGCTTTCTCAATATACAGATTGAATAACATCGGGGAGAGACTACAACCCTGTCTCACTCCCTTCCCAACCACTGCTCCCCTTTCATGTACCTCGACTCTTATAACTGCCATCTGGTTTCTGTTTCCCCCCCTCGTATATCAGATTTGCAAATATACCGGGTGATCAAAAAGTCAGTATAAATTTTAAAACTTAATAAACCACGGAATAATGTAGATAGAGAGGTAAAAATTGACACACATGCTTGGAATTACATGGGATTTTATTAGAACCAAAAAAATACCTTATTGCTAGACGCCTGAAAGATCTCTTGCGCGCGTCGCTTGGTGACGATCGTGTGCTCAGCCGCCCCTTTCGTCATGCTTGGCCTCCCAGGTCCCCAGACCTCAGTCCGTCCGATTATTGGCTTTGGGCTTACCTGAAGTCGCAAGTTTATCGTGATCGACCGACATCTCTAGGGATGCTGAAAGACAACATCCGACACCAATGCCTCACCATAACTCCGGACATGCTTTACAGTGCTATTCACAACATTATTCCTCGACTACAGCTATTGTTGAGGAATGATGGTGGACATACTGAGCATTTCCTGTAAAGATCATCATCTTTGCTTTGTCTTACTTTGTTATGCTAATTATTGCTATTCTGAACAGATGAAGAGCCATCTGTCAGACATTTTTGAACTTTTATCTTCTTTTGGTTCTAATAAAACCCCATGTCATTCCAAGCATGTGTGTCAATTTGTACCTCTCTATCTACATTATTCCGTGATTTATTCAGTTTTCAAATTTATACTGACTTTTTGATCACCCGGCACAATAGCAGTGCCTTTAGGTCAGTTAATCAGTTGTTTGTCCCATATATATATACTCTCCCTCCTTATATCTAATTTTGAACAACTGCATACACAACAATATGCTCTGTTTTGTTCCTCGCAGTCGGCTTTTTGAGAAAACAGGAAAATTGTATTTAGCATTATCAGCTTACTGTTAGAATACTACTACGAAATCAACATCATGCGATGCTGTGTAACCCTCTCCCTTCGCAGACTGGAAGATACGAAATACAGTCACTGATATATCCAGCAGCCTGTGAATTCTCTCTCATACCCGGTATGGCAATGCTCCCAAATGAATTACCGATTCATTTTGAGGGACTTCAGTTCCCAATCATGGTTTCGTTTGCAATAACACTAAAAAAAGATAAGGCCGGAGAGGGGTGGAATTGGCAGAGAGAGGCGTGGGGGTGGGGTTGTGGGAGGAGGCGAGGGATGGAGTGAGGGCGGAGGAGGAGGAGTAGATGGTCAGAGAGAGGGGTGAGAAGGAGGTTTAGGACTATATCAGATTCGCAAATATGTTTCGTAATTGCGAAGCACTGTCAGCTTCGATAGTATATGTTACAAAATTAGTGCGATTCACAGTAATTCACAGCATATGGATGTAGATATAGAAAATTGTTACTGACGCAGAAACATTTTGTGCTTAAATGGCTCTCAGTCTGACGCAGTGGCACAGACACGGTTATTCAGTTAAAAGAAGAGGGTGCTCTTTCGATAGGCAGAGAGAGCGCTGAAGTGGCTGTGGGAGCGGCCCTCGGCGGCGGGCGTCCGTTTTCACGCCCCACATCGCCGTTCGCGCCGTGCTGGCCGGACCGCAACGGCCAAGTTACGTGTAGGCGGGCAGGCGAAGGCAGCCTCCGGAGGCGGCGAGGCGCGGCGCTGCGGGCGTCCGCCACGCCGCCGCCTCTAATTCCGGGCAACGAGTGTGAGAGGGGGCAGGGCGGCCAGAGTGCAGATAAAGTTTAATAAGTCCATTAGCGGCCCCAAACGGTGCGGTGCCGGGCGGGTGGGGGCGGGCGGGGTGGCGAGCCGAGCGGAGGCGGCTCCGTGCACGGCGCGGCCGCTCGCTATCTGGCGGCCACTCGCTGCCGGCAGGGTGGCACGGCCGCACAGTGGCGTGCGTGATTTCTGCCGCGGCGGCGGCGGTGGCTTCTCATTTAATTAGCGGCTGGCAACAGGCGGGCCGCGAGCTAATACCGTGACCACGCCCTCGCCCCGCTGTGGACCCACAACATTTCAAATGTTACTGTGTTGTATTAGTGTCGACAAACAATTTTAATTCGCGATTAACGAAGAGCAGTATATAAACTGATCAGCCAGAACACTGTGACCACCGACCTACTATCGATATAAAGCCGTCCAGGCGACAGCAGCATCGCCTGGCGAGGAATGACTGCTAGTCGGACACACGCACAGTGCAGGGGCAGGTACGCGATTATGTAGGCCTGGAGGCTCGGCACGAGTATTTCGAAAATTGCACGACTTGGTGTTCGAGGAGTGCTGTGGTGAAAGTCTTCAACACGTGGCGAAACCAAGGTGAATCAATGATCAGACGCCGTGAGTTTGGGCGGCCACGCCCCACTACAGATGTCACACGTGGACTGGGCAGCCTTGTAAAACAGGACAGGTGCTGAAATGTGGCGGAACTAACATCACGCTTTAAAGCTGGGTAGAGTAGAAGTGTGTCTCAAAACACATAGCACTGAACACTCCTAAAGATGGGTCTCCGCCAACGCCCATCAGCATTGGACGTTGGCGCAGTGGCAGAGCGTTAAATTTGTCTGATGAGTCCCGATAGCTTCTTCATCATGGCGATGAGAGAGGGCGAATCCGTCGTATTCCAGGGTAACAGGTCCTTGACACCTGTACGGCGGCACGGAGACAGGCTGGCTGAAGCTGCACTATGCTCTGCGAAACATTCACGTGGGCATCCGTGGGAGCACTGGAGCTCGTGCAAGTCACAATGACAGTCAAAGAGCATTGTACACTGTTTACAGACCACACATCACAGTCATGTATACTGATGGCAGCGGCATTTTTCAACATACCGCAATCAAGGCTGATAGTTTCTTACGTATTTTTCAACAAGGCCAATCGTGTGGTGCAGTGGTTCGATAAACACAGTGGCGAGTTCCAGTCGATGTGCTGGTCCCCCAACTCGCCAGATCTGAACCCGATCGAATACATCTGAGATGTGATTGACGTGGCTTCAAAGCTCATCGCCCACCTTCCAGGAATTTATGGGAATTACGTGACTTGTACGTGCAAATATGTTGCCAAGTCCCTCCAGCGACATATCGAGGCCTCATTGCTTCCATGCCACGACGCGTTGCAGCTGTTATCCGTGTTAAAGTTGGATATACCGGCTACTGGGTAGGTGGACATAATGTTCTTGCTGATTACCTCCCTTTCCCGTTCCAGTCGCGTATGGTTCGCGGGAAGGACGACTGCCGGAAAGCCTCCGTGCGCGCTCGTATCTCTCTAATTTTACATTCGTGATCTACTCGGGAGGTATAAGTAGGGGGAAGCAATATATTCGATACCTCATCCAGAAACGCACTCTCTTCAAACCTGGACATCAAGCTACACCGCGATACAGAGCGCCTCTCTTGCAGAGTCTGCCACTTGTGTTTGCTAACCATCTCCGTAACGCTATCACGCTTACCAAATAACCCTGTGACGAAACGCGCCGCTCTTCTTTGGATCTTCTCTACCTCCTCTGTCAACCCGACCTGATACAGATCATACACTGATGAGCATTACTCAAGTATAGGTCGAACGAGTGTTTTGTAAGCCACCTCCTTTGTTGATGGACTACATTTTCTAAGGACTCTCCTAATGAATCCCAACCTGGCACCCGCCTTACCAACAATTAATTTTATATGATCATTCCACTTCAAATCGTTCCGCACGCATACTCCCAGATATTTTACAGAAGTAACTGCTACCAGTGTTTGTTCCGCTATCATATAATCGTACAATGAAGGATCCTTCTTTGCATGTATTCGCAACACATTACATTTGTCTATGCACCAAGTGCCTATCCGCTGCAGATCTTCCTGCATTTCGCTGCAATTTTCTAATGCTGCAACTTCTCTGTATACTACAGCATCATCCGCGAAAAGCCGTATGGAACTTCCGACACTATCTAATAGGTCATTTATATATATTGTGAAAAGCAATGGTCCCATAAAACTCCCTTGTGGCACGCCAGAGGTTACTTTAACGTCTGTAGACGTCTCTCAGTGTAGACTGAGACTAAACGATGTATTACAACTTTATAATCTAAACACCCGCTAATCCGACCCTCAGTAGTCCGCCCCACATCCAGCCTGTATTCCAGCGGTCGTCAAACTTTTTTGCTCAAGAGTGAATACTGACATTGTGAGCCGCGTAAGTACTCATCTTATTAACATATTGTAACAGACGGACACTGATAAGCCAAAACATTATAACTGCAGCGCTTGCATGAGGCCTATGGTAGTTATCGAAGACACGCTGACAGATACGAACCACCTGCATCCCTTCATGCGTGATGTCTGAACCGACGGCGATGCCATCTTTCAGCAGTATAACTGTCGATGTCTCGGAGCCAGAGCCGTGCTACAGTGGTTTGAGCAGCATTATAGTGAACTCACGCTGATCTCTCAGCGACCAAACTCGCCTAATGTAAATCCTAAGGAATGCCTCTGGGTTGCTATCGGGCGCCTTTACTACGTACGCAATTTAGCAGCCCGTTATCTACGCGGATTACATGACATGTGCGTAGGTATCTAATGCCACATTCCTCCACAAATCTAACAACGAACTGTCGAATCCCTGATATGCAGAATCATTGATGTTTTTCATTCGAAAGACGGACAAACAAGCTATTAAGCAGGTGGTCATACGATTTTGGCGCATCAGTGTAAATTAATATGTTATGAACCCCCAACAGACTGACCATACTAAGGTTGCCCGCATGTCTACAGTCCTCTATTTCAGATTAGTACCACCCTCCGCGATCACAAAGTTTTTCTCTTTAGTCGTCAGTCTTCTGACTGGTTTATGCGACCTCTCTCCTGTGATTTCTTCTCTCACAATTGCACTTGCACCGTATGTCCTCAGTTATTTGCTGGATTATTTCAATCTCTGTTTTACCCTACAGTTTTTACCATCTCCAGCTTCACTAGTCCTAGTACCATGAAGGTTATTCCCCGACGCCTTAACCCATGTCTTGCCATCTTGTCCTCTTCCTTGTCGGTCTCTTCCATACGCTCCTTTCTTCGCCGTTTCTGCGGAGAACTTCCTCATTCCTTATCTTATCAGTCCACCTGATTCCCAACGTCCTTCTGTAGCAGGTGATTACTAAAAGTTTTGAATGCCATGTTTCTTCCACTCAGTAGTGCGCATTCACTAATCCATGTCACTTCCGTACCAAAATTTATACCATAACCGCTGACAGAGATGAGTCGTGCGCGTCCGTGAGTTGTCACTAATGTAAGACGAACAATAAAGCATTACTCCTTTTACGTCCTGTAACTGCGGAGTGGCCCACTACGTAGCCCTCTGCCCATGAGGTAAGCCAGGGCTTCACAACATACGTGCTCGCGGAGCAAGCTGTGAGCAGCAAGGCGCGAGCACGGAGCAGCGCGAGCACGCTACCCCCACTACCGGACCAGAGCGGAGAGTGGGGAGAGTCACGTGGGGCACACAACAACTGCCGCCAGTCAATGTAAACCCGCGGCCACCTGCAGGGATATCACTCACGAATTATTACTGCGACAAATGAAACAAATAAAGGAGAATGTACACATGCCACATAATTTTATTAGCTTAGTGTATGCCTCTACATTCGTATTAATTTGTTAACTGTTACACAATAAAAGGTGTCACTGAAGTGTGGGATTCTCTGTTATCTTTTACTTTTTGCCCTTTACAATTGCGTCTATGTTCGGAGTAATTGTTCTTGTGCATCGTAGGCGCAGCGTGCAGTTTAAATTTCGATCAGACAATGCGTTTCTCAGGCGCGTCTTGTTACATTTCATTGCAGAGCACAGTTATTCACAAACATACATGGAACCGAACATTGATATTATTGTAGCCGCAAATTTGTGCAAATGAGGAAATCTATCCTGAGGGAAGTGTCTGTAAAATTCCAAAATGTTTTTCTTGTTCTGAAATTTGTCTCCGTATTCTCTGTCACACTGCAGGTCAATAATTTCTAGTTGCAGCTCAGGACGAATCTCTTCAATATTCGCTGAATGTGGAGAGGCGAACAGATCAGAATCACTGTCTAGTGCTGTCAGATCTTGAAAGCGTTGATCAAATTCTTCCTTAAGGGCAACTAAACTATGTGAATAACGTTCACAGTCTTTGTGAACATCTTGCATGGATGATAATTTAGGAAAATGAGCTAGATTTCCTGTTTCCAGTTGACTCACCCAAAGTGTCAATTTCATTTTAAAAGCTAGTATTCGATCTATGAAATGAGTAATTAGCAGATCTTTACCTTGTAGTGAAATATTCAAAGCATTCAGATGGCTAGTTGAATCTGCTAAGAACGCGAGATCACATTTCCATGAAGGCTCTTTCAATTCACGAACACACATGTTATTTATTTCCATGAACGTATTTATCTCATCTAATAGGCAAACATTCGATTTAATAATTCGCCACGACTAAGCCAGCGGACCTCGCTGTAATAAGGCAGGCTACCATACTGGCTTTCTACATCCTCAAGAAAGCTTTTAAATTGTCTGTGTTGTAGCCCATGCTTCCTTATATAATTGCTTGTACGAACAACAACACTCATCACATTTTTTAGAGTGATACTCTTTGCACATAAGTTATCCTGGTGGATCACACAGTGAACGCCCCTTATTTCATTCGGCACGGTCAGTTTTTGCATTTTCTCCTTCAACAGCGCAACGAAACCTAATTTTTTCCCTGGCATCGCTGGTGCACGGTCTGTAGACACTGAAACAAAAGAATTCCACGACAATCCTATATTTTCAACACTTTCTTCAACGCTACTTAAAATATCACCTCCGGTTGTAGTGTCATTCACGGCTATTACATCGAGGAGCTCCTCCCTCATCTGAAGATCTCTATTAACACCTCTAATAAATATGGCAAGCTGCGCTGTTCCAGTGATATCAACACTTTCGTCCAGAGCTAGAGAATACGCCATAAAATCTTTATAGATATTTGCAAGCTGGCTCTGGACGTCGTCTGCCATGTCCTGTATGCGATGCATAATGGTCATGTCAGATAATTGCACAATCCGAAACTGTTCAACTTTAGATGGACACAAATGTTCCGCTGCAACTAGCAAACATCTTTTATTAAATCGCCATCAGTGAAGCGGCCCAGGGATTTTGCTAAAAACAAAGCAATTTTGTAGCTCACTCTGAGAACTGCCTCAGTTGATTTTTCTTCGTCATCCAGATCTTCCTCGGATAGCTTCCTTTTAAGTTTAATAACTTCCTGTGCACGATCTGGTCCATCACATTTTCCACTTCCGTAGTCTTTCGCGTGGTACGACATATAATGTCGCTGCAAATTAAATTTCCTAAAATAATTCAGCGTTTTGTGACATACTAAACATTTTGCAACACTATCTTTTTCTGTAAACAGATACAATTCCTCCCAGTGGGGGTTGAACTGCGAAAGCATGGTTGGGGTTACACAATGGCGACTTGACATGATTCTTAACCAGCGAAGTGACTGTTAGAGCTGATCGTTAGAGCTGATCGTTAGAGCTGATCGTGGTACTTTAAGCGTTACACAGTCGGCGCGAATTCAATAGGCATGCTGCGGTCCTATTCATACGTGCGCGCGCATTTCCCCTCCCTCCCCTCCCTCCCCCCTCCCTACTCAACGACCTTGCAGCTGCTCGCGAGCACGTGCCTGAGCAGACGGGAGTACTCGTGCTCAAAACCGGCCAGTTGTTAAGCCCTGAGGTAAGCGGCCAACTTAACTTAAATCACGTCAGAATTCACCAACGTCAGTTGAAACCGAGCACATCTTAAATATTAATTTCTCTGTAAGTATTTCTGTTTGTTACTGAGCAGGAAAATTACACTCGTAAAATGATTTTAAAGTTAGCTGACTTTTTGAAGTCGGCTGTTAGCTGCTAGATACACATTGTTATAAATCATGACTGAGGATAATGGGGCCGCATGAACAGTTGGTTTGGGCCGCAAGTGGCTAGCACGCCGCAGTTTGACGACCACTTCTCTAGTAGCTCAAGTAGAAATGACCCATACAATAATGAACGGTCGAGTTAACAATGTTGGAAGTTAATTACAATCTTAAACGATGCTGTAAATGTTGGAAATTGTGCTTTCTTTACGGTTCAGTATCATGGCTTCTAAAAGAAAACACGTTATGCTAAACCTCAAACGGAAACTCGAAATAAGATGTAGGATGAACTGAGGTTCTTGGCTGAAAGCCACTGCTGCTGAGTACAATGGTGGGCGAGCGACTGTTTATGACCAACTATAACAGACGAAGGGATAATCAAAAGGGTACAGGAATATCATAACGAAAGTGACGAAGAAGTGGATATAGGAGGAGAGAACGTGAAGATAGCCCACACTGATGACGCTGAAGTTGCAGAAATCTTCTTGGAGTCTATTATGCAACAATCAAAAATATGCAGTACCGATACAAAGTTTGTAAAGCCGTTGTGTAGTAAGGCAAATTGCCGCCGAGTGTCATCATTGCGACAACTAAAAATTTGGGTCACGTGTCATAGTGACAGTTACTACTGTAGATGCACACACTCGAGGGCTAAGTTTTGTACGAAAGTGAGAGTATCTATGGATTTAATAAAGTATACTCCCGTTGTGTTTGCACAAAATTTAAGATACTGTCAATAATCCGGCACTTCCATTAATTCGGCGGCCTTATGTGCAAGGAGTCCCCGGATTAGCAATAGTCCGAGTCTAGTGCATCTGCAAATGGGACAATGATAATGGCTTTCAGAAGAAAGAATACAGTCACATAGAGAACAATATTAAATGAGAACATTTTAGAACATAAATCCCACTTGAGTTATCTAGGATGTGATATTAAAAATGGTTCAAATGGTTCTGAGCGCTATGGGACTTAACTTCTGAGGTCATCAATCCCCTAGAACTTAGAACTACTTAAACCTAACTAACCTAAGGACATCACACACATCCAATCCATGCCCGAGGCAGGATTCGAACCTGCGACCGTAACAGTCGCGCGGTTCCGGACTGCGCACCTAGAACCGCTAGACCACCGCGGCCGGCAGGATGTGATATTAATTATGACAAAGACCGTGAGAAGAACGTCACCAAATATGAAGCTAACTGCGGAAGAACTTTATGAAGGTAAACAAGAAAAGAAACAAAAATGAAATTCTATAAAGTTGTGACTGTACTTATTCTTGTATATGTTTCCGAATCATAGACGGTAACAAAATCACATTTACAAGCAGCAGAGATGAAGTTCATGAAATATGTAAGAGGCTGTAATAAAATGGATAAAATAAAAAATGAAACATAAGATCAGATTTAAAAATCTTTTCAGTTAATGACAAGACAGAAGAGAATAGAATGAAATGGAAAGATCATGTTGATACAATGATAGAAAACTGACTGCCAAAAATGACGAATTATTGGTCAACTGGAAGGAGAGAACTAGATAGACTTCGTACGATATGGACGGATGAATGATGATGATGATGATGATGATGATGATGATGATGATGGTTAATCGGCCTCCGCAGAAACCAGTGTTCGAGTCAGAAGTATTATTTGACAGAGTTATCCGTTAAAATTGCAACGGCATGAATGCAACAAGTAGCAGATGTCAAAGTGGCATGTACTGTACTACGTGCTTGATATGCAAATTAGAATTTCAGGGCAACCGCACGCCCCTTATTTGATTCGGCTCGGTCAGTTTTTGGTATTTTCTCCTTCAACAGCGCAACGAAACCTGATTTTTTCCCTGTCATCGCTGGTGAACCGTCTGTAGACTTTTCCTAGAACCGCACGGCCACTCCGGCCGGCACAAAATTATTTCGAAGTCAATCAAAAATACTACATACAAGAAGAAGGGTTACCCATTGGTTCACCTATTTCAGGAACATTGGCCAACATTTTCATGAATCATATAGAAAAATTAATATCCAAATACATAATAACAAAAAAAGTTAAGCCATCATCTATGGGTGCATAAACCTGGATGACATAAATACTGCATACAAAAACATAAAGTTCACAGTAGAAGGAGAACAAGAAAACTCACTAAACTTTCTAGACATAACAACAAGAAAAGACAATAAGAAACACACATTTGACATATACAGCAAAATCCAGAACAACTGACACTATCTTAAAGGCAACACCAAACCACCCACAGAATCTCAAACAGACTGCAATCAGATACAGAATGAACAGGATCCCCCTACGCACAGCTGAGTACCGGAAAGCCATTATAAAACAAATAGCATTAAACATGGACAAAAAGAAACAATGATAGACAAACTAAACCAAAAAATAAAGACACAAATAATTAAAAAGAACTAACCAAAGCACATCGACACACATAACCTCCACTACTACAAAAATGGTATACAGTGACCTACTACAACGAATTCGTACACAAAACAGCTAACATATCTACAAAAAACAAGGCATAAACACTGTTTACAAAACAAAACATTAAGTACAAAGGCACATCCCAAAACTGAAATCAAAACCGGACAGATACCAACCATCTGGTATATATCAGCTCAGTTGTAGAGTTGTGAAAAGATACACATTGGAATGACTGGCAAAACTTTCGACACAAAATATAAAGAACACGTCAGAGCATTTAAATACAGTACAAACCATTCAACATTTGCAGATCATCTAAAACAAGAACACCATAGACCAAGTAATATTGAAAATGATATGAAAACTATAAGAATCAGTAAAGACAGAAACCTCCTCCCCTTCCAAGAAAATTTCCACATACAAGTAAACAGCTGCTCAATGACCAAATAAATATTGGGAACCAGACTCTATATAAAATAACTGATAAAATTACGTGAAAAAGAACAGAGTCGTTTGCATCCTTCACCCTCTCGGACTCTCCCACTCAACACCCCCCCCCCCCTCCCAATCCTAATTTCATTTCACTCTTGCTCCTCACTTTATTCTCCAAACTCACACTCCATCACACTACTATACACTTATATCCACTCATCATGGCTTCTCCCTCCCCCACAAAAATATCTTGCATCATTATTCCTTCCCTACTCTTACACAGTGCCGTACATAAATACACAGCAACATAATTGAATAGTATTATACACACACAATAAAATAAAAAAAAGAGTGTAGGTCAAAGATAAACTAGTTTCTAGGCAACAGTACAAAACAAGAAGTATGAAAATCGCACTTCGGTAGCTCAGTGGAGGTAAGTTCCTATGGAATCAAACTGTTGAGGTCATCGGTCCCTTGGCATACGCACTACTGAATTCCACTTGAACTAACTTACACTAAGGACAACACACACACCCATGCCCGAGGGAGGACTCGAACCCCCGACGCGGGGTGCCACGCGATCCGTGGCAAAGCGACCCAGACCACGCAGCTACCACGGGCGGCGGTAGCTCATGCAGTAGACACTTACCAAAGAAACAAAAAGACCCCCAAGTGCGAGTCCTGGTCTGGTATAGAGATTCAACAGACAATCCTTCAAATGTCAGGAAAGACAACGTGTGTGACGCAACAAGTAACGTCTCCTTTACAAGTTCTGTCAGCATCATTGTTCTTGCTCGCTTACTTTTTCCGATTAAAAAAATTAATACCTACAAAAAACAGAATTAACTGGAACCATAAATCGGAGAGCAACTGTGGATTCTACTTTATGCTCCTTCTACAGAGTGATTCACGAAGATATGTAAATTTTTAATATGTTATTCTACAAGTAAAACTAAAGAGAAAAGTTAATGTAAACATAGGTCCGCAAATGTTTAGTTACGGAGTTACGGCTAATAAAAGGTTTTGCCTGAAATTTAGCACCTTCGCTAATATGAAGCCATCGCAAAACTATGAGGTTAAAGTAAAGCACGATCTCCATTTATTTTGTTGTTACGGATCTGGTGAATCTAATAAAACATGTCCCAGGCGTGAGTCTGCAGTAGTTTTCCAGAACATCTAGAGAACCAAAGATGTAATTTCGTAAAATTCTTAATTTATTAACTACTTGGCCCAATTTGTTTTTTAAATTTCAGACAATTGCACAAAGTTTTCAACAGAATTTGTAGTAATTTAATTTTGGAAAAATTGTGGTAATAACGTTAGCTGAAACTGTATGAATGTGTGAGATAATTTGCTTTTGTTAATGCCGTAGCACACGTGAATTCATGTTAAACTGAAAAAAAAACAAAGCTCAGTGTTATGGAAGTTGTGCAGTGTACACTCTTTGACATAAAACTTGACCGGCGGCCGGCCGCTTCAGAGGCTAAGTCCGCGCCGATCGCGACATGGGACAAAAAAACTGGCCAACTCGCTAATTCTCTAAGTCCGGTTATCTGCACAATCTGGCAACACTGTAGACTGCGGCACTTCCTGGAGGAAAACTTGTCCCATGATAGAGAAACTCTAGGCTGATTACGCCTGTGGTCTAGCGGTAGCGTGCGTTGTTTCTGTTCATAATGTCAGTGGATCGAGAGCAGCTGGCATAAAATATTTTTATAGCCTCTTCTGTCTGAATGCTGAAGACGTGAATGTAATGGTAGCGCAGATTCAATCTATTTCGCTTTGTGACACACCGATATCAAACTTTTATCCAGTAACGATTTTGGGGCAGATTTCCCGCAGACTGTCCTCCTCTGGACGCCGTATGCGGCAAAGCTCTGGGATCCATTTGCTGGCTACTGGCAGCGGCCGTGGCGACAGCAGCGGCGCTGCACTCCCCCGTTCTTTATCGAAAGCGCCTGCTACCGCTCATCGCTTTTGATGATTTAAAACGCTTTATTATTAAATGTTGCTCCACAGAAAATTTCTACAATTTCCATTCACGCTCAAAAGCAACGGAGACAGACGCCCTGATTAGTAGGCGGGTATTATATTACATTAATCGGCAAGAGCTGAGTATGGCCCGTAATTAATTTTATAGACTGGGACGAAATTAAACCACCTCACTACATTCGATGAATTTATAAATGCTTCATACCTCGTTTCTTTTCCTTTCAAACTCAATTATTTGTGCAACTTTTGGTCAATGTTTGGATGTTTTCGTCAAGCCAGAGTGAGCGCCTGTGGTGTAAAGTGTATTACAGTTCTTGTTTCATTCCTTATGGTAAGTCTATGCGATAAACTGTGTGAATACCTTGCAATGCATGCTCTGTAGCAGTGCAGGAACACTGCACATTTGGAGTTCCATGTATGGGTTCATGAAGTATTTATTGTTGATCGGAAGTGATAGTTAAGGTCATCAGATTTAAACCAGAAAAATTTGTCGTTTTGAAGGTTTCAGAGAACGGAAAGGAATTGCTAACGCCGGTGTTAGAAAACGTCTACAGTTAAATGCTATTGCAAAAATTTAGAAGAAGGGAACTACATTAATGAACATGTGCACTTCATAAACAACCTTCTGACATGTTAGACCTATATGACGAACAAAGCTCAAATTTATATCGTTGACAGTCGGTTTGAATCTTTTCAGGGTCTATTTTACAGTGAAGCACCTTGGAATTTGCAAAGCAGAAATCCATGATATTAACTTAATTTACTAAGTCGAAATCGGACGAAGATTGATGTTTAAAGGCATTCTTCAGATTTCGCATAAGAAATTTTTACTAGCAGTTTGCAATTCCATTAATTAAAATGGAAAATAAAAGGTTGTAGTCAGCGGCTTCTACCGTGATTCGAACTGCTATGTCTTATAGTACAAGCACTGCAACGCACAAGGGAACCTCTGAGCTAACGACACACTGGCGGCCAGAGGCGGAATATAGTCACTGCGATGTTGCCTGAGCCTCAAAACGCAACCTTAAACACACGAACAGAGGAGGTGGAGATTACTGTTTTAACGTCCCGTCGACAACGATGTCATTAGAGACGGAGCACAAGCTCGGATTATGGAAGGATGAGGAAGGAAATCGGCCGTGCCCTTCCTAAGGAACCATCCAGGCATTTGCCTGAAGCGATTTAGGGAAATCATTGAAACCCTAAATCAGGATGGCCGGGCGCGGGATTGCACCGTCGTCCTCCCGAATGCACACACAAACAGGTGTTACTTATGTGAAGAACGCCGTTCTTGGAGTCCAGAAATTAAATATACTTTCTAATTGTGTCATCTTGCAGTGGATTATATCGTACGAGTCTTCGATGTGGAAAACGAATGTCAAGTGAATTTAGCGAGGTAACGCCGACCTACACCCGGAAGTAAATGCACTATCAGAGTGTTGACAAATACTTGCTACGACGCTGCCATTTCTAGGCTCTCTGACGAGGCAGCTCTTCAGCGAAATGCTTGCCGTGATTCTCCGATACGGCTCTTCAGAGTGGAGACGCGCGCGCACGTTTGGTTTTTATGCGGCGTTCTCCCCTGATGGTTTCTGACGTCGCCTTGTGGGCTATGTATACATATGAGACATTCAATTATCATTAATCCAGAATGATACAAGTTTCAGCTTCCGGCGTGGAAGAAGGCTGTTGACGCCGACATTATATCATTTCAACGTAGGGAAAGCAAAACGGATCATTCAATGTTTCTCATTCAACATAAAGCATGTGAGATAATTTTCCGTAACGTTCATAATCATCTAAAAATACAAACGAAGTAAAAATACACCGGAAGCTTATTCGAATTGAATATAACGCTTTGCACCTCGATGTCGAATTTGTCCACTTGCAATCTTTTGCAGCATACACATAGAATGTCATGATTACCACGAGAATGAAGAAATATGTTGGTAAGGATGGAAGCAAGAAGAGACGCAGTCAACAAATATTCCATTCCTCATGGCATTCATTTCATTTGACACGTAAGAAGAGGTAAAGCGGGAATTTACTTTCGTTAACACGAAAGATATGCCGCACATATTGATAACGAGGAAGTCTGCGTCTTCATACGTTTCCTCCTTGAAATCTGTATGCTCTATTATATACTAAGTAGCCCGATCATTGTTTCAGTAATGTTACCCTCTTGTTTGACCCCGTAACGATGAACAGATTCCAAATGCATGTCTCCCTTCCTGGGTTGTTTTTTGTGTTTTATTGCTTGGAATTCCTGAAGCAGACCACTGTGCCTTCCCCCCTCGTGGGTTAGGTCTCAAAACTAAACCGCTTTGTATCCAATGGCATAATTTATTCAGACAGCATCAGCATAAGACTATCAAACAAAGCCTTCCATTTACAGTTGCAGCACTCTAACCAGCACTGACCAAAGTGTAATCCACGGTCATGGTCCTAAATTACCAGCTGTCTGCTACTGTGGCAAAGTCCGTACTACACTGTCGATTCCGCAGCACCATTTTATCTGGTAACACTGTGTAGTTGCACAGTTGTGCTACCAGGTCTGTCCTCACACTGTCAACTTTATGTATCTCACTTCTCCTGTAGCGTAGATCACGAGGAGCCGAAGTAAATGAGTGTATTCTGCATGACGTAACATTCAGTATTCCCTTCTTTCATAGCCACTCTTCATGTGCATCGATACCAAATAGGAATGAAAAAACTCTTGCGAGTGAGAGAATGACAATAACAGTCGTAACAAGAACAAGCAAATAATGAATGATGTTTATTCCAACGCAGAACGAGAATGGCTTTAAATATAAAAATCTGTATCTACACTCCTGGAAATTGAAATAAGAACACCGTGAATTCATTGTCCCAGGAAGGGGAAACTTTATTGACACATTCCTGGGGTCAGATACATCACATGATCACACTGACAGAACCACAGGCACATAGACACAGGCAACAGAGCATGCACAATGTCGGCACTAGTACAGTGTATATCCACCTTTCGCAGCAATGCAGGCTGCTATTCTCCCATGGAGACGATCGTAGAGATGCTGGATGTAGTCCTGTGGAACGGCTTGCCATGCCATTTCCACCTGGCGCCTCAGTTGGACCAGCGTTCGTGCTGGACGTGCAGACCGCGTGAGACGTCGCTTCATCCAGTCCCAAACATGCTCAATGGGGGACAGATCCGGAGATCTTGCTGGCCAGGGTAGTTGACTTACACCTTCTAGAGCACGTTGGGTGGCACGGGATACATGCGGACGTGCATTGTCCTGTTGGAACAGCAAGTTCCCTTGCCGGTCTAGGAATGGTAGAACGATGGGTTCGATGACGGTTTGGATGTACCGTGCACTATTCAGTGTCCCCTCGACGATCACCAGTGGTGTAGGGCCAGTGTAGGAGATCGCTCCCCACACCATGATGCCGGGTGTTGGCCCTGTGTGCCTCGGTCGTATGCAGTCCTGATTGTGGCGCTCACCTGCACGGCGCCAAACACGCATACGACCATCATTGGCACCAAGGCAGAAGCGACTCTCATCGCTGAAGACGACACGTCTCCATTCGTCCCTCCATTCACGCCTGTCGCGACACCACTGGAGG
This sequence comes from Schistocerca nitens, assembly GCF_023898315.1. NCBI lineage: Eukaryota > Metazoa > Arthropoda > Insecta > Orthoptera > Acrididae > Schistocerca > Schistocerca nitens. The sequence continues at coordinate 320,397,082 of NC_064614.1, read as the reverse complement.
CGGGCTGCACGATGTTGGGGCGTGAGCGGAAGACGGCGTAACGGTGTGCGGGACCGTAGCCCAGCTTCATGGAGACGGTTGCGAATGGTCCTCGCCGATACCCCAGGAGCAACAGTGTCCCTAATTTGCTGGGAAGTGGCGGTGCGGTCCCCTACGGCACTGCGTAGGATCCTACGGTCTTGGCGTGCATCCGTGCGTCGCTGCGGTCCGGTCCCAGGTCGACGGGCACGTGCACCTTCCGCCGACCACTGGCGACAACATCGATGTACTGTGGAGGCCTCACGCCCCACGTGTTGAGCAATTCGGCGGTACGTCCACCCGGCCTCCCGCATGCCCACTATACGCCCTCGCTCAAAGTCCGTCAACTGCACATACGGTTCACGTCCACGCTGTCGCGGCATGCTACCAGTGTTAAAGACTGCGATGGAGCTCCGTACGCCCGGGCAAACTGGCTGACACTGACGGCGGCGGTGCACAAATGCTGCGCAGCTAGCGCCATTCGACGGCCAACACCGCGGTTCCTGGTGTGTCCGCTGTGCCGTGCGTGTGATCATTGCTTGTACAGCCCTCTCGCAGTGTCCGGAGCAAGTTTGGTGGGTCTTCACACCGGTGTCAATGTGTTCTTTTTTCCATTTCCAGGAGTGTATATCTATATCCATATCTATTGATCTTTGAGTTGGCACAATGCAAATATATTCTTAGCATTTAGTTACTGAATTTAGTTCTGGATGTTTGCAGAGAAAAGGAAAAGTCGGTTCTTCTCGCTAGTGTAATATAATGTGAACCAGTAACTACCCTTTCCTTAGAACACGACTCAATCTGGTCCTCAAGTAGGTAGCAAGGCACTGCTGCATTCTGTTCCCTGACATTGCTCTGATGACGGTTAATGCAGATAGTTCCGATTATGAAATACAAAACGTATTGCAGGTTAGTTCCTAGGATAGTAACATTAAATTTGCGTTGTAGACGGCACATGAACGTGACGACTATCCATATTACTCATCAATATAAAAAGACAATATTTTGGGAATTTAGCAGGATTACTCAAAATGAATTCTGAAATTGGGTGACTGACTGCACAGGTGCTAAACGTCGTCAAGAGTATACGATGTCCTAATCGCATTAGGAATATGAAGATCGTCTTCGACAGCTCGCAACTTTCACATTGCTATCTCCACCCTACTCCAGACAGCCCTCGGTGGAGTTGCACTACGTTGCCGATGTTATGGAAGGCCTTCAAACCGACGACAGACCACATATTGAAAAATACAAGCGAATTCTCTTGCAGCGTAAGCTTATTGTAACTAATCTAAAAATTATTGGAGAGGAACATTGTCCTATTCAAAAAAAGTAAAATGTTACACACTGTTGACGTCAAACGGACATTATCTATGTCCTTTGTCCTACTCATCTATAATATCAAGTGTACTATGAAAATGATTATATATAATGGATGATAGGGTAATGCATTGATACCAGATGGTGGGGGCCGGCCGGTGTGGCCGTGCGGTTCTAGGCGCTTCAGTCTGGAACCGCGTGACCACTACGGTCGCAGGTTCGAATCCTGCCTCGGGCATGGATGTGAGTGATGTCCTTAGGTTAGTTAGGTTTAAGTAGTTCTAAGTTCTAGGAGACTGATGACCTTAGAAGTTAAGTCCCATAGTGCTCAGAGCCATTTGAACCATTTGAACTATTTAACACAAAATGACATTAAAAATTAAAGTTATTCACGAGCAGCTAGTTGAGAATATGTATGAACATTAAATGACACGACGAACTGAAATAATATGACGAAGAGTTCAGCGCTCACTGGGAATAGAGCCCCACACATATCGTTGTTGACTACACACAAAGAGACGTCAGCTACCGAATTTTTCTCCACCAGCTGCTCAGAATAGCATCTTGAACTTACAGTCATCTCGCAAATAGTTCTGTGTCTCACTGGGAGTTAAAAACGTCAGATATCGTTAGTGTTGACAACGAATGAAAATACATTAAAAATCAAAATTATTATCCACCAGCAGATAGGTGTTCTCATGATAGAGCTTGATAATACATAATTAAATCTTTAGTGCCGGGCCAGGATTCGATCCCATTCACGCGTAATATGTGAAGGTGTTGAGGAATCTGCAGTTTTGAACAAACAACAAATTGTAGCCGAGCTGTATTGCCACGAAGGGATCAAATTCCGCGTTAAGGGCGGTCTGAGTTGCATTCCCAGTTTAGAACCAATTTTATCGACATACAGAAGCTCAAATAAAAGATGGAATAAGTGTCCTGTGACCATACATAGCGTTTGTGTCGTCACTTGAAATAAATAACTAGTATAAGAAAGGTTACTGGTGATAGAGTTTCTACATGTCGCCACTCCAGACTTTGTGGTTCAACCTACCGTCTACTTGGTAAAGAAGGAATATCATCTTTAATGTGAATTTTCAGACCACGCAGCCATTATATCTCCTTCACTTGGTGTAGCCAGGAGAGAATGGAATCTGTCTCTCCCTATCTAAAATCATTGACGGAAGTGGGAATCGAACCCAGACCATAGGTATAACAACCTATCATCCGTCCAACAGACCACGAAATCCTCTTCTCTGCGAGTCATTTTTCTATCGTAGCGCAGTTGCGCCACACTGGATAAGAATTCTGACACACAGGCTCCCTGTAGTAATTTGCAGCATGTTCAGTAAATTCATTTACTTGGTTGACCGAATCACCATGAACTAGCTGCCTCGGCTACCCAGTGCATACATTCGACTATTTTGTAATCACAGAAATAAAATCACGTAACTGCCACCTACACACAACTGCCAACAGTGTAGGATGCAGAAGTTTAAATAGGAAGTGTTCCTTTCCACTTGAGCTATTCTATTGCGCTATTTGTTACTAGAAAACGTCGTTCAGTCCAAAAGAAAAGCTGTAACTGTTTGTCTCTCAGAAGTCAAGACCTGGCCATATGCATAATCTCACAGTGCTGTGGAATCCAAAAGTTCTGGAGGAATAGTTGCCGAGCTCTGGAGCTGCTGTAGCTACGTGTCAGCTTGTAGCATAGATAAGATGTCGCGAGTTCGAATACATTCAGTGCTACATTTTTTAAAACGCAATTCTGCTCTCTGCTGAAGGTATCAATCTAATGGAACTTTGAACATAATTCCCTTCACTTCTCAACCCAAAGTAGTCGCATGTGGAAAAAGGGCTAACTACTGTGACATTTTGTTCTATTCAGGTTTAATAGACAGCAGGCAGCAGATGCATCTCGAAGATGTGCAGGGAGAGCGCATCGTGCCATAATATGTCAGAAAAGTATTTTCTACATTAGCCGTCGTGTGGTAGTGATATTTTATTCTTCAAACTTTGTTTGACAGCCTTAACTCAGAACAAGTTTTCTACATGCATGTAATCAATAAACTGCATGTGCATTGTCAGACTGTCATAGGTAACATCTGAGAATTCGCATATATCGTTGATGATTAATTTCTCTCTCATGTTTACTATTGTTTTAACAACACTAAAGGAAACCTTACGAAAATTGTGCACTGTATTATAAGAAATGAAATAAAACTAACCATGATAACCTTACGACGAAAGTATCTGTACACAAGCATGCCTCTATCGACACGAATTAGTAAAATACTACTCACTTAGATTTTGATTGGGTCTGTGTTTAATTGGTATGCTGTGTCATACTCAAGAGGTATGCAAATGTGGCATTTCATAAATATAGTTACGTATTCCTAGAAACCCTAAATTCGCTTGTCAGCAGCGGAAAGAGGCCTTACCTGTTGTGCAGCATTGTAAGTTTTTCAACATTGCACTATGAGCTGAAAGCATTTTCTTGCGATTTCCTTATTGATGTTTGATCTGACTGCTTGTAGCTCTTTCACAGAATGGATAAAAACGTTATAGTCTGTGAGACTAGAACTGCGAACCGTAACAGACGCTTTTTCATAGGTCAGCACGTTACCACAGAGCTGGCGAGGAGGTATGGGTCTTAGCTTCCTATTACGACGGCAATAGTAACTAGAACTCGTAAACCGCTATTTGAAGGTCGAGATTAGTTGCGGTTTCCACCTGCAACGACTTTCCTGGGCTGAAAACCGTAAATTTTCAATCTTTTGTTACCCTTCAAGCGATAATAACTCAGATTATTCAATGGAAATGACAGGTAAAATCAAGTGAACTTTGAGGCTTAATTCCGTGCACACCAGGAAGTAACTCGTCGATCACAGAGTTGCCAAACATACGTTGCCTTGTTGCCAAATCTCAGTTACAGTACCAGCAGGAAGAAGACGAACCGATGTGATCCTACAGCGGCCTGGGAAGTGACCATAGCTGGTGTCTCCAAGTCACGGCTGCTACGGCCTGGAATACGTAATGCGTCTGATTCGCTTTCTGTAACTAGGTTTAGGGACTGGAGCGTAGTTACTAATAATACTCAGAACTGACTGCAAACTGAGCATCATAAATCAGTAACTCTCATTTTTGTTTTTATATTTCTTTCGTAAGTGTACTCAAAACTAAGAAAGTCATTCACAGGCGTTTTCGTGCCTCGCCGATAGTCGAGCACAATATACAAATAAAAATAAAAAAGAATGTGTGTGTGTGTGTGTGTGTGTGTGTGTGTGTGTGTGTGTGTGTTTGTGTGTGTGTGAGAGAGAGAGAGAGAGAGATAAATAAAACGCAATGAGAGAGAGTGTAAAAAATTGTTGTAAAGAAATTGAATCATGGTATTTAAAGAAATCTTTCATTAAAATGACACGTTCCACATCATTACGAAATGTCGTATTCATGATCTATGGATCAAGAGTTAATCTAATGTAATCTAATCTAATCTAATCACATCATATTGATGATTAGCCATGAAGAGTCATGAATTACCGAAATTTTGGCCAATACCAGTAACCAAATCTAAACTTGAAAATAAAAGACGACAATTTTTGTAATAAACCGTGACTCCTATCAAGACCCTTTCGTCCCTGTTATCTAACCACGAAAGATGTCTGATATACCTCCATTCTGAAGTAACAAAGTGTGCATGCATTTAAAGATGAAGTGCATGATGTGAAGTTCTGTGACGGAGATACGAACCCAACACGTAATCCGATTGTTAACTAAGAAAAATCAAATGTTACGTATCGGTTTTTCTTACGAGCCGCTAGGTGTCTGAATCTAAAATAAGGATACAAACTTTTGTGCCTAAGCGACAATCGAACTGCACACCTACCGTGCATCCACGAATATAGCTTAAGTATCAGTTGCTTACTCATGAACAGTAAGATGTGTGCGTGTTTGACCAGAAATAACGACACCTGTTGCGATTGTTGGAAACACATGAACAGACATTGAAATTGCGCGTTAATTTTCACTAGCAGGTGGGTGTGCACTTGATAAAGCTAGAAATGAAATTATGAATATTTTTGTACTGGATCAGGTTTCAGACCCACATACTTACCTTTGGAGGAGACCTAGAGAAGATTGCAGTCTTGGGAACAGGAACGAAATGACTGAACTATACTGTTCAGAGAGATTCAGATCCTCGAAAGAGGAGATACGAATTCGAATCACAGTCCAGCACCAAATTTTTAAACGTCTCTAGTTCAATCAAGTACAAGTAAAATAAGAGCCCTGTCCCTTTAAATGGCTATCGGTTCATCAAATAAAATAAAATTTTCTAATGTAAGTAAGCTTACTGGCGACTGTATTTCTGTTTACCATGACTTCCGCTGTGTCATTTCCCAACGTAAACCGGCTCTGCCCAGTTGGTAATGAAGGAACGTGATGTTTAATGCGGATTCTGGATTATAACGTCTTTCTCTTGAGGTTACCAGAGGTAAAATAAATCTGTTTGTGCCTCTTAAAAGTAAATGCCTGAACCCAGGCATTGCACCTGTGATAGCTCGTTCCACCATACCATTGTGGCCACATTACCCAGCCCCAAGAGTGTGCTGTAACGGATGCTGTGCTTAGCTTACAAAATTAGTCACGGTGGAAAAAATGCGAGTCTATTAAATGGTCAAGTAGAAGCAAGCTTCTGACGCAGAGATTATGCTATTCTCATGTCAGCAGGATGTAAAGACTCTTCTAGGCATCATAGGCTGGATGTGAAGCCATTTTGATTTTTCACAAATTCAGCAAATTTAATAGTTCGAGAAAATCCACTGTGAAGTGTGAAGTTGCCGGATAATTCGATTATTACTGTTATTATTAATATCATTTTATTCATACCGCTGCTGTAACACAAGTGCTTGAACATCATTTAATGCCTTTTGGTCACTATAGATGTAGTTTCCCAAGAACAGGTTCTTTCCCTGTTTACGGAATCCTTTTCATGTTAATATCAAACACCAGCAATTACTCGTAGATTACTTTAAAACTAAAGTAATTGACGAAGACGTTACTTGGTAACAAAAACGCACTGCCTTTCCTCATTTACTTTCGCCTAGAAATGGCTATCGAGTACTGACAAACCAAAAGGCAAGAGATCTTACTGCCTTCCGATATACGTTGCTGTTAGTTCTTCCACATGATTTGGTCGACATGACCTGTTTCAAGTTGTGTATGAGAGACAGTGTTTTAGAAAATCTATTGTTTCCCTTTGAAATAAACAGAAGTATTTTCATTGTAAGCTGTCCAAGTTCAAAATTTTCGCAATATTAGTTCAAATTTAATATTCGCTTCTATAATGTAGGAAAGTATTTCACAGTCGCAAAACTCGCATCCGGAACGTTGACCTTACACTTAGTCGCTGACCATAAATTCTAGCTCAGAGTGACACCAGTTTAAATAACCTAATGTAGCGAAGACTGTTTGCCAGTGCTCTTTCTCACCGGAAAATACGCAATTCACTCATTTGGCTCCATAAGTACACTGTAACAGTAATTTCTGTGTGAAATTTGTCAGTTAGCTTTTGCCTTCCAACCGGCAAAATACGGCAGAGTACGGCCCGGTAAACAATTCACAAACCACGATTTAGTGCCAATAAGACGATTTCTTTAAACATTGTCGAAGCTGAGGGAATTTAGTTTCTGCTTAAATCGTCTTAAGCAGCAACGTTCACAGATATCTCAAATAGGAAAAAGCTGAATATCCAGGTACGAAGGTTGTAAAACAAACTTCCCACAGTTTGTGTCAGGTTGATATTTCGTCTGATAACACTGCTTAAGTATTTTGTCTAAGAGGTATCACAAGTAGTATCCCTGTAGCTGTGGGAATCATTGGTTGAAAACGAGTTTAACACCAATGGGTAGAGTGCTGCTAAATTTTCAAAATTATTATCAACCTAAGTCTGAGTTCATCCACAAACTGAGGCGTATTTATAATATTGAAGCTAGACTGTGTATCCTTGTCTTTATTGAGTGGTCATTGGAAGGCGTTTACACACACGTATACAATACTGTGAATACTTCGAACGCTATGGTTAACGTTGCTCTCATAAACTACTTTTTTTTTTAAATTCTTCTGGGTCTTCAGCGCGCAATATGTGTTGTAGATACAGTCTCAGACCAAACAATTGACCGCCGAGTCGTTCACGTAAGGTGGACAATACAGTCGTGCTCCTCTCAGAATTCTATGTCTGGCAATATGCTCGATCTAGCAACATGTAGACTGCGGCACTTCCCAGAGGAAGTCTTGACTCCAGTCTTAGTACATTACTCTTGACTACGACCGTAGTCTTGAGGTAAAACGCGAGACCAGCTAATATGATATTGTAGATTCGCTTGAATTACACTCATAGCTTCAGCACCGAGAGGAAAGTTGTTTGTTTTTGTTGTGGTCTTCAGTCCTGAGACTGGTTTGATGCAGCTCTCCATGCTACTCTATCCTGTGCAAGCTTCTTCATCTCCCAGTACCTACTGCAACCTACATCCTTCTGAATCTGCTTAGTGTATTGATCTCTTGGTCTCCCTCTACGATTTTTACCCTCCACGCTGCCCTCCAATGCTAAATTTGTGATCCCTTGATGCCTTAAAACATGTCCTACCAACCGATCCCTTCTTCTAGTCAAGTTGTGCCACAAACTTCTCTTCTCCCCAATCCTATTCAATACCTACTCATTAGTTACGTGATCTACCCACCTTATCTTCAGCATTCTTCTGTAGCACCACATTTCGAAAGCTTCTGTTCTCTTCTTGTCCAAACTGGTTATCGTCCATGTTTCACTTCCATACATGGCTACACTCCACACAAATATTTTTAGAAACGACTTCCTGACACTTAAATCTATACTCGATGTTAACAAATTTCTCTTCTTCAGAAACGATTTCCTTGCCATTGCCAGTCTACATTTTATATCCTCTCTACTTCGACCATCATCAGTTATTTTACTCCCTAAATAGCAAAACTCCTTTACTACTTTAAGTGTCTCATTTCCTAATCTAATCCCCTCAGCATCACCCGATTTAATTTGACTACATTCCATTATCCTCGTTTTGCTTTTGTTGATATTCATCTTATATCCTCCTTTCAAGACACTGTCCATTCCGTTCAACTGCTCTTCCAAGTCCTTTGCTGTCTCTGACAGAATTACAATGTCATCGGAGAACCTCAAAGTTTTTACTTCTTCTCCATGAATTTTAATACCTACTCCGAATTTTTCTTTTGTTTCCTTTACTGCTTGCTCAATATACAGATTGAATAACATTGGGGGGAGGCTACAACCCTGTCTCACTCCTTTCCCAACCACTGCTTCCCTTTCATGCCCCTCGACTCTTATAACTGCCATCTGGTTTCTGTACAAATTGTAAATAGCCTTTCGCTCCCTGTATTTTACCCCTGCCACCTTCAGAATTTGAAAGAGAATATTCCAGTTAACGTTGTCAAAAGCTTTCTCTAAGTCTACAAATGCTAGAAATGTAGGTTTGCCTTTTCTTAATCTTTCTTCTAAGATAAGTCGTAAGGTTAGTATTGCCTCTCGTGTTCCAACATTTCTACGGAATCCAAACTGATCTTCCCCGAGGTCCGCTTCTACCAGTTTTTCCAATCGTCTGTAAAGAATTCGCGTTAGTATTTTGCAGCTGTGACTTATTAAACTGATAGTTCGGTAATTTTCACATCTGTCAACACCTGCCTTCTTTGGGATTGGAAATATTATATTCTTCTTGAAGTCTGTGGGTATTTCGCCTGTCTCATACATCTTGCTCACCAGATGGTAGAGTTTTGTCATGACTGGCTCTCCCAAGGCCATCAGTAGTTCTAATGGAATGTTGTCTACTCCCGGGGCCTTGTTTCGACTCAGGTCTTTCAGTGCTCTGTCAAACTCTTCACGCAGTATCTTATCTCCCATTTCATCTTCATCTACATCCTCTTCCATTTCCATAATATTGTCCTCAAGTACATCACCCTTGTATAAACCCTCTATATACTCCTTCCACCTTTCTGCCTTCTTTGCTTAGAACTGGGTTGCCATCTGAGCTCTTGATATTCATACAAGTGGTTCTCTTCTCTCCAAAGGTCTCTTTAATTTTCCTGTAGGCAGTATCTATCTTACCCCTAGTGAGACAAGCCTCCACATCCTTACATTTGTCCTCTAGCCATCCCTGCTTAGCCATTTTGCACTTTCTGTCGACCTCATTTCTGAGACGTTTGTATTCCCTTTTGCCTGCTTCATTTACTGCATTTTTGTTTTTTCTCCTTTCATCAATTAAATTCAATATTTCTTCTGTTACCCAAGGATTTCTATTAGCCTTCGTCTTTTTACCTACTTGATCCTCTGCTGCCTTCACTACTTCATCCCTCAGAGCTACCCCTTCTTCTTCTACTGTATTTCTTTCCCCCATTCCTGTCAATTGTTCCCTTATGCTCTCCCTGAAACTCTCTACAACCTCTGGTTCTTTCAGTTTATCCAGGTCCCATCTCCTTAAATTCCCACCTTTTTGCAGTTTCTTCAGTTTCAATCTGCAGTTCATAACCAATAGATTGTGGTCAGAATCCACATCTGCCCCTGGAAATGTCTTACAATTTAAAACCTGGTTCCTAAATCTCTGTCTTACCATTATATAATCTATCTGATACCTATTAGTATCTCCAGGATTCTTCCAGGTATACAACCTTCTTTTATGATTCTTGAACCAAGTGTTAGCTATGATTAAGTTATGCTCTGTGCAAAATTCTACAAGGCGGCTTCCTCTTTCATTTCTTCCCCCCAATCCATATTCACCTACTACGTTTGCTTCTCTCCCTTTTCCTACTGACGAATTCCAGTCACCCATGACTATCAAATTTTCGTCTCCCTTCACTACCTGAATAATTTCTTTTATCTCGTCATACATTTCATCAATTTCTTCATCATCTGCAGAGCTAGTTGGCATATAAACTTGTACTACTGTAGTAGGCATGGGCTTTGTGTCTATCTTGGCCACAATAATGCGTTCACTATGCTGTTTGTAATAGCTAACCCGCACTCCTATTTTTTTATTCATTATTAAACCTACTCCTGCATTACCTCTATTTGATTTTGTATTTATAACCCTGTAATCACCTGACCAAAAGTCTTGTTCCTCCTGCCACCGAACTTCACTAATTCCCACTATATCTAACTTTAACCTATCCATTTCCCTTTTTAAATTTTCTAACCTAGCTGCCCGATTAAGGGATCTGACATTCCACGCTCCGATCCGTAGAATGCCAGTTTTCTTTCTCCTGATAACGACGTCCTCTTGAGTAGTCCCCGCCCGGAGATCCGAATGGGGGACTATTTTACCTCCGGAATATTTTACCCAAGAGGACACCATCATCATTTAATCATACAGTAAAGCTGCATGTCCTCGGGAAAAATTACGGCTGTAGTTTCCCCTTGCTTTCAGCCGTTCGCAGTACCAGCACGGCAAGGCCGTTTTGGCTAATGTTACAAGGCCAGATCAGTCAATCATCCAGACTGTTGCCCCTGCTACTACTGAAAAGGCTGCTGCCCCTCTTCAGGAACCACATGTTTGTCTGGCCTCTCAACAGATACCCCTCCGTTGTGGTTGCACCTACTGTATCGCTGAGGCACGCAAGCCTCCCCACCAACGGCAAGGTCCATGGTTCATGGGGGAAGGGGCGATAAATATTTTGTCGATATGTGCTTTCGGTCGCCAGACGTCATATTAGCTGGTCTCGCGTTTTACCTGAAGACTACGGTCGTGTTCCAGCAGCGGTATGAATAAAATGATAGTAATAATAACAGTAATAATCGAATTATCCGGCAACTTCACACTTCACAGTGGATTTTCTCGAACTAAGAAATTTGCTGAAATTGTGAAAAATCAAAATGGCTTCACATCCAGCCTATGATGCCTAGAAGAATCTTTACATCCTGCTGATATGAGAACAGCATAATCTCTGCGTCAGAAGCTTGCTTCTACTTGACCATTTAATAGACTCGCATTTTCTCCACCGTGACTAATTTTGTAAGCTAAGCACAGCATCCGTTACAGCACACTCTTGGGGCTGGGTAATGTGGCCACAATGGTATGGTGGAACGAGCTATCACAGGTGCAATGCCTGGGTTCAGGCATTTACTTTTAAGAGGCACAAACAGATTTATTTTACCTCTGGTAACCTCAAGAGAAAGACGTTATAATCCAGAATCCGCATTAAACATCACGTTCCTTCATTACCAACTGGGCAGAGCCGGTTTACGTTGGGAAATGACACAGCGGAAGTCATGGTAAACAGAAATACAGTCGCCAGTAAGCTTACTTACATTAGAAAATTTTATTTTATTTGATGAACCGATAGCCATTTAAAGGGACAGGGCTCTTATTTTACTTGTACTTGATTGAACTAGAGACGTTTAAAATTTTGGTGCTGGACTGTGATTCGAATTCGTATCTCCTCTTTCGAGGATCTGAATCTCTCTGAACAGTATAGTTCAGTCATTTCGTTCCTTTTCCCAAGACTGCAATCTTCTCTAGGTCTCCTCCAAAGGTAAGTATGTGGGTCTGAAACCTGATCCAGTACAAAAATATTCATAATTTCATTTCTAGCTTTATCAAGTGCACACCCACCTGCTAGTGAAAATTAACGCGCAATTTCAATGTCTGTTCATGTGTTTCCAACAATCGCAACAGGTGTCGTTATTTCTGGTCAAACACGCACACATCTTACTGTTCATGAGTAAGCAACTGATACTTAAGCTATATTCGTGGATGCACGGTAGGTGTGCAGTTCGATTGTCGCTTAGGCACAAAAGTTTGTATCCTTATTTTAGATTCAGACACCTAGCGGCTCGTAAGAAAAACCGATACGTAACATTTGATTTTTCTTAGTTAACAATCGGATTACGTGTTGGGTTCGTATCTCCGTCACAGAACTTCACATCATGCACTTCATCTTTAAATGCATGCACACTTTGTTACTTCAGAATGGAGGTATATCAGACATCTTTCGTGGTTAGATAACAGGGACGAAAGGGTCTTGATAGGAGTCACGGTTTATTACAAAAATTGTCGTCTTTTATTTTCAAGTTTAGATTTGGTTACTGGTATTGGCCAAAATTTCGGTAATTCATGACTCTTCATGGCTAATCATCAATATGATGTGATTAGATTAGATTAGATTACATTAGATTAACTCTTGATCCATAGATCATGAATACGACATTTCGTAATGATGTGGAACGTGTCATTTTAATGAAAGATTTCTTTAAATACCATGATTCAATTTCTTTACAACAATTTTTTACACTCTCTCTCATTGCGTTTTATTTATCTCTCTCTCTCTCTCTCTCTCTCACACACACACAAACACACACACACACACACACACACACACACACACACACACACACACACATTCTTTTTTATTTTTATTTGTATATTATGCTCGACTATCGGCGAGGCACGAAAACGCCTGTGAATGACTTTCTTAGTTTTGAGTATACTTACGAAAGAAATATAAAAACAAAAATGAGAGTTACTGATTTATGATACTCAGTTTGCAGTCAGTTCTGAATATTATTAGTAACTACGCTCCAGTCCCTAAACCTAGTTACAGAAAGCGAATCAGACGCATTACGTATTCCAGGCCGTAGCAGCCGTGACTTGGAGACACCAGCTATGGTCACTTCCCAGGCCGCTGTAGGATCACATCGGTTCGTCTTCTTCCTGCTGGTACTGTAACTGAGATTTGGCAACAAGGCAACGTATGTTTGGCAACTCTGTGATCGACGAGTTACTTCCTGGTGTGCACGGAATTAAGCCTCAAAGTTCACTTGATTTTACCTGTCATTTCCATTGAATAATCTGAGTTATTATCGCTTGAAGGGTAACAAAAGATTGAAAATTTACGGTTTTCAGCCCAGGAAAGTCGTTGCAGGTGGAAACCGCAACTAATCTCGACCTTCAAATAGCGGTTTACGAGTTCTAGTTACTATTGCCGTCGTAATAGGAAGCTAAGACCCATATCTCCTCGCCAGCTCTGTGGTAACGTGCTGACCTGTGAAAAAGCGTCTGTTACGGTTCGCAGTTCTAGTCTCACTGACTATAACGTTTTTATCCATTCTGTGAAAGAGCTACAAGCAGTCAGATCAAACATCAATAAGGAAATCGCAAGAAAATGCTTTCAGCTCATAGTGCAATGTTGAAAAACTTACAATGCTGCACAACAGGTAAGACCTCTTTCCGCTGCTGACAAGCGAATTTAGGGTTTCTAGGAATACGTAACTATATTTATGAAATGCCACATTTGCATACCTCTTGAGTATGACACAGCATACCAATTAAACACAGACCCAATCAAAATCTAAGTGAGTAGTATTTTACTAATTCGTGTCGATAGAGGCATGCTTGTGTACAGATACTTTCGTCGTAAGGTTATCATGGTTAGTTTTATTTCATTTCTTATAATACAGTGCACAATTTTCGTAAGGTTTCCTTTAGTGTTGTTAAAACAATAGTAAACATGAGAGAGAAATTAATCATCAACGATATATGCGAATTCTCTGATGTTACCTATGACAGTCTGACAATGCACATGCAGTTTATTGATTACATGCATGTAGAAAACTTGTTCTGAGTTAAAGCTGTCAAACAAAGTTTGAAGAATAAAATATCACTACCACACGACGGCTAATGTAGAAAATACTTTTCTGACATATTATGGCACGATGCGCTCTCCCTGCACATCTTCGAGATGCATCTGCTGCCTGCTGTCAATTAAACCTGAATAGAACAAAATGGCACAGTAGTTAGCCCTTTTTCCACATGCGACTACTTTGGGTTGAGAAGTGAAGGGAATTATGTTCAAAGTTCCATTAGATTGATACCTTCAGCAGAGAGCAGAATTGCGTTTTAAAAAATGTAGCACTGAATGTATTCGAACTCGCGACATCTTATCTATGCTACAAGCTGACACGTAGCTACAGCAGCTCCAGAGCTCGGCAACTATTCCTCCAGAACTTTTGGATTCCACAGCACTGTGAGATTATGCATATGGCCAGGTCTTGACTTCTGAGAGACAAACAGTTACAGCTTTTCTTTTGGACTGAACGACGTTTTCTAGTAACAAATAGCGCAATAGAATAGCTCAAGTGGAAAGGAACACTTCCTATTTAAACTTCTGCATCCTACACTGTTGGCAGTTGTGTGTAGGTGGCAGTTACGTGATTTTATTTCTGTGATTACAAAATAGTCGAATGTATGCACTGGGTAGCCGAGGCAGCTAGTTCATGGTGATTCGGTCAACCAAGTAAATGAATTTACTGAACATGCTGCAAATTACTACAGGGAGCCTGTGTGTCAGAATTCTTATCCAGTGTGGCGCAACTGCGCTACGATAGAAAAATGACTCGCAGAGAAGAGGATTTCGTGGTCTGTTGGACGGATGATAGGTTGTTATACCTATGGTCTGGGTTCGATTCCCACTTCCGTCAATGATTTTAGATAGGGAGAGACAGATTCCATTCTCTCCTGGCTACACCAAGTGAAGGAGATATAATGGCTGCGTGGTCTGAAAATTCACATTAAAGATGATATTCCTTCTTTACCAAGTAGACGGTAGGTTGAACCACAAAGTCTGGAGTGGCGACATGTAGAAACTCTATCACCAGTAACCTTTCTTATACTAGTTATTTATTTCAAGTGACGACACAAACGCTATGTATGGTCACAGGACACTTATTCCATCTTTTATTTGAGCTTCTGTATGTCGATAAAATTGGTTCTAAACTGGGAATGCAACTCAGACCGCCCTTAACGCGGAATTTGATCCCTTCGTGGCAATACAGCTCGGCTACAATTTGTTGTTTGTTCAAAACTGCAGATTCCTCAACACCTTCACATATTACGCGTGAATGGGATCGAATCCTGGCCCGGCACTAAAGATTTAATTATGTATTATCAAGCTCTATCATGAGAACACCTATCTGCTGGTGGATAATAATTTTGATTTTTAATGTATTTTCATTCGTTGTCAACACTAACGATATCTGACGTTTTTAACTCCCAGTGAGACACAGAACTATTTGCGAGATGACTGTAAGTTCAAGATGCTATTCTGAGCAGCTGGTGGAGAAAAATTCGGTAGCTGACGTCTCTTTGTGTGTAGTCAACAACGATATGTGTGGGGCTCTATTCCCAGTGAGCGCTGAACTCTTCGTCATATTATTTCAGTTCGTCGTGTCATTTAATGTTCATACATATTCTCAACTAGCTGCTCGTGAATAACTTTAATTTTTAATGTCATTTTGTGTTAAATAGTTCAAATGGTTCAAATGGCTCTGAGCACTATGGGACTTAACTTCTAAGGTCATCAGTCCCCTAGAACTTAGAACTACTTAAACCTAACTAACCTAAGGACATCACTCACATCCATGCCCGAGGCAGGATTCGAACCTGCGACCGTAGTGGTCACGCGGTTCCAGACTGAAGCGCCTAGAACCGCACGGCCACACCGGCCGGCCCCCACCATCTGGTATCAATGCATTACCCTATCATCCATTATATATAATCATTTTCATAGTACACTTGATATTATAGATGAGTAGGACAAAGGACATAGATAATGTCCGTTTGACGTCAACAGTGTGTAACATTTTACTTTTTTTGAATAGGACAATGTTCCTCTCCAATAATTTTTAGATTAGTTACAATAAGCTTACGCTGCAAGAGAATTCGCTTGTATTTTTCAATATGTGGTCTGTCGTCGGTTTGAAGGCCTTCCATAACATCGGCAACGTAGTGCAACTCCACCGAGGGCTGTCTGGAGTAGGGTGGAGATAGCAATGTGAAAGTTGCGAGCTGTCGAAGACGATCTTCATATTCCTAATGCGATTAGGACATCGTATACTCTTGACGACGTTTAGCACCTGTGCAGTCAGTCACCCAATTTCAGAATTCATTTTGAGTAATCCTGCTAAATTCCCAAAATATTGTCTTTTTATATTGATGAGTAATATGGATAGTCGTCACGTTCATGTGCCGTCTACAACGCAAATTTAATGTTACTATCCTAGGAACTAACCTGCAATACGTTTTGTATTTCATAATCGGAACTATCTGCATTAACCGTCATCAGAGCAATGTCAGGGAACAGAATGCAGCAGTGCCTTGCTACCTACTTGAGGACCAGATTGAGTCGTGTTCTAAGGAAAGGGTAGTTACTGGTTCACATTATATTACACTAGCGAGAAGAACCGACTTTTCCTTTTCTCTGCAAACATCCAGAACTAAATTCAGTAACTAAATGCTAAGAATATATTTGCATTGTGCCAACTCAAAGATCAATAGATATGGATATAGATATAGATACAGATTTTTATATTTAAAGCCATTCTCGTTCTGCGTTGGAATAAACATCATTCATTATTTGCTTGTTCTTGTTACGACTGTTATTGTCATTCTCTCACTCGCAAGAGTTTTCGCATTCCTATTTGGTATCGATGCACATGAAGAGTGGCTATGAAAGAAGGGAATACTGAATGTTACGTCATGCAGAATACACTCATTTACTTCGGCTCCTCGTGATCTACGCTACAGGAGAAGTGAGATACATAAAGTTGACAGTGTGAGGACAGACCTGGTAGCACAACTGTGCAACTACACAGTGTTACCAGATAAAATGGTGCTGCGGAATCGACAGTGTAGTACGGACTTTGCCACAGTAGCAGACAGCTGGTAATTTAGGACCATGACCGTGGATTACACTTTGGTCAGTGCTGGTTAGAGTGCTGCAACTGTAAATGGAAGGCTTTGTTTGATAGTCTTATGCTGATGCTGTCTGAATAAATTATGCCATTGGATACAAAGCGGTTTAGTTTTGAGACCTAACCCACGAGGGGGGAAGGCACAGTGGTCTGCTTCAGGAATTCCAAGCAATAAAACACAAAAAACAACCCAGGAAGGGAGACATGCATTTGGAATCTGTTCATCGTTACGGGGTCAAACAAGAGGGTAACATTACTGAAACAATGATCGGGCTACTTAGTATATAATAGAGCATACAGATTTCAAGGAGGAAACGTATGAAGACGCAGACTTCCTCGTTATCAATATGTGCGGCATATCTTTCGTGTTAACGAAAGTAAATTCCCGCTTTACCTCTTCTTACGTGTCAAATGAAATGAATGCCATGAGGAATGGAATATTTGTTGACTGCGTCTCTTCTTGCTTCCATCCTTACCAACATATTTCTTCATTCTCGTGGTAATCATGACATTCTATGTGTATGCTGCAAAAGATTGCAAGTGGACAAATTCGACATCGAGGTGCAAAGCGTTATATTCAATTCGAATAAGCTTCCGGTGTATTTTTACTTCGTTTGTATTTTTAGATGATTATGAACGTTACGGAAAATTATCTCACATGCTTTATGTTGAATGAGAAACATTGAATGATCCGTTTTGCTTTCCCTACGTTGAAATGATATAATGTCGGCGTCAACAGCCTTCTTCCACGCCGGAAGCTGAAACTTGTATCATTCTGGATTAATGATAATTGAATGTCTCATATGTATACATAGCCCACAAGGCGACGTCAGAAACCATCAGGGGAGAACGCCGCATAAAAACCAAACGTGCGCGCGCGTCTCCACTCTGAAGAGCCGTATCGGAGAATCACGGCAAGCATTTCGCTGAAGAGCTGCCTCGTCAGAGAGCCTAGAAATGGCAGCGTCGTAGCAAGTATTTGTCAACACTCTGATAGTGCATTTACTTCCGGGTGTAGGTCGGCGTTACCTCGCTAAATTCACTTGACATTCGTTTTCCACATCGAAGACTCGTACGATATAATCCACTGCAAGATGACACAATTAGAAAGTATATTTAATTTCTGGACTCCAAGAACGGCGTTCTTCACATAAGTAATACCTGTTTGTGTGTGCATTCGGGAGGACGACGGTGCAATCCCGCGCCCGGCCATCCTGATTTAGGGTTTCAATGATTTCCCTAAATCGCTTCAGGCAAATGCCGGGATGGTTCCTTAGGAAGGGCACGGCCGATTTCCTTCCTCATCCTTCCCTAATCCGAGCTTGTGCTCCGTCTCTAATGACATCGTTGTCGACGGGACGTTAAAACAGTAATCTCCACCTCCTCTGTTCGTGTGTTTAAGGTTGCGTTTTGAGGCTCAGGCAACATCGCAGTGACTATATTCCGCCTCTGGCCGCCAGTGTGTCGTTAGCTCAGAGGTTCCCTTGTGCGTTGCAGTGCTTGCACTATAAGACATAGCATTCGAATCACGGTAGAAGCCGCTGACTACAACCTTTTATTTTCCATTTTAATTAATGGAATTGCAAACTGCTAGTAAAAATTTCTTATGCGAAATCTGAAGAATGCCTTTAAACATCAATCTTCGTCCGATTTCGACTTAGTAAATTAAGTTAATATCATGGATTTCTGCTTTGCAAATTCCAAGGTGCTTCACTGTAAAATAGACCCTGAAAAGATTCAAACCGACTGTCAACGATATAAATTTGAGCTTTGTTCGTCATATAGGTCTAACATGTCAGAAGGTTGTTTATGAAGTGCACATGTTCATTAATGTAGTTCCCTTCTTCTAAATTTTTGCAATAGCATTTAACTGTAGACGTTTTCTAACACCGGCGTTAGCAATTCCTTTCCGTTCTCTGAAACCTTCAAAACGACAAATTTTTCTGGTTTAAATCTGATGACCTTAACTATCACTTCCGATCAACAATAAATACTTCATGAACCCATACATGGAACTCCAAATGTGCAGTGTTCCTGCACTGCTACAGAGCATGCATTGCAAGGTATTCACACAGTTTATCGCATAGACTTACCATAAGGAATGAAACAAGAACTGTAATACACTTTACACCACAGGCGCTCACTCTGGCTTGACGAAAACATCCAAACATTGACCAAAAGTTGCACAAATAATTGAGTTTGAAAGGAAAAGAAACGAGGTATGAAGCATTTATAAATTCATCGAATGTAGTGAGGTGGTTTAATTTCGTCCCAGTCTATAAAATTAATTACGGGCCATACTCAGCTCTTGCCGATTAATGTAATATAATACCCGCCTACTAATCAGGGCGTCTGTCTCCGTTGCTTTTGAGCGTGAATGGAAATTGTAGAAATTTTCTGTGGAGCAACATTTAATAATAAAGCGTTTTAAATCATCAAAAGCGATGAGCGGTAGCAGGCGCTTTCGATAAAGAACGGGGGAGTGCAGCGCCGCTGCTGTCGCCACGGCCGCTGCCAGTAGCCAGCAAATGGATCCCAGAGCTTTGCCGCATACGGCGTCCAGAGGAGGACAGTCTGCGGGAAATCTGCCGCAAAATCGTTACTGGATAAAATTTTGATACCGGTGTGTCACAAAGCGAAATAGATTGAATCTGCGCTACCATTACATTCACGTCTTCAGCATTCAGACAGAAGAGGCTATAAAAATATTTTATGCCAGCTGCTCTCGATCCACTGACATTATGAACAGAAACAACGCACGCTACCGCTAGACCACAGGCGTAATCAGCCTAGAGTTTCTCTATCATGGGACAAGTTTTCCTCCAGGAAGTGCCGCAGTCTACAGTGTTGCCAAATTGTGCAGATAACCGGACTTAGAGAATTAGCGAGTTGGCCAGTTTTTTTGTCCCATGTCGCGATCGGCGCGGACTTAGCCTCTGAAGCGGCCGGCCGCCGGTCAAGTTTTATGTCAAAGAGTGTACATACAGTTTCACAATACATTCACAATAACTCTTCAAAAATGTTTCCACCGAGTTCAGTGTATTTAGCAGCACATGTATGAACAGATTTTGTTGCTCGTTTGAGTTTTACAGGGTTGTTCTGAATTTCGTCTATTGCAGGGCTTCCCAACGTGTGGTCCGCGGACCCCTTAGGGGTCCGCCGGCTCTTTCTAGGGGGTCCGCAGCTACCTTTCACCAAATCGTGTAAAATAATGAGTAAAATTATTGAATAAAAATGTGATAATTGTTGTGGATTGGCAAGACAGCCAACCCACTATGAGAGGAAGCCGAAAGGCACGCGTTTTAGCTCACGCAGGCTGGCGTGAGGTCTGGAACAGGTCAAGGAAATGAGACTAACAAAAAACGTACGTAGCTGCTGGAATACTTAACTTTAATTCATAATTGGTGAACATCGCTCTTGACGTTACATGTTTTACAGCATCAATAGTAACTGGTAATGGAGCCTTGTTAGGTCGTAGCAAATGACGTAGCTGAAGGCTATGCTAACTATCGTCTCGGCAAATGAGACCGTATTTTGTCAGTGAACCATCGCTAGCAAAGTCGGCTGTACAACTGGGGCGAGTGCTAGGAAGTCTCTCTAGACCTGCCTTGTGGCGGCGCTCGGTCTGCAATCACTGATAGTGGCGACACGCGGGTCCGACGTATACTAACGGACCGCGGCCGATTTAAAGGCTACCACCTAGTAAGTGTGGTGTCTGGCGGTGACACCACAATAATCAAATTCATCACTTTTTTTTCGTGTGTAAAACATGTCTACTTTTACTTAAAGTCGTATTCCCAAGCAGCCCTTGCGGTTCCTAAGTGAGAACGCATACACAGTTTAGTGCCGGTGAATGCGGCATCTCTGATCGACTGTTTCGCAACAATACGGGGGTCGTTTGTGCGCCGGCTCACGGCGCTAGGTGGGCTGAAACCTTTCACGCACGCGCGGAGCCAACTTTGTCGACCAGTCACAGCAGTCGCTGGCACGTATGCGGCCCCAGGCATTGTTAAATGTTAAACTTGCTTTGTCAGTGCACTACCTATTTCATAAGTAGATTTTTGACCAGTTTATAACTTCTAACATGGATCCGTGGCTGAAGTCAGGATCATTGAAGAAGGGTGCGGTTTCTCCATTGCCTTCACAACAAGGGAAGTTTCCAGTTGAAATGAATGAGGAGGGAGGACGACCAAAGGAAGAACAATCACAAGAAGCTCCAAAGACTATTGATTCTTCGGGGGGGGGGGGGGGGGGGTCATTGGGAACATGGCACTTGCATTAAGAAGCTTTCAGTTCCCATGGTTTTCGCTCTGAAATTTAAAGTTACTGTGCTCTTGATTGACTAGGGGTCCGCCAAGGATTTTCGACTGTAGAAGGGGTCCGCCAGCTGAAACGGTTGGGAAGACCTGGTCTATTGCATTCATAATGCGAGCAAGTAATGCTTCACGTGTATTAACTTTGTCCTCACAAACTATGTATTTCATCCATCCCTATACACAAAAACCCATTGGGGTTAAATGGGCGATCTGGGTGGCCGCAGACGTATAGCACCACGACCAATCCTTTTTGGGCAAATGTTCATAAAATGTGTACTAAAATGAAATGTGAAATGTGGAGGAGCGCCGTCATGTTGAAAATACATTTGCAGTAGCGCTGCAAATGGAACATCTACGAACAAGCGGGGCATTTCTTCTTGAAGGAATTATAAGTACATCTCGCCAGTTAGACGCTCTGGGAAAATGAATGGTCCAATAAAGTGTGTGTTGATTATACCACACCACGCATTTATGCTAAATTGCAGCTGGAAACTGCATTGCACTGTTGCGTGTGAGGTTTGCTTCAGACCATACGTGCTCGTTATGTAAATGGTTTATACCATCTCGAGTAAACTGTACTTCACCAATAAATAAAACGTATTTGTGTAACAGACGATTAGTATTTAACTAGTTGCACACCTCCAAGCGAAGAGCAGGATCAAAAAAAATGTTCAAATGTTTGTGAAATCTTAAGGGACTTAACTGCTAAGGTTATCAAAAATGGTTCAAATGGCTCTGAGCACTATGGGACTTAACAGCTATGGTCATCAGTCCCCTAGAACTTAGAACTACTTAAACCTAACTAACCTAAGGACATCACACAACACCCAGCCATCACGAGGCAGAGAAAATCCTGACCCCGCCGGGAATCGAACCCGGGAACCCGGGCGTGGGAAGCGAGAACGCTACCGCACGACCACGAGATGCGGGCTAAGGTTATCAATCCCTAAGCTTACACACTACTTAACCTAAAAGTATCCTAAGGACAAACACACACACCCATGCCCGAGGGAGGACTTGAACCTCCGCCGGGACCAGCCGCACAGCCCATGACTGCAGCGCCTTAGACCACTCAGCTAAGCAGGGCAGGATCTCCCGGATGTAAATGATGCACTTTTTGTTTGTGGTAAGGATACAGATTATTGTACTTCAATGTAAGCCACACCGTAGATTGTGAAATGCGTAATTGTTGAGAGATAACGTCATGTACGCTGGTATCCGGGCTACGTTGAACGGCATCCGTAACATCCTATCATCGTCTTCACGTAACGAGCGCTCGTACCGATTACGAACGCCAGGCAGAGAACCTGTCTCCCGTAACATTCAAAATACTACGCTAATTGTTCGTCCATTCGGAATCCTCCGAGTTGGATAACGTACACGATATTCGTTAACCGCAGCCGTAGCATTACCATCAAATTTGCCATAAATAAACACCATATCGGAGTATTCCTCTGTAGTAAATTTGGAAGGCACCCCTATTTCATAAATGATCTACAACAGTTACTATGCGGTTTCACTTAAATATACTGTTGTTATCATGTTCTTTCACTGAACATTACAGAAAACTAACCCGTTTCAAGGTTAGGAAACGACTGAAACAACTCACTAACGGTTGCCAACAATGACATAAACGTTTCTACATTCTTAATGGAAAGTAAACAAATTTACATGAATAATAATCTTTGCTTCTCTGGATGTTCCGGAAACCTACTGCAGATATACGTCTGGGGCATGTTTTATTAGATTCACCAGATCAATAACAACAAAATACATGGAAATCGTGCTTTGCTTTAACTTCGTACAGTTTTGCGATGTCTTCATTTTGCTAAATGTCAAGTAAAATCTTTTACTGACCGTAACTCCGCAACTAAAAATTTGCGGGCCTATGTTTATATGAACTTTTTTTCTTTAGTTTTACTTGTAGAATAACAAAATAAAATCTTGAAAGTCTCTTTGGGTTTGCTGCCAGATCCTAAAATCAACTTGACTTGATATTTTGGGGATCCAACTGGTCGCCATTTTCAGGAAAATGCTGCTTCTGCTGATGAGTCCCACTGAGAACTGACGCCCAGCTTTTTTTTTTTCCTTTATTGTGATTTCATTTCCCTGCCCCATATGGGCAGGGGAGGGGGCTGTCAGTGGCACAATCCGCCGCTCTTCAGCCGAGTG
Organism: Schistocerca nitens; assembly: GCF_023898315.1. Lineage (NCBI taxonomy): Eukaryota > Metazoa > Arthropoda > Insecta > Orthoptera > Acrididae > Schistocerca > Schistocerca nitens. The sequence goes on along the minus strand of NC_064614.1, from coordinate 320,373,472 downwards.
ACATGAACTTAAAATAAGAATAAAATGGTACATACATAAGGCGATACAGGGGAACGTAAAACAGAATAATGGGAGAAAATGGAGGTAAAAAATAGAGACTAACACGAAGACGTTCATGGAGGACAGTTAAAAAAAGTCACCAGAAAGTTAAAAAAAACACAGTTGGCGATCCTTCAAAACTCAGAGAAGACACTGAATGGACATGCACACGTTAAAAGTCGGCCACAGTAGTAAAAACACTCCGGAACAACACACTTAAAACCCACTTGGAAACACACGGCAAAGAAGAAAACTGCCAGGCGGGACCTGCCGAGGGAAAGGGCAGAGAGGATGGAAAAGGAGGGGTGAGCAAGGGGCAGCAGGGGAAGCGGCAGGATGAATAGAGGAGGGGCAGCAGTGGGTACACGAAGAGGCAGGAGACACGTGGGGCAGGAGATGAAGAGGGAAGACAAGGCACGAGGAAGTGCAGAGACACTGAAAGGGGGCACAAGAGAGGGAGGGGAATAGGAGGGGGAAGCCGCTCAGGAGGAGGGAGGGGGAGGAGAGGGAGTCGTGAGGAGGAGGCAGAAAGATGGTGTTAGAGTTGGTAGGAAGGGTAGATGTCAGGGCGAAGCTCATCATCCGGGAGGGGTAGACGGTGGAAGTTGCGTTGGAAAAGGAGATGAAGGGTGTGGAGATGGAGAGAGGGTGGGAGACAACGGTTAAGGCGCGGCAACTGGTTGGGGGTGGAGAGGTAGGGAGACACCAGGGGTTGAGGGGGATCAAGGCGGTGGGCAATATATAGTGTGAGGATGTGTTCAAGGAAAAGGAGAAGGTGTGGGAAGGGGATGAGGTCGTAGAGGATGCGCGTGGGGGACGGAAGGCGGATGCGGAAGGCGAGGCGGAGCGCATGGCGTTCGAGGATTTGGAGGGCGTTATAGAACCGGGGAGGGGCGGAAATCCAAGCTACGCTGGCATAACAGAGGATAGGGCGGATCAAGGATTTGTAGGTGTGAAAGATGGTGGAAGGATGCAGACCCCACGTCCGGCCGGACAGGAGTTTCAGGAGGCGGAGGAGGTTGTGAGCTTTGTTTTGGATGGTAAGGAGATGGGGAGTCCAGGTGAGGTGGCGGTCGAGTGTGAGGCCAAGGTTTTTGAGGGTAGGAGTGAGGTGGATAGGACGGCCATAAATGGTGAGGTAGAAATCATGGAGCCGGAAGGAGCGGGTGGTGCAGCCTATGATGATCACCTGCGACGCCAGGCTGCAAATCGACGTCCTATATAGGCCACCGTTCAGTACACGGCGCATGCGCCGCCCATCACGGTTGCTGCCCTCCAAGACAGGGAGGTGGCGCCGCCCTTAGTGGAACATTGCTGGCAACGATATATCGCACTCAGGGCCGCACCGAATAACGTTCAATTTTGATGCGAGACAATACAGGGTTCCACGTCTTGCTAAGAGGAAACCCATTGTCTCTGTTGATTAAATTATCCGCCAACCTAATTTCAATCGCCTCTTCATAGACACTGTTCCAAAAACCGGAAATGTTGGCAACTACCACAGTTTCATCAAATTTCATACTGTGTCCCTCATTTAAGTAGTGTTCTGCTACATCCGATTTTTCCGGCTGTTGTAGCCTCGTATGATGGCGATGTTCCATACACCTGTCATGCACTGTGCGAATCGAACGGCCAATGTAAGCTTTCCCACATTGACACGGAATTTTGTACACACCGGGTTTCTTAAGCCCCAAATCGTCTTTCACAGAGCCGAGTAGTGCCCTAATCATAGAAGGTGGACGAAACACACTCTTGATTTTAGGATCCGGCAGTAAATCCGAAGAGACTTTCAACATTTATCACGCCGGGAAAGCCTACGTAACAACATATTAAAATATTGGCATATCTTCGTGAACAACCCTGTATATAGCTGAAGTGCCTGTGTTCCATCTGCTACAGTTCTTTGTTGAAGATTTTGAATACTCGAATACATCATATTGCAAAGCAGTGTCAGTCACATTTTTGCCTCATTGTTCGAAATGCTGTACATTATTTTCAGCATTATTCAAATGCACGTCCCGTGATTCTCTATTCTATTTTAGTTCTTACTTTTAGGCAAATCATTTCCCAAACGGGTTTTCTCTCATTTTTTTGTAAAATAATACGGTCATACAGTCAGAATAATTGTAATGAAACTGATACTGACCACGGATGGCTCTGAGCACTATGGGACTCAACTGCTGTGGTCTTCAGTCCCCTAGAACTTAGAACTACTTAAACCTAACTAACCTAAGGACATCACACACACCCATGCCCGAGGCAGGATTCGAGCCTGTGACCGTAGCAGCAGCGCGGCTCCGGACTGGAGCGCCTAGAACCGCACGGCCACCGCTGTCGGCTGACCACGGATGCCTACGTACACTCCTGGAAATGGGAAAAAGAACACATTGACACTGGTGTGTCAGACCCACCATACTTGCTCCGGACACTGCGAGAGGGTTGTACAAGCAATGATCACACGCACGGCACAGCGGACACACCAGGAACCGCGGTGTTGGCCGTCGAATGGCACTAGCTGCGCAGCATTTGTGCACCGCCGCCGTCAGTGTCAGCCAGTTTGCCGTGGCATACGGAGCTCCATCGCAGTCTTTAACACTGGTAGCATGCCGCGACAGCGTGGACGTGAACCGTATGTGCAGTTGACGGACCTTGAGCGAGGGCGTATAGTGGGCATGCGGGAGGCCGGGTGGACGTACCACCGAATTGCTCAACACGTGGGGCGTGAGGTCTCCACAGTACATCGATGTTGTCGCCAGTGGTCGGCGGAAGGTGCACGTGCCCGTCGACCTGGGGCCGGACCGCAGCGACGCACGGATGCACGCCAAGACCGTAGGATCCTACGCAGTGCCGTAGGGGACCGCACCGCCACTTCCCAGCAAATTAGGGACACTGTTGCTCCTGGGGTATCGGCGAGGACCATTCGCAACCGTCTCCATGAAGCTGGGCTACGGTCCCGCACACCGTTAGGCCGTCTTCCGCTCACGCCCCAACATCGTGCAGCCCGCCTCCAGTGGTGTCGCGACAGGCGTGAATGGAGGGACGAATGGAGACGTGTCGTCTTCAGCGATGAGAGCCGCTTCTGCCTTGGTGCCAATGATGGTCGTATGCGTGTTTGGCGCCGTGCAGGTGAGCGCCACAATCAGGACTGCATACGACCGAGGCACACAGGGCCAACACCCGGCATCATGGTGTGGGGAGCGATCTCCTACGCTGGCCGTACACCACTGGTGATCGTCGAGGGGACACTGAATAGTGCACGGTACATCCAAACCGTCATCGAACCCATCGTTCTACCATTCGTAGACCGGCAAGGGAACTTGCTGTTCCAACAGGACAATGCACGTCCGCATGTATCCCGTGCCACCCAACGTGCTCTAGAAGGTGTAAGTCAACTACCCTGGCCAGCAAGATCTCCGGATCTGTCCCCCATTGAGCATGTTTGGGACTGGATGAAGCGTCGTCTCACGCGGTCTGCACGTCCAGCACGAACGCTGGTCCAACTGAGGCGCCAGGTGGAAATGGCATGGCAAGCCGTTCCACAGGACTACATCCAGCATCTCTACGATCGTCTCCATGGGAGAATAGCAGCCTGCATTGCTGCGAAAGGTGGATATACACTGTACTAGTGCCGACATTGTGCATGCTCTGTTGCCTGTGTCTATGTGCCTGTGGTTCTGTCAGTGTGATCATGTGATGTATCTGACCCCAGGAATGTGTCAATAAAGTTTCCCCTTCCTGGGACAATGAATTCACGGTGTTCTTATTTCAATTTCCAGGAGTGTATTTATGCCACTTCCAGACTATTTCCTTATCATTCCATTCTCTAAAAGCGCATGGGAAAAATCAAAATCTTTCCGTGCGAGTTCTCTTATTTTGTCACAATTGCCATTTCTCCCTATTTAGGTGGGGCGTCAAAAAAATTTACTGACATTCGGAAGAGAATGCTGGCGGCTGAAACTTCGTGAGCGCCTTTGTATTAATGATTACCACCTCAACTCGCTAACCATATTTGCGAAACACTCTTCCGTAGACCGCGATAATGCAAAACTAGCCGTCCTTAATCGACATTTTTCAGTGTTCTCCGTAAATCTTGCGCGATAAGCACTCCAAACTGCACGGTAATAACCCAGAAGAGGACAGACAAATGTAGTGTAGGCAGCCCAATTAGTACATTTGTTGCACAGGTTTATCAGTGTTAAGCAAAACCAAAAACACAGTCTTTCGTACGCCTTCCCTACAATATTTTCTATGCGGTCGCTCTCTTTTAAATTGGTCGTAATTGTATCCTGAAGTTAAATCAACGAGCATTAAAGTCATTTGATTTATCTGTAACCGAAATTTAACGCAACTTACTTAGCGCGTCCCCTCGATGGCGCATTTTCATTCACTGCTTCAAAGCAGTCCGTGCACGGCAGTGCAAGCTACCAATACGTTCAAAAAGCGGTGCGCGAAAATGCGACTTTTCAGGGGGTTACACACCGGGCTCTATTGATCACAGAGATAAGGGGCCAAGTGTTTTGGCTAGCCCTTGTCCTAGCGGCCATTTGTACTCCTGTCCTAAGAACGGGCATGCTGGAGCATTTAACATTATATACTTACTCCCGCCCAGATAAATTCAGCACATCAGTGAGTTCCTTTTCATTAGGTGTGCTGTAGGGTGGACATAAGGCGGCTTGTGAAAGTACCATTTGTTCGTGGGCGGTTCCCAAGAAAACCCCGGAAAAACAAGATTTTGAGTACGAAAAGTACCAGTTGTGGGGCTGGCCACTTCTGTAATTTCTATTCATGGAAGATCACCGAATTTTTTTTCATATGTTCTTAAAATAACGTTCTCAGGGAATCTTGAAACTTTTCCGATATCATTATTTGTTATCGAGATCTAGAGATTCAAAGTTACCGTAGAATATACACGTAATGTCCGGTCTGAGGCGTAAATGTAGGTTTAACTGACACAGTGAACACATGTAAAAGGTTATAGTTCATCGCAAGGGTTCTGAGGTCATAGAACTGTATTTTTAGTCAGAATTTTTTCAGTAATAAACTTAATGACGTGCTATCTCTGTTCAAAGGGCACTCCACGCCAATACAATGTACCCAAAGTGTTGTAACAGGCCTGAATAGAACTTAAAATACCTGCCGAAAGTTCTGTAAAATTGGGAAGACCGCACATTCAGTAAAATTATTTCTAATAACATCTTTAATATTTTAAGATATGAATCATAAGCCGGTCGTTGTTGATGAACTGCGATCGGTGACAAAGCATACCGAAAAAACGTACGCAAATAAGTTTTATGTTATGCGTAATTATTTGTTGTTTATATATGTGAATGAATACAGATATGTCGAAGTATATAAAGAAACTGTCAAAACATTGCTAACCTATAGAATTCGTTTTACGTAAGCAGCAGCAGGGAAATGAAGGGAACCAGCGGAAAAATGACCGAGTCTGACTACAAAAATGGCGAATATGTTCCATTTTAAAAGACCCTGACACAAAAGTGGGAAACTAGCTACCTCAATCTGTCTTCCTCTCTAAAAATGTTGGCACCTTACCATATAGGCACATCACATTTTTCTACTGAGAGCAGCAGAGAGACACTGACAGTGGAAGAGAAAGGAGACAGTGTCAGTGGGAGAGAAAGAGAGAGGAGACAGTGATGGTGGGACACAGTGTCAGTGAAAGAAAAAGAGAGATGGATGGAAGCAGCAGTGGGAGCCAAAGAGGGAGGAGATATTGAGTCAGTGACAGACAGTGGCAATGAAAGAGGAAGGAGATGGGCGGAGTACTAGCAATGGGAGCAAAAGAGAGAAGAGGCAGTGGAAATGAAAAAGAAAGATGAGTTGTTGTTGTGGTCTTCAGTCCTTATACTGGTTTGATGCAGCTCTCCATGCTACTCTATCCTGTGCAAGCTTCTTCATCTCCCAGTACCTACTACTACCTACATCGTTCTGAATCTGCCTAGTGTATTCATCTCTTGGTCTCCCTCTATGATTTTTTCCCTCCACGCTGCCCTCCAATACTAAATTGGTGATCCCTTGATGCCTCAGAACATGTCCTACCAACTGGAACCCCCACCCCCCCCACCCCACCCTTCTCCCTCCCAGACCGGCGGCGAACTTCAACATGTAGGTACTGGGGAGGGCGCATTTTTAGACGGAAGTGTTAAACACGTGGATACAGATTAAGGAAGAGGAATGGGAAGAAGTATGTCGGGAGATAGGTCATTCCTTGGATACAGGAGATCGGTAGAGGCATGGAGGACCATAAGGGAGATGAAAACGGCTAGCAATCCCGCACCCTCAATACAGCCTATATCTATTAGACAGTGGAAAAAGCACTTTGAAGATCTTGTGGTAGAAAAAAGATGAGACTACGTAATAGAAGTCTACAACGAAAACAGTACTTAATGTAATATACAACCCTTACTAGAGGAAGAGATAAAAGTGATGCTGAAAAAGACATTAAATGGAAAGACAAGTGAACTGGGAAGAGGTGTGATGGGACTGTGGAAATATGGGCCCCCTAATAGGGAGGTATATGTGATTTCTTCAGTCAGATTGTGGATGAAGATGATGATGTTTGGTGTGTGGGGCACTCAACTGCACAGATTGTGGAGGAAGAGGAGTTACCAAGAGAGTGTTTTATGTCATACATACATGCCATCTACAAAAACGGAAAGAAGATGCACCCAAAGAATTACAGGGGAATTAGCGTTATAGCTTCTATCAGCAGACTATTCAGCGCTGCACTGAAAAACTAGCTGGAGAAAGAGATTGGGGGAAAGATGTGAGAGAAACAGGCAAGTTTTACAGTTGGACTTTTTTGCATGGATCATATTTTTAGCATTAGACAAAGAAGTGAGAAGCTGTGTTCTAAGAGTCACGAAATACATCTAATATTTGTGGATTTAGAAAATGCGCGTGGTGCTGTATCCGTCAGTGGACTAGGGGAAGCGATGAAGTATTTAGGTATAGAAACACAGCAGACATCCTTAATTCAAAGAATATACCATCATTCGTACACAGCAGTTAAAGTAGGGAGAAAATTGAGGGAGACATTCCAATCATCGAAAGGACATCGACATAGCTCAAGTATGTCGCCGACCCTGTTTAAAATATATATGCCGTATACATTGGAACGGTAGAATCAGTCATGCTGAGGTATGGGAAATCCAGCATGGTACCATCTACTCATTATTATTTGCCGATGATCAGCTATTGTCAGTGCAAGGTAAACAGGATGTGAAATATATGATAAAGAAGTTAATGCAAGTATTTGAACGATGTGGTCTTAGAATAAATATGAGCAAAAGAGAATATGTAGTAGTGGTCGGAGATCGAAGATATATAGTACTACCGCAAGGAACTATTAAAGCTGTAAAGCAGTTTCAGTACTTATGATCGATTAGCCATTCTTCGGGAAGCTGTAAAGGAGATGTGGAACGCAGAATTCAGCTGGCAGGAGGAGCAATTAAAACGCTAAATGGAGTTCTCTGGAGTTGAGCAATATCAAAAGAAACAAAGAAGAGGATTCTGGAAATGGTAATGGAAAATATGGTAACATACGGTGCAGAATGATGGACCTTGCGGGGAGGGGGGGGGGAGGGAGGGGGGGAAGCGGCAGAGAAACAGAGTACTCTACAGATAGCAGAGATGAATGGAATAAGGAGGGCAGCCAGGATATCCAGGACAGAATGGAGAACAAATAAGGAAATTAGGGAGATAATGAATATGGAACAACCAGTCCTGCAAAGAAATGGAATACACGGAAACTGCTGAATAGTGGAGAAGCATTTAGAAGTAAGTGGGATGTACGGGAACACGAGAAAAAAGAAGTTGCCTCGTCCACAGAATTTTGAGCTGCCGAGGCAAAATGGAGTCAAAGGCTGTGGAAAAGAAAGACAACAGGAGACGGTATAAATGAAATAGGAGGCACTGGCAGTGTGATATACTGTAAATCAATGAGAGGAGAAGCTTAACTACAAACAGATACTGGGTTAAAGAATTTCGAATGTTTTGTCTCGAATGATGATTGAGGCACCTGGGTTCCCACTTTTCTGTCAGTCTTTTAAAGAGGAACATATTCGCCCTTTTTTGTGTCCGACAGGGCATTTTTCCACTGGTTTAAGCGTATTTCATCTCAAAAATCACAAGGTAAATATTTGGATCCAAAAGAGACAGCAATAAGAATGACTGGAGAATACTACACTGTAATGGGGTTTATAATTTATTCAAAGAACTAGATATAGCAAACATTAACTCCAAAAGATTATAAAAGGCAGGGCATGACACTAGAACACTACCAAAACGAATCTGCAAGAGATAGAAAGGTAGAGTTGCATTATATTAGAAGTGATTTAAAAAATACAGAGTAGTGACTGCAAAATCATGTGTAAGGACTAAGTGAACAAATCAGTATTGTTTCTGTGGCAGCGAAGAACCTTCATGCATTAAAAGCTTTACAGTAATTATGATTGACCAATTTAATTAGGGACAGAAGTCATGACTGATAACTGACGCCACATATCAGATGATAAAATATGTCCTCTGTATAACGAACTGCTGCACACTTTGGTACGTGTTCCACGCCGTGGTTGCTAATGACACTATTAGGCACTGACTTCATAGCGTCGCATTTGGGAGGACGACGGTTCAAACTCGCGTCCGACCATCCTGATTTAGGTTTTCCATGATTTCCGTAAATCGCTTCCGGCAAATGCCGCGATGGTTCCTTTTAAACGGCACGGCCGATTTCCTTCCTCGTCCTCCCCTAATCCAATGGGACAGATGACCTCGCTGGTTGGTCCCCTCCCCGAAACCAACCAACCGACCATCTTCGTAGCTCTGCGGAAATAAGTATCTCATTGTTCTGGTTGTCAAGGCATCTTCACATGCTGTGAGATTCGGGCCCTGATATTCGCTTATGTCACTAAATACCGAAGCAGAAATTACTCTACAACACAGTTTGATGCAGTTTTGTGCTTTGATACAATGAGAAGAGATGTATTTGGTCCTTGCTTAGCAGGCTATTTTATGGAATTATCAGATTCATAAAAAAGTTTAACTCATAATGATATACATGGATGTGCTCTTATTATCAGAGTTACGTGGAAACAGTCGAAAGCGAGAGTGGGCAGCAACAGCAGTGAGAGTTGAGATGGGACAATCCTGCACTGGCTGCGGTGACACACTCCCCGCCCCTTCCCTACCCGGTCCCCCATACTAAAGCTCATACAAGGTCGCCCGTGCCGACCGCGAAACTTGTCCCGCGGGTCCTCAATTAATTAGCGGTTAGCTCGCAGCAGCCGCGCCACAATCCCCTCGTCCATCCTGTAGCCGTGCAAAGTTAATAAATGGGAACACAGCACAATAAACAGGACGCGGGAACACAAGTATAAGCTCACAACTGGTCCCACTGTTGGTGGTGCGGTCTGCAATGAAAGAAAGTGAGCTCGCCGGACAAAATATCAGTCATCTATTTAAAGGAGCACGCTGATCGCTTCTGAACGCAATAGATGGTGTACAGCTGGTACGGGGGAGAGGAGGTAGCATGTGAGTCCCCCCCCCCCCCCCACCTTCACCCCCCCCCCCAAACCTCCCAGCCACCGCTGACGCTGACACAAGGGATGGCAGTGAAGTGGTGCGTGTGTGACAGTTTGTTGTATGGAATCAGTACAGTAGGGTGGCTAATTGTGGAGAAGTGAGAGAATGGCGGACAGGAGCTATCGTGTTTGGAAGTGACCACGGCCACGCCGTGAAGGAAGTAGAGCCCATTTGTTGATGTAACACTGCTGACTACAATGAATGGTGTACCACTCTTGGCCACGTAAAAAGTCGTAAGAACAGCTGTCGCAAAAAGATCCCAACTGATGGGAACTGGAGGCGACTGTCTCACATTGCCAATGACAGTTCAAATGGTTCAAATGGCTCTGAGCACTATGGGACTTAACTTCTGAGGTCATCAGTGCCCTAGAACTTAGAACTACTTAAAACTAACTAACCTAAGGACATCACACACATCCATGCCCGAGGCAGGATTCGAACCTGCGACCGTAACGGTCGCGCGGTTCCAGACTGTAGCGCCTAGAACCGCTCGGCCACTCCGGCCGGCGCCAATGACAGTGTTCTAGCACAGAATAGTTAGGGGTAGTAACTTAGAATTTTTATTAAAACTCATTCGCATTGCCACAGGCAATATCCAGTTAAGTCAGATACAAGGCTGAAGCATGACGCGTGCCGGTATGCCACAAGTGGGTCAGGCCTTCGACACATTACACCACCATCCGTCGGGTGAGAATATGCGTACAGCAGACAGAAGACTCAGATAGAAAACCAAGGGAAGTGCGACAAGGGTATTCATTAGCTCGTAAGAGGTGGTGCAAGAAACTCTATCTCTAGCATGTGGCGAGGAACTGATACGGCAGTTTACAATCTGTTAAGTGAATATGGCAGAATAAGAAGGACACACGCAGTCATTACAAACCGAGCCTCGCGTCAAAGCCTTGCACTAGCTCCTTTTAAATAGTTCAGCTTCCCAGCTCTCGTCTGTTCATCATTGGGGTCCATTATATTCACAGTAACAGCATTCGATTCTACGATTACGACACTGTAACGAATCTTTGTCCCAGATGCTCCAGCACAGTCTACGAACCAGCAAAAGATGTACTTGAGGTCTTGGCCCTCACCTGGGGAACTTCACACTGCTTGCTGACAACACAACACTACATCGCAGAGTGCTGCCAGCACTGAACTCGAACGCAGAAGCCAGCAATTGGGCCCCTTGGGCATCACATTCTTAACCAAAACTCAGGTGCATCCGGGAGCTGAAACTTACCAGGCCGGTAGGGAGGAGATCAAGCGACCACACGACTATCGACACCAGGTGCATCTCTGATGGGTCATCAAGGGTCAACGTAGAATTCGGATTGGGACTGAGGACACTCCAGCAGCCAGCGGGAGACCACTTCGTGCTGGGCAACGGCCGCGCCTGCTCACCAACAACGCGCTGTGGCATCAAGGTCGCTAACACCTTCTCCTGGGCATGCAGACGTTGAGCTGAGTGGACACACGTCAGCACGCACCTTAATGAAGCAATACCGGAAGCAGGCGCAGGAGAGTAACGAATTGTAAACAGAGTGAATAGATGATTAATAATGTTTTAGTAACGTCGAAGACGCTTCACATGTTCCCACCAGCTATCCTTACTTCACGCAGAGGTGTCCCCGCTTGGCCCTAAGGTTGGTCCCAGCAGAATTACTGTAGCCTGTGAATGCAAGCGAATCTCACCCGTTAAGGAGTGAACACTACGAAGGGAACAGCATGCAATGGACATTTGGATTCGACTATCTCGCAAAAGGTTGTTGTTCACAGCGGCACATACAGTTGCACGTTTTCAACAGTATCATTTACGAAGAGTTCCATGGAGTTCCACGTTACCTCCTACTACGCTTGTATCGTCATGCATCCGAGGCTGCGTTCCGTATGGTCCGGTTAGTAGCAGATGTGTGGGTGAGTTCTTTTCTCTTATAGTGAAGAGGAGATTCTGTATAGGACGGTTATTCACCAACTTCTATTGTGCGGTAGTGAACTGATATATTATTTGATTCGTAGTAGCCTTCATATGCTGCCACAATCCACAACAGTCGCTGTCGAACCTTTTCAGCAAAACATTGTTCCAAGACGGTGGGTCCTAGTGAAGACCGCTTTGCCCAGATGGGGGTATTTACGGAACACCCTGCACGATATTATAGATAGAGCTTTCCATGCATCGGGCATCCATATTCTGGTCGCGATAAAATACGCTGACATTGAGCATTTTAACCATCCTTCGCTCGACTGTCACGCCGACAGCGGGTAAAAGATGTGGCAACATTCCAGTCCACTGCACAGTAACCGTGTTTACTATCCAATATAGCAGTATCACCTTAACCAAAGGTAAGCATTCGCCAGAAGATCGAAGGAGGGAACATTCCTTTCGAAATTTTGCGGACACACTGCGGATCGACGCGGCTAGAAAACCAGGAAGATTTTATTGGAGTGTGGCCGTGCGGTTCTAGGCGCTTCAGTCTGGAACCGCGCGACCGCTACGGTCGCAAGTTCGAATCCTGCTTCGGGCATGGATGTGTGTGACGTCCTTAGGTTAGTTAGGTTTAAGTAGTTCTAAGTTCTAGGGGACTGATGACCCCAGCTATTAAGTCCCATAATGCTAAGAGCCATTTGAACCATTTTTATTGGAAAGAAACTCATTTACATTAGCTTAGAATAAATTCACAGTTTGAAGAGCGAATCTAAAATCTGGAAATCGTGTTTAATATCCGACATCAGTATCTGTGCTAATATTTTTGCGATAAAGATAGAAAAATAAAAGGTTATGATAAGTCTTGCTCGCAAGTTTTGATCATATGCTTAAAGAGCCACCGATTCACATTAGTGCTGCAGTTCTAGAGAAGTCTTTACATAGTACATTTAACGACTCCTGAAGACAACATTATAACAGCCCCTTAATTTATTTGAGTATAAATATGCAACCAGTTTGTGGTGTGCGTATTGTAAGACCTTTGGTACACACACCATCAGATTATTTGACTTGTCGCTCTAACGAAGTAGGCGGGTGTCAGCAATATGTCTCGTGGTCTTATCGTGGTGTGTTTATCTTCTGCCGTTAGGTCAGATGATAGAAATGCCAGTTGCAAACTTAGAGTAGGAGATTGACGGTGACCAACTTTAAACAGAACTTGATTAATTTTCACACACATTTATTAAAATAATAAAAATCACGGATATTATGTACTTGATTCTGGATGCTGTTTACAATTGACAATCTGAAGTTCCATTGGTCTTGGTACGTTAATCTTATTCTCACATATCTCTGATACTTGACAAAGTGTCTATGCATTTCTCTTCATAGCTATGTACAGGAATATGGTAATCTTATTAGGCGCAGACTGAAATTTGACTATAGACTGGTACAGACTAGTGCAGATAAATGCAGACTAATGCAGACTAAGGCAGTCTAATTGGAGGTTTGCACACTCGTTATAATACCTCGAGCGTTCAGGTATCACTGCGCGAGTTTGATCCGCGAGGAGAAAAGGTTCTACATTAGCAGCAATCTCATATTAATACGCGGATCGGCGGAAGCAGAATTTGGTCCGTCTCTAAGGCAGCGCCATCTCGTAGTGCAGAGACGAACGAGCGCTGCGCCTGCGTTGTTGTGCTTAGCGGGGCGCGCTCTAGTGGGAAAGTTGTGTACGCGCTGACTACGTGGAACTACGTACACAACACAGTTGCTTTTTTATATTTTTCATCCAATTTATTGTCTGTACCATGAAGTAGTTTTCGAGCCATTTTAGGCCCATCATCAGATGGAGGTGTTACAGGAACGTCGTCTGGATGATGTGCACTTAGACGCCATGGTCGTGGTGCTGGCGGATATTTCGTTATCGGTAACGAAAAGTTCTCGAAACGAAAAGGTTGTTACGTTTTGTGGGCGCTTACAGTGTACTGCCTCGAAGTAGCCAAGGCAAATCCATTCTTGAAAGGTACAGTTTTAGATTTAAGTGTTTACACTTATTCACTGAAAGAAAACAATGAATGTAAGTACAGAGAATATAATAGGTATCACACTTTGGCACGCTGTGAGCTTCGGCCCGAGATATATTGTTTTACAGAATAAATATTTATAAGCATGAATAATGGATGTAAGTAAATTTTCGTAACTGCAGGTATATTCTTACGTTGGCAGTATATGTGTAATGTACATTTAAAAAAATACAAAAAGGATAAAGAAATAGAGTGAAATATATACTACGTAACTGAAGAGTGAATGAGTTACTACCGAATAAACACCAAACTTTTACTTTCAGAATTTCCGTAACACCCAGGCACCAAAACAAAAAAGGCAACGATAAGATATACTCTTGTCCTGTACAAAATTATTATACCCTTATGCATGTAACAAGTATTGTTATCTGTCTGATTGCTCATAACTGTTTTCTCTTTATTATTTATATTACCATGGTTACGTGAACAAAAGATATCACAGACGTTAGTAAATCCTTCACTCTTTGATTACGTAGTAAATAGTTCACCTTTTTGTAACTGTTAAACCACAACACGTGTACAGGGTGAAAAAAAAAAATTCGCGCACTCGGACTTCGCAGCGTGATTCTTCACATATTAGCGATACAAAAATGTCTGTCACAAGATTTCGTCCCGTGCATGTTTCGGGCATTAAACTGCTCTCAAAGACTGGTAATCTGGCAACACCTTAATCAGGTGTACGGCAACTACCTCTGTCAAGCTATAGCAGTAACGCTGTGCAGTCGGTGCAGTAGATAGCGTTTTGGGTTAGTACGCAAGAGGTCGTGTGTTCGATTCTGTGTCGAGGGTGATTTGTTTTCATTTGATAAACGTAGCCTGTGCTGTACAGTATCTGGCGTCTCAATCGTCAAGAAGAGTTTACAGTGGGTCTTCTACAAAACATTTGTAGTTACGTACTACGAACACAGAAATAGAAATACTATCGTTTTCTTGATTGGCGACTCCATGGAGTGTCCTGTGCACCACGACCAGATAATGGATATACTTAGAAGGAGAGATAGCATTGGTCGTATTTTTTTGTTTTATTAACCGTAAAATCGATTTTTGGTCACTTAGTGACCATCCTCAGCACTGAGGATGGTCACTAAGTGACCGAAAATCGATTTTGCGGTTAATAAAACAAAAAAATACGACCAATGCTGTCTCTCCTTCTAAGCTATCGTTTTCATTGGTCAGCTTTTAGAGGAGCCTCTTGCACGTCTTGGATGCGAATTGTTTCACGCCACTGCATCTACTGGATTACAAACCTATTTTGTGTGCACCCTCCCCCCTAATGGTTCCATCGATCAATACCAACTATTATTCTTGCCACGTTCAGGTCCATTACATTTCGTTAGGGCCATACGTCAACAGTAGGGCTAGCAAAGTGCTTTACAAACAATTTCGTTGGGATCACTGGTTGTGGATACACAGAAAACAGGTTTGGAATCTAGTAGATGCAGTGGCGCGAAGCAATTCGAGTCGACGACGTGCAAAAGGCTTGTTTAAAAGCTGACCAATGAAAACGAGTGTGCTTTCTTTTCTGTGTTCGTAGAACATAAATGCAAATTATTTGTAGAAGACCCACTGATATCGCTGCATGACGATTAAGACGTCAGATATCATACCACGCAGACTCTTTTAGTAAATAAAAACAAATATGCCTCGACCCAGAAACGAACCCTCGACCTCCTTCGTGCTAACCCAAAACGTTATCCACAGTAGCAACTGCACCGCCCTAATCTGTAGGCTCACAGAGAAGATTACCGTACTTGTGATTACAGTGTTGTCATATTGCCAACCTTTAACGTTCATTTACTGCCCGAAATATGCGCAAGACGAAATTTTGAGAAACATATTTTTGTATTGCTAGTATGTGAGGAATCTCGCTGCGAAGTCCGAGAGCACGAACTTTTCTGCACCCTGTATGTTAGCAATGTAATAATATGCATCTCAGGCCAAAGATCGTAATATTCTTTATACTTACATTCGGTGTTCACTTACTGTGAACAAAGTGCACCTAAATACTATCTATGTGTGTGTCTAGCCGGAGAAGGTAAATTATCGGAACGGATTTCTCATGGATACCACCCGACAGTGCACTGTAAGTGCCCAAAACGTAACAACATTTTCGTTTCATAAACTTCCCCCATGAACCATGGACCTTGCCGTTGGTGGGGAGGCTTGCGTGCTTCAGCGATACAGATGGCCGTACCGTAGGTGCAACCACAACGGAGGGGTATCTGTTGAGAGGCCAGACAAACATGTGGTTCCTGAAGAGGGGCAGCAGCCTTTTCAGTAGTTGCAGGGGCAACAGTCTGGATGATTGACTGATTTGGCCTTGTAACATTAACCAAAACGGCCTTGCTGTGCTGGTACTGCGAACGGCTGAAAGCAAGGGGAAACTGCAGCCGTAATTTTTCCCGAGGACATGCAGCTTTACATGCAGCTTTACTGTATGATTAAATGATGATGGCGTCCTCTTGGGTAAAATATTCCGGAGGTAAAATAGTCCCCCATTCGGATCTCCGGGCGGGGACTACTCAAGAGGACGTCGTTATCAGGAGGAAGAAAACTGGCATTCTACGGATCGGAGCGTGGAATGTCAGATCCCTTAATCGGGCAGGTAGGTTAGAAAATTTAAAAAGGGAAATGGATAGGTTAATGTTAGATATAGTGGGAATTAGTGAAGTTCGGTGGCAGGAGGAACAAGACTTCTGGTCAGGTGATTACAGGGTTATAAATACAAAATCAAATAGGGGTAATGCAGGAGTAGGTTTAATAATGAATAAAAAAATAGGAGTGCGGGTTAGCTACTACAAACAGCATAGTGAACGCATTATTGTGGCCAAGATAGACACAAAGCCCATGCCTACTACAGTAGTAGAAGTTTATATGCCAACTAGCTCTGCAGATGATGAAGAAATTGATGAAATGTATGACGAGATAAAAGAAATTATTCAGGTAGTGAAGGGAGACGAAAATTTAATAGTCATGGGTGACTGGAATTCGTCAGTAGGAAAAGGGAGAGAAGGAAACATAGTAGGTGAATATGGATTGGGGGGAAGAAATGAAAGAGGAAGCCGCCTTGTAGAATTTTGCACAGAGCATAACTTAATGATAGCTAACACTTGGTTCAAGAATCATAAAAGAAGGTTGTATACCTGGAAGAATCCTGGAGATACTAATAGGTATCAGATAGATTATATAATGGTAAGACAGATATTTAGGAACCAGGTTTTAAATTGTAAGACATTTCCAGGGGCAGATGTGGATTCTGACCACAATCTATTGGTTATGAACTGCAGATTGAAACTGAAGAAACTGCAAAAAGGTGGGAATTTAAGGAGATGGGACCTGGATAAACTGAAAGAACCAGAGGTTGTAGAGAGTTTCAGGGAGAGCATAAGGGAACAATTGACAGGAATGGGGGAAAGAAATACAGTAGAAGAAGAATGGGTAGCTCTGAGGGATGAAGTAGTGAAGGCAGCAGAGGATCAAGTAGGTAAGACGACGAGGGCTAATAGAAATCCTTGGGTAACAGAAGAAATATTGAATTTAATTGATGAAAGGAGAAAATATAAAAATGCAGTAAATGAAGCAGGCAAAAGGGAATACAAACGTCTCAAAAATGAGATCGACAGAAAGTGCAAAATGGCTAAGCAGGGATGGCTAGAGGACAAATGTAAGGATGTAGAGGCTTGTGTCACTAGGGGTAAGATAGATACTGCCTACAGGAAAATTAAAGAGACCTTTGGAGAAAAGAGAACCACTTGTAAGAATATCAAGAGCTCAGATGGCAACCCAGTTCTAAGCAAAGAAGGGAAGGCAGAAAGGTGGAAGGAGTATATAGAGGGTTTATACAAGGGCGCTGTACTTGAGGACAGTATTATGGAAATGGAAGAGGATGTAGATGAAGATGAAATGGGAGATAAGATAATGCGTGAAGAGTTTGACAGAGCACTGAAAGACCTGAGTCGAAACAAGGCCCCGGGAGTAGACAACATTCCATTAGAACTACTGATGGCCTTGGGAGAGCCAGTCATGACAAAACTGTACCATCTGGTGAGCAAGATGTATGAGACAGGCGAAATACCCACAGACTTCAAGAAGAATATAATAATTCCAATACCAAAGAAAGCAGGTGTTGACAGATGTGAAAATTACCGAACTATCAGTTTAATAAGTCACAGCTGCAAAATACTAACGCGAATTCTTTACAGACGAATGGAAAGACTGGTAGAAGCGGACCTCGGGGAAGATCAGTTTGGATTCCGTAGAAATGTTGGAACACGTGAGGCAATACTAACCTTACGACTTACCTTAGAAGAATGATTAAGAAGAGGCAAACCTACGTTTCTAGCATTTGTAGACTTAGAGAAAGCTTTTGACAACGTTAACTGGAATACTCTCTTTCAAATTCTGAAGGTGGCAGGGGTAAAATACAGGGAGCGAAAGGCTATTTACAATTTGTACAGAAACCAGATGGCAGTTATAAGAGTCGAGGGGCATGAAAGGGAAGCAGTGGTTGGGAAAGGAGTGAGACAGGGTTGTAGCCTCTCCCCGATGTTATTCAATCTGTATATTGAGCAAGCAGTAAAGGAAACAAAAGAAAAATTCGGAGTAGGTATTAAAATTCATGGAGAAGAAGTAAAAACTTTGAGGTTCGCCGGATGACATTGTAATTCTGTCAGAGACAGCAAAGGACTAGGAAGAGCAGTTGAACGGAATGGACAGTGTCTTGAAAGGAGGATATAAGATGAACATCAACAAAAGCAAAACGAGGATAATGGAATGTAGTCAAATTAAATCGGGTGATGCTGAGGGAATTAGATTAGGAAATGAGACACTGAAAGTAGTAAAGGAGTTTTGCTATTTAGGGAGTAAAATAACTGATGACGGTCGAAGTAGAGAGGATATAAAATGTAGACTGGCAATGGCAAGGAAAGCGTTTCTGAAGAAGAGAAATTTGTTAACATCGAGTATAGATTTAAGTGTCAGGAAGTCGTTTCTGAAAGTATTTGTATGGAGTGTAGCCATGTATGGAAGTGAAACACGGACGATAACCAGTTTGGACAAGAAGAGAATAGAAGCTTTCGAAATGTGGTGCTACAGAAGAATGCTGAAGATAAGGTGGGTAGATCACGTAACTAATGAGGAGGTATTGAATAGGATTGGGGAGAAGAGAAGTTTGTGGCACAACTTGACTAGAAGAAGGGATCGGTTGGTAGGACATGTTTTGAGGCATCAAGGGATCACAAATTTAGCATTGGAGGGCAGCGTGGAGGGTAAAAATCGTAGAGGGAGACCAAGAGATCAATACACTAAGCAGATTCAGAAGGATGTAGGTTGCAGTAGGTACTGGGAGATGAAGAAGCTTGCTCAGGATAGAGTAGCATGGAGAGCTGCATCAAACCAGTCTCAGGACTGAAGACCACAACAACAACAAACTTTTCGTTACCGATAACTAAATTCTCGGCATTTCCGCCAGCACCGCTACCAAAGCATCCATCTGCACATGGTCCAGATAATATTCCTGTACAATGTCTATCTGACGATGAGCCTGCAGTGACTCGAAAACTAGTTAATGGTACAGAAAATAAATCTATATCAAAAATCCAAAACAGCGATTGGTTGCATATTTATACCCAAATAAATCGGCAATTTACATCACAAATGCAGTTCCTCATCCATAATAGATATACTGAAATAAATACATTCTAAAACTCGTTCTATTGTTCCCATGCACACCATAAACTGTTATTGTCATGATTTCAGTAGTGCGGTTTCTGTGAACAGTTAGGAGCGTTAATGTTGCTGTTCACTTCCTGCTAAACTGTAAAAGGACAGGAGAACAAACGTTGGTTATTGAGCTTTTGTTTGTATCGCGGTTTGGAAAGCGAACAACGAAGTTGCGGTGAATGCACCAATACATCGAAGTGTAATTAAACCGAGCTTATGGACGCATTGGGAATCAATAAGAATTTTTTTCCAAAAAGTATTTCGGATCCATTTTCAATTAAGTTGTGAACGGCAATATTGTCCACAAAGCACACAATCAAAAGGAAAACATTCCAAGAGAGTTTAGGAATGCGTAATTTTTATTTTCGCCTCCAGATAGACAGAATTCCTTCGTGCACAGTTTGTCATCATTAATTACATTCTGGTGACAAATTCTCTTTTACATTCTGTTGGCTTTAGTAAAGACATTTAGCCAGTGGTGACCACAAATCCGATATCGACAATGTGGTTTGAAAGCACGCCTACGGAAACCAGTCAAACATCGCCAACAAAAATATTTATTTCTGCAGAAAATAATGTGGAAAGTATCAGAAAGCCTAACTACTGAGCGACAGAGTGTATAATAAAATCTAAAGAAACCGTATCTGCATTCAATTCAGCATTAGCTGATGATTTTCATTATTATTATTTATATTTTTTGTGTCCTTCTGTGTGTTAGATCCGACGCGTTCCCATGTCTAGTGTTCTATAGAAGTTTGAAAAATAAATCGAATGCGATTTGACACTTTGCCTACGTTTCTCAAACAGCGCCCACGTGACTGTCGTGCCGTGTCTAATGCTCATATCGCAAAGGCCACTGCGCGGAAGTTTCTGATTGAATTCATGGCACTGACTGACGCTAGTAATGACGACCTGGCATATATTTAACATCATTCTTGCGCTACTGGTCAAATTCCGTAATGACATGTCTCCAAATCAATCGTCACCATGAATGTAAAGCACTCGGTTTAAAAGAGACGGAATATGTTGGAAGGTTGTCTGGTTGGAACGTTAAAGCAACAGAAATGTGCAATAAATTCTAAGTGATAAACCTTTACAGCAAATTAATTGTTGCTCGACAGTTAGGGAATTTTGCTAGAGATTCGAAGAC
Source organism: Schistocerca nitens (assembly GCF_023898315.1). Classification (NCBI taxonomy): domain Eukaryota; kingdom Metazoa; phylum Arthropoda; class Insecta; order Orthoptera; family Acrididae; genus Schistocerca; species Schistocerca nitens. The sequence goes on along the minus strand of NC_064614.1, from coordinate 320,352,960 downwards.
TTGTTACTCTTCGTTTAGAAGTGATAGGGGGGACGATGACTTCGCAGAAAAGTGTATAAAAATTCTGCACATGGAGAGGGCAATGGGAAGACTTAAGAGCCAATACTGGTACCAGGCGCTCTCTGTTACACACCATCCAGTGAGCTGCGGAATACCGATGCACCACCGACTCTGTAGGTCTGTCAATAGAGCTGCAAAATGTGATTAAATAAACAAACTGGCACTGATAATATAAAAATGGAGCTGATAAATTATGCATCTGATCAACTAAAGCAAAGACTCTTAAATTTTGTGAATGTTTGCGGGCTCAGTGGACATGTACCAGACGAGTGGAATGAAGCTTTGGTATGTCCCGCTTAGAAGTAACGCGACAAATCATAAGAAATCACTTAAGGAATTGGGAGATCCAGCACATCTGATTACGGCCATTCAGCCATTATACAAAAATAATAAACTGATCCATTCTGTGAGGACAAAGCAGCCCACTATCTAACCCCCCCCCCCCCCCCCAAACACACACACCTTTTATTGTTTACATTGAGGATTTCATTCGGAAATGGTTGATTTTATTAAATGACACATTAAGAAGTGATAGTTTTAATTTTATGACGATGCTATTTGCTGATGCTCAGATTATAATAGGAGAATCTAAAGAAAGGGTTCAAATTTCAGTACACAATTTGAGTCAAATTGTCGCTAAATACGCAATGGAAGGCTCAACAGGTTAAACAAAAGTGATGGAATTTCACGGAGTGGAAATAAAAGCCAAAACTGTTATCGATGGAAAATCTACATCTACATCTACATAGATTCTCTGCAAATCACATTTAAGTGCCTGGCAGAGGGTGATAAATAAACAAATAACAGTGTTTAAATATTTACGGTAAATTTACATAGTCAGATGATTTGCTCTGAAGATGAAGATTTATGCCTCCAAACCGGTCGTGGAATAAATTAAGAAATTTCTGGCTTTATGCTTCGAAACAGGTCGTGAAATAAATTACGGAATTACTAGCAACTGAAGAAGATTTTTATTCTGTAAAGATGTTCGTCAGTTGCGGATGTGCACTTGATAAAATATTTTGTGAATGGAATTGACAGCATCTTGTAAAAACGCTATAAGATGAACACCAACAAAAGTAAAGCGAAGTTAATGGAATGTCGTCGGATTAAAACATGATGCTGAAGAAACTCGATTACAGAATGAGACACTAAAAGTGGTAGATGGGTTCTGCCATTAGGGCAGTAAAATATCTGAATCGTATTGAGGAAAAATGAAATTTGTGGTACAGCTTGACTAAAAGAAGGAATTGATTGATAGGACACATCCGGAGGCATGGAGAAACCGTCAATTTAGCAATGGAGAAAAGAGTAGGGGGAAAAATTATAGAATGACACCAAGGCATGAATACAGCTAGTAGGTTCAAATGGATGAGGACTGAAATGATTATGAGGTGAAGCGGCTTGCAGAGGATAAAGTAGCTTGGAGACCTGCATCAGACCAGTATTCGAACTGAAGGCCACAACAAAAATACTCTTTCAATGAATCTCAGTCTAGCATGCCCTCTTCTGACAGTTAATTTTGTGGTCATTCTATTTTAGATTGCTCTGTATGGTTACTCCCAGGTATTTTACCGTTGTTACTGCTTGCCAAATATACTCAAATCTTTGTCTTTCCTTCTACAACTCCTGTATTACTACGGAAGTTATTCTCGAAAAGTTTTAACATAAGGCCTATCAGCTTGCCTTCTTCAAGTTAAGAGTTCGTCGCATATGCCTGTCCTCGCGAGATACTATGCACAACCTCCTCAGTTCGTCTCTTATTAGTCTCGTAATTATCATTCTGTAAAAACCCGTCTCAAACGCTTGGCTTCCCTTCGTTTCCCGTTTCTTTCACACTGCCTGTGATTCACTTCGATACAAAGCCGTGTTCTAGATGTACATTCTTAGGAATTTCTTCAAATTTAACCCTATCTTTTATATCTCCGGATTTTTTCATTGACAAAAACTGCCTTTACCTGTGATAAGAGCAGACTCTGCCCTCCTTGCTACGTTCGTCATGCGTTATTCTGCTTCCAAGGTCGTAGATGGTTCAAATGGCTCTGAGCACTATGAGTCTTAACTTCTAAGATCATCAGTCCCCTAGAACTTAGAACTAATTAAACCTAACTAACCTAAGGACATCACACACATCCATGCCCGAAGCAGGATTCGAACCTGCGACCGTAGCGGTCGCGCGATTCCAGACTGTAGCGCCTAGAACCGCTCGGCCACCCCGGCCGGCAAGGTCGTAGAATTCGTTCACTTCGTCTACTACGTGATTCCCGATGTTGATGTTAAGTTCATCACTAATCTCAGCTACACTACGTATACTTTTGTCTTTTGTTGGTCGTCTCTTGGTAGATTTTCTGTGCTCCGTAGAATTCTTTCTATCTAACAAATCCTGTAAACCTTCATCACTGTCACGGAGAATAGCAAAATGATCAGTGAGTCTTAGCACCAATATCTTTTTACCCGCAATTTTAATCCCATTTCTGAACCTTTTTTTTATTTTCATAATTTTCGTCGATATACATGCTGCACAGTAGAGGAGGACAACATCCCTGCGTTTCGACCCTTTTTAATCCGAGCACTTCTGTCTTAGCTTTGCATTCCTATTCTACCCTCTTGGCTCCAATGTATGTTACCCACCTTTTCCTACACTACCTGTATATTTTCTGACAAAATGAAACACCATGAAAAATTTTACATTGTGATATGTTGTTTCTACGTTACGAAATTCTACAAGGATATCTTAATTTTTCTTGCCTCTGTTATCAGACGCAAAGTGGGAACTGCCTTCTGGTGACTTTAGATTCCTAAATCCAAAGTCGTAGTCGTCTAAGAAACGTACAGTTTTCTTTTCCATTCCATTCTTTTGTATTTGTTAACGGCTTCGATGCATGAGCCGTCAAACTTGTTGCGCAATTAATCGTTGCAGTCTGTGTGTGTGTGTGTGTGTGTGTGTGTGTGTGTGTGAAGGAGAGTGGTGCAGTTTTACTCAAATTCTGTAGACGCTAAAATAATACTAATCTAATGCAATTACAAAAAGGACAGTCCTTCAAAACAAATTTTTTTCGCATTTATCTTCACGGTACCTTTCATTTATTTCATTCATTTACTGTATCTCACTCACTTCCAAACTAATTATACAGGTGAGATGTTTACTGAGCTGTGCAAAAATATCCTGTGGCCTATATGGCGTAATTTATTAATACGACTCAGTCAACGAAGGTGTTCATACAGATATTACTTCAGGCCAACTGAATTACAGGAATGATCTCAGATTTTATTTTCTTGTTGAGAGACGGTTACCGATTTACAGGCAACATTTAGATGAAACGGATGGCCGCTTCTGCACTGAATCATTATATGACGAAAATCTTTTAACGCTTGAATGTTGCTCGTAATAAAATATAAATGAGAGAAGAAGTGCACCTTAAGAACGATGGTCGCGCCCAGAAGGAAGTTTCGATCGCATGCAATGGTGGATAAATGTTAGGTTTCGATCGGCTCACTTTTGCCATACCTAACCGTGTAACAATAAACCCTTCTTCGGGGCTACGAGGATTGCAACGTTATTCTCACATTTCACGTTCAAATTATCTATTAGGGCAGAAAGCTGATCCAGAAAACACAACCTTCTGTAAGAGTAATGCTTAAGTTTAATAGTTATTTAGATTACTGTGCGAAATCGTCTACAAACTGCGAAACTACCGTGAAACTTAATGCCATATTTGCAATTAATTCCATTTCCCTCATTTCGTATTGGGATTCTCAAGAATCGCTCACTTCACAACGATAATTGTGCCTGCCGTTAAGAATAAACTTCCCTTCATCCTTAACTGTATCAACATACAGTGCATGGGACATGGCACGTTTCTTGTTTTCCTTCCACACATTGAGCGCTTGAAGAATGATGCCTGTCGGCCTCTGTAAGAACCTTCAACAACCTAATTTTATTTGTGCCGGCTCTAAAGCAACAGTGTGCAGAGGACAGATGGATTTTCGTAACTGCCGACAAGAAAATAAGTGATGCAGTTTTTTAAAAAATATTCGGAATGTATCAACTTTCGATGGTTTTTCACCTGAGACATCTTGTATTTCAGTTATATTATCCCGTCAGGTAAAGTAGCCTGTAACCATTCGAGTTTGTTCCCCTTGTGTGTTCTAACAAACGCTCGTCTGCTGTTGGTCGGAAATTATAGTTACCTTATGCAAGTTTTGTCTTCCTCGATTTCCCAGTACTTTAACAATATAACACCATCATGTACGTCTGTATCCCGAAAGCACTTTACAGTACTTGGTGAAGAGTAATTCGGGTGTCTATCACATCTTCAGCTCATGTTTTTACTGTTCTGTTCACGAAGATAATCGAGAACGACAACTGTCAGTATACCTTCATACGAGGTAAGTAAATCTTCGTACATCAAGCGAAAATTACTTTCGTCCTTAAGTTTCGCACCCTAGTATATTTACTCGTTCTCGTTATATTTCAGGAGACCTGTTCTAGCTGCTAGCCCTGAGTAACTATTGCTTACTCAGTAACATATTTATCATTGTTATCTTTCCACATATGTGTAAAACGCAATCAATGGATTTTCCTCCAAAATGACTGATTAATACGAAATTCACCTGCATTCTGTGTTTTCTACGTTTTATGCTGTGCTGGCATATAACCAGTCAATCACATTATCTCTCCAACTGTAGCTAAGAATGTTTCTTCGGAACCTTCTTAATACCTACATACGATTACAATAAAACAGCAAGGACTAGAGCTAAAATGACAAGTCAGGGAAGTGTGGCTAGTTGGTCGCTTGGAGACTAACCGATATTCCGCGATCTCCTCTCAATATCAAATGTAATCAAATAACATATGGCGTAATGTAATCTCTGCGTCAGAAGCACAGCATTCGGAGCGCACTCGCACCGTAACAGACACCAGTGCGACTTGGAACTGGACCTTCTGTGTAGACGAGCAGACTGTCTTCACCTCAGCTAGGAGGCGAAAAGGAGACACGCCTGGGCTCAGTTCTTGACCTCACTAGCCACAGTTTAATTCCCGTCCTTTCCCGGCACTCTTCTTCCCGCCGGTGTATAGCTGTTCGTCCAGAGCAAGGACATAACTTGGGCCACTAAATTTGTAGTACCTGCGTCTTTGGCTGGCTTTGATAATGTAGCCGTCAAAAGTGATCCGAAAATACTCGGTTGCAACAACTGTCTCTATTTTTTTCCCTAAGAAACGTAAGTAAAATTCATTTTCCGCAAATATAATGGTCACTGGAGATAGTTTCAAGTACTATATTAATTTGTTACCTCACATACAAGTGATAGACGGCTGATAGTAGGTAAAAAATCTTACCTACGAGCACACACTACCTGACAAAAGAAGTCAACCACCCAGAAGGAGAGGAGAGACGAACTGCAACTTCACGAGCTGTGAGTGTATGTGATGTTTTTCCAATGATTACAAATTCGTCTCCAGTTCACAAAGAACTTGCAGCATGATCCCACTTATCAGTATGACACTGTGCCCCCTCTGTCCTGGATGTATGCACTGATTCTGTTGGGAAGGGTGTAATAAAACCGATGTATCCTCCCCTGGTACAAGATGTGGCCCACGACTATTGTAGCTGGACCTTGATATCCTGGATACTGTCACTGGGACGGAGTTGACGTCCCACACAGGCTCTATGGGGCATACATATGCGGATCTTGCCGGCCAGGGGAGTACCTCGTCATCACGTAGACAATTCATACAGACAGGTACCATGTGAATGAGCATTGTCCTGTTCAAAAGCCGCACCACGGTACTGTCACATTAGAGGTAATACAGAACGAGGCAGGATGTCCATGACGTGACGTTGTGCAGTCAGAGGTCCCTCAATAACTGCCAACCATGACCTCATGTCATACCAGATGATTACAGACAGCTTGACTCCAGGAGTGACATCGCTGTACTTTTCCAAAATAATGGAAGAATCGGACCCCTCCCAAGATCTCCGCCGTACTCTCCGGCGATAGTCATCCGGGGTAGCGTAGATCCGTGATTTATCGTTGAACACAATGCGATCCCACACATTAGCAGTCCATGCTTCTCGGTCGCGGCACCACTCCAAACGCAGCCGTTTGCATTGTGGTGTTAACGGCAGCCTGCGCACGGGACAGTACTTCCCTAGTTCTGCTGCTGTGAAAGCCCACCAATAGTGCCAGATGACTTGCTCTCGGATTACAGACGCACATGTGAAGGGTTTATGAGAAAAATTACTACCATAGCCGTGTCTTGGGACTAGTTTCGGCGGCACATTACCACCATCCTCAGACCTCACCACTGCCAAAAGAGTATTTGATATCCTTGGCGCATTTACAGCGGGATCCTTGTTACTAGAACACGTGGGCTAGCTTTCATTAGGAGTCTATACTCTGCACCGTGTTGTCTCCAGTGCACAACACGGTGTCGAGTATAGGAGGAGGAGGAGATTAACGTCCCGTCGACAACGAGGCCATTAGAGACGGAGCGCAAGCTCGGGTGAGGAAAGGATGGGGAAGGAAATCGGCCGTGCCCTTTTAAAGGAACCATCCCGGCATTTGCCTGTAGCGATTTAGGGAAATCACGGAAAACCTAAATCAGGATGGCCGGAGACGGGATTGAACCGTCGTCCTCCCGAATGCGAGTCCAGTGTGCTAACCACTGCGCCACCTCGCTCGGTGTCGAGTATAGGATCCCACTATAAATGTCCCAAGGAAATCAAATACTCTTTTGGCAGTGGTTGGGCCTGACGATGGCGGTAATGTGCCGCCGAAACTAGTCTTGTGATAGAATAAAGATATTCTGAAGATACAGCTGTGATGGTACTTTTTCTCATACATATCATCAGCTGAAGTCCCTCGTCCATGCAATAAGATGGACATCTATAAAACTGAAAGGTTTATAATGTGCTTGGTGCACGCTTCAGCGACGCTCCCTTGTAGTGGTCAGACGTGGTCGACTGTAACCTTGATGAGTATGCCTGCCCGCATGTTCCCTTGCTGTCCAATACTGGGTCATGAATGCCACAACTCGACTAGACGGTTAAATGGACAAGACACACAATAAGGCCCCTCTCAAAATATGTCAGCTCCTCATATCGCTGTCTCACAGGAGTACGCAGCATCTCCGTGTCTTTCAGTGAGATCAGCCAACGTCTGACATTGTTCAGGCCTCTCATATATTTACGAGACCTAGTAGCAACACTAAACGCAAACAACACTAATGCACTGTGGTGGTCGTTGTACCTGTCACAGAGAATTGCAACTCTGATCGCTTACTTACCCGCCAATAGTGTGTACATGTACAAAATTACATTGGCATCCGACCGTGCCTTCTGAGTGCTTCACTTCTTTTGTCAGGCAGTGTAATTACTGTAGTATCTGCGCTAGCAGAATAGAAATGTGGAAAACACAAGTCCGAAAACAATTTATTGGACTCACTAAAACGAAACAATAACACAATCTCCAAAAGAACAACAGATTCTATCCCAACTGCGGATCGTCACAGATATAAGATAAAGACCCGACTCTTCACGGGGAGAGATCACAATAAAACAATTCTTCAGTGTCAAGATGTTCGTCGACTACACCCAGTCCATCAGCAAGAGATCGGCCAGCTAGAAGAGGCGCCTGGCCGTTGCTGCCGGGGTAGCAGCTCTGTGTATCTCCAAAAGGTGCATCGAATTGCCCTTTGCTGGCAGTTCTCCGTCCTATAGAGCCCATTTGGCGGATGTATCTGCCGGAACTATTTGCGATCACGTGCCTGGTGTATCACAGTACTTCCTGGGCTACCTGCGACCTCTGGTGAAGCTGTTCTGTAAGCTCCGCGAACGGGTAGCGGACTCTGGCGGCCGTTGGTGGAGACCTGGTGTTGTGTGGTGTTGAGGCCGCCGGTAAATATTTGTGTTGACAATACAGACGACGTAGGTTTTCCCCGTGAATATACGTCCTGTGACGCAGGCATCCCGTGTTGGTTGGATGTGAAGTGGGATGCCGATGCAGTAGGCATTACGATGTATGAAGTGGGCGGCCACAGCAATTACGAAACTATATTTTTATACTTATTGTATTGATGGGCTATTTTTTGGGGTTCACATGGCTAAAGAGAATGTAATTAGTAAATTTGTATCAACCACACGGCCATGATCATTAAACTGATGTAACAGTGATCTTTAGACATATTCCTTGTAGTATCTTATGTACCAGCATAATTTACATAATATACTCTTAGTGGGACTCCACAAACGTTACTTGTATTAGCTAAATAAAAGAACGTTGCATTTACAACTGCAGCAGATTTTATTCACCATGAACCAATCATCATTTACGTCAATGTTCTACCTTGTGCCTCTGTCAGATAAGCGACAGATACGAATTTAAAGGCTCTGAAGGATGTGACGGACAATATATGGAGTTATCGGAGGCAAAATTCACTGTGTACTGTCATATACCTTATACGACATACAAAATGTGTTAAACAGAAATTTTCTTAAAGTGCTTGGGAATGGAGCACTGCTTCCTTCTTAACATCGGAAGATGGCCGATGACGGCCCGTTATTGTTCCGGAAAAACGAATCATTTCTAAAAATTTATTGAAACCATCAGTAACCAGCTGCAAAAAAAGAAATTTCATTTCCTTTACTGATTTTAGACCTATAATGCCCTTCTCCAGGAGGTTATAATTACTGCATTATTTGTGTCAAAAACAAGAAGTATGTAGCATGTTGACGTGGTCATGTGGTGCATAAAATAATCCCAACAATTACTGACGTCTGTAGTATGACGGCTACATGAATGCATTTGTAGTAATACAATATCCAATGTGCTACCAGCCTTGAAGCATATGTATGATACTGCACACCAACAAAACTGTGAAAGAGCAAATTTAAACACTGCAAAGAAAAGGAGTAAATGTACCTGACACATGTATCATTTAGCTTTATAATTTTTTTACTTTTTTCTAAGCTTAAACTCACGCATTCCAGTAATCTTTTAATCCAATGGTTATAACAAAGCAGATGTGTAACAATCGATCCGGTGTGGTGGAAAAAACACCGATGCACGGTGTGCTGCTTTGAAGTCGTGTAACGACAGGAACAGAAATAGAATATCAGCTCAGATAATTTTATTTTATCAAAAACTTTAGAGTAATGTCACTGATAAAAGCCTAAAAAATACCTCATACGGGAAGTCCAAGCCCGGTAACTTTTCCCAATTGTACCAAAAAAGCGACATCAGTCCGACGTATTGCATAATAACCGTAGCGCTTATCTTTGAAAAACAATTATAACAAATACGACACAGTAAGCATGGATTGACGAGCTTAGAGGCTTGTGAATATAATTAAATTTCACACTGCAAAAAGCTTTGTCGCAGAGTCGGGTAAAGCAGTTATTTGCCAAGAGAAATTAAAGCAAAAATGTGAAAAACGCGTAATACGCGTCAGCCCTCCCTTCTGAAACGAAAGAGGGAACGAACATTCACATTTTATATTTCACCTAAAGAGAATTTCGACTTTCTATTAAAAGAACTTTAAGACTGAAACAGACGTCTCCCCGGTACAACAATAATGTTGTGAGAAAATCATTATTTAGCCAGTGATTCACAGACGTTAGATTCATAATTATGCAGAATATCGGAAGAGCCCCGACATATATGCAACTGATTTTTCAGAGAAAGCACTCACAGGATCTGGAAACGAAAAATCTCTGTAATACAGTCTACCAGATTTACGTCGAAGTCTTTTTATTGAAATTACAATGGAATCCAGACCATTAGCTCCTTACATACGTTGATAAATATCAAAAGGGACATTGGATTTCTTTGGAATTTCATTCTTCGAGGGCTGCAAGATCACTAATGGTATCTGTTATTTGGGACATGTCCGGAAAAACAGATATACTCTTCATATACACTCCTGGAAATTGAAATAAGAACACCGTGAATTCATTGTCCCAGGAAGGGGAAACTTTATTGATACATTCCTGGGGTCAGATACATCACATGATCACACTGACAGAACCACAGGCACATAGACACAGGCAACAGAGCATGCACAATGTCGGCACTAGTACAGTGTATATCCACCTTTCGCAGCAATGCAGGCTGCTATTCTCCCATGGAGACGATCGTAGAGATGCTGGATGTAGTCCTGTGGAACGGCTTGCCATGCCATTTCCACCTGGCGCCTCAGTTGGACCAGCGTTCGTGCTGGACGTGCAGACCGCGTGAGACGACGCTTCATCCAGTCCCAAACATGCTCAATGGGGGACAGATCCGGAGATCTTGCTGGCCAGGGTAGTTGACTTACACCTTCTAGAGCACGTTGGGTGGCACGGGATACATGCGGACGTGCATTGTCCTGTTGGAACAGCAAGTTCCCTTGCCGGTCTACGAATGGTAGAACGATGGGTTCGATGACGGTTTGGATGTACCGTGCACTATTCAGTGTCCCCTCGACGATCACCAGTGGTGTACGGCCAGCGTAGGAGATCGCTCCCCACACCATGATGCCGGGTGTTGGCCCTGTGTGCCTCGGTCGTATGCAGTCCTGATTGTGGCGCTCACCTGCACGGCGCCAAACACGCATACGACCATCATTGGCACCAAGGCAGAAGCGGCTCTCATCGCTGAAGACGACACGTCTCCATTCGTCCCTCCATTCACGCCTGTCGCGACACCACTGGAGGCGGGCTGCACGATGTTGGGGCGTGAGCGGAAGACGGCCTAACGGTGTGCGGGACCGTAGCCCAGCTTCATGGAGACGGTTGCGAATGGTCCTCGCCGATACCCCAGGAGCAACAGTGTCCCTAATTTGCTGGGAAGTGGCGGTGCGGTCCCCTACGGCACTGCGTAGGATCCTACGGTCTTGGCGTGCATCCGTGCGTCGCTGCGGTCCGGCCCCAGGTCGACGGGCACGTGCACCTTCCGCCGACCACTGGCGACAACATCGATGTACTGTGGAGACCTCACGCCCCATGTGTTGAGCAATTCGGCGGTACGTCCACCCGGCCTCCCGCATGCCCACTATATGCCCTCGCTCAAAGTCCGTCAACTGCACATACGGTTCACGTCCACGCTGTCGCGGCATGCTACCAGTGTTAAAGACTGCGATGGAGCTCCGTATGCCACGGCAAACTGGCTGACACTGACGGCGGCGGTGCACAAATGCTGCGCAGCTAGCGCCATTCGACGGCCAACACCGCGGTTCCTGGTGTGTCCGCTGTGCCGTGCGTGTGATCATTGCTTGTACAGCCCTCTCGCAGTGTCCGGAGCAAGTATGGTGGGTCTGACACACCGGTGTCAATGTGTTCTTTTTTCCATTCCAGGAGTGTAGATAAGTCTTACCGGCCAATCACCTTTTTCAGTGCGGATGCACTCACATTGCTCAAACTCTTACGGGAATCGGTAGATTGAATGTCGCGAGTAATGAGTATAGTGGGCAGGGACAGTACAAATGCTGTGTGGAGACAGTAAGTTGGAAATGTGGGTCTCACGGCGAGAGTGCCAGAGATACGTCGCTGCAGTCACACTATCCTCTGTGTCCTCGATGGCTCAGTCGGATAGAGCGCCTGTTTTGTAAGCAGGACATCCCGGGTTTGAGTCCCGGTCGGGGCACACATTTTCAACTGTCCCCGTTGATATTTATCAACGCCTGTTAGCAGCTAGTGGTCTGGATTATTGGAATTTCATTCTTCGAAAGCTGCAAGATCACTAATGGTACCTGTTCTTTCATGTCCGAAAGAACAGATACCATCTTCATATTCATATAAGACTTTTTACTGTCTGATGATACCTCGCCCTCACTTGGGAAGCTACAGCCGTAACAACTACGAAGATAATTTGTTTTAGCAACTGATTTAGAGCTTTACTATGAAACCATGCAAGCGCTACCTACTCGTTATCACATTTTAAATCTGCATATTATATATAATTCCACTCATTATTTGGCCACTGCGCACAATATAAACACCAGCACATTTAAAATCTACACTTTATTTAAAAAAACGCAGTTGATATCCGTTTGACCTATGGCAGCGCCATCTAGCGGGCCAACCATAGCGCCATCTGGTTTCCCCCTTCAAGCTAGACAAGTTTCGTTCTTTGTAGTTTTTTCGTTTGGCGCTTATGTCGTGAGGTTTTTGCCCGTTCACGATAAATGGACCACCCTGTATATCAACGCGAGAGAAACAATGCGCTCAAACAGCGTTGATAACCTGCTCGTGTTTGCACGACACTCCCATATTCAGGCTCGACTGTTCGCTTAGCAAAGTTTCAACGTCGGGAAGCGCTAGTCACTTACCAAGTCGGAGAGAGTGCGCCAGGGCCGCCAACATAAGCAGCAGGCTGCCGGCGACTATCGGCGCCATCTACAGTCGCGTCACGTCATCTGAAACAAATGACGTTATTCGGGTGAGTACCCTGAGATTTTTCGTTTACCCATCACAATAAAATTGTGTCAGATTTTTAAATTATCTCTATAAAAAATAAAATTCACGAAGATACAAAGTGAAGGATCGTGGAGACGATGTACTCCGTTGCTGAAGAGACTATATGTTTGTTTTTATTTATAATGATGGTATTACTAAATGACAGACAAAGGAGTAATATCATTTCGTAGTGTGAATAGTTCTTGGAGCGTTTCTCTGTCATCAGTCATGTTGAGGCAAAATGATGGAGCATTATCTAAGAGCAATATTGCTTGTAAACTACTCCGAATTCATAGTGATCGAACACTGAAGGAGCCTGTTCCAGATAAGAGCAGTCTAATGTAATATGAGTAACAGCAGAATTCATTGACAGCACAGAAAAAGAAAAGAAAAATGAAAAAAAAACCGGCCCCGATGGTCTCTGCATATGTGGGTTCAAATTGGGACGCGAAGACTAGAGCATTCTGAATGAAGAACGAACAGCTAGAAAAAAAGTAACAATAGTTCGTCTTTTTCACCATTTTCTAAAACGTTATGGAAAATGTGCAATGACCATTATTCCCCAAACGTATGATTTCAATTACGATAGATTTGGTGTTGACACCAAGAGACTGTGTAGGTATTTTTTACTCACAACCAACGAATACAGCTTTTAACGAGTTAAACTTGCCAGTGGTCATGCTTTCCCTACAACATAAACATTGTTACCTAACAATTTCCAGATACCTGCTCGCCAACACTCTCAGCCATAGCTATTCATACGTGTTTACAGCACCATTCATACAACTCGGTCCCTGATAGTGAAGTCAGCAAACGCTACATTTATAATGCATGTTTTTTTAAATGAACAGTAATTTATCACAAAACTAGTTACAATAGTATCAGCCTCTCTTTTCATGGAATTAAATGCTGAACAGTTAAACACTAGAGACGGTCATTAAGCTACTTTCTCGTATTGGTATAGTGACCGCTACCAGCATATATACTCAAGTCATAGATACTGCGATAATGAATGTCACAATGGACATATCAGCTGAAGAGGAGTGGACATATCTAAAAATGAGAGTCACATAAGATGGACAAACACATGTACAAGGAAGGTAACTGCGAAGAAAACTTGAGTAATAGCAAAAAATAAATTGATCAACGAAAGAATGAAGTAGAAAATGTTCAAGAAATTCATGAATTCAGAAATATGTCAGGCAAGCCATGGTGCAAGTAAACCATGAAGCCATGGCTAAATGACTGCAGGAAAAATGTGAAGGTATCGAAATAGAAATGGTCTTCGGCAGGACTGATTCAGCATATAGGAAAGTAAAAACAATCTTCGGTGAAGTAAGGTCGGAAACATTAAGAGTGCAACGGATTTCACTGTTAAGCACTGAGGACAGGTCAGATAGGTGGAAACAGTACACTGAAGGCCTTTACGTGGGGGAGGACTTGCCTGATGACGTGACTGAGGAACAAATGCAGGTTGATATGGAAGATGTAGGAGATCAACTGTTGAAAGAGTCAGAGTTTAATAGAGCTGTGGACCACTTGCGATCGAATAATGCGGGAGGGATAGATCTGAGTCATCAGTCTTCTGACTGGTTAGATGAGGCTCCTGTGCCAACCTTATCCTTTCAGAATAGCACACGCACCCAGCGCCCTCAACTATTTGCTGAATGTATCCCAATCTCTGTCTTCCGCTACTGTTTTTCCTCTCTACAGCGCCCTCTAGTACCATGGAAGTCATTTCCTGATGTCTTAGCAAATGTCCGATCATCATGTCCCCTCTTCTTGTCAGTGTTTTCCATGTATTCCTTTCCTTGACGATACTGCAAAGAGCCCCCACATTTCTTACTTTATCAGTCCACCTAACTTGGAACCTTCTGATGTCGCACCACATCTCATATGCTTCTGTTCTCTTCTGTTACGGTTTCCCCACAGTCCATGTCTCACCACCATACAAATGTGTACTCCAAACGTACATTCTTAGAAATTTCTTCCTCAAGACCTGTGTTTAACTTTCGTGGACTTCACTTGGCCAGGAATGCCCTTTTTGCCAGTTCCAGTCTGCTTTTTGTGTCCTCCTCCTTCGTCCATCATGGGTTACTTTGCTGCCTAGGTTGCCAGAATTCCTTATCTTCATCTACTTCTTCATCGTCAATCCTGATGTTAAGTTTCTCGCATTTCTCATTTCTGCTACTTCTAATTACTTTCGTCTTTCTTCGATTTACTCTCAGTCCATATTCTCTACTCATTACACTGCTCATTCCGCTCAACGGATCTCCTGTAATTTTTCTTCACTTTCACTGAGGATAGCAATGTCAATTTCCGACATTGGTTCTTTGACGTATAGACCGAGCAGCAGGGGCGAAAGATTAAGCCCTGTCTTATATCCGTTTTCAACTCACACTTTGTTCTTGGATTTCCAATCTTATTCTTCCCTGTTGGTTCTTGTACATATAGTACATAATCCGCCTTTCCCTAGGGCTTATCTCATGTTTTCTCAGAATTTCTAGCATCTTGTACCATTTTACATAGTCGTACGCTTTTTCAGGTCGATTTTGGTATAGTCCTGCTTGTATTATTAGCCGCAACGTCATATCTGCCTTAACATATGCCCGCATCTCGTGGTCGTGCGGTAGCGTTCTCGCTTCCCACGCCCGGGTTCCCGGGTTCGATTCCCGGCGGGGTCAGGGATTTTCTCTGCCTCGTGATGGCTGGGTGTTCTGTGATGTCTTTAGGTTAGTTAGGTTTAAGTAGTTCTAAGTTCTAGGGGACTGATGACCATAGATGTTAAGTCCCATAGTGCTCAGAGCCATTTGAACCATTTGAACCTTAACAGATCCTCAATGTTCTTTTCCTTTCTTTTGTATATTATTCTTGTCAGCAACGCGGACGCGTGAGCTGTAAGTCCGAAGATAGCAAAGGCAAACACGTGCGAGAACTATCGCAGAATCGGCTTAACAGCTCATGCATCCAAATTACTGGCAAGAATAATATAAAATGGTTCAAATGGCTCTCAGCACTATGGGACTCAACTGCTGAGGTCATTAGTCCCCTAGAACTTAGAACTAGTTAAACCTAACTAACCTAAGGACATCACAAACATCCATGCCCGAGGCAGGATTCGAACCTGCGACCGTAGCGGTCTTGCGGTTCCAGACTGCAGCGCCTTTAACCGCACGGCCACTTCGGCCGGCTAAGAATAATATACTGAAGAATAAAAATAATACTGAGGATCTGTTAGACGAGGATAAATTTGGCTTTCGGATAGGTATGGGTACCAGAGCGGCAATTCTGATGTTTCGATCAGTAGGGCAAGCAGAACTGAAGAAAAATCAAGAAACGCCGTCTTGTAAGATGATGCAAGATGTTTGAAATTCTGATAAAAACACGGTTAAGCATTAGGGAAACACGGATAATATACAATTTTTACAAGAACCAAGAGACAACAATAAGGATGAAAGAGCTAGAGTGAAGTTCTCGGATTAAAAAGGGTGTATGACAGGATGTAGTCTTTCACCCCCGCTGTTGAATCTACACACGGAAGAAGCAACGATAGAAGTAAAAGAAATGTTCAAGAGTGGGATTAAAATTCAGAGCGAAAAAGTGTCGATGATACGATTGACTGATGACATGGTCAATTTAATTAATTTGCATATCAATTTGACATCAAAATTGGGGTCATGCCGCCCTTACCCTACTACTAACATTATACTGATAGCTTATTGGCTTATGATTCAAATACTACAACAGAATCTGAACTTGCAAAAACAATAAACAAGGCTCAAGGTCAGCGCCAAGGGAAGAGGAGATCGACAGAAGGAGGGGAAGGGGCAAGGGACAGAGGGACAGAGAGAGGGGGGAGAGACAGGAAAGAGGAGATTGAGAAAAAGAGGGAGGAAAAGGACAGAGAGATGGGGGATGAGGTGATGGACAGAGAGGGGGGAGGGGGGGTACAGGAGGTGATGGACAAAGAGAAGGCGAGGACGGAATGGACAGAGACAGGGGAGAGGAGGAGATTTCGACGTACAACCAATTCCCTAACATATTTGAAACGTGTGCATCCTCTTTTCTTTCTTTTCCCTTTAACCAGACTGAGCCACAGCGACGCGTCGCCGGGAATAGCAAACTAATAATAAAATCCGTACACATGCGGCCCGAGATGCAACCCCATAATGTCAGTATTCCCTTGAGAACAAAAACGTTTGAGGACCACTGCTCTATAATATCACGTATGCAAAAGTGAAATAGATATGTTAATTGATACATATGTTATTGACAGTACTAAATGGCTCTGAGCACTATGGGACTTAACATCTGAGGTCATCAGTCCCCTAGAACTTAGAACTACTTAAACCTAACAAACCTAAGGACATCACACACATCCATGCCCGAGGCAGGATTCGAACCTGCGACCGTAGCAGTCGCGCGGTTCCGGACTGAAGCGCCTAGAACCGCTCGGCCACTGCGGCCGGCTGACAGTATCAAACTTGGTTCATTTTAGTATAGGAAAACGTTTGCTGGCAAGGCGTCTGGCGCCAGTGAAAATCTCGGCCGTGTAGTATTTACGTTCGAGCTTATCTTCACTATTGTCTCGACAGATGTCAGTGATTCTTACACAGTGCGCCTGTCGAAAGGCAATAAAACAATTCTTGCTATCACAGAGGAAAGAATTCAGTGTCTAGTTCACTGACCTTACAAGTGGAAACATTTATCTACTGAAGCTGATGAAATGCTGTGTGAACATGCATGGAGATAGTACTGAAGAACGATATGCAACCGGGACCGTTAGGTACACTGATGAATCTAAACATTCCGCCTACCTGCTTAATAGCGTGTTGATAGACCTTACAGGGGCGTTTCTTCATGGTATGTATTCAATAGGTCAACTGTAGGTACCTGAATGTATTTGGTCCCAGATGTCCAGGTCACTCAATATCCCTCAAATTACGGGCTGGTGATTTATGGACGCTAAACTGGCGTCCAACAGAGATGCAGTTGTGTGCCACTGGGTTCATATCAGGTGAATTTGCTATCTAAGAGATCAACGTAAGTTATCTAACATCCTCCTTAAATTAATGTAACACAATTCTGACCTTCTGACATGGAAAGTAATTCTGCTGGAAGTTGCCACTGCCTTCAGAGAAGACATAAAGCATGATGGATGCACATGGTCCGTAATACTGTTCACTTAGGCAAAAATAGTCATGGTGGCTTCGATTATTACTGGCAATGCCGTGGAAGGCCAGATGAATGTCCGCCTCAACTTAATATTGCCCACACTAGCGGTGCGATGCATGTTTCGAGCAGCTGTTCGTTTCGATGAGGACGTAGTCGGATACGACCGTCGACTTGGTGTAGCTGCAAGCGTGATTCATGAGACAGGTGACGTTCCCATTGATCTACTTTCGACGGTTCCATGCCCACTGTAGTCGTAACTGACGATGTGGCTAGGTCAACATGAGAACAACTAAGGGTCATCTACTGCGGATCTCCGTGTTCAACAGAGTGTGCTGCTCTGAAATACTTGTGCCTGCAACAGCGTTATTCTCTGTCGTCAGATCTGCCGATCCTATTTTCCAGATCCTCCGATCTCAATGTTCTGTGAAGAGGCGTGGACGTCCACAACACCCTGCCACCTACTCGTGACAATGCCATCCATCACCAAGTTTCCATAGATGCTCACGACACAGGCGTCGTCCCCAAATAAAAAAACCAGTTCTCATGCTTTGTTTGCATTCCTTGCAGTAGATGTATGGTCGCTAAAGTCAACCAGTCGTGTCACACAGTGCAAGAGCAGTATCGTCCACTGACGTCATACGAAGCGACCATGCGTGACGAGATGAGCCTCTGAAATCGATATGCGTGGGAATCGGCTTTTGGCGGCGATGTGACACACGTTACGTCGCCACAGCTGTTCACAGAAGCGACCCAATTAACTGCTGCTTGTGCTGACATCTGCTTCTGATGATTGTGGGCCCACTACCGAACGCTATTTATCTCGGGAATAGTCCAGCACGATTGTCTCTGTTTTGGAGTCGCTATGAGCGAATGTATACTTGAGTCAAAACCACTCTGAGTTTCAAAAAGATTCATCCGCTTTCACAAGGCTATAATTTATATTTGAAGGAAGATGGAAACTTGGGATAAGTTTTAATTTAGCATAGAACTACAATTTTTTCTAATTTTGAAAGAACGCTCTAGTTTTAGAAGAATATATCCATTACATACACATACATACAACCTCCGGACATTTTAAAAAATTACGTTTAGGTTCGAAGTTTTCATTTATTTACCTTCCACAATTTTTAGTTAGTTAGTTCCCCCCCCGCCCCTCCCGCCATGAACCATGGACTTTGCCATTGGTGGGGAGGCTCGCGTGCCTCAGCGATACAGATAGCCGTACCGTAAATGCAACCACAACGGAGGGGTATCTGTTGAGAGGCAAGACAAACGTGTGGTTCCTGAAGAGGGGCAGCAGCCTTTTCAGTATTTGCAAGGGCAACAGTCTGGATAATTTAATGATCTGGCCTTGTAACACTAACCAAAACGGCCTTTCTGTGCTGGTACTGCGAACGGCTGAAAGCAAGGGGAAACTACAGCCGTAATTTTTCCCGAGGGCAAGCAGCTTTACTGTATGGTTAAATGATGATGGCGTCCTCTTGAGTAAAATATTCCGGAGGTAAAACAGTCCCCCATTCGGATCTCCGGGCGGGGACTACTCAGGAGGACATCGTTATCAGGAGAATGAAAACTGGCGTTCTACGGATTGGAGCGTGGAATGTCAGATCCCTTAATCGAGCAGATAGGTTAGAAAATTTAAAAAGGGAAAATGGATAGCTTAAAGTTAGATATAGTAGGAAGTTCGGTGGCAGGAGGAACAAGACTTCTGGTCAGGTGAATATAGGGTTATAAATATAAAATCAAATAGTAGTAATGCAGGAGTAGGTATAATAATGAATGAAAAAAATAGGAGTGCGGGTAAGCTACTACAAACAGCATAGTGATCGCATTATTGTGGCCACGATAGACACGAAGCCCACGCCTACCACAGTAGTGCAAGTTTATATGCCAACTAGCTCCGCAGATGACGAAGAGATTGATGAAATGTATGATGAGATAAAAGAAGTTCTTCAGATAGTGAAGGGAGACAAAAATTTAATAGTCATGGGTCACTGGAATTCGATAGTAGGAAAAGAGAGAGAAGGAAACGTAGTAGGTAAATATGGATTGGGGGGAAGAAATGAAAGAGGAAGCCACCTGGTAGAATTTTGCACAGAGCATAACTTAATCATAGTATTTTACCAGCTGACAAGGGTAACGCCACTGTTCTTCTGCCTGCTACATCTTATTTTGGCAAGATGATGGACATACTACAGGATACAGCGTATCGTCGTCTCCAGAAAGATCCGACGGATGCCGTACAGCGGAAGACATCCGCTCTCCTTAAATCCAGCCAACTTCCCGACCATCTGAAGAAGAGTTTAAGAGAACGAGCACCAGTTCCGCCACGACTGTATGGCCTGCCAAAGATACATAAAGAGAATGTTCCGCTTCGCCCTATCGTCAGTAATATAGGTGCCCCAACATACCACCTAGCTAAACATCTGGCTTTCCCATGGTGGGGAAATGTGAACACCATATTCGAAACTCAGAAGATTTTACACGGCGTCTGAAGAACCTGCTTCTTGAATCTACCGACCTACTAGTGAGTTTCGATGTGGTTTCCTTGTTCACACGGGTGCCTCTGATGGACTCATTACAACTCATAGGAGCTAAGCTGGAAGAGGACGTCTTACACCTTTTCAAACACGTGCTTACCTCGACTTACTTTTTATTTGACGACCAGTATTTTCAGCAGACTGACGGTGTTGCTATGGGTAGCCCTCTGTCTCCCATAGTAGCAAATCTTTTTATGGAAGATTTCGAGGACAAAGCACTTCAGACGGCGGTTCTGAAACCCAAATGTTTTTGAGATATGTAGATGATACGTTTGTGGTATGGCCGCATGGGACAGCAACGCTTCCTTCTTTCCTGGAACATCTGAACTACCTCCATCCACGCATCTGTTTTACCATGGAGATAGAAAAAGATGGTGAGCTCCCGTTTCTGGATGTTTTGGTTCGTAGAAAAGGAGATGGCTCCTTGGGTCACAGTGTGTTCCGGAAGCCTACGCACACAGACTTGTATTTACAAGCTACGAGCTGTCATCATCCCTCACAGCGCAGCGGTGTATTACGGACGCTAGTGCATAGGGATAGAGCCATCTCAGATCAGGACAGCTTATCGGCAGAGCTTAGCCATCTCCGCTCTGTGTTTGCCCAGAACGGGTACTCCGGAACGCATTTCGACCAGCACGCTCCAAACCTCAAGAACAGCCTGAAGAAGCAGAGAACACCACGGGGTTGGTTATTCTACCGTATGTCGGTGGCATGTCTTTTAAGATGGGCAGAATTTTCAAGAAATACCGGATTAAATGTGTTTTCCGGCCGCCAGCAAAAGTGCAATCAATGCTGGGCTCTGTTAAAGACAACCTCGGCCTGAGGAGACCAGGAATATACAAAATCCCGTGGCAATGTGGGAAATCTTATATTGGCAAGACGTGTCGTACGGTCAAACACAGATGCGACGAACATAAACGTCACTCGAGGTTGGGTAAGCCAGAGAAATCTGCGGTTGCTGAACACTGCCTTGACACGGGACACGGCATGAATTATGAAGAAACCAAGATCCTCTCGCATGCTTCCACATACTTGGACTCCATCATCAAAGAGGCGGTCGAAATACGTATAAACAGTGACCTAATATACAGAGACACGGGGTTTCACCTGAGCAAAGCCTGGGAGCCAGCCTTGGCGGCACTAAGGAATCGTCAGCCACAGATTAGCAACCGCACCGAGTCAACGCAGATGGGAAGCCTTAGCGCAGATGCTTAAATCGCGCGCCAACACCTCGCGCGCGCGAACGGGGTCCGTCGCTCCCGACCGCTTTTCCCGCGCCGCGGCGCGCTTCCGCAGACGGCGACCCGTTTCTCCAGCAGAGGGCTCTGGTATTCGACGCTGTCTACGATTGGTCTTCGATGACGTTATGCCCCGCTGGCACCTGCGCTGTTCTAGAAAGCCAACATATAAATTGGTGAGCTTCTCAGCGACGCGACAGTAGCACCTGAAGATGGCGGGCAGTTGTCTCGCTGAAATATTGTGCGGTTTCTACAATATTATCCGGCGTAATTCCTGGGAACCTATCAAGCAGTACGACATTATCCATTGGTATGCTATATCATCAATCCCTTAACACTTCAATTTATCTAAGAGAATACCGTGATTCATACAGTAAAATGCCTTAGACAGGTCATGGAAAGTACCAGCCGGCGTTATTTTTTTATTTAATGTTTGTAAAATCTGGTGAGTTAGCATGTAAATGACATTCTCATTAGAGCATCTCTACTGAATCCCAAACTGTGATTTGATGATGATATTATTGTTGCCGAGGTGAGGTACTGTTCTATAATACATCACATTCTTAAAAACGTTTGGGACACAGGTCGACATTTATTGACAGCTCTTTTATCGTCTTTCTTAAAGAAGGGTTTAACAACAATGTTCACTGTACCCTACTAAAGACACGTGATAAACGTTTGACATCACTTTCATCTTGGGAAGTACCACAGCCTTATATTAGTTGCCTCCACAACCATACGGCTCAAATCTGCAGTAAATTAGGAATTCCATCAGTCACACCCTGACCATGTCATAAATCTCGATGAGACCGTACAGCTCTTCAACCATATCAATGGAAGTGTTGAACACTAGATTTCTGGGATTACTCCAGGATCCACAAGATTGAAGTCACCAAGGTACAGATGTGCTGGCACAAGTAAAGCTGTGAGGACGGGGCGTGAGTCGTGCTTGGGTAGCTCAGTTGGTAGAGCACTTGCCTGCGAAAGGCAAAGGTCCCGAGTTCGAGTCTCGGTCCGGCACACAGTTTTAATCTGCCACAAAGTTCCACTTGTATCGCTTCCACTATGAGTTTGCTACACCTCATTTCGCATAACCAAAGTTATTTTATATGGATGCAGATAGCTTCATCTACTGGGTGAAGTACTGCGATCCATATGACGTAATGAGGTAGTGTCACGGTAATGAATATGAGTCATCGGGACATGCAGCTGATAATCCTGATGGTATTGTTCCTCATAACAAGAAGGTTATCGGCTTAATGAAAGATGAAACGGATTGATTGCCGACTGTGGAGTTTGTGGGATCCAAATTGTATGCATATCGTACAATAGAGGGAGCCACCCAAGGCGGGCTAAGGGTGTGGGACGTGCGTCATCACATGTCCTCAAGGTTGAAGACTACTTGCAATGCCTGTACGGCGGAGTTCACGGTACTCCACCACGAGCTCCGCATTTGGTACAGCAAACTAGTATTCGATCGCAAGATTCCATGGTGCACACTATGCTGCAGTCCAAGGTCCGACTCGTGACGATAAAAGAGCAATTTGTGATGGTGGGATCACAACCCTCTCGTACTCACACTATTTACTTGAAGTGCGAGAGGGGGTGGGGGACTCCTATGGTGTGAATGAGAGATAGTCAGTGAGTGAGTTACTGGCTGAGTGAGACCTTGTACCTAATAGTACGGCTCTTTTATCATACCGTAGTTTAAATATTCTATGTGGGATGTATGGCATGCCTGCATGTATAAGTGCTTATGTGGGTCTATGTGTATGCTTGTGAGTGTGTTTGAGTGTGGATGTCTGTGCAAATGTGTTTTACATTCGGATTGTCCTGTTTGAATGCTACAATTAAGTTAGCATTATCCCTCACCAGCTGTTTTGGGATTCCGGAACGTGTCTGACTCAGATAAAATACATCAACAGGCATATGGTGACCGAAACAGAAATATGCCTGATTTGATCTTGGTTTTCTACAGCAACATCGTCAAATATGAACATTGCGATTGGCTTTACTTTTTCTGGTGGGAGGATATCCCTGCTCTCACTGAATGTCATGTGTCACACCATCAACACCCTGCATAATCTCCTGTAATAGTTGGTATTTGGGCTGAAACAGTGTTTTTGAAAATACATGCTCAAAGCGGACTCCATCCGGATGTGTTTGCAGCGACATGAGAACATTTGTCTTGCTGCAGTTGGATGGACCTACAATTACTGCACGTATTCGGGAAGGAGCGCGCTATTCTTCTTCTTCCGGTCTTCTTGTGCACCGTCACAGCTCCAGTCACTTACAACAGTCTTGATGCTTCACCCACCCTGTCATGATACCTATTACGTTATGTACAGGTGTGCAATGGGCTCTTACGGAGTAGTTAGTTAAATGACATAATTTTCTGCTGTTGCAGAAGCCTCTTCCGTGGCTTCTTCGTATACCGTTGCTGCTGTGGCTGGGCGGCGCTGGACGATCTCGACTGGCGCTTCATTCTGGGTGACTGACTGCAACTGAGGCTGCAGAGCTACTAGGTCCGCCTTATATCCCCGCTGTGATCGGATGCTGTGTTCCTATTGGCTACTACCAATTTCAAGCGCCTCTGGTGTTATAGTTGTGTTATGGAGGGTACACTTGGGCTTTCCATCCAGTAGTATGAGGGTCCGAATCCCGGAAACGAAACCGCCATTTTTAATTTCCAGTCAGTGCCAAGCGCCTCTGGTGGTTTAATTGCGTTAGGAGGGGGGGGAGGGGGGCACTTGGCCTTTCCTCCCAGGAGGATCAGGGTTCGAGTACCAGAAAGAGAACCACCAATTTTAATTTCCCGACATTTCCTGGGCGGAGGTGGGGTGAGACGTCAGTCAGCACAGCCCAGGGACAAAGATATACCCGACGGAATTCAAAATTTCCGCCAATAGGGTTGTTTGGGGTAGTGGATGGGTGGGGAAGTGGGGGGAGGGGCCCACGTGCAGGCTGAGAAAAACACGTGACGTCATTGGGGGGGGAGGGTGGGCGTGTATGGGCATGGGCATGGACAGGGGAGGGGGTGGTCGGGGGCGGGGCTGATTAATTGATCATTAATTTTAATTTTAATTACCCACAGCCTCAGTTGCACCGTTTACCTAGAATTTACCTAGGTTTCAGTCGGGATAAACCAACCTTCTTCAGAATAAAAGTAACTATCGTTTGTCCATAGTGGACATCGTCAAGCTAAAACTACAAATCCATAAATTATCGTCGGGGTTGCACCGTTTATCTAGAATTTACCTAGGTTTCAGTCGGGATAACCCGACCTTCTTCAGAATAAAACTGACTACCGTTTGTCCATAGTGGACATCGTCAAGCTAAAACTACAAATCCATAAATTATCATCGGGTTATTCCGACTGAAACCTAGGTAAATTCTAGGTAAACGGTGCAATTGAGGCTGTTAGTTATTAAAATTAATATTTGTACAGTTGCTGACAGGGCCGCCAAATGTTGAAAATAATTAGTTGATCAATTTCATTAATTTGCATATCATTTTGATATCAAAAGTGTCCTGACGCCGCCATTACCCTAATATTATTTAGTGCTTTTTAACTCTGATAATTGGCATTTCCTAACGACTTATATGTGATAAACTTAGAGCTGCACAGTCGTCATATGCTAAAGAGAATCTGATGTACGATTGTTACAAGTAAAGCCAGTCATAGCGTAAGTACCAATATCAGTCACAAGGAAAACAAGTCCGTCACAGAGTTCCCATAACTGAATTAGCGAGATAACGTACACAATGATGTTAACAGTAAACAAAGTACTAGCTGTTAAGTGTCTCATTGGGCTCCACGGAAGCTGAATGCCGACCAGAGGAAATGGACCTAGATGACCGGCAGAGGGCAAGTATCGACGCAGCGCCACGCTCGCACAGTGAGCGCACCGCTCGTGTCACCACTTGAACACACCTAGCCAATAGTGTCTCTCGCAGCCTGTATACACCGATGTGACAAGAGTCATGAGATTCCTCCTAATATTGTGTTGGACCTGCTTTTACCTGCTTAGTGTAGCCATTCGACGTGGCATGGAATCAACAACTTGTTTGAAGTCTTGAAGTCTCCTGCAGAAATAGCGAGCCTTGCTGCCTCTACAGCCGTCGATATTTGCGAAAGTGGATGGCCAAATCATTCACTCGAATGGTCCAGAATGTTCATCAAACAGTTCGCGAACAACTGCGGCCCAGTGACAAGGCGCATTCTCATCCATAAAACTTCCATCGTTGCTTAGGAAAATTAAGTTCGTGAAAGGCTCCAAGTAGCCAAAAATAACCACTTCCGGTCAATATTCGCTTCAGCTTCAGTTGGACCAGAGGGCCCAGTCCATTCCGTGCAATCACAGCCCACACCATCAAGGAGCCTCCACCAGCTTGAACAATGACTTATTGACAATTTGGGTCCATGACTTCGTGGGGTGTACGCCACACTCGTACCCTACTTTCAGCGAAATCGGCCACCGTTTTCCAGTCGTCTTAAGATCCAACCGATATTGTCACAAGCCCAGGACAGGCGCTGCAGACGATGTCGTGGCGTTAGCAAAGGCACTCGTTTCAGTCATCTGCTGCCATTAATGCCAAATTTCGCAACACTGTCCTAACGGATACATTCGTCATAGTGCCACATTGATTTCTACGGTTATTTAACGCAGTGTTGCTTGTCTGTTAGCGCTGACATCTCTACGCAACCGCCGCTGCTGTCGGTCGTTAAGTGAAGGCCGTCCGACACCGCGTTTTTCGTGGTGAGAGGTAATGCCTGAAAGTTGCTATTCTCAGCACAAGCTCTACACTGTGGATCCTGGAATACTGAATTCTCTAACGATTTCCGAAGTGGACTGTGCTCTGCGTCTAGCTCTAACTACTATTTCGCGTTCAAAGTCTGTTAATTCCTGTCATGCGACAATAATCACATCGAAAATCTTTTCAGATGAACCACCTGAGAACAAATGGAAGTTCCGCCAAATGCACCACCGTGTTATGTCGCTTCGATGTAAATGCGGCCACCCAGCGAACGGCCAGTCGCGTGTCATATTGGCGGCTACTATCACAGCTGTACTACGTACTATGGGATAACAACTCGTTTTGTACTTGGTTCTGCTCCCTAGTCGCGCTTCGCCTTGTTTCTCTCTTTGTTCTTCGCTTGTTGATATCGTTGTGGCGAAGGTTTTCGCTTTGCATCTCTTTGTTGCATAGGCTGCTCTGTTCTTGCCCCAGTCTGTGTCTTTCCTGCTGTCAATCAGTTGTGTTTAGCTCGACTACCGGTCGGTGTCATGTTCCCTTCCAAAGATGGTCCTTCCGCCCTGTGGGTCAAATGGCTCTGAGCACTATGGGACTTAACTTCTGAGGCCATCAGTCCCCTACAACTTAGAACTACTTAAACCTAACTAACCTAAGGACATCACACACATCCATGTCCGAGGCAGGATTCGAACCTGCGACCGTAGCGGTCGCGCGGTTTCAGACTGTAGCGCCTAGAACCGCTCGGCCACCCCGGCCGGCTTTCCGCCCTGTGGCTTCACCCGTTTCTCTCCTGGGTCCTGACGCTTGTGCTGATAACCTACTACTCGCGGGTGTAGCAGTAAGCTGTTCGTTTTCCTCCATTGATCATTTCGTAATGTTATTTTTGGTAACATGTAATTTATCACACGCAGTTAATGTAAAGGAAATGCTGATTTAAAACATGTTGTAGTTGTTCTAAAATAATCTGAGTCACAAGTAGCATATAACGCAGCGCAGATTTTCACGTACGAAAACTCTTTGCTCATTTAAGACTGACGCGAGACATGACTTGGCACTAAACTGATGGTAGTCAATACCGCTTTTAAGGCTACAAAGAGCTGTTATCAACATCTCACTGAGTTTTAACGAGGTCTTGTAATAGGGCTACGACGAGCTGGACGTTCCTTCTGCGATATTGAAAAACGCCTTGGCAGGACGGCCACATGGCACCATCGAGAGGGAAGACTACCGTGTTCGGCGTGTGGCTCTGGCGCATTGTAGTGTATCTGCAATAGCAATTTGAGCAGCAGATGGCGCCACAGTGACAAAACGAACTGTTACAAATCGGTTACTTCAAGGACGCCCTTGACGTGCATTCCACTGACCCCAAACCACTGACAGTGGCGACTTCAATGGTGTAAAGCAAGAGCTCATTGGAGGGCAGGATGAGCTGAAAGCTGCTTCTGGCTCGGTGCCAGAAATGTCCGTGTGTTGGTTAGAAGGAGGGCAGTCGAGGGGCTGCAATCAATTTGT
The DNA here is from genome assembly GCF_023898315.1 of Schistocerca nitens. Lineage (NCBI taxonomy): Eukaryota > Metazoa > Arthropoda > Insecta > Orthoptera > Acrididae > Schistocerca > Schistocerca nitens. The sequence goes on along the minus strand of NC_064614.1, from coordinate 320,325,240 downwards.
CTGCGTGCTAGACCCACTGGACCTACCTTCGAGTTATGGTCCGGGGTGCGATTTCGTATGACAGCAGGGGCACTCTCATGGTTATCCCACGCAAGCTGACTGCAAAACTGTACATGAATGCATTACTCTAGATTAATTATTTTTGGGTATTACGATATTTGTTCCGTCAGTGCAGAAGTAGGACGTTTGTTGTTCGCTAACAGTGCAGGGTTGGAACATCCAGTAAGCTCAGATTGTTTGGTCAAGTTTTGGCGCCTTCTGCGGACAAGATGGCTCGCGCGGCGTGTGCTCAGCTGCGGCGGTGCCGGCGGTAATTCCGGGCTCCGCAGGCTGTAAAAGCCCGCAGGCGGGGAGACGCCGATACGCGGGTGATTAATCGGCGACGGCGGGCCACGCTGCCACTGTGTGGAGGGAAGGGGCTGCGCCAATCCCCCGCGACAAAGGCGGCTGGGCACCAGGGCACGCCGCGCGGGACAGATTACCAGCCGCGAAGGAGGGGGAGGGGGAGGCGACCCTGCTGAGAGACAGCCGATTTCACCACATGTTTGCTTTGTTTGTCGCCTAAAGCAATTCTTTTCCTACCGAATCTTTTTGTCAGCGTCAGTTAGGCCTCCGAAAAAAAATGGCGTTACATTTGTTCTTATGCAGGGTGTCCCGAGTTATTGCTTTGAGAATCTACTAGTATCCTATACGTTCAATTACAATGTAGGAGACCGTCCAATGTTATGTCATTAGAAATATGTGTACGAAAGAAATCGAGCATGGTTTTGCAGGATGAACAATCTAGCTTTCGCTCGAAATGGTGGAGCAAAATAATAAATAATAGATGAACGACACCAGGACAGGCGAACAGTGATTTTACTCATCTCCTTTCTATATGAAGAAAGAAGAGGTTACTTTTAAAAAAGGCGTCAGCGATTTACATTACATACATTTGCAGAACTACAAGGGGAGTTCTGTAAGTAAAGCAACACTCTTTTCATGAAAGCAAGTTGGTTTTATTGAGGGTTCCTATACAACACATTATTCCCCACGCTCCTGGCTCCAAAACCTTGTTTTTCATCATAATCTCCGTTCAATACGACGGCCTTACGCCACCTTACTGGGAGGGCCTATATGCCCGCACGGTACCACTCTACTGGTATGCGTCGGAGCCAGCGTCTTGCTACATCAGTAACCTTCCCATCATTCACTTACTGCTTCCCGCGGAGTGCATCCTTCATTGGGCCAAACGGATGGCAACCGGGAAGTGCGAGGTCTGAGCTGTAGGGTGAATGAGGAAGAACAGAACAATGAACTTTTGTGAGCTCCTTTCGGTGCGCTTGTATGAGGCTTTGCGTTGTCATGCAGACGGAATAGTTCTTTGGCATTTTTATGGCAGCGAACACGCTGAAATTGTTTCTTCGGTTTCAGAGATTATCGTTACACCATGAGGGAGGATATCAAACAGAAAACCCTTTCAGAGTCGCAGAAGACAATCTCTATGCCTTTAACGGCTGAGGATCTGAGGGTGCAGCTTTGAATCTTTTCTTTGTAGGATAAGTGCCACTCAATAGACTGCCATTTTGTCTCCGATTCGCAGTGACGAACCCAAGTTTCATAGGCTGTGACGATATTCGACCAAAAATTGTCAACTGTCACGTCAGACTCGTGACGCGTAAGCAGTTACGCACATGATCTTCTATTAGGTGGCGAGAAACTCAGCACGCACACGCCTTCAAGTACCCCGGCTGGTGGGCAAGTGTGTCAGCTTTCCCAACACAGACATCCAGTTGTACAGCTAGGTGCTTGATTGTGGCCCGTCGATTACCTCAACTGATCGTGTGCGCACGTCCAACATTGCAGGGGTCACAGCTGTGTACGGAGGGCCGACACGTGGAAGATGGGACACGTTTGCGCGATCTTGTTGCGACGATAACACACGCTTCGCCTAATGACTCACCGTGCTTTTGTTAACTGCCAGGTGTCCGAAGACATTTTGCAAGCGCCTAAGAATATTTGCGAACCTCTGGTTTTCCGTCAAAAGAAACTCAATGACAGCTCTGTGCCTAGAACTTACCTCAACTACGGACGCCACTCTTAAAGTTACGTATTGTGCAGTCACCTGTCGTAACTTCATGAAACCATAGTGGCTCAAGTGGGAATATTTCACAATGTCCCACAAGAAATTCCGCATTTTTCAACCGAAACAGGTCGAGGAAAAAAAGTGTTGCATTACTTATTGAACGCCCCCTGTACATGTTAAGTAAAATAATTTTAATTAAAGGTAACTGTGTATATCATTCACTTTACTTATGGGCATACAATTATCACGAAATTATCTACCCTTACCACAAAATCGAGGACATTAGAGGCGATGAGAAAAACGAAGGCAAGTATAAACAAGAGTGAAATCCAGCAATTGAGATGTCCCAACGAAGAGCAGTTTCAGGTTGTCCATATTCGCAACTGTGTATACATTTAATGTATTGCATAACGGCGGTAGTCGCCGCAGTGCTTGTTCCTTCGGACATGCACGGATATCAGAAGGAACTTTGCATCGTAACTCGGAATAACATAGGCACTGGAATATCGTATTCTTGGGTACGTGTCGAGTGTTTGGGATCCTCACCAGTTCGGATTAAAGAAAGACATCGAAACAATTCAGAGGCGGGTTGCTAGATTTGTTACCGGTAAGCTCGAACAACATGCAAGTGCTACAGAAATGGTTTGGGAACTCAAATGGGAGTCCCTGGAGAAAGGACGAAGTTCTTTTCGAGTAACGCTACTGAGAAAATTTAGAGAACGGGCATCTGAAGCTGACTGCAGTACGACCCTACTGCTGCTAACATAATTTTTGCGTGTGAGGATCACGAAGATGAGATACGAGAAATTAGGGCTCGTACGGAGGCTTATAGTCAGTTGTTTCCCTTGCTCTACCTGCAAGTGGAAGAGGAAGAGCAGGAAAGGAGACGACTAATAGTGGTACAAGGCACCATCAGCCACGCAGTGTACGGTGGCTCGTGGAGAACGTATGTAGATGTAGGTGTAGGTGCTTCATGTGAATAGGGCTTTGTCGAATTCCTTCCCTACCCTTCCCACAATCCACCATACGAAATGACATAGTCGTCGACGGTAAAATAAAGTCTAGTTTTCCTTCTTTCTCAATTAACATCCAAGAACGCGAATAATGAATGGTAGGTGTAGTCTAGGAGTCAAGTCAGTGTTAAGAGGGGGTGTAACCGAAAATGTAACCATTTATTTAAAAATTCGTTACAGCTATAGTTATTAGTGTATAAATCTCAAACTTTGCATGTGTAAAGAAAAAGACCTACATTTTAACGGCAGGATATAATAAAAGACGTAGGATTAATATTTCGCCAGAAATTTGAATTTTTAATTTTTATTGTCTTTTTTTTATAAAAAGCCATAACTCAAATTCTAATCATGCAGTGAATTTGAAAACGGTATTGTAGAGTCCTAAGAAGTTTATAAGACGAATGAACTACATTCATTAATTTATGGTACAAATTTTATTATTAACACTGTTCTGAATTTCACACATCCAAAAACAAAGTTTTTTTTTTTCTACATTCAGTCCTATAAAAATCAGGATGTAGTTGCAGGATGTCGTGTTTTTTTTGATTTCCAACGAAACATTTTCATAGCATTAGCGCATAATCTTTTTGAGAATAGGCTTCTAATAACGCAAAAAATTTAAAACCGAAGAAACGGGGTTTCAAAGATTTTCTTCTCATACTTCTACATGTAATAAATTTATCTCAATTTTAATATCCTCCATACTGATACTTCTCATCTTCAAGATTTCTCTTTTTCCCCTTTGAATTTGCCTGACCTGTATTTTTAGGTAAGACAGTGATCGTCAGTTTGCTTGACCCTGCTCTCATTGATGGTGTAAAATACTTTTGTTGTAAACACGCCTGAATCTATTACAGTTCTCTTCAAAACTTTAATTCTGCCATTATTTCCGTCATTAAAACATAAAACTGAATCATACACACCTATTTTGGGTGCTTCAAGTCCACGAATTGTCCTTTTTGGGCATCTAATCCAAATTAAATTATTGAAGCTAACATTTGCATTCTGTGTCTTCCCTTAAAGACACTTCCTTAGTAAATCAAAAAACCTGAATGTGGGGTTAATTGCATTCATAACAGGTTCTGGTAATGAGTGTGTATGTGAATGCGTCTCATTTGTTCTTTTGTACTTACACCAATCGTCTTTCGGACCGAACGAGGTGGCGCAGTGGCTAACACACTGGACTCGCATTCGGGAGGACGACGGTTCAATCCCGCGTCTGGCCATCCTGATTTAGGTTTTCCGTGATCTCCCTAAATCTCCTCAGGCAAATGCCAGGATGGTTCCTTTGAAAGGGCACGGCCGACATCCTTCGCCGTCCTTCCCTAATCCGATGAGACCGATGACCTCGCTGTCTGGTCTCCTCACCTAAACAACCCAACCCCAACCCGTCTTTCGGACACAGATTATGCAATGGTGTTTGGTCCGTGGATAGTTAGTAGAAAAAAACTGCCCACAGAGCACGCCTCATTGTCTCTAAATTATTTGTGTTTTTCCTGATAGCTCTCCCGGAGAATCAGTTTCTTTCAGCGTAAGCCTGCCTTTTCCTCCTAGTGGTTTTCCATCCGCAAGCGCTTCAAAACGAAAATAAACCACATGCATGGAACTTTTCAGCCAAAAAATATAGATGTCAACCAGAGATATCGAAAGAAAATAGCCTTTACACTCACAAAAATTTTGCTGAAGCAGTTTCCCAAATGTCGGAAAAAGGTGGGAGTAGCTACCAATGCACATTAAACAGTTTAACATTTCGAAGGCATCTGTAATGCTGCTGTCATGATAAAATTCATACACAACATAGATCAAACTCTGTAGATTAAGAAAATAATATTTTTTGAAAATTCAATTTTTTGTACACAAATAGATTACTCCCCACCCCCTTAAAGTGATGGATTCACGAGCGAGGTCTGCTACCCGCGTCTTCACTTTCTCCTTCTGTGCTGCTCATGGATTTCTTCCACAAGATTCTTCCTTGGTGTGATGACTGAGCTGTGCAAACTGAGAGTGTTGTCAACCTCGACAGATAATTCTCGGAGTCAGAGAAGAATGTAGTACTGACGGTCTTTCGAAGGGCATCACAATGGGAGATGATACGTATGTGGCTCTGCAAAGACCTGTCGAAGTACGACGAAAGCATAGCGCCACTATATACTTCTGTAACAGAAATTAATCTCTCACTTGAATAATTACTGTCCTCGGATTTCTGCTTCGTAATGTCTGTGCTGCCATATGCTGAGAGACAATGAAACACTTCCACAGATTTTCGAAACACCCTGCAAGAAATCTTGCAGCGGAGAATTTGTTTACTATACAAATATCAGTTTCCGTGTTGCACTGGAAACAGGGAAGTCCTTTGGGTATGGAGTTTTAACCCATCCCTGTTATAGAGTACATCTTGCACCAAACGACTTTCACTTCCTTTTCCAGAAACTTTGGTGGAACCGATTTTTCAGATTATGATGTTAGTGATACGGATGTAAAGGGGTTGACTGAATAAGCACTACACTTTCCTAACGATGACATAAAAAACCTTGCTCTCTGGCTCACAAAATATGTAAACATGAATGTTGGTGATGTGGAGAAGTAGCTAAGATTACCGGATGCAATTATGGTACCTTAAGCCTCTGAGGAATTAGGACAGAAAACGGAATATTTCATATTAAAATGAAGTTTGAAAGAAGTGGGATCATTAGGCGAGCTCGTTTAGCTCTCATGGTAAATTTTCACCCTTTCACCTTGTATAAAAGAATAAACTACGAGTGTTATACATTAAAAAACAAAACTTTACGACTATCACTTACTAATCATTGGGGCGTATCATCTAGCTAACAGGAAAAAGATATCCTCATTCAAGGCAATGGAGATTCAGTTCGGTCGAGACGGAAAAGACATTCCGAAACCTTCGATGTATATTTGAATAATTCCAGCAACTCTTCTAATTGTCGCATCGCACTGCAAGATTTCGTTATAGCTTCCGTATCACATCAATACCACTCAGGAGCTGGTCAAACGAGAATTTTGTAAACGATGTTGTTCAGACTTGCTCAGCATTTTTCGATAGAATCCAGTTCTACCATATTCATATAGCCTGAAGCATCTTAGCACCAGCTTCAAATTATTTCATGAAACTACAGAAAATCTAAATCAGATGACTGGACTGAGATTTGATACTCACCCCTCCCAAATACTCTATGTTCTTTTGGTTGGATTCTAGGTGTTTTGTTTCACGTATAATTTTGCTTATGGTATAGAATGAAAATTTTGTAAAATCTACGCGAATTTTTGATGTACTTATGTAACTACTGAGAGCTGGTTATATAAATCTGTCATTAATCGTACTCTTCGACATCTTCCTCGTCATTCGCACTGGATTCATGCGGACTCTTACAAAGGTGGACGTGTACATGTTGTAAAAATTAACGAAAACCCTAAAAACTACATTCACTTGTCTGAATAGAAATTCTGTTGGATTCCATAATTCTGTTCCTATCAGTTACTTCTGTCAAAAAGATAGAATTATTACAATTATTACTTAGGCAGTGTATAACTGTAGGATCAAAAACGCACATTTGAATGGAAAATACACGAAATTAGAACCTTAAGTTTTAAATAGTCCCAGAGAATTCATTCTTCAGAATAACTCGTCTGTAAGCACCCCCATAAACTAGTGTCTAATGATAGTGCATTTTGACGTGCAGTTTTCTGGAGTCAATACTTACGAAAAGCTTTCAATTCTATTTATTGCACGCATTTTAGTCTACAAAGATATGTAGATGCACGTTGTGGAGTCTGCGATGGGGATGTAGATTCTCTTCTAACATTATACCTATACAATGAGGTTTAAATGAAACGCAAGTAGATGACTACCTAAATAATGAATCAATTGGATTATTTCAGAAATATGTATTACCTCATGACACATGCATCTTGCCATGGTGGAATGTTTTGCGTACCTCTACGGTACAGACAGACGTACAGTATGTGCCACCAGGGCTAAATAGTATCTGTTGATAGAGCAGACAAACGTGTGGTTCCTGAAGAGAAGGAACAAACTGTTCAGTAGTTTCAGGGCAACAGTATGGATGATTGACTGCTCTGGCCTTGTAACATCAGCAAACATGACCTACTGTGCAAGTTCTGCAAATGGCTGAAAGCAAAGGGAAATTACAGCCGTTGTTTTTCCCAAGGGCATGCAGCTCCACTGTATGGTTAAATGATGATGGCATCTCTTTAGTCAAACATTCCTGAGACAAATTCGGATCTCTGGGTAGGGACTGCTTAGAAGGACATCGTCATCACGAATACCAAAAGTAACCGGGCAGAAGAATGGTTGAAATGGCTCTAAGCACTATGAGACTTAAAATCTGAGGTCATCAGTCCCCTAGACTTAGAACTGCTTAAACATAACTAAACTAAGGACATTACACACATCCACGCCCAAGGCAGGATTCGAATCTGAGACCGTAGCAACAGCGCAGTTCCGGACTGAAGCGCCTAGAAACGCTCGGCCACAGCGGCCGGCGGCAGAAGAATGTTGGATCCCTTAATCGGGCAGGTTGGTTAGAAAATTTAAAAAGGGAAGAGGATAGATTTAAATTAGATATAGTAAGAATTAGTGAAGTTCGGTGGCAGGAGACAGAAGACTTCTGGTCAGATGGGTACAGTGTTATAAATACAAAATGAAATTGGGTAATGCAATAGAGGGTTTAATAATGAACAAGAAAGTAGAAATGCGTGTGAGCTACTATGATCAACATAGTGAGAGCATTGTTCTAACTGACATGGACAAAAAGCCAACACCCACCACAGTAGCACAAGTATACATGTCAACTGGCTCCGCAGATCACGAAGAAATTGAAAAAAAAAGTGTGATGACATAAATCAGACTGTAGGAAAAGGAAGAGAAGGAAAAACAGTAGGAGGATGTGAATGGTAAGGGAACGTCTGATTGAGACAGGGGGAAGGCATACAGCAGAACACAAATCGTTAGCTTTGAGAAATGAACTACTGAAGACAGAAAAGAACAAATGGGTTAAAAGGCAAGTCTGATTAGAAATCCTTGGATATCAAACGAGATAATGAATTTAATTAATGAAAGGAGAAAATGTAACAATGCAGCAGGGAGAAGGAGTAAAAACTTTGAGTTTGCCGATGATATTGTACGAGGATTGCCCAGAAAGTAATGCACCGCATTTTTTCTTCAACAATTCTTTATTGAACATAAAGAGAATTACACACGCGAAGGAATGGTGTTTTCATCTACACACCCTATTTTTCCACGTAATCTCCATCCCGTTCTATGGCCTTCCTCCAGCGCGAAACAAGGGCGTGTATGCCCTGTCGGTACCAGTCCTTGTCCTGGTGTCGGAGCCAGTTGTTCTCTACGTGAACTTCCTTGGCTGACTTACAGATGCAGCGCCAACTGACGAGTTGTAACGCGTCAGTCCTCGCGAATGACAACATCGGCTCGCTGGAACATGTCAGATGTGACAGCCGAGCATGGTCTTCCCGACTGCCGCAAATCGTGGAGCACCGCCGAACCGCCTTCTGATGACCTCACCCTCCGTGCCCAGTGACTAACTGCACTTCTGTCGACAGCAGATGCTACATAGACTTTACCCAAGCGTTTGTGAATATTCCCGACAATTTCTTTCCCTGCAGTGAGAAATTCAATAACAGCGCCGGCCGGAGTGGCCGAGCGGTTCTAGGCGCTACAGTCTGGAACCGCGCGACCGCTACGGTTGCAGGTTCGAATCCTGCCTCGGGCATGGATGTGTGCGATGTCCTTAGGTTAGTTAGGTTTAAGTAGTTCTAGGTTCTAGGGGACTGATGACCTTAGAAGTTAAGTCCCATAGTGTTCAGAGCCATTTGAACCATTTCAATGACAGCACGTTGCTTGGAACGTACATCACCTACGGACGCCATTTTGAAACTGTGTCACAGCTACACTGTCTGTCGGAAGTGACGGAAACTTGGCATGCTCACTCAGGAGACTTCAAATAATACATACGTAACGTTTCGCATTCGTGGCATTGTTTTCGGCTGAGAAAAAAAAATGCGGTGCATTACTTTCTGGGCAACCCTCGTAATTTTGTCACAGACAGCAAAAGACTTGGAAGAGCAACTGAACGGAAGGGGCAGTGTCTCGACAGGAGGATACAAGACGACCCTCAATAATAGCAAAACAAGCGTAATAGAATGTAGTCGAATTAAATTAGGAATGTTGAGGGAATTAGTTTAGAAAATGAGACACTACTATACGGGATTTTTTATTTGGGCAGTAAAATAACTGATGGGCGAAGTAGAGAGGATATACACGTAGACCGGCAATGGCAAGAAAAGTGTGTCTGAAGAAGTTAACACCGAATTTAGAATTAAACGTTAGTAAAACTTTTCTGAAGATATTCGTCTGGACTGTAGCGTTTTATGGAAGTGAAACATGGACGATATACAATTCAGACAAGAAGAGAATAGGAGTCTTTGAAATATGTTACTAGAGAAGAGTGTTAAAAATAAGATGGGTAGAACAAGTAATTAATGCGGAGGTTCGATCCCGTCCGCATTTTTATTTTGTACCAGGAAGGGCTCTCAACAAGGGAAGTGTCCAGGCGTCTCGGAGTGAACCAAAGCGATGTTGTTCGGACATGGAGGCCCAAAGGCTACTACTGCAGTGGACCACCGCTACCTACGGAATATGGCTCGGAGGAACCCTGATGGCAACGCCACCATGTTGAATAATGCTTTTCGTGCACCCACAGGACGTCGTGTTACGACTCAAACTGTGCGCAATAGTCTGCATGATGCGCAACTTCACTCTCGACGTCCATAGCGAGGTCCATCTTTGCAGCCACGACACTATGCAGCGCGGTACACATGGGCCCAACAACATGCCGAATGGACCGCTCAGGATTGGCATCACGTTCTCTTCACCGATGACTGTCGCGCATGTCTTCAAGCAGACAATCGTCGGAGACGTGTTTGGAGGCAACCCGGTCAGGCTGAGCGCCTTAGACACACTGTCCAGCGAGTGCAGCAAGGTGGATGTTCCCTGCTCTTTTGGGGTGGCATTATGTGGGGGCCGACGCTGGTGGTCATGGAAGGCGCCATAACGGCTGTACGATACGTGAATGCCATCCTCCGATCGACAGTGCAACCATATCGGCAGCATATTGGCGAGGTATTCGTCTTCATGTACGACAATTCGCACCCCCATCGTGCACATCTTGTGAATGACTTCCATCAGGATAAGGACATCGCTCGACTACGGTGGCCAGCATGTTCTCCAGGCATGAATCCTATCGAACATACCTGGGATAGATTGAACAGGGCTGTTTATGGACGACGTGACCCACCAAACACTCTAAGGGATCTAGGCCGAATCGCCATTGAGGACTGGGACAATCTGGACCAACAGTGCCTTGATGAACTTGTGGATAGTATGCTACGACGAATATAGGCATGCATCAATGCAAGATGACGTGCTACTGGGTATGAAGGTACCGATGTGTACAGCAATCTGGATCACTGCCTCTGAAGATCTCGCTGTATGGTGGTACAACGTGCAATATGTGGTTTTCATGAGCAATAAAAAGGGCGGAAATGATGTTTATGTTGATCTCTATTCCAATTTTCTGTACAGGTTCCGGAACTTCTGGAATCGAGGTGATGCAAAACTTTTTTTGATGTGTCGATTCGGGAGAGAAAAGAAGACTATAGATACGACGTCAACAGAAGTCCCGCACGCTAAAATCTTATGGACATTTGTTGACTGCCTTTTGCCATGAATCCACATCTCTGTGCTAAGATAGCCATTATTACCAATTACTATTTCAGTTAGCCGCGCGGGATTAGCCGAGCGGTTTGGGGCGCTGCAGTCATGGACTGTGCGGCTGGTCCCGGCGGAGGTTCAAGTCCTCCCTCGGGCATGGGTGTGTGTGTGTGCGTGCGTTTGTCCTTAGGATAATTTAGGTTAAGTAGTGTGTAAGCTTAGGGACTGATGACCTTAGCAGTTAGGTCCCATAAGATGTCATAGACATTTGAACATTTGAACTATTTCAGTTATGTTTATTATGTAGATAAGAAAAAATTTTTGCAGCTGTTCTTAATCAAAAATGTTTCGCCTGTTCACAATAAGATTCGTCAATGGTCTATAATATAAACGATATTATTTAAGTATACGTATTTCGTTTGGAGTTCAGTAGTGATTGTTGACAGCTCATTCAAATTATTTAATTATTTATAAAAACATGTTTTTTAAAATATTTATCTTACTTTCATTCCTCTATACTTTCATATAGCCACACGTTCTTCTATAGGTACTACATACACACGTACAGATTTGCAGTTGTTTTATTACATTTATACATTTCAGTTCACATATCCTATCTTGTCCTACATTGTACACAGTCCTGCTTAAATATTAACAATATAATTACTGTTTCACTAATTACACTTTAAAATGATTGAAGTCAGAAGGCCAGTGTTATTCGTATATGTTATATAATCATATTTCCTCTTTCTTTACATTTTCATTACGAACAGTCCAAATTAATAGTTATTTCAAATATTTCGCATAAGAAACACTAGAAGCAACTTTACATAACGTAAAAGAGCCATTGTGTTACTGCTTTGTCCAGTAATGAGGTATAATTTTACTTGCGAATGAAGTATGGCAGAGATCTGATACAAACACACGAAGTTTGTGTAGGGAGCAGTTAATAATGCAACAGGTCCAACTGCGTAACGTATTTCCCATGATATATACAGCATACTATTGCTACTTCACGAGAGGATACAATGGGGAGTGTCGTATTGCATCGATGAATTCATGAAAGAACGGAGAACGGGATGGGAGGAATTACTGTGAAAGAGAAAATTATTAGGGACTTCTTGACTCTTTCAGACGGTCCATGTGAAGTACTCGGATGACGTAAATGGTTGCTCAATGCCCGTGAAAAGTAGGGATCCGTGTTTGAAATGGCTCTGAGCACTATGGGACTTAACCTCTTAGGTCATCAGTCCCCTAGACCTTAGAACTACTTAAACCTAACTAACCTAAACTCATCATACACATCCATGCCCGAGGCAGGAGTCGAACCTGCGACCGTAGCAGTCACGCGGTTCCGGATTGAAGCGCCTAGAACCGCTCGGCCACCGCGGCCGGCTCCGTGTTTGAACTCCAGCCCGATACACATTTATCAAATACATTCAAAATGGATTAAGATTGCTACCCTGTAGTCAATATTGCAAGTCAATCACCGTGGAAATAGTATGCTTGTACTTATAGAGGCTCTAAGAAAAATATTCAGAGGCTCTAAGAAAAATATTCAAACAACTGGTCATCTGAATGTCACTCGCAGACAGGGAGATACTGAATATAAACGAAATTGTATCTGTTCAAGTACTTTGCAACTAAATAAACTCTTTTTTTTGTATGGTTGTCTTTTGCGAATCGTAAACGAGACAGCTAAATGAGAACCTTAGTCTGTTACTTGTGTTACCGGAATACGTGGGCTATAGGTAGAAATGAGGTCGAGGAGACCCGGAGTGCTGTTGCATTTATGTTCTACGGAGAAGGGCTGACCTCATTAGCTGGCCTCTCTCCCTCTTCCCTCGCCCCCCCCCCCCCCCCTCCCGTAGAGGTGTTCCCGCAGGAGAACTGCAAGGAAAGAAACTGTCAGATAAGAACGTTGGTCGCGTTTCCCCATTTTTGCGAAAGTACAGAGAATACCCACCGAAGCTAATCTCGTGTCATTCCACTCTTTTCACTTTTGCGATACAGCAGCACGTTTATTCAAAACCACACTTCACGGTATGGCTACAAAGTACAGGATACTGCAACTACTGTTTCACAACCGTTGCGGTACGAACACATCAATTAATACGAGGTACAGACACATACAAGAACCGCATCACTTTTCGTTTTGATTTTGAAGATTTGACGGATCTAGATTGAATTTAGTGATGCGCACCGTCTCATTGTTCGCATGAGAGATATTCTGGTGGTGCTGTGTTTTGGAAAAGATTGTCAGTACCAGACGCAGCTTGGAGAACAGTGTACTCATTGGACGACAGACAGCGTAAGTGATTTGCATTGTTAATGACGGACATCAACAATGAGGGATGAGAAGAATATCAGACGATACAAAATTATTGTTTTAGTGAACTCTAATTTTTGAAAGCTATCTTCCAAAAAAATATGAATAGTAATGGAGGTATAGACATTCTTGTCTGTTTGTAAGATGTTGGAGGATTGTTAAATGTATGGTTCTTTTTTTCGGTACTGAAGAAGGAAAGGTGTGTAAAAACGACAGTTGTATATCAAAGAAGATGGTATTACTAACTTAAAAGTAACGTTCTTTTTAATAAAACTTAATCTTGATTTGTAATGTTTGGCCTATTATCGCGTTAGTTGTGGAGAAAGCTGAGTGGAAATTGCACTTCTGAAGTTCATTAGCTGTAATGTTCTGGGGAAATAATTTGAATAGAGATAAAAGCTAAGTCATATAACTGAAAATTATGTTGTAGCACAGGTTTTTCACCTACATCGACTTTATTAACCAACAACCAATAGAAAGAAAATGGAGCCCCATTCCGCAGTGATAGTTAAAGGAATACGAAACTGCAGAAAAGGATACTTCCGCAGGCAACACTTTTCTCTTTGTGTAGCAGGGTAAAGTCGCACACGAAAAGAGGAAATAGGGCAAAAATTCGCTATTTTATAACTGCATTATTACACAAGTTACACTCTGGTCTTGAGCCCAGGATCAAACATAAAACTTCGGACCATTGTTTAGCAGAATTACAATTTTTTTTTTACTGCCAGTGAATGACAACAGACAAGTTCCATAAAACCAAACCAGCACAGCCGTTTGCAAGTGTCCAAAAGGGGACTAGCTGTGTGTAAGACCCTATGCTAAACAGGACTAACATGGGATACTTACATCCCCCTTCATGGACAGGCTTATAGCCTATGGTTCAAATGGCTCCGAGCACTATGGGACTCAACTGCTGTGGTCATAAGTCCCCTAGAACTTAGAACTACTTAAACCTAACTAACCTAAGGACATCACACACATCCATGCCCGAGGCAGGATTCGAACCTGCGACCGTAGCGGTCGTGCGGTTCCAGACTGTAGCGCCTTTAACCGCTCGGCCACTCCGGCCGGCTAAACTTATAGCCTATGTTGACCTCAGATTTCAGACCAGCTTTTCATCGGACAACATGCTTCCAGTAGGTTAATAACGGAGAGCAAGTTTGAGGAATCTCGTGCTATCCACCCTCTGTACGTGGTCTTTCAATTTACTCTGCTGTGAGATATTGTCATTCAATAAAAATAACTTTTATTGCTATCTAATTTCTTCATTTATTTTCCTGTAATTTGGGGAGCTCTACAGAAAACTCATTTCACATTCCTTGTAAGGTGCCTCTTACGTGAGGAAGACAAATGGATCAAATGGCTCTGAGCACTATGCGACTTAACTCCTGAGGTCATCTTTCGCCTAGAACTTAGAACTAATTAAACCTAACTAACCTAAGGACATCACACACATCCATGCCCGAGGCAGGATTCGAACCTGCGACCGTAGCGGTCGCTCGGCTCCAGACTGTAGCGCCTAGAACCGCACGGCCACTCCGGCCGGCTGAGGATGACATTTTTATCAGTTTTAATCAATTATTGTCTCTTGTTGATGTATTCACAATAGTTAGGAAGTGCTGTAGTCCGTAGCCGGCCATGAGTCGGAGAGCATTTCCCACGCTGGCTGGCTAGGTGACGAAGCGACCATACGTCGCGCGTAGTGGGGTGGGGCTCGTCGCTGGACCGTAGCAACAACATGACGGGAAGTACTGCCATCTTGGCGCCAAAGTCACCGATTCAGTTTATTTATATTTAATAATTAAATATGAATTATGATAACATGAATACTAGGAGGGGCCGCTGGATGTTTAAAACTATTTATCATAATTTTGCCTCGTTAAAATTCACACCCGTTCATTAACAAACGCATATCTTAGTTAAGTACGAACTTGATCGTAAATCCACGAACTGTGACGAAAGTAGTAAGAGATACGGGTTGCGCGCCAAAGTCGGCAGTCGGCGCTAAGAGCTCTTCCTGTCTTGTTCGATGGTAGCCATGCTCTCGGTTACGAGTTGTTAGTGACATGAGTGTTTCATTATTGATCTAATAGGAATAAAAGTGATATTACGGCATTATGAATGTTAATTTCGAGTAAATATATACCCCAAAGTTGATCGACAGCAATTTCAGATAATTAGCTTCCACCGACAGAGACATTCAATCGCCAATGAAGAATCTGCACGGGACGACATTTACGAGAGCTGCACCGCGCACAGGTAGGAGGAAATCCACACGACCAACCAAGACGGATCAAGGAAGGTCCGACTTGCACTCGCAAATTCCGGGTGGAAATGCTGACCAGTTATACTGTACGTCACATATACCACCCTCTACGGACTCGCGGCTAAGCTGAGTAATAAGAGTATCAGCTTAGAAGCGAGGGGATCTCGCAGCCTGTATTTTATTTCATTCACCCACATACAGCCATAGTTTTATGTAGCTTAAACAAAGCCTTCTCTTGTATTTTACCTTTCAATGTATGTCAGAATTTCCGCAAATACATTGTTGGAAAAAAGTCGTAGCACCAAGAAGAAACTGTGCGACGTAAAAAAAGTTGGTTGGCGCGTTTCTATATCTGAAAGATGATGTCTGTTCAGCTTTTAAGTCAGTCGCGCAGGAGTGACGCTAGCAGCGCCACTACAAGGATGCAATCAAGCTTGCTTTAAATACGTGCTTTAACGGTCGTTACCTTTGAGACTAGGAGTGATGAGTTCGTGTTAGTCAAGAATGCCTGTAATGCGACAAAGATGCCATTATCAGCACCTCCCCGAGTTTAAACGAGGTCGTGCAATAGGGCTACGAGAAGCTGAATGTTACTTCTGCGATATTCCAGAAAGACTTGGCATGAATGAAACCACCGTACGTGACTGCTAGCAGCGATAGTCACGAGAATGTTTGGTCACAAGAAGATCGGGCTCCGGGCGGCCATGTCTCACTACCGAGAGGGAAAGCCATCGTGTTTGGCGTGTGGTTCTGGTGCCTTTATACCGCGTCTGCACCAGCAATTTGAGTAGCAGTTGTCACCACAGTGACCTGTTACTAATCGGTTGCTTGAAGGACTGCTCCAAGTCATTTGCCCTGTAGCGTGAATTCCACTGACGCCAAACCACCGCCATTTGCGACTGCAGTGGTATCAAGTGAGAGCTCATTGGAGGGCAGAGTGGAGAAACTGGTTTTCCTTCAGTGCAACTGATGGCCGTTTGATGGTTAGAAGGAGGCCAGCTGAGAGCCTGCAACCAACCTGGACCTACAACTGGAGTTACGCGATTTCGTATCACAGCAGGAGCACTCTCGTGGATATACCACACACCCTGACTACAAATATGTATGTCATTCTCGTGATTCGACTTGTTGTGCTACCATTCATGAATAGCATTCATGAATAGCATGCCAGGGATGTTTTCCAACAGGATAATGTTCGTCCACGTACCACTGTTGTAACCGAAATTGCTCTACATAGTGTCTTTTTTCACCTGGTCGACGTCATTAAAAGATACTTCACAACTTAGGTACGTAAAATTGGAAAGCTGTTGTACAGGATCATTGTCTTTTATACCCGGCTCCGCAGCGGAGATCGCAAGGTAGTGTTGTGCTCGACTCGGGGAAGTACGCCGACTCGAATCCCCGAAATACATAAAATTTTTTCTTCCAGCATTTGGCCAGTGAGGGCAAAATAGGTGGTGATGTAATTTTCTGATTATCGGTCCTTCCATCAATGTACAGCATTAATTTCCAAATGTCTCCGCAGTGTCGCATGAAATGAGGGCATGTGACACTGTTGATGGTGATTCGTGAAGATGTCAAGCTCGGCGGCACCCTCGGTGCTATTTGCGAGGAGTAAGCTATGTGACAGAGACGGGCTTCACCCTCTCTCTCCTTTTCTCATCATCATCATCATCATCATGACCACCACACAACACAAACGTAACACAACACTATACATGCATCCGTTGTACTCACCTATACTCTACAAAATATACATACAGTACATCTCTCACATATACACAAGTCAAGGAGACAATGTGCACGGAGGAAGAACACTCTCTCAGCTAGGCAGTGCGACCCAGCCACTGGGGTTTTCCAGCCAACAATGCCAAACAACACTTAACCATCGAATGGGATTTTCCAGCCAAAATTGCCAACCAACACCTAATTTAATCTAGCTGTTGGTATCTTAGATCTAATAAAATGATTCTCTCGCCGTGCCATAACTTCAGTGAACACGTACAAAGAAGGGCAGCACGAATGGTCACAGGATAGTTTGACCCAAGGAGGGCGTGTCAGAAAGGGTGAAAAACCTTAAATGAAAGGCACTTCAAGATAGACATTAATCATCTCACGAAAACCTGATAACAATGGTTCAAGAACAACAGTTAAGTGGGGAATCCAGTAACATATTACGTACCCCTTTGTACCGTTTCTAAAGGGGGTATGAAGACAAGGGAAAAACAGAATAATTAAAGTACGAACAGAAGGTTTGAAGTAGTCATTCTTCCCGCGCTCTACACGCAAATGGAACGGAAGGAAACAGTAACATCCATAAAATGGGAAGTACTCTCTACTCTCTGCCATGCACTTCGAAGTGGTGTTGCAAATTACTGATGTAGATGTCATGCCATCTTTCTATGTCTTAAATAGTTCACGTAGCCAACACACGGGGAAACCGATGAGACTTTTCAACGAGATTTCGGCAGATACTGTGCTTCGTGCACAGATATCTGTACAGTGTATCGACAAATCAATTTCAAGGTCAGTTGGAGCCTGAATCTTGAGCACAGGTCATCCATTACAAAAGTTTTGTCCTGCAGTGGAGTGTGAACTGTTTTGAAGCTTACTGACAGATTAAACTTTGTGTCAGGCGCTGATTCAATCCTAGAACCTTCCCCATAGCGAACGATGCTCTCACCGCGAGAGCGTTTCACGCCCAACTCATGACCTACCCACAAAGATTCAGCTCTGCCATTAAGCTTCAAGAAAACGCACTCTCCGCTGAACAGCGAAAGGTTCTATCTGGAAAACAACCCATTGTCCAAGTCATTTCTGCGTGACACTGACTTCTAGGATTGCTGCGGAATAGTATGCACGAGAGATTTTGTGTAGTTTGGAAAGTTGCACTGGCAGAATGGAAGTTGCGAAAACGAGGAACTGGGTTGTGCCTGATTGATTAATTGGTAAGAGAATTTTTCGCAAAGCACAAATAAAAAAAATAGTCATAGTCATTACGGTAGGCCAAGATGTAGTAATGGAACGCGAGGAAATATCTACTTACCTTTAACATTCGACGCCTTGCGTCATTTGCCAAAATTAGGGGCGTCGGACCACATTACACGCCTCCATTCAAAAGCCGTCCATATTATGTGTTGTTTGGTCCACTGAAGACATGCATCTTTACAATGAGGTGAGAAAAATTATGGGATAGCGATATGCACATATACAGATGACAGTAGCATCGCGTACACAAGGTATAAAAGGGCAGCGCGTTGAAAGAGCTATTCTCTGATTCATATGAAATGGTTTCTGACGTGATTATGGTCGCACGACGGGAATTAACAGACTTTGAACGTGGAATGGAAGTTGGAGACGCATAGGACAATCCATTACGGAAATCGTTGGGGAATTCAATATTCCCACATTTTGAGTGTCAATGGTGTGTCGAGAATACAAAAATTCAGCCATCACCTCTTACCACGGACAACACAGTGACCGAAGGCCTCCACTTAACGATCGAGGGCAGCGGCGTTTGCGTAGAGTTGTCTGTGCTGAGAAATAACCGAAGCAATCAATGTGGGACGTACGACGAACGTACCCTTTCCGACAGTGCTGCGAAATTTGGCGTTAACGGGCTATGGCAGCAGATGACCGACGCAAGTGCCTTTGCTAACAGCAGGAAATCGCCTTTAACGCTGCTCCTGGGCTCCTGACAATATCGGCTGGACCCCAGACGACTGAAAAACCGGAGCCTGGTCAGAAGAGTCCCAGTTTCAGTTGGTAAGAGCTGATGGTAGGGTTCGCGTGTGGCGCTGATCCCACAGAGCCATGGAGCCAAGTTGCACAAAGTACTGTGCAAGCTGCTGTTGCCTCCACAACTGTGTGGGCTGTCTTTATGTGGAATGGACTGCGTCCTCTGGTCCAAATGAATCGATTATGTTCGGCTACTTGGGGACAATTTTCAACCGTTCCAGTCCCTAATGTTCCGCCGGGCTCTGTGGCCGAGCGGTTCTAGGCGTTCAGTCTGGAACGGTCGCAGGTTCGAATGCTGCCTCGGGCATGGATGTGTGTGATGTCCTTAGGTTATATGGTTTAAGTAGTTATAAGTTCTAGGGGACTGATGACCTCAGATGTCAAGTCCCATAGTGCTGAGAGCCATTTGAACCTAATGTTCCCAAAGAAGGACGCGCCGTGTTACCGGTCCGCAACTGTTCGCGATTGGTTTGAAGGACATTCTGGGCAGGTCGAGCGAATGCTTTGGCTATCCAGATCTCCCGACATGAATCCCATGAAACACTTATGGAACATAATCGAAAGATTAGTTCGTGCACAAAACCCTGCAATGACAACACTTTCGCACTAATGGTCGGCTATAGAAGACGCATGGCTCAATATTTCTGCAGGGTCTTCCAATGACTTGTTCAGTCCATGCCACGTCGAATGGCTGCACTACACCGGGAAAAAGGAGGTCCGAACAATATTCGGACGTATCCCACGATTTTTGTCAGCTCAGTGTAGTGTCGCTGTGAGCAACAACCTCATGCGAAGCCCCCGACTTCAAACGTCCATTTGATACAGTTCCCTTCTCAGTCTTCGCTCGGAAACTGAGTGGCACCATCAGTTCCTGTCGTATCTAAAACTGATTGCCATTAATAAAGAGTGACACTCATTTACAATCCCTGTCGGTTAGGATCGTTTTTCGACCACTGTTATTACACAGTACACGTAGCTGCGATTGGTATGCCGTTGACTGTAGACCCGCTGGACAGTCTGTTACACCAGCAAATCACGCACGTTGAGTCACAGTGTGGTCATGGACACGTCTAAACACCATAGCTCCTTCTTCCCATTGCATCACGTCTCCGTGTAGACCCACCGTATGTGTTGATTCCATACAACCGACTGGAACTTACAAGTCAGATTACTGCCATGGCTTACGTCAGCAGCAGAGGATCACATGAGCACTTCTTATCATTTACACCATCTACAGTCCCTCCAAAGCGACTGGTGCGTCAAGGGTGTGACTAATATTTCATCCAGTGAGCTTATATTGTGCACATTTTGAGAATAACTGCAACCAGCACGAACAAGATACGCGCCAGCGCGAAAGGACACATAGCGTGATATACATATTTTTTTAAAAAAAGGAGAGAGAGAAGGAGAAAAAAGGAGATATGGAAGCAGATAAAAGTATGGCGTGTAGCAGGCGTGGTTTTCGCATATATGAGCGGCGAGTTATAGCGCCGAGGTTGGTTCCGCGGCGGGCAGCTGAAAATATCTCCAGGGGAGGAGGCCGGAATGCGCTGGCGAGCTGCCCGCACCGCATATGAATGAGGCGAACATTAATACGGCCGCCGTCAGCTGCCACTCACGCTTTTTGATATCGCGAGAACTGACCTCTTTCCTGGCGGCGAGGAGGGCTCCGAAGAAACGCGCGATAAGATCTCACAACGAACACTGTAACAGCACGGAAACAAATACTAAAACGTCATTAGCATTATCTTACACTAGCCTCTGTTCTCGAATAAATAATGAGAGTTGGCAGTGTACACTGCCAAAACGTTTGAATATCTCTCGAACGATTGCTGCAACAAGTTTATGGAAGTCTCCTGACCAAAATATGTGAGACAGGCAACTGAGTTTCGCCACAGACGTTACGGCAGCTAACACGTAACACGACTGAGTGTGTTAGCATAAATGCTTCAAGAAACGCGGGTAGAGTGGGTTCTGGCAAAGTTCCATCAGCGCATGTCAGTGGGGTGTAACTCTTCAGAACAAGCAAATGTGCTGACGTAGACGCAATTAAAACCGCATAATTATTACACGTTTCATTAGTAAGTTCTTAACACATGTCGTACTATAATATTTGCATAATAATTGCTTGTCTACCGTGATCTAAAAGTGAAAAAAAGGAAAAAAGTATTTCTGGAAGTATACCACGAAAAGGAAGCTTTTTAGTAGCGACTGCCGGTGAAAGTCCATGACACTAAATTCGATATTCAGCGTGTTTTATAATTGTGAACTTATGCAGTGAATAGTTTCAAAATAGTTCGGAACCACATAGTTTTAATAATTTGGACCTACATCGTTCTATTAGCAATGTTTATTTAATGTAAATGAGAAACAAGATGTTCTTAGATCAACTTATTTTCGTTGATATTCAACGCTAACGACTGTTGGAGGCTACTGGGATTCCGACGTAACTGCAGCTTTTTAATGAATCCTGTCATACCTGTCTCACATTCTTCTGAGATTAACCGTTTCGATTCTTATTTCAAGAGTGTTTAATCTTCTCCTTACTCCGCACAATAAGGAGGAAGTCTGAAGCCACCTTTAACTCAATCTTCACTATTTTCGCTGCATCCACTAACCAAAACAAAATGATCGCTCATGTTATTCAACTATTTCTCCTATACCACTTTTTTGTTCCCATTTTGTTACTGTTATTCATTCAAAAGTTCTGCAGTCATCTGTGCTGAAGCATTTCAACTGATCAATCTTGGCCGGCCGGAGTGGCCGTGCGGTTCTAGGCGCTACAGTCTGGAACCGAGCGACCGCTCCGGTCGCAGGTTCGAATCCTGCCTCGGGCATGGATGTGTGTGATGTCCTTAGGTTAGTTAGGTTTAATTCGTTCTAAGTTCTAGGCGACTGATGACCTCAGAAGTTAAGTCGCATAGTGCTCAGAGCCATTTGAACCATTTGATCAATCTTGAGCTGTTGTAAAAATGTCGCTCAGCTTACAAGCCGAGGAACAATCCTTTGGCACGAATTACCCACTGGAACTTACGCCAATATTACGATCTGATGGTGGCAAGGAACTGATGAGAACAATAGGACAAATGTTTCTCGAAAACGAACACACAAACTTAGTGTGGGGCTTCCAACTTCAAACAGATCGAATGATGGAACACAATACACCATACACCACAACTGCGGAGAAAAATAAAGTATGCACGTACATTATTGACTTGACAATTCAGATGCTAGCAGAGTTGACGAGAAACAACCTGAAAAACTTGTAAGATATGAGGAATAGAAAACTGAACTGCAGCGACTCTGGCATAAACTAGTGAAGTAGTTCCAGTACTCGACACATTGGGAACAGTGCCAAGAGATCTTAGAGGGAACTTCAAACTAGACAAAGTGGACGGATAGCGTTATTATCAGCCGATAGCTATCGCAGCCCAAGGCACCTGGGAAGTTACCGATTACGGATAAAATACGAAATCCAGCGTAGTCATCCCATCTGTTGTGTTTACTGTCGTACGAGTAAAGTTCGTTCTCTCAAAGTCACCATTATATCTGCGATAAACGTTATAACTTCCTTATATATGCCTTCCTTTTCCTATTTAATATAGATGCCATTTTTCTGTGTCTTACATTCCGCTATTGTTCAATACCTTTTCGTTAAATGCGTAGTACCATATTTTCCATCTCGTCTAAGGGTGAACTGTGTATCGTCTGCCTCTCTGTAGCAACCAATATTTTGACATGTTGTTGATACTGTATAGAAATTTCGAAGAAGTTTCATCGCCCTGGAAATGTTCTAAGGTCATCAATTTAGATTCCTTGCCGAACAATCGGAGAATACTATCATTTATTTATTTAACCCGATCTAATTAGGGCCAACAAGCCTTCTTTTACATCGGACCAGGGTTTCACAAGTGTTTTTGTTGTGGTCTTCCGTGTAAAAACTAGTTTGATGCAGCTCTCTGTTCTACTCTACCTTGTGCAAGCCTCATCATCTGCGAGTAACCACTGCAGCCTGCATCCCTCTGAATCTGCTTAGTGTATTCATCTCTTCGATTTCTACCCCCATCATCAGTTATTTTGCTTCCCAAATACCAAAACTCAATTACTACTTTAAATGTCTCATTTTCTAATCTAATTTCCTCATAATCAACTGATTTAATTCGTCTACCTTCCATTATCCTCGTTTTGCTTTTTTATGTTTATCTTATATCCTCCTTTCAAGATACTGTCCATTCCGTTCAGTGGCTCTTTCAAGTCCTTTGCTGTCTCCGACAGAATTACAAATTCATCGGCAAATCTCAAAGTTTTTATTTCTCCTCCTTGGACTTTAATTCCTACTCCAACTTTTTCTTTCGTTGCCTTTACTGCTTGCTCAATATTCAGGTTGAATAACATCGGGGGTAGGTTACAGTCCTGTCTCACTCCCCTCGCAACCACTGCTCTCCTTTCATGCCCCTCGACTCTTACAACTGCCATCTGGTTTTTGTACAAATTGTAAATAGTCTTCCGCTGCCTGAATTTTACCCCTGCCACCTTTAGAATTAGAAAAAGAGTACTCCTGTCAACACTGTCAAAAGGTTTCTCTAAGTCTACAAATGCTATAAAGGTGGATCTGTCTATCCTTAACGTAAGTCGTATGAGAAGTCGTAGGGTCAGTGTTGCCTCGCGTGTTCCTACATTTCCCCGTAACCCAAACTGATCCTCCCTGATGTTGGCCTCTATCAATTTCTCCATTCAGTTTCACACATACAATATCTATTGTATCATAATTATCTAAGAAATAACAATTTTAATATGACAATTAGTTCAAATGGTTCAAATGGCTCTGAGCACTATGGGACTTAACATTTGAGGTCATCAGTCCCCTAGAACTTAGAACTACTTAAACCTAACCAACCTAAGGACATCACACACAGCAATGCCGAGGCAGGATTCGAACCTGCGGCCGTAGCAGTCGCGCGGTTCCGGACTGAAGCGCCTAGAACCGCTCGGCCACCGCAGCCGGCATGACAATTAGTATTTAAATGATTGAAGAGTCTGAAGCGGCAGTGTGAATGAATTATGCTACGAAATAACAAAGTTAATACTGGCATCACTTATACTACTGTAGCTGCAGCCACTATAAGTGACTAATAATAATAATAATAATGACAATAACAACAATAATGATAGCAGCGGATATAATAATTTATAGGTCTACAAAACAGATGTTTTTTGGTGCAGTGAGTTTTGGGATAAGGAAATTTAAGGAGACTAAATTGGCTGAGAATACCGGGAAATGAGGAAGATCAGATAGGAAAGGGGAATGTACAGGGTAACAAGTGCGTTCGGGGACAATGGCAATCTTATTGTTGTAGTAGTAGATATGTCATTATCTGTCTTCTAAAGCTCGAGATGTTATTTAGAAGTGTAATACAATGCGGGAGGTTGTTCCAGAGCAGGGTTCCTGCTACTGAAAATGAGTTCGAGAAGCTGGCTGAACGATGGATTGGGACAGAAAGGATATGGCTTTGAGAGGAACAGGTGTTTCTGCTACGATGTTCAGGCAAGAGCGTTAAGGTCGAGAAGACTAAGACACATATCTCAGGAGTACCAGTCCAACCGAACTATCTCACTGAGTCGAATTTATAGACAATATCACTAAATTTTCTCCAACTATTTTAACAACAGTTACGTTTAACATAAGAGACAGATTATGCCAACAGCATTCAGGAACAAAATACATACAAGCTGAAATAATATTGGAAACACACACAATGTCGCATCAGCGTCTGCACATCACAATCGCACTTATTAAGAAAATATTATGCTTAAGAGAAACATTTACATATTAAATACGAGTTTGTAGTGCTGTGAATTGTGGCCAATGGAAACTGAACTGCAGCATCTGATGGCCAGTAATGAGGAATGTATAAAGCAGCCAACGTGCAATGCATTGGATTTTTATAATGAGTTAGTTTACTAGTGGAAGTAAGAATGAGCAAATACAATAACTTGAAATTACGTTAAGTTTCAAGTGACCGTGAAAAATGGGATTTTGTTCACTAAGTCGGAATGGTTACTTGACCGACAACAAAAATTCAAGAAACGTGTATCGCTTCTTGAATTGCTGAATTTAGTGAAATGAGTGCGGGCTTTTAGAAGACATGCTCGTACAGCACAACGCGCAGCGCGCTAACATCAAACAGGGAGCCGACAGTGAGACAGACCCAGTTTGAAACCGCGCTGCGGCTTAAGTCGTCGGCAGACGGACCGTGCTGTCGAACGTTAACGATGAGCGTACCAAGTTCAGCGTGCTGCTGAACGCTCAGGAACGATGCGACTTGTGCATACGGTACGTGGGCCCCAGCGTGGTATACGCGATCGCAACGCACTCCAGCAGCAGTTGAAGGAAGTTTCTAGTAAATCGCACTGTTTACTCAACGGGCGCGCGTAAAATTCCCACGTTAGCTCTATTAAAACGCACGTTTCCTCCATCGTCCACGAAAAGGAAAGTACCATGTCCAGTCAATAAGCACACAGGCTTATAAAAGTTCCATTACAAACAGCGCGATACAAATTTGGAATACTTCTCTGCATAAGTTAAACATTATTTCATCATTCCCACATTTTAGTAAAACCCCAAGGTCAGTCTTACTTGATCACTGTTCCTAGCTAGTAGCAGAATCTTTGTAACATGTGAATTGCGAGGCGTAAAAGAAAAAGGAGCAAAATATCTTTATACAAGTAGCGCAAGCTGTCCTGTAGATTAAGCCAATCGAACAAAGTCACCCTTCAAAAAAAGGTGAACTTATATTTACATAACATCAAATATTATAGCATATACTTATATGAAACTAATAATAAAGTATCAGAACCTAATAAAAACCCGAATGTTAGGAAAAAAGGATTTAGAAGTGTTAAGACGCGAACCACCGCCCCAACAAAATGTCATTCATGGACAAAGACGCTCCTCATCACGCTAAACCAACAACTCCCTGCATGTACTTAACCATATTGTGTTACCCCTTGCTAAAAACGTTAGTCGTAGATAATTATGTTACTAACTGAAATTTAATTATAAGAAATTGTAACAAGAACAATGCATTTTTGGTGGATCTTCAGTGTGTCGCTGCCTTCAAATAGCCTACTCTCATAATACGCAAGTTACAATAATTCTTTTGCCACGAATATGATGTTTCTCATTATTTTATTGGAACGAATCACACAACTAACAACGGGTCTTCCAATGATTCTCAATTTTCTGGTGCTCAGAAACGGCATATATACATATAGGCTTGAAATGAACGCCAATATGGCGCCTCACAACTCTGTACTGAAGGGAGACGGCGTGCGTGTGACGTAGGTGGCGTTGTGCCATCTCACTGGTCAACGCTCAGACGCACGCTCAGAATATCTGACATGCCAGATATTGCTCTGCACGTTCGGAAAGACTCCCGCTCAACGCTCAACGTTCGGATGCACGGTCCGTGTGCCGACGGCTTTAGACACCGCTCGTCTGTTACAACGGACAGCGTGAGTGTGGTTTTTAGGTGGGTATCCCCGTATCATGAAATACAAAACACAGTTAAAGAACGTTAAGACGCAAAACAAGGACTACGAAATTCACAGGTAGATGGCTAGATGGCTGACAGGTAAACTGACGATTGGAGTGAATGGACAGGTATCCGACTACGCTAGAAAAGGGAGAGAATTTGCAGACTTACGGATCTAATAAAAGATGAAGTCCCGCGTTCTGGTCCTAGACAGGTCAGTTGGGCCATACCGGCCGCAGTGTCGATCCTCTGCCAGTGGCAATCATTGGATGCGGGATGGACGCCATGCGGTAAGCAACAAGCTCTCCCGCTCGTTGTGGGGTTTCTTGACCTTCGATCCGCTACTAATCGGTCGAGTAACTCCCCAGCTGCCCTCGCGAGGCAGAGTGCACTACGTATCAGTCATCGTACTTAGTGAAAATCCATGGCTGTACCGCGAATCGAAACCGGGTCCGTCGCATGGCAGTCAGCCGGGCTGAGCAATCAGCTACTGTTCTAACAGAGGTCATTATAACAGAGTATGTAGTAATAAGATTCTCTAACCATCCCAAGCTAAAATGATTATGAATCATTCTCCTTATGTCCGTGTCAATAAAGTAGTGTCATTGCTTTAGACTAGTGGACAGCTAATGAGTCTAGGTACCGCATCGACAAGATTACGATAATCACATTCGATGCTTTTGATTCCTGATACCTTATTTTTCACGTATTTTACTAACCAAAGTCGTGTACTGTATTGACAACTAGCTGACAATCCCGACATTGCTCAGGTATTCATTTTGCCAATTTTCTATTAGAAACGAAATCTAATACGTACTCCTGCAATAGATTCGGTGTGAGATGCTCCCGGAAAGTTCCCGTACGCTGGGCGCAGCTGCTTCCGTGTCTACAAAAAATGGCTCTGAGCACTATGGGACTTAACATCTATGGTCATCAGTCCCCTAGGACTTAGAACTACTTAAACCTAACTAACCTAAGGACAGCACACAACACCCAGCCATCACGAGGCAGAGAAAATCCCTGACCCCGCCGGGAATCGAACCCGGGAACCCGGGCGTGGGAAGCGAGAACGCTACCGCACGACCACGAGCTGCGGACTCCGTGTCTACAACGCGATTTTTTAACCGTCTCTATAGAAGCGCCTTTTATAGCTCTATAGGCAGCTATTGTTTTCGCCTACAGCCGTTTGCGTATCGAAATTGAAAGCTGTCAAAAGAGCTACCATGTATCAGAGAATTCCTTAAGTTGACTCGACTGTACGAGTGTCTTAGAGCCAGCCGTTGTGGCCGAGCGGTTCTACGCGCTTCAGTCCGGAACCGCGCGACTGCTACGGTCGCAGGTTCGAATCCTGCCTCGGGCATGGATGTGTGTGATGTCCGTAGGTTACTCAGGTTTAAGTAAATCTAAGTCTAGGGGATGTTGCTCAGAGCCATTTGAACCAGTTCAGTGTCTTAGTAGTAAAAGTATAAGTGTATTAACATTTCATGCATGATTCGGCATTATTTCACACATCTCAGTGTTGATGACGTCACTTCTCATGAACTATATGTCGTATAATGATATATTTGCGTAGGTACATTCAGCAGCATATGTGGATACGGTTTGCGAAATTTTCTTACAAATGGGGTGAGTAGCATTGAAATAATAAATTTCAAAGTCATGTATGCTGCGGCAGTTTTTCTCGCAGCTTATTGTTTATGATGTCACATCTCGTAAACTATGATACGTAGGTGGTTCTTACCCCACAGTTATTATTGTCTGACACTAAGGGATTTGACTGAGCGATATTTCCGCCATTTGACTGTATAACTTCTTTATTTTATATTATTTTCACGGCTTCTGCCTTGCGCCATTGTCAAGTACAACAAAGTTGCATATAATTAGACTTTGTTAAGATAAGTCATCATCAGGAGCTACTGAACTGGGTATTCCAATATGTAGATAAGTACAAAATCATTGAAATGTATCGTAGACAGATAGCAAACATGTCTTCCATCCATAAAAGAACTAAGCCACAGAATGAACATCAATACAGTAGTTACATGTTCAGCGAACATGATCTGAAAATATATTACGGTAGTTACTGGTTGACTAGTGGTCAAAGTTGATGTACCTGAAAATGCCTTAAGGCTGAAATTATTACAGTAATACAAAATAAAGAAATTGTACACTCAAATGGTGGAAATATCATTCAAACATTATTATGTGACTGTGGCCCAAAAATATCAAAATATTACTAAGGCATATGCGTACTAAGTTTGGCTGAAATCAATCCAGTGGTTTAGGAGTAGTGAGGAGGAGATGTCGACCATACATAACCCCCGCCCCCCTCCACATCTACATACGTACATGCAGTTTTACAATATGAATGGATAAAGTTCGTAGTTCTTTTGCAACAAAATTGTATACAGGGCTTAGGTTGTAATTATACGTCCTCAGAGACGCGTAGATTCTCATGAACTTGCGTAACTTAATGCCGGGTGGCCGATTACACAACAGTGTAATTTTCGTAGACAAATTGTGCTATTAGAGCACGAGTAAGGAGCGGATGTCGTCGCCAAAAGCAATTTCAACGTACCCTTTCCAACGACTACCTCTGACAAACCTAGCTCGTGGAAGCCGACTGACTACAGCAGACAAATTGCGACAATCACCTTGTCCTGCAGTCGACAGCAGTATCCAGTGACTCAGTAAACGATTCTACGAAGGGGCATTAGCAACGCGGAAGTTGACCCGAGAAACTCATTAAGCCACGTGCTTTACGTTTGGTGCTCTCCATCATTGCACTCACGGTTCAAACGACCCACTCTCTAATTTGCTTAGTATGAACAGAACCTCAGTCTAGAGCGTAAAAAGTTGTAGCAACATCAGGCACTTGATAGAATTCCGACGATGGAAAAAGGCGTATCGAACCATTACGCTTGTTGGTGCACAAACGACAGATATTTATCTCGATAGTTTCACAGCTAAGGAAATTCATCACTGAATTCATAACTGAATAGCTCTGTAACGGATCATCAGAAGAGAATAAGTCGTAGTTTCCGTGCGTACGTAAGTATGAAATCCTGCATAACCTGTGCTATAAAAACAAGTTTATTTCTCAGGAACAAATACGTACTTCTACCATCTACATAGTAACAAACAGTCATAGCTATTCAGGAGTATTTTTGATCACTCTCTCTCTTACCTCTATTAAATTGCGGACATTAGTTTTTGTGCGTTTTGTTACTAGATTTAATATCAGGACAATTACAATCTTCCTAAAGTATATTAGAACTTACCAGTTTTTACTTAAACAGAGACACAATAAGTTATGGGTATCAAGTGCAAACACCCGAACAAAGAGTAATTCAAAAACCAGAGGTCGCAACGATGTATTTTTACAGTTCATAGCTTTACTTCCTATTCCGATATAACAGGATAGTTAAAATGTTTGTTACTAATAATGACAGTTAAAGAGTTTTAATTTCCAGCCAGACTTCTAAAGGCACTATAATTTACAAACATTAATAGCGGTTTTCATCATTGCCCAAATATGTAACAACACACTGCAGTGTAGGTAATATTAGGCAACCAAGAACGAAACAATCATTATTCACAAGAAGTTCTCTAGCTTTCACCTCGGTGAACAGTCTGAAAACGCTCGACGTTCCGATGCGTGTTGCTCATCATCATCATCATCATCATCATCTTCTTCATCATCATCTGGCGATGGTTAGAAACGTCATCTGATGCCGTCTTGCCTCTTCGCCGAAAGCTGATGAAAGCGATATTAATCGAAACGTCGCATCTTTTTCACGAGATTACTCGGTTGGAATCCCGAAAAGTTTATATTAATTCAAATGAGCAGTCAAGATACCAAGATCATGCGTTACTTATCACCAATCAGTTTCTAAATTTATCTCTTGGGCTCAGATCAAAACGCTATTTTGAATTTGAGCTGATGCAGCTCTACTTTCTTGGAAACGAGCAGAAAGTTGTCGATTTGTTTTATAGTTATTGCAGGAGTAGTTACCTTTTACATAGACAGCTCTGAAGCAGTCTAAGAGCAACTGCCATTTTTTTTTTTTTTTTTTTACAAATTCATCCACAAGTACAAGTTCTTTACCTGCATGAGCAAGCAATGAAGGAAATCAATATGACATTTGAAACGGCAATTAATGTTCAGGGAGAAATAATAAAAGCCTTAATGTTGGTCGACGATATTGTAATTTGTTCGAGATAGCAAAGGACGTGTAAGATCAGTTGCATGAAATGTGAGTTGTATTGAAAAGATATTACACGGTGAATATCAACAAAAGCAAAACAAAGGGTTACGAAACGTATCCGAATTAAATTAGGCGATTCTAAGCGAATTAGATTAGGAAATGAGACGCTAGAAGTAGTAGACCAGTTTTACTATTTCGGCGGCGAAATAACGGACGAATGCCGTAGTAGGTTCAAAATGGTTCAAATGGCTCTGAGCACTATGGGACTTAACATCTGTGGTCATCAGTCCCATAGAACTTAGAACTACTTAAACCTAACTAACCTAAGGACATCACACACATCCATACCCGAGGCAGGATTCGAAGCTGCGACCGTAGCAGTCGCGCGGTTCCGGACTGAGCGCCTAGAACCGCTAGACCACCGCGGCCGGCGCACGGTAGGGAGTGTTTATATTGCAGACTGGTAATTACAGAAAAGCATTTCTGAAAAAGATACGTCCGTAACAGTGTGTATAAATGTGTTAGGACGAAAAGCAGTTCGGTGAATAAATGAAAAGAAGCTTTTGAAATGTGGTGCTATAGAAGAACGCTGACAATTAGTTGAGTATGTAGGATAACTACTGAAGAGGTAACGAACCGAACAGCCGAGAAAAAGCATCTATGGCTCAACTTGACTCAAAGAAGAGATGTGTTGGTAGGGCACATCCAGAGACATTAAGAAATCGTCACATTAGTACAGGAGGAAAGTGAGGGTGACGTCCGGGGTACAAATTATTGTAGAGGGTGACCAATGCTGTTATAATAAGCTAGTTCAAGTGTAAACGTTCACTAGTTGTAGGAACTTATATAAGACTCTATAAGGATAGATTAGCATGGAGAGTTGCATCAAGCCAGCATTGAAGACACAACAATAACAAAATGTGCACGGAACTGTGAATAGCAATGCGTTACTATACAAACTGATTTTGGGTAAATTGAAAACGTAACTGAAAAAGCTAAGTATCTGTTTTCCTTATTTATAAATTAAGAAGCCAATACCATTGTGCAATCCTATAAAATGCTCTTCTTTCTACTGGCAATAACTGGAATTACTAACAATATTTCATGTTTGTTTCCAGTCATCCGCTAAAATGAAATTTGGAGTCTCAGATGAATAACGCAGGAGTTGTAATGGCGGGATTGTGTACGATATGGTTCTCAGTGCCCTGTTCACAGCTGCAAAACGTTTTTGCTTGAGGACAAAGAGAACGCAGTCTATACAGTTCGGATTTTCCTTGGTGAATAAATTCCTGAGCTGTCAACCAGAGCCATTACACCGGAGTCCACAGGAAACTAGAACGTCAAGTGTGTAAGTTTTCCGATGCAAGTCACGTCCAAGATCCTCACAGATTTAATGCCCGTACCAGTGAGATCCGCGTACGTTTTAAGCTGGAGACGGAAACTTTGGAAACTCATAAGAGCTGAAACTTTCGCGTTAAAGCGGTGTAGTCGTAAATAACCAAGTTTTTTGGAAGTTTGAGTTGAGCTATTAAGGAACGTGAGCGGCGGTTTGTGCAGACCGTAAGAGGATTAGGCGGGCGCGGCGTTTTGCTTTATTTTATCTCGTACATCCTGTCCTCCGTTTTGTCCTCCCTCCCCCACCCCTCCCACCCCCTATTCAGTCTTCTTCGCGTCTTTTCATTCGCGTGGCTTTGTGCGCGGACACGAGCGCGCAGGGCCACGATTCCTCTGGGTAAGGCGACGTAACGGAACGCGGCCGTCGCCGAAGTATCCCCGGCAGCGGAGTGCGATAGGCATCAGCAATTAGCACGCCACTCCGCCCCTGGCGCCTATCTGCGCGGACGGATCTCCGCGGAGGAAATGCCTCCTGACAGCGGGCTACCGCCGGCCCGGCCCGGGCCGCGCTACGCAGCGGCCAGCCTGCACTTGCCACTTGCTGTTTCGCGGGCGGTGGGTTCACAAAGAACGAATGCGTTCCGATAGTCTAAGACGACTGAACGTCTACCAAATGGCTTGACAGCTCTCGGCCCAGCAACTGGGAGTCCCATCACAACCGACCAAAGGCTGTAATGATGCAGATGTTACGCTGTATCACAGAGTAGTTTCCCGCCTACCCCCTTTGTGTTATTGTATATAGGGTGTTTCAAAAATACATTTACAAATGCAGGTTCCTTACACCAAAAGAAGGAAAAAGTTAAAAAAAACAAATATCCAAAAATCCTTCGTTTTCTAATTATTAGTGGAAGTTAACAATTCATGTGATTGGAGCTCAAATGGCTCTGAGAACTATGGGACTTAACTGCTGAGGTCATCAGTCCCCTAGAACTTAGAACTACATAAACCTAACTAACCTAAGGACATCACATACATCCATGCCCGAGGCAGGATTCGAACCTGCGACCGTAGCGGTCGCGCGGTTCCAGACTGTAGTGCCTAGAACCGCTCGGCCACTCCGGCCGGCTGTGATTGGAGCTCATCTACACATAAATCCCAAATGAATGTTCGTACCGTATTCCTCTCCCTTCTAAACACACATGCTCTCGTTGAATCATGAACTGTTGCATCTTTTTAAATACTTCCCGAGAGTTTCAGACGATTTTGCAGGCCTCCATGAAATCTCCGTGAACACTTTCTGCATCCGGGCGGTCTGCCGCATAGACCAATTGTTTAAAGTACCTCCATAGATAATAATCCAAAGCACGGCTTCCCAACGGGGGGTCCGCCGGCTCTTTCTAGAGGGTCCGCAGCCACCTTTCACCAAATCGTGTAAAATAATGAGTAAAATTATTGAATAAAAATGAGAAAATCAAATTTAACACTATTTCTTTTCGTGTGAAAAACATGTGTACTTTTGCTTCAGGTCGTATTCCCAAGCAGCCTTTGCGGTTCCTAAGTGAGAACGCATACACAGTTTAGTGCAGGAGAATGCGGCTTCTCTGAGCGACTGTTTCGCAACAATACGGGGGTCGTTTGTGCGCCGGCTCATGGCGCTAGATGCGCTGAAAACTTTTACGCATGCGCGGAGCCGAGATTTGTCGACCAATCACAGCGCTCGCTGGCACGTATGAGGCCCCAGGCATCGTTAAATGTTAAACTTGCTTGGTCAGTGCACTAACTATTTCATAAGTAGATTTTTGACCAGTTTAATACTTCTAACATGGATCCGTGGATGAAGTCAGAAAGTTGAACATGTCATTGAAGAAGGGTGCGGTTTCTCCATCGCCTTCACAAGGGAAGTTTCCAGTTGAAATAAATGATGAGGGAGGACGACCAAAGGAAGAACAATCACAAGAAGCTCCAAAGACTATTGATACTTGGGGGGGGGGGGGGGGAGAGGGGGGGGGTCATTGGGAACATAGTACTTGCATTAAGAAGCTTTCAGTTCCCATGGGTTTCGCTCTGAAATTTAATGTTACTGTGCTCTTGACTGACTAGGGGTCCGCCATGGATTTTCGACTGTAGAAGGGGTCCGCCAGCTGAAAAGTTTGGGAAGCCCTGATCCAAAGCATTAACGTCGAGGGAATGTGCACGCCACAGAACTGTTCCTCCCCTGCCTATGCATTTCTCTGTAGATACCAGCCAGTGCATCTTGAAGAATGAGGCGCTGAAATGTGCTGGAGATTAAATGAGCATAAACCACATGTTATGTGCAGGAGCACATCTAGTAAGTCTTCGAGGGTGTTGTGGATAAGTCCTTACAGCACCTGCAAGACGTATTGGGAGAATGTAAGGCGGTAGCAGACAGTCACATACATTCTCACCCCACACT
Organism: Schistocerca nitens; assembly: GCF_023898315.1. NCBI lineage: Eukaryota > Metazoa > Arthropoda > Insecta > Orthoptera > Acrididae > Schistocerca > Schistocerca nitens. The sequence goes on along the minus strand of NC_064614.1, from coordinate 320,290,549 downwards.
TTAATCTTAAACTGATCTGATGTCTAGCGTGCACTGCAAATTTGTTACTCCATCTCTACACACGTTGCCTCGTCCGTCTACAAAACTGAAGAGAAACAACGGATTGGCAGTTTGTGCAACGAACCGTTGGCAAAAGCTCACTCGTGGTGGGTGGCCGTCACCTGCACACGTTGAGTATGATATGGATATACGAGTTACTCGTGAAGGATACTCCATGTTTAACTTGGAGATCTACCACATACCAGATCCGCTTGTCTAGCGCTGACATCCCGCTCTTATCAGCCCGTACAAAGTACTCTTCCTGATCAGATGTACGAGCAACACATGGTCTTCGTCGATCAGCAGTGTGTGACGCTACGGGTCCTGTCAAGCCAGCGCGACGATACACAACACCAGAGGTAGGATGACATGACTATACTCGGTCTGGAAACGCCGTCTGATACAGTCGTGTAGCCTCGGCCCATTATCATTCGGACGGCCGTGCATAAAAATGTCTGCCTGCTCCCAAATTAATATCCTTCGCATGTTTGAATGGGCCACTTCCAGTTAACTCACTGCTTGGAGTATATGTACATAATGGACACGTTGAAGATAGACAAATGACGAACGTAAACTAGTCTCCCTGGCAACACAACGTTACCAAGGATACAATGAAGCCGGGTGCAGAAATAAGTGAAGTAATTTTGGGTTGAACTTGGAAAGCCGTTGAACGTCAGCTTTCATTAATGAAGCTTCGAAAACGAAGGATTTTTGAACATGTGTCTATAAGAATTCCTTCCTTACAGGTTTCTTGAAATTACTGCAAGCAGTCGCCTTTTCTTCTAATTTTTTTTATTATTACATTGCCGATTTTGAACCGCCTAGTGATTCATCATTAGATGGTACATATTTATTAATTGTCTTCAGCATCATGCACCTGTTGTAAGATGTATAAATGAAACATGTAAGCACTGAGTGTGGCGAGAATTACCCACATACCCGAAGGTTGGATGTTGGCGTACACAGTATTCTGGATAACATAGTGAATGTTTTGCAGTAACGTTCATTGTAAACACGTTCCACATGCTTTACGAAACGTAAATGAACCAAAGAGTATGGCTAAAATTATGTCAAAGAGTTGGTGTTAGGACAGAGAGTCTCTTTCTTCAGCTCTTTTAATACACACTGGGAAGTATATGTATCTATTTATCTATTGTAAAGTAACATGTAGCTATATGGTAAAATTGACATGTGCTAGTTATAAAATCTATTAAACAATGAGTTTGGAAGAGAACACAACTATAATTTTAGCACTGTAATTTCGACTGATATTTCATTTGTCTTTTGTTTAACTAACATCGATCAACACTTATGAAATTAACAATAAACATCTCAGCATAACTTTTTTTAAATAATCGACTGTTAAGCTAGGTGGTATATGGAAGGAGGTGTGTGTGTGTGTGTGTGTGTGTGTGTGGTGTGTGTGTGTGTGTGTGTGTGTGTGTGTGTGTGTGTCTGTGTGGCGGCGGGAGGACCAATCACACAGAGGCCACAAAACGATGCAATGAAGCTTACTTCTCCGCCCCCAACTCCCTACTTTCAAAAAATCTCTACATGGTGGGGACGATTTAATGCTATTGGCAATATTATGGACGAGAACATCGCTTATTTTGCGAAAAAAAGCAGCGAACACAGAAATAACCTACCACCCTCGGCGTTCAAAATTCGCTTTAACAAAAAGGAGGTGGTCAGAGCAGTGTCTCTTCAATTCGCCAAACTCTTCGCGTCAAGCATAATTGAAGGGCGACTCAGTTTTACTGGACGATAAAAACTTGGAGAAAAAGCAATAGCCTTTCTCACGATGGCCAGGTGGCGGTGCAGCGACTCATCCTCTGATGTTCATACGGAAAAAGCAAAAATGTAACACTCAATGATTCTCTGGGACCGCAGTGGCGGCACGGCATCCACCGCCCTCGGCTAGGCCAGGCAACGGCTCTGCCCACAAAACCACGAATCAGGCAGCAGCCTCACATCCACGAAAACCCTCCATCTCCCTCGGGAGTCTCCGTTCTCCTAATGAGATACACTGATTGCCTTCTGCCAACAACAGGACTCTGAGACCACAAGTGTGTGCACCTTCCCAGTGAGAAAAACACAAAACCTTGCTGCCAAGCCCACATGTACAATAGTCTCAATAAAATAATCACCAAATAGTGGCAGAATACGGCACAATATTGTTTTGCACTGTTTGGTAGTAACGTCACAATTCTTCGTTACATGGTCAAACATTGTTTACCGCTGATCGAACTAAATCATAAAAAGTGTTTCATGAAACATAAATAATATTGCAGATATCGTACTCAGGTTTGCCGCCGGATCGTTTGTATAAATCCCACAATATTTCATCGATACAACTACTCGACAACTTCAGGTCGTGGTAGTTGGTGCTGTCACTGTTGCGAGACGCGACTGATAGTCACTTCTTGTAGCAGTGACAGCAGCAACTACCACCACGTGAAGAAATCGAGCATTTGCATCGATGAAATATTGTGGGATTTAGACAATACGAACCGGCGGCAAACCCGAGAAGTGTATTTGCAACAGATCCGTCGGGAAAATTTGAAAAGTCACATAAATAATATTCACTGAATTATGTACACTAACTTGAATACTCAAGAAAAGCTTGTTTCAGTTGTTCCTATTTTGCAATTCTACTCAACTGCTTAAATCCATGTGGGAAAGTTGTTGAATTTTGAGAAATCATTTCAGTAAGAAGAATATGACTACTTTGACGATGTAAATTTACAAAAGAATAGTTTTGTGTTCCAAAAACATGAAAGAGATACAAACTGTTTGTTAATGATTACTTTACAGGCATATTACATGGAATATAATGCCGGTCGCGGTGGCCGAGCGGTTCTAGGCACTTCAGTCTGGAACCGCGCGACTGCTACGGTCGCAGGTTCGAATCCTGCCTCGGGCATGGATGTGTGTGATGTCCTTAGGTTAGTTAGGTTTAAGTAGTTCTAAGTTCAAGGGGACTGATGAGCTCAGACGTTAAGTCCCATAGTGCTCAGAGCCATTTTTTGGAATATGTTTCTATGGTATATTAATGTTCAAGAACATTAATTTCAAGTGCAATTTCTAGCACAGATATCGATGATTCGCAGAGTGTGTTGAGCACCTGCTTAAACAATATTGCTGGTTCTCTGGGCGATGGAGAAGATCATTAATTGAATTTTACGGCAATTTTTCAAAGCGACAACAGAAAAAAGTTTATTTTCTTTAGGGTATTCTTTCTCAAATGAGGCGACGTCGCAGTTATTCGCGAAATTAACGACAGACCCCTCTTGGACTACCAAGTTAACTTAGTGAGGACATCTGTGTACCTCAATGAGTCACAGAGTAGCTGACGTGAGCTATGCTTCTGGTAGGGTAAGCCCTTACAGACTGGTCTGCAGGTCAGAACGCTCCCTTTTTGGAGTATGCGGGAGGAACCAAAAGGCCCATAACTCATTTTAAGTCTCACAGTGCTTCCACGTATTTTTGTGAGACTTCTGCTTTCTTTTCTATTGTCCTCCCTAGGTCAACTCTTACTTTTTTCAACCTCAAAGGTAGGCTACTAGGTTTCGAGGCCCGAGGGTGTTTATAATTTTCCTCTTCATCTTCTACTTCCCCAGATTTTACTGGGAGAGAGTCCTTTTCCCAGAGTGACGGGTAAAGACTAACGATCTGCAAGGCGATGTGAGACCACGTGGTCACCACTGAGGCTTAAGAGCGGAAACAGCAGCCCTTCCCGCGGGGTTTTATACATGGTAAGAGAAGGAAACTCCGAAAATAGCCGCAACCGTATATTGGGTAGTTGGTGGTTGTCCCGGTTACATAAAAGGAACTTCACTCATAAGCCTCAAGTAATAAGAAACCCAGACAGATTTAACGGATACAGTCTCGGTGAAGATAAGGTCAAATGAATTGAAATAGCAGACAGACCTAATTTAGAAACCAGAGGTGTCAAGCATGTACATAACAGAAGTTGAACTACGGAATAAATAACAAAAAAAGGAAGTTAACTGTAACAGTACTAAGTGAAACAAGAAAGAAATTACGAGGAACAGAAGAGATACAAGAATATACATTGTTACGTAGCGGTGTGGAACAAACCGTGACAGCTCAAGCAGAATAGCCTTAAAGGTAGACCAGGAATGCAAGAAAATGGTTCAAATGGCTCTGAGCACTATGGGACACAACATCTGAGGTCATCAGTCCCCTGGAACTTAGAACTACTTAAACCTAACTGACCTAAGGACATCACACACACCCATGCCCGAGGAAAGATTCGAACCTGTGACCGTAGCGGTCGCGCGGTTCCAGACGGAAGCGCCTAGAACCGCTCGGTTACCACGGCCGGCGCCGGCCGCGGTGCTCTAGCGGTTCTGGCGCTGCAGTCCGGAGCCGCGGGACTGCTACGGTCGCGGGTTCGAATCCCGCCTCGGGCATGGGTGTGTGTGATGTCCTTAGGTTAGTTAGGTTTAAGTAGTTCTAAGTTCTAGGGGACTTATGACCTAAGATGTTGAGTCCCATAGTGCTCAGAGCCATTTTTGAACCACGGCCGGCAGGAATGGGAGAAAACTACACTAGCGTATACCTTTTGCAGTGAGAGACTAATGTCAGTTCGTTTTTAAAATACCTAGGGAACATATGCCGGTAGTACGTGTTTATAGTCCAGAAGAAGAGAGAAAATGGAAAAATTTCACAAAAATTACAATCTCTCATCACAGCGGTTAACAAAACAGAAATATGATACCTTTGTGGAGACTGGAATGCCCGAGTTAGGAACATTCCTACCAAGGTCACTGTAGAAAAGATCGGGCAAGCCAGAATTAACACTAATGTCGTGAAGATGAGAGAATATTGCGTATGTAATGCCTTGAAGGTAAGTAATTCATTTTACAGGGAAAGAGATATTCATAAGTACACTTGGAGCAACAGAGCTTCTAGATCAGTCATAGACTATACGGTAGCTAATAGAAAAGGAGAGTCCCTATTGAATGATGTAACAGTGTACAGAGGATGTGATATAAACCTAATTGCTGGTTGTGTCCACGTGCGGCACTGATAACAGCGGCAGCGCGTCGTTGCGTGGAAGCAATGAGGCCTTGGTAGGTCGTTGGAGAGAGTTGACACCACATCTGCACACACAAGACACTAATTTCCATAAAATCCGGGGAGGGCAGCGATGAGCTTTGACGCCACGTTCTATCACATCCCAGATGAGTTCGAACGGGTTCAGATCTGGCGATTTGGGAGGCCAGCACAACAACTGGAAATAGCCACGGTGTTCCTCGAACCACTCCATCACACTCTTGTTCTTGTGACATGGCGCATTATCTTCCTGAAAAATGCCACTGCCGTCGGGAAACATGATCTTCATCAAGGGATGTCCGTGGTCTGCAACCAATGTACGATACTCCTTGGTTGTCGTGGTGTCGTGCACGACCTACACTGGATCCATGAATGTCCACATGAATGTTCCCAACAGCATAATGGAGCCGCCGCCAACTTGTCTCTGCCCCGCAGTATAGATGTCAAGAAACTGTTCCACGATTCGCGCCCTCCCATCGACTTGACGTAGAAAGTATCGTGATTCATGCAAAGCTCCACCACTGCGCCAACGTCCAGTGCCGATGGTCACGTGCCAATTTTAGTCGTAGTTGCCGATGTCGTGGTTTTAACATTGGCATGTGCATGGGTCTTCTGTTGTGGAGGCCCATCGTTGCGAGTGCTCAGTGCACTGTGTGTTCAGACACAGTTCGCCGCCTGTTCTATTTTACCAGTCTGCCCAACCTACGACGTCCGACATGTGTAATGAGTGGTGGCCGCCCAACCCCACGACGTCTGGACGTGGTTTCACCTTAATTTCGCCACATGTTGAAGACACTTACCATAACACTCCTCGAACACACGACAATTCGTGCAGTTTCCGACATGCTCGTGCTGAGCCTCCGGGCTATCACAATTTGCCCTCGCTCAAACTCAGATCGACCGCGCGCCTACCCCATTCTACATGCGGACAGCAGGATCACTGATACTACAAGCACCGTTTGTGTCTCTGACTAGCAGCCATTCCTTGCCAGATGACACTGCTATCGCCTGGAGGGGTTTAGATCGACCAGTAGATCGATGGTCATACTGTTCTGGCTGACCCAGTATATACAGCGACCATTATCTGCTGAGAGCCAAAATAATGTGTTTGGAAGAACTAGATGGTCTAATCTCAGAAACAAAGTAATGGTAGGAAAGAAAATTACATTGTCGAAAGAAAAATAAGTGTGAGACATCTATCAGCAATGATTAAACCGATACTCGGTAGTAAACGAAACAGATAAGGATGTTAATGAAGAATGACAGGGGATAAAGAACTGTACGAAAAGAGCAGCGGATAAAGTATTGGGTAAACAAACCACACAGAAACGAATAAGAGATTTGAGAGTATGGAATCATGAAATAGAAAAGACCCTCAGGGAAAAGCAAATAGTGTATGAAACATACCTATTGTTAAAAACAGTGCATGATAGACAACAGTATACAGTCGCTAGAAACACTGCAAAGTCTCTAGTAAGAAACAAACATATATACAGTTGAGAATAATCCGTCAGCGAAGTGGAAAACTCTTTACATGCGGGAGACAAGAGAAAACGTCCGAATAGGAGTGATAAAACATGAAGAATGGATTGATCATTCTTAAAGCACATGTTTTAATCCTGAGGCAGACATTTCTACTAAACCTGAACATAAGGCCGGAGAACTAGTGAAATATAATGATTTACTTATTTTAGGAGAGTTAGAAGCAGTAATAAGAAAAAAGAGAGCATAAATACGGAAATCATAAAGAATGAAGGACTTTTATTCAAACTCCGCTTTTTTCATCCATTAAGCACCTGCTGGCTTACAGTGAGCACCCCTGATACATGATTAACGGCAACTGTTTTTTTCTGTATTTAGAAAGGAGAGTTAAGTACACCAATTAACATAGAGTATAAGTGCACTAAATTCAAAAGCCAATAGCGGGAAGAAAAGAATGGATTTCGAAAAGGGAGAGGTTGTATTGCAACGTACTGACTAGGTAACAGCCAATAAAGAGAAGAAGGGAACGCAATTTGCCCGCCTAAATGGTGTTTGTAGAGCTAGATAAGGCCTTCGATAAGGTAAATACGTAGAAACTATGGAACATAATGGCTAAACGGGGCTACCATGAACTCGTAATAATGTGTATAAAAAGTGTGTATAAAGGCACTTGCTTCAGACTCAATTTATTGAAATAAGCGAACGCAGCATTTGTCTGCAGGGGAACAGCGACCGTTAAAAATTGAAAGTGTAGAGCAACCACAAGTCACATGTAACTTTTTTTATCTTTACATGTTTCATGTTTTGTAATGTGTGACCCTCGGCTAAGTAGTTTCTTAAGATCCTCACGTTGGTCGAGTGAAACATGTAATTTTTTAGAAATTTGTGGTAAGTTACTGTGGGACCAAACTGCTGAGGTCATCGGTCCCTAGGCTTGTACACTACTTAGTCTAACTTAAACTAGATTACTCTAAGGACAGCACACACACCCATGCCCGAGGGAGGATTCGAAACTCCGACGGGGGGAGCCGCGTGAATCGTGGCCTCAGACCGCGCGCCCTCCACTCGTGGCGACACGTGTAAAAATAAAGAAGTTACATGAGACTTCTAGCTGCTCTAAAATTTTAATTAGATTATTACAATGGGGGAACATAATTATTAATCAAGGAGTAAAAGAATGGTTGTGTTTCATCACCCACGCTTTTTAAGCTTTTTAACATTATGTGGAAGGTATCTCACACAGATGGACGGAACGGCACCAACTCGTATTAAGTTAAGAAGGACTTCATTAAAGGTGTTAGCATATGCTGCTGACTTTAATAATATGCAGAAAACTGAATATCATCTTCAAAAACTATTTATTTATTACGTAAGACGTGTAAAGAATATAACATTAAAATTTCTATTTCAAAATCAGTAAGCATAGCATTCCAGAGCAAACACGGAATAAGAGCGTACATTATTTTGAATGACAGAGTTTTATAACAGGTTCAATATTTTCATTATGTAAGCCGTGATATCTCCTAAAATTACAGTGAGATATAAATAATACGTAAGGAAGATACCAGGCAATGTTTTGGAACTACTCGTTACAGCCTGTCCCAGGAGGAATGGTCGGTATTCAAGGATATGACGGGAGCGATCATTCGAAACAAGAAAGTCTAGTGAACGTGGGCTCTAGAACGCACACCTCAAGAGATACGAGCACTACTTCAACTTCGATACTGTAAAACAAATCTCTTCTACTGGAAGTCCTTCGCTTTACCTATTTCGGTAGAAGGTTGTATGGAGCAAGCCAAGAAAACTGTCCACTAAGCACTGGCTCCAGAGTTCACACCTTAAAAGCTATGGGCACTGGTTCATTTTCGCCAATGTGGAACACATCTCTTATACTGAACAAGTGCTCGTAGCTCTTAATTTGTATTTTAGAGTTCATTTTTACACAAGATCCGTATCTTCTAAACAACTTTCAGTCTTCCCTCGGGCCACCAACTTTAATACCAAGATTTTCTACATTGCAAGCACTCCCCTACTATGAAATTATCTTCTCCATAACATAACAGAAGGCATGACTTTTGGTTTCTCCTACAACATGCATAGTACTCCGTTCTCTAGTTACATACGTCGCTTTCCAGTCTCGACATTGTTGGCCAAGATCTTAGATCTGCTTTAACTTTTTGCATCCTTTATCGTCTTCTCCTTATTGTCGTCTCTTTTTCTTTCTATTCTTTTTATTAGTCTTGATTTTCTATTATACACTGAAGAGCCAAATAACCTGGTACACCTGCCTAATATCGTGTAGGGCCCCCGCGAGCACGCAGAAGTGCAGCAGCACGACCTGGCAATAATGTATGTAGTGCTGCAGGGAATTGACACCATGAATCCTTCAGGGCTGTCCATAAATCCGTAATAGTACGAAGGGGTGGAGATCTCCTCTGTACAGCACGTTGCAAGGCATACCAGATATGCTCAATAATGTTCACGTCTTGCGAGTTTGATGGCCAGCGGAAGTGTTTAAAAACAGAAGAGTGTTCCTGGAGCCACTCTGTAGCAATTCTGGACGTGTGGGGTGTCGCATTGTTCTGCTGAAAATCTCCAAGTCCATCGGAATCCACAATGGACATGAAAGGATGCAGGTGATCAGACAGGATCCTTGAGATTGCTCTCAGAGTCGTATCTAGACGTACAGGTGGGGGTGGGGGGTCCTATATCACTCCAAATGAGACTCGTCCGACCAGGCAGCATGTTTCTAGTCATCAACAGTCCTATGTTGACGGGCTCAGGTGAGGCGTAAAGCTTTGTGTCGTACATTCATCAAGGGTACACGAGTGGGCCTTCGGCTCTGAAACGCCATATCGATGATGTTTCGTTGAATGGTTCACACGCTGACACTTGTTGATGGTCCAGATTGAAATCTGCAGCAATTTGCAGAAGGGTAGCACTTCTGTCACGCTGAACGAATCTCTTCAGTCAGCGTTGGCCCCGTTCTTGCACGATCTTCTTCCGGCCGTAGCGATGTCGAAGATTTCATCTTTTACCGGATTCCTTATATTCACGGTACACTCGCGAAATTGTCGTATGGGAAAATCCACACTTCAGCGCTACCTCGGAGATACTGTGTCCCATCGCTCGTGCGCCGTCTATAACACCACGTTCAAACTGACTTAAATCCTGATAACCTGCCATTGTAGCAGCAGTATTCGAACTAACAACTGCGCCAGACACTTGTCTTATATATGCATTGCTGATCGCAGCGCCGTATTCTACCTGTTACATATCTGTATTTGAATACGCATGCCTATACCAGTTTCTCTGGCGCTTTAGTGTCATTATTGTACCTAAGAATATTATTGTAATAGAATTATTGAGATCCTTGACAGACAATACCACGACAAATCTCTTCCATCTGGTATGCAAGATAAATGAAAAAAACTCTCAGGCTTTAAGAAGAGTGAAATTATTCCATTTCCAAAGAAGGCTGGTGCTAAGTGAAGCCAGTAGTACCACAGCAAAAGTTTTGTGAGTCACAGCTGCAAAATACTAACACCAATTATTTACAGCAGAATGCCAGACTGGTAGAAGCCAACCTCGTGGAAGAAGTTTGGTTTCCGGAAAAATCTAGGAACACGCGAGGCAGTACTGACATTACGACTTACCTTAGGCGAGAGACTGAAGAGTCTGTACATTTCAAAAAATTTAGCGAAAGCTATTGACAGTTTTAACTGGGATACACTCTTTGAAACACTGAACGTAGCAGAGATAAAATGAATGGAGCAAGAAGTCATCTAAAATTTGTACAGAAACCAGACTGTAGTAAAAACAGTCGATGGACATGAAAGGGAAGGAAATGTCGAGGAAAAGGGTGAGTTCAGTTTGAAGCCTATCCATGATACTATTCAATCTGTACATTGAGCAGGTACGTAGAAATATTGAAAGGGAATTAAAGTTCAGGTGTGAAAATAAAATTTTTGAGGTCTGGAGATGACATTGTAATTCCGTCATGGGCAGTGAAAGATGAGAAAGAGCAGTTATTCTAAATGGATAACTTATTGAATCGAGGTCATAACGTGAACACCAAAGAAAGGTAAACAAGGTAATGTAACGTAGTCGAAATAAACCAGGTGATGCTGAAGGAATTAGGTTAGGAAGACAGGAAAAATACTAGATGAGTTTTGCTAAGTGTTTGATGGTAGCCAAACTATTCGTAATTTACCAAGAAAAGCATTTTGCAAAAAGAGAAATTTGTTAACATCGAATACAAATTGTAGTATCAGAAAATCTTTTCTGAAACTATTTGTCTGTAATGTACCCTTGTACGGAAGTGAAACGTGCACGATAAACAGCTGAGACGGGAAGAAAATACAAGCTCTAGAATACGGTGATACAAAAGAATGCTGAAAATTAGATGGGTAGAATAGATAACTACGGAAGAGGTACTGTATAGTGATAGGGAGAATAGAAATTGATGACACAGCTTGCCTAAAGGGAGGGATCGGTTGACAAACACATGCAGAATGCAATGGTCCCTTTGGCATTGGAGCATAGCGTTAGGTATAAAAATCATAGGTTACCAAGGTTTGACTGCAATACGTAGATCGAAATGAATATTCGATGGAATACTTATGCAGAGATGAAGGGGCTTGCATAGGGTAGACTAGCATGGCGAGCTGCATAAAACTAATCTTCATACTGAAGACAACAAAAACAAAAAATTGCTAATGGAAGAATATCCTCTTCAGAATGTAAAACTGGTGTTTTAATTATGACGGTGACATTAATTTTCACTTGAGTCATGAAATTCGGCAGTAGAGGAAAAATAAATTATCTGTTGTGCCTTACACATCTTTTACATCCTCTCCAGAATAACGGAAATGTTTGAAATGAGTAGTGACAGGCATGGGCAGGTGGCAGCACTGCGGGTTCGTGACAGCGAGTCAACAGACCGCCATTTCAGTAATCACGAATCAGTGGAACGGACAACAGCGTGCGTTAGCCATAAAAATGTTTTTTTTTTAAAAAACAATGATAGTTTGGTAGCGGCGCAGAGGAAGTTACGCCGTTTTTATAATTTAGGACGTCATGATGACGTTCCGTCGAAACACGCGGTAAATGTTCGATTAATAACTTTAAAGAGATTGGATCTGCCCTCAAGAAGAAACCAACAGGACGACCAAGAAATGTGCGTTCTCCGGCGAACAAAGATGTTGTACGCGAATCTGCCTTACGGAGCCCACGGCGTTCAATTCGTAAGCAAGCAACAGTGGTTGGCCGGCCGTAGTGGCCGAGCGGTTCTAGGCGCTACAGTCAGGAACCGCGCGATCGCTACGGTCGCAGGTTCGAATCCTGCCTCGGGCATGGATGTGTGTGATGTCTTTAGGTTAGTTAGGTTTAAGTATTTCTAAGTTCTAGGGGACTGATGACCTCAGCAGTTAAGTCCCATAGTGCTCAGAGCCAATTGAACCAGCAGTGGTTGGGATGTCCCAGGAAAGTGTTCGCAGAATTCTTCATCTTGATTTAAAATTTCATTCGTGAAAACTACAGATGGTGCAACAACTGAAGGACAACGATTACCGGTTACGATTAGGATTCTGTCAACAAATGATGACGAAAATAACCAAGACGATGAATTTCTAAACAAGTTGTGGTTGTCACATGAGGCACATTTTCATCTCACAGGTTACGTGAATAAACAGAACTACCGTTGCTAGGCAAACACAAATCCTAATGACGTTCATGAGCGCCGTCTACATGCTAGTAAGTAGAGTTCCATCACATGGAATTACCGGACCGCATTTTTTTTGCAAATGAACAGGGAAACATAATAACTGTCAATGCCGATCGTTACTTGGAAATGTCACGAACTTTCGTTACAGCTGCATTGAACAACTCTCCAAACGTTAAAGAAGCCTTGTTTCAACAGAACGGAGCGGCATCACACACTGCACGGCAATGAATGGCTTATGTGCGAGAATTCTTTGGCAACTGTGTGATCTCACGATTCGGTAACACTCCCTAGCTCCCTCGATCGCCAGAATTATCCGTTTGCGATTTTTTCTTGTGGGGCTACCTCAAGAGCAAAGTCAACACGGCTCGACCAAGGACCCTGGATGAGTTAAAACAGAGAATTCGGGATGCAATTCACAGTATCCCAGCTGAGATGTTGCAGCGGTCAATGAGGAATCTCAGCAGCAGATTTCACGAATGCATTCGTACAGGACGCCATTAAGGGACGCAATTTTTAAAAAAAATGATAAATGCCATCAACGTTTCGTAAATGACGAAGTTGCAAGGTTTCTATTACTATGAATGCAATTTTTTTCCTTCATTACTTCTAATTTTATTGGATTGTGGACATGTTCCCGTCTTTCTGTCACCCTGCACATAATGGGTGGTTATAATTAAAGTGCACCTACTCACGGAGATTCAGTGTGCGCTGTAAGCATAGTACAGTAGTGTAACTTGTAGATATGCTAATGTGTTAATGCGGAACCGATTTGTGGTTGAAAAAAATTAGTTCTAATTGAGGCTACCAGGTGCAAATCTGGTGCTGTATACTGTTCTTATAACAGTATGACACAACTATTTTATGTGAACGGCAGCAATTACAGTGCTGCATTGAGAGAGTATCGCCGACTGAAAGGTCTCACGTTGTGAACGAGGAGCACTCGACATATGGGACTGTATGGTATGGTTTCATACACACCCTTATTCTCGGTCCGTTCTTCTTAAAAGAGAATACACCCGAGCGCCTGAAGGTGCACTGTGATGTCTGCAGGTCATCGAATCCTCCTTGTGCAGCATGTCATTCCCGCTATCGAAGTACCCAACTGTTTGGAAACCTCTGTTTTCATGCAAGATATGGCAACATCTCATTTCCCTCGCCCAGTGAAACATTTGCTTAATGCAACCTTCCAAGAATGTGTTTTCTCCAGAGGTTGTGTAGATGCACGGTCTGCAAGATCGCCAGATCGAAACCCGTGTGGCCTTAGGCTCAGGGGATATCTAAATGAATGCGTTTACCGGGGACATGTTCGGTCTCTGCCTGATCTGGAGGTCAGGATATAGGAATGTGTTACTCAAATTGCTCTGGAATTGCTGCGAGCAACAATTGATCACATGGTTATACGGATGTAGCATCTCGTCGATGTCTCCGATGCTCATACAGAGCAAATTGTGTACGTGGCTGTTAATAAAAGAATCAACATTACACTTTTCTCACTTGTCTGACCCTTTTCACACGTCTTTCCTGCATTCACAGCGCCAGATTTGCACTTGGTGGCCAAAATTGGAAGAAATTTTTTCCAACGTAAATTGGTTCCGCATTAACGCATTAGAATATCCACCAAGCTCGCTGCGATACGACAATTAAAACCCACACTGGACGTCTGCGAGTAGGTGCACTTTAATTATAGCCACCCAGTAGATGTTTATCTGCTACTCCTGCTTCCTCTTACTTGCCTTATCCCGTGTCTCTGCGGGGTCCGCATGTTAATTCGGATTTAACAATGTTAGTGGTAGTGAGTGGCGAGGTGCCCTTCATGTCGCCACCACTTTCCGCCGGAACAGAGTCTGTGTACCCTATCTGTCTGTGTCCAGTGTCGTCTCCTGTGCATGTGTGAGAACGTTTTTCATAATGTTTGCGAATCGTGCAACTGAGGCATGGCCTGGGTACCACAGCCCGGTATTCATCTAGTCAGATGTGGGAAACCGCCTAAAAGCCACATCAGACTGGCCGGTGTACCGGCTATCGTAGTTAATCTGCTGGTTGGATTCAATCCTGGACCGGCGCGCCTCCCCATGTCCCGGGAGCGGACTGTTTAACGCGCACGGCTTTCGGGCGGGACCTTTGTGTCTGCTATTACCACTGTTATTATTTTTATTATTATTATTAGCAGCAGCAGCGGCATTATCAACACTATTTCTTAGAAGATACATTGAAAACCTTATTCCATATCATTTGTAGTTCTTTTACTAGAATTGAGGACTATTTATCACATTAAAAATACTATATCTTTAATGTGTTGTTGCTGTGATCTCCATTTCAAAGACTGATTTCATGTACCTCTCCACAGTAGTCTCTGCGTCCAAGCTCCTCATCTATACAACCTATCTCTATTAATGCTTACTGCGTTACTGCTTACTGTATTTGTCCCTTGGCCTTCCCTCCACTACAAAAATGGCTATTGCTTGACGCTTCTGGACGTGTCCTATCAAACAGCCTGTTGTTTTTTTAAGCTGCGCCATAAATTTCTTTTTTCCCCATTGTGGTCCAGTATCTCCTCATTAGTTATTCGATGTACGCAACTAATCTTCAGGATTCTTCTGTAGCACCACAGTTCAAAAGCTTCTATTCCCTTCTTGTATGCGTTGTTATAATCCACATTTCACTTCCTCACAAGGCTGAAGTCCAGGTAAATAAATTCAGCAAACAATCCCTAACATTCAAACTTGTATTGGAATTTACCAAATTGCGCTTACTGGGAAATGATTTTCTCGCTAGAGCCAGTACGAATTTCATACACCCTCTACTTTGGATATCATCAGTTATTTTGCTTCTCAAGTAACAAACCTGATCTACTGCTTTCAGTGTGTCATTTTGGAATCTAACTCCCTCATCACTGCCTTATTTAATTCGACTGAACTGCATTACCTTCTTTTTCTTTTGTTGATATTCATCAAAGAACCTCTTTTCAAGGCATTATCCATTCCGTTACAGTGATGCTCCAAGTCCTATGCTGTGTCTGATAGCATTACGTTATCATGAGTTAAGTGATGGCGGTCGGTATTACTCCGCATGTTGCTACAGTTCTCCGGAATCTAGACACGCGATTTCTGTAACTTTTACATTCCTCTGTGTATAATTCGTGTCATAGTATATGGCGTAAAAAGTACTGTATATCCAGAACTGTAGTCCGATGCAAGACAATTCTGGATGATCCAACTCCATCGAGTTAAATAAAGAGATAAATAAGAAATAAACATCGTCTGAAGCCGATTTCCAACAGCCGCTAAGCATTTAATTAAATGGATGAAGTATGTCCTGAATTGTAAAAAAAATGGTTCAAATGGCTCTAGGCACTATGGGACTTAACACCTGAGGTCATCAGTCCCCTAGACTTAGAACTACTTAAACCTAACTAACCTAAGGACATCACACACATCAATGGCCGAGGCAGGATTCGAACCTGCGACCGTAGCAGCAGCGCGGTTCCGGACTGAAGCGCCTAGAACCGCTCGGCAACAGCGGCCGGCTGTATTGTAAAAACCGAATTCGATTAATAGCCATCATCACTGTGATAAACATCGTAACTGTGTATTAACGCCTGACAACCCTACTCTTGAGCAAGGATACCAGTTCGCTCTATTAATATTCAGCAGTACTGTTTAATAACACTGCCATGTTAATGTGATATGACAGAATGTCACTCGGAAATAATATATAGACTTTTAATATAGCGACAAATGGCTCTGAGCACTACGGGACTCAACTGCTGAGGTCATTAGTCCCCTAGAACTTAGAACTAGTTAAACCTAACTAACCTAAGGACATCACAAACATCCATGCCCGAGGCAGGATTCGAACCTGCGACCGTAGCGGTCTTGCGGTTCCAGACTGCAGCGCCTTTAACCGCACGGCCACTTCGGCCGACCCATAGCGACAATACAGGGCATATAGAAGGCTGTGTGACAAGCATTTCACAAAAATGAATAATTTCGTTTCACCTGGCTACCTGTCGCGGAAGGCCTCAGTGAGCAGGTAGGGTGAAGAGGAATATTTGTCTCACGGATACGATGTCGGTACGGATTCCTCTCCTCGGATGACAAGGACGGCACCCCGAACCCGACGCCGCTGGAGCGGTGGGCGCGCTGACCTCCCGCCGAGGGCAAACAAGATAGCGTGCAGGGCGGGGCAGACCGCCACGTGTGGCGTGGCGTAGGGCTTCAAGGGCCACGCGTATCGCCAGATAGCCTCTGTCAACTGTGCTCGCTGCGGCCACATAATTACTCAGCTATCTGTCGCTTTTGTGGCTGCGGGCCGTTTGTTTGTATTGCCCGAGCTCTGGCTTGAAGTCTGTATGATATTCCGGTCTATCTGGTCAAAAGGTGGATAGCTGAAGGTACGTTAGGAGAGTAATCGACATCGCTGTAAGCTCTTCGCACTGCATTCACAACAATTTGCTCGCTTCCCTAGTTAATCCCATCCACCATCCACCATCTCGTTTGCGTTGGAACCATGTGTCGCATACGCTTTGGCCCACTAATCACACAGTGGCAGGTGTCGTGTCGACTTTACCTGAAGTAGACAAGTTTTGGTTCAGCTTGGAAAGAAATTTGAGAAAACCGTTGAACCAAAAGGCACATCAGACTTGTGTGTCAGTTACATACGCTAACGGAACTGTGCTCCAAAGCAAACTGTGCAAAAGCAAATTGATCAAAAGCAACCGGATACCCTGTGTAATGCGGAACTGACCATTACATGCCACGAGAGGCTGACCTGCCAGTATTTGAAACAGGCATCTGGTACTGCATTGTCAGTAGAGAACCAGTGACGGCAGAATGGTTCCGTCAAGGATATCAATGACGTGTACTAGTCATTGGATGTCACCTGAGTAATAGGTCCACCAGGGGCCTTTAAACCCCTCTCAATTTGCCCAAGTCGACAATTGTTGATGAGATTGTGAGGTGGAATCAGTGAGAAACAACCACAGCTAAACCAAGCCAGGCAGATTTCATGTACTGATGGACAGGGGCTGACAAGCATTGCAGAGGGTGCTGCAAGAATATCACATGAAATAAGCGGAAGGAATCGCTCAAGAGATCCAGGTACTATCAGTAGGCCACTTACCACAATGGCGGCGCGTAAGGAGTTAAAAAGAAGGGGTACAATGGTCGAGTAGCTGCTCATAAGCAACGGATTTCTGTAGGCGATGCTAAGCGACACACGAGTTGGTGTAAAGAGCGACGCCACTGTACAGAGGATCAATGGATGACAGTATAAGAGTGGTTTGGAGCGACGAATAACTCTACACCCAGTGGCAGTCCGATTGATGGGTTTTGGTTTGTCGAATGCACGGGAAACGTTACCCGCCATCGCGTGTAGTACCAACAGTGAAGTCTGGAGGAAGTGAAGTTACGGTATGGGAGTGTTTTTGTGGTTAGGTTATGGTCCTCGTAGTGCACTTAAGAAAATTCTGAATGATAAAGGATACGAAAGCATTTTACAGCATCGTGTACTATGTGCACTAGAGGAACAAAGATATTGTTTTATCAACATGGGCCGGCCGCTGTGGCCGAGTGGTTCTAGGAACTTCAGTTTGGAACCGCGTGACCGTTACGGTCGCAGGTTCGAATTCTCCCTCGGGCACGGTTGTGTGTGATGTCCTTAGGTTAGTTAGGTTTAAGTAGTTCTAAGTTCTAGGGGACTGATGACCTCCGATGTAAAGTCCCATAGTGCTCAGAGCAATTTTTTATCAGCATGAGAGTGCACCCTGTCGTAAAACAGCATATGTGAGGCGGTGGATGGTGCACAGTAACGTACTTGAAATGGAGTGGTCTGCCAAGAGTCCCGACCTTAACGCAATGGAACACCTTTTGAATGAGTTAGGAAATTTACTTCGCTCCAGACCCCAGCGTCCAGCAGCATTGCCATCTCCGGTTTCGCCTTTTGAGGAAGAACTGGCTGTCAGTCATGTAGAGACATTTAAAGACATTCTTAACAGGGTCCTCTGCAGAGTTGAAGCCGCCATTAACACTCAGTCGCGCTGGATCTGCGAGGTCCGCACGTTCGATTTTTGACCGTAAGGCGCCAGTGTTAACTGTCTTTTTTTTTTTTTACTTTTGTCCATTCTTTCAATAAACATATGAAGAATAACAGTCACTTCTTATGTTCCATCTTTTGACTGAGAAATCCACTAGTTTTGTCCAAATTATCCATTTTCCTCGTCTTGACCTCTCCATTTCCCTGTTTAAATTTTCTAACCTGACTGCCCGATTAATGGATCCGATGTTCCACGATCCAATCCGTAGAACGCCAGTTTTCTTCCTACTGATAACGACGTCCTCCTGAGTAGTCTCTGCCCGGAAATCCGAATGGGATACTATTTTACCTCCGGAATACTTTACCTAAGCGGATGCTATCATCACAGTAAAGCTGCATGCCCTCAGGAAACATTATGGTTATAGTTGCTCCTTGCTTTCAGCCGTTCTCAGTACCAGCACAGGAAGGCCGTTTTAGTTAGTGTTACAAGGCCAGGTCAGTCAATCATCCTGCCTGTTGCACCTGCAACTACTGAAAAGGCTGCTGCCCCTCTTCAGGAAACAAACGTCTGTCTGGCCTCTAACGGATACCCCTCCGTTGTGGTTGCACCTACGGTACGGCTACACGACATGTAAAATGATCGGACAGTTGTGCTCTTGATTCTGCATATGAATGTACGTCTCGTATCACGGACGTTCAACTAACAAGAGCTTCAAAAAGTCTACTTCAGCTTTCTCAAGTTCCTGTGACGTGTTGTTAAGGCATTTCAGCTGATGTATTGTCCCCCTTCATAGCTGAGTGGTCAGGGTGGCAGAAGGCCATGGGAGGGGCTCTGGTTCGATTCCCCGCAGGGTAGGATATTTTCTCCACTCACGGGTTGGGTACTGTGTTGTCTTCATCAACATTTCATCCTCATCAACATGCAAGTCGCCACAATAGTGTTAATAAAAGGAATTGCACCAGGCGACCAGTCTACATGACAGGAGATCCCAGGCACATGGCATTTCAATTCAGTAGATGAATAGTGTACCCATTTCATGTCATTCCAGAGTTTTCTGTGTCACTATTATTGTACAGAATGAGATTTTTCACTCTGCAGCGGAGTGTGCGCTGATATGAAACTTCCTGGCAGATTAAAACTGTGTGCCGAACCGAGACTCGAACTCGGGACCTTTGCCTTTCGCGGGCAAGTGCTCTACCAACTGAGCTACCCAAGCACGACTCACGCCCCGTCCTCACAGCTTTACTTCTGCCAGTACCTCGTCTCCTACCTTCCAAACTTTACAGAAGCTTCTGTTAAGTTTGGAAGGTAGGAGCTGTGAGGACGGGGCGTGAGTCGTGCTTGGGTAGCTCAGTTGGTAGAGCACTTGCCCGCGAAAGGCAAAGGTCCCGAGTTCGAGTCTCGGTCCGGCACACAGTTTTAATCTGCCAGGAAGTTTCATATTATTGTACAGCTGAGGCCAAATCGTATTAGCAATTGCTTATAAATCTCTTCCATCTAATTATTTTTCTAATCACCATTGACATGTTCTGTAGATAATATGGAAGAGTTGCAGGCTGACTTCGACCAGTAAAGTCAAATAAAGTGTACTTACAATAAAGACTAATATATGAAGAACTTGAGCAGAGGTTATGTGTGGGGTAATCTTAATAATGTGGCTCTTATATGTACTGTGAGTGCACTCTTTGGAGACCCTTGGCGTGGTGTCCAATGGTGGCTAGCTGAGTTTATACAAATCGAAGGTACTAGCCTGATTTCATTAGCCGTCAGCACTGAATTTAGCATGCCATCTACTTTTGTTTACGAAAACAGACGTGACCTGTGTAGTTAACGATACACAAAATCAAACTCAACTCAGCGGAGACAGCACAGAATGTCGACAGTATACATTGGATAGCATACTGTGCTATGTTTGGTACTGACCCAGAACTAGATAATACTGGTTCATAATTGAACACTGTCTTGTGACTTATATTAATTCTGCTACTACTTTCAGCTAGAGCGCCGAGTGTCTTCCTGGAATCTGCGTTTAATATTAATTTGAAGCATGTACCACGTAAATTAAACATTTAAGTTGCTAAAAAGTTACATTTTCAAATGGCTTGCCTTCATGCGATCGTCCGGAGAGGAACAAGGAACAGCCTTCACTACAGCACCTGTTGAACAGAGCCAAATCGATTTTCGGTAGAACGATAGCAGTCTGCGCAGTGACATTGTGGTAACGCTGCTCCCCATTACGTGGGATATCCTCCCATTTTATCTGGGAACCTGCCTTTTGTTAGTCTCTGAAAAGAGAAACTATAACCAAGTACGGGCTCGCGCTACAGCCTGCTAACAGCCGCGCCGCAGCAGCAGATGTCGTTTGACGCCCCACGCTGAGATGACGTGCCGCCGCAAAAAACACACGGCATCACGTGTTGTATGCATTCTTTTTTTCCGCAAAGCCCTCTTGCAGTGAAGCAAACTGATTCTGCGCTCGCTATCTAAAGTGTTACCGGCGCCTATCCGATACTGAAGTTCAACTGTCCGTCGGAAACTGAAGCTCTGTCGCAGTGGTGCACATTGGGAGAGCGAAACAGAATGTGGGCATCTGTTTGTTACTCTATGAATAGTAAGTGACTGAGGTTTCGAGAAGGAAAGGACGGAATTCAATAAATCATCAAAAATAATGGCAATAAAGCGTAACTCTAAATCTTTTGCAGAAGCAAAGGCCTTACCAAATGAATGAAGCTGGCATAAAATATGTAAAACCGATCAGCTGCTGAAATTCACTCTTTCCGATCATCTGAGGACAAGATGGCAATAGGAATAAGTAAAAAAGAAATCGGTACGAGGGGCGTTCACTAAGTAATTCAACGCGTCTCTTTCTGAAAGCAAGTTGATGTAACTCAGGATTTCAGTAGAGTACATTATTCCCTACTCTTTTGGCTACAAAACCCTATTTTTCAACATAAGCTCCATTTTATGTGACGGCCTTATGCCACCTTACTGGGAGGCTCTGTATGGCTGCATGGTACCACTCTACTGGTAGACGCCGGAGCCAACGTCTTGCAGCATCAATAACCTCTAAATCATCCACGTACTCCTTCCCGCGAAGTGCATCCTTCATTGGATGGAAATCGGAAGGTGCGAGATCCAGACTGTAGGGTGGATGCGGAAGAAGAGTCCAATGAAGTTTTATGAGCTCCCGTCGGATGCGCAGACTTCTATAGGCACTTGCGTTGTCATGGAGAAGGAGAAATTCGTTTGCATTTTTGTGATGACGAATAAGCATAATACACTTCAAAGTTCATGGTTGCACCGCCATGATGGAGGACATCAAACAGAATAACAGAGTCCCAGACGTCCGTCGCCATGAGTTTACCGGCTGAGGTTATGGCTCGGAACTACACTACTGGCCATTAAAATTGCTACACCAAGAATGAATGCAGATGATAAACGGGTATTCATTGGACAAATATATTATACTAGAACTGACATGTGATTACGTTTTCACGCAATTTGGGTGCATAGATCCTGAGAAATCAGTACCCAGAACAACAACCTTGATACGCTTGGGTATTGAGTCAAACAGAGTTTGGAAGGCGCGTACAGGTACAGCTGCCCATGCAACTTCAACACCATACCACAGTTCATCAAGAGTAGTGACTGGCGTATTGTGACGAGCCAGTTGCTCGGCCACCATTGACCAGACGTTTTCAATTGGTGAGAGATCTGAAGAATGTGCTGGCCAGGGCAGCGGTAGAACATTTTCTGTATCCAGAAAGGCCCGTACAGGACCTGCAACATGCGGTCGTGCATTATCCTGCTAACATTTAGGGTTCTGCAGGGATCGAATGAAGGGTAGAGCCACGGGTCGTAACACATCTGAAATGTAACGTCCACTGACCAAAGTGCCGTCAATGCGAACAAGAGGTGACCGAGACGTGTAAGCAATGGCACCCCATACAATCACGCCGGGTTATACACCAGTACGGCGATGACGAATGCACGCTTCCAATGTGGGTTAACCGCGATGTCGCGAAACACGGACGCGACCATCATGATGCTGTAAACAGAACCTGGATTCATCCGAAAAAATTACGTTTTGCCATTCGTGTACCGAGGTTCGTCGTTGAGTACACCATGGCAGGCGCTCCTGTCTGTGATGCAGCGTCAAGGGTAACCGCAGCCATGCTGCTGCAAACGTCGTCGAACTGTTCGTGCAGATGGTTGTTGTCTTGCAAACGTCCCCATCTGTTGACTCAGGGATCGAGACGTGGCTGCACGATCCGTTACAGCCATGTGGATAAGATGCCTGTCATCTCGACTGCTAGTGATACGAGGCCGTTGGTATCCAGCACGGCGTTCCGTATCACCCACCTGAACCCACAGATTCCATATTCTGCTAACAGTCATTGGATCTCGAGCAGCATTGTTGCGATACGATAAACCGGAATCGCGATAGGCTAGAATCCGACCTTTATGAAAGTCGGAAACGTGATGGTATGCATTTCTCCTGCTTACACGAGGCATCACAACAACGTTTCACCAGGCAACGCCGGTCAACTGCTGTTTGTATATGAGAAATCGGTTGTAGGTTCACCACCGGCGCCAACCTTTTGTGAAAGCTCCGAAAAGCTAATCATTTGCATATCAGAGCATCTTCTTCCTGTCGGTTAAATTTCGCGTCTGTCGCACGTCATCTCCGTGGTGTAGCAATTTTAATGGCCAGTAGTGTATTTCTTCGAAGGAGCTGTGGTGTGGCGCCATTCCGTGGATTGCCATTTTGTTTCCTGATCGAAGTGATGAACCCATTTTCATCATCTGTGACAATGTTCGACAAAAATTGTAGTGATCAGTTCCGCACAACTTTGGGTAAGCCAATTGGTGGAAGAGTGTGTCAGCACTGCGAACAGAGAGGTCAATTTGTGCAGCTCGGTGTTTGGTTTTCATCCGTCGACCTTGTAGAATGAGTGTGCCCACGTTCCAACATTGCATGAGTCGTAGCTGTGTGCGGCCGGCAAAACTCGGGAGGTGGGACAGGTTTGCGCGACCTTGTTGCGATGATGTCAGCCGCCTCGTCCATGCTTTTTTGTTCACTGCCGGGTCTCCGTAGACATTCTGCAAGTGCCGATGAATATCTGCAATGCTCTGGTTTTCCGCCACAAGAAACTCAGTGAAGTACGTACAGCATATACACTTCCCTTCCGTTGCCCAGGTCGCTACTGCAAGATGCTGTAGCGGCATACGACGCGAAGGTAAGCCGGTTCGAAATCTGGTGATGGACAAAATATTCATCATCAGTCTTGTAGCCCCTTATGTAGGCCGTGTTTATCGACAATCTCATGCTCGGGGAAGGAAATGCACTCTTAGAATTGTAGACTAACATTTGCACCATCAGTCTACCAGAGGATCCCAGAGAAGCTTCTAAGATCGAACATTATAACGTTCCCAGAGGAAATGAAACCTATGTCAGAAAATAATCACGGCACCATTCGCGTGAAATACAGCTAAGTTCTTTGTTACACGATGTCTAGAAGATAGCACATGCAGGTGAACAAGTAGATTCTGTTTTATTATAGGCATCCGACACTGTACTACAATAGAGACTAATAACCAATAAACATTCATCCGTAGTATCCGCACGGATGTGTGACTGCCTTAAAGAATTTCCGGCCACAGTGGCCGAGCAGTTCTAAGCGCTTCAGTCTGGAACCGCGCGACCGCTACAGTCGCAGGTTCGAGTCCTGTCTCGGGCATGGATGTGTGTGATGTCCTTAGGTTAGTTAGGTTTAAGTAGTTCTAAGTTCTAGGGTACTGATGACCTCAGAAGTGAAGTCCCTTAGTGCTCAGAGCCATTTGAATCATTTGAACCTTAAGGAATTCAGCCCAACACAACACAGTACGTTACAGAGAACAGCGAACGCCCAACGGAAATCAAAGCATCTTAGGGTGTGGTCCAAGTAAGCAATAGGGCCACTTATGTTCTCAATACACAAACGACTGACAAGAGAGAGTCATTGCTGTTCTGAGTTTCTCCACTGACGATTCCGTTCGCCTACAAGAAACAGCGTAGGGTTTTCTTGTTTGGGGAAGCAAATAAAAGTGTCATTAATGAATATCTTCATAGTCAGCTCCAACGTTCACAGCGGGACACAAAGAAATTGAGCATCTTTCGTCGGAATTTAAAGGTATTGTCCACCACGTGCTAGAGAAACATGTACCTAGCAAAAATGTAGGGGAGGGAAAGGATCCACCTTGGTTCAACAAATATATTAGGAAGTTGCTGGGAAAGGAGAGAATTTTGCATAGTCGTTTTAAACGTAGTCACTGCCCTGCTGACGAACAGGAATTATGCGAAATGAAAGCAGCTGTCAAACGGTGAATGAGAGATTTTTTTAACGAATTTGAAAGCAATATTTTATCTGCAGATTCTAAAAAATAGCCCCAAAAAATTTTGGTCGTGCGTAAAATCTATGAACGCTACAAATAATTCAATACCTTCTCTTGCTGACAGTACGGGTAATGGCCAGCCGGGGTAGCCGAGCAGTTCTAGGCGCTTCAGTCTGTAACCGCGCGACCGTTACGGTCGCAGGTTCGAATCCTGCCTTTAAAAAACTTGTTTACGGTAGAGGACTGCAGCACCATTCCCTCTTTCATTTATCGAACAAACGCAAGGATGGCTGACATAGTATTTAGTGTATCTGGGCTTGTAAAACAGTTAAGATCTTAGACGCCAGGCAGGCATCTGGCCCAGACGGTATCCACTAAGATTATATGTTGACTATGCTACAAATATAGCACCATTCTTATCCATCATCTGTCAGAGATCATTGGAACAGCGGAGAGTTCCACGGGACTGGAAGAAGGCCCAGGTCATAACAATCTATAAAAAAGGGTAGAAAATCGGATGCACATAATTACCGGCCAATTTCACTGACATAGATTTGTTTTAGAATCATGGAAAATATTTTGTGTTCAAACATAATGACCTTTCTAGACTCTGAGAAGCTCATCTGCAGAAACCAGCACGGTTTTAGGAAAAAGCGGTCATGCGAGACACAGTTGGTCCTCTTTATTCATGATATACAACAGGCTCTAGATACCGGCTCCCAGGTTGATGCCACATTCCTCGACTTTCGAAAGGCGTTGCCGGCCGGTGTGGCCGTGCGGTTCTAGGCGCTTCAGTCTGGAACCGCGTGACGGCTACGGTCGGAGGTTCGAATCCTGCCTCGGGCATGGATGTGTGTGATGTCCTTAGGTAAGTTAGGTTTAAGTAGTTCTAAGTTCTAGGGTACTCATGACCACAGATGTTAAGTCCCATAGCGCTCAGAGCCATTTGAACCGTTTGAATCCAAAGGCGTTCGACTCAGTTCCTCACTGTCCGTTGCTCCAAAAAGTGCTCGCTTACGGTCTATCCGATGACATATGCGGTTGGATAGAAAGTTTCCTAACAGACAGAGGGCAGTATGCCGTCCTGAATGGGGAGATTTACACACAAACAAGCGTAACATAAAAAAAAAATGGCTCTGAGCACTATGGGACTTAACATCTATGGTCATCAGTCCCCTAGAACTTAGAACTACTTAACTAACCTAAGGACAGCACACAACAGCCAGTCATCACGAGGCAGAGAAAATCCCTGACCCCGCCGGGAATCGAACCCAGGAACCCGGGCGTGGGAAGCGAGAACGCTACCGCACGACCACGAGCTGCGGACAAGCGTAACATCACGTGTGTCCCAGGTCAGCGTATTAGGTCCGCTGCTTTTTACGATTTTCATAAACGATCTGGTTGATTGTATTGACAGCGGGATTAGACTTTTTGCTGATGATGGTTTAGTCTACAGGAAAGTAGTATCACACGAAAGTTGTGAACAAATAATCAGTGAGGATTTGCAGAAAATAAATGCGTGGTGTAATGACTGGTAGTTATCTCTCAATATTAGTAAATGTAACGTACTGCATATAGCAAAGTGAAAAATCCCCATTAATGTACGAGTACAAAATAAATGCCCACTCTTTGGAAGCGGTAACATCCGTCAAGTATCTCGGTGTGACTATTCGAAATGATCTCAAATGGAACGATCACATTACACAAGTAACGGGTAAGGTGGACTCTAGATTGCAGTTTATTGGTAGAATCCTGAAGCGATACAGTCCTTCAACAAAGGGAATTGCTTACAATACGTTAGTTCGTCCAGTCTTATAGTGTTGTTCGTCCGTATGGGACCCTTACCAGTTGGGTCTGACTCAAGGGATTGAGAAGGTCCAAAGATGAGCGGCAAGGTTCGTGACTGGTACATTAGCCATCGCGAGAGCGTTACAAGTCTCATAGAAAGTTTGAAGTGGGACACACCTGCAGACAGACGACGCGCTAAACGGAAGGGGCTGCTCACTAAATTCCAAACTCCGATCTTCACCGAGGATGTAGAGCATATATTATTACAACCTACTATGAAATCGTGCAATTATCACCATTCAAAGATAAGGGAAATTAAAGCTCATACTGAGGCGTTCCGACAGTCGTTTTCCCCTTGCGCGATCCGCGAATGGAACAGATGGGGAGGTGGGGGGTAGGGGGGGGGGATATGACTTCGGCGCGAATAGTGCGCTCCGCCACACAGCGCTTGGTGGCTAGCGGAGTATATATGTAGATGTAGATGTAGAAAGTAACGGCTCTGGATGACCGAATGGAAGGGCACAACCCTTTAAAATGTGGAAGCGACGAAATATGTCTACAGCTGAGTCATAGTGTTACGATGTGAACTCAACTTGGGTAGGACTGGGAGCTACTGTTGGTTTGACTTACTATGTAAGTGGTGTTAATATGATGTTCGCTTTATGACCAGAAGTCACGTAATGTAACTACCACAGGATAATCATGAATCACTTGGAAACGGCCGTACAGCCACAATTTTAATAGTATCCAAAAGGAAATAAAAGATTTTGTGACATATTACAAGTTCCTAATTAGGGGCGAGTTATTTAGTTTCACCTGACTGCTTCGGTAGTTAGGTTTTTGAATATCTGTGTATTGTTGGACACAGTTCCTGCGTTTTCGTCGGGGTCTGCAGTAGATTTCCGTAGCGCGAGTCGATAGTCGTTTGTTTGCTTGTTTTGAAACCTAGTGACCGCTTGTTGCCGTTAGCCAGGCAGTCAGTCAGTCAGGCAGTAGTAGCCGACCGAGACAGACGCAGCAACAGGGAAGTAACCGGTTTTGTGACATTTACGAGTTCCTAACCACGAGCAACTTTTATTATATCATTTCGTGCTTTAATAGTTTAGTTTCTTGAGTTTCTGCGTGTAAATTTAATATCTAATAGCCACAATCATCGAGTTTTCGTTTGCGTCGGAAATTAAAGCGATTTTGTGACATTACAAGTTCCTAATCAGGGGCGAATTATTTAGTTTCACCTGAGTGTTTCGGTAGTTACGTTTTTTAATATCTGTGTATTATTAGACAGAGTTCCTTCGCTTTCGTCAGGGTCTACAGAAGAGTTGCGCAGCAAGTGCCGACAGTCCGTTTATCTGCTTAGTTTAGTTTTCGACGGTTTTTAGTATGGACAGGGACTGCGATTGTTGCGTGCGGATACGAGCCGACTTGGTGACACTGCGCTCTCAGCTTCAGGCTGTGATGGCTTCGGTTACACAGCTTGAGGCTGCAGTGGGTGGGCACCACTGTTGTGGGCCGGCCGTGAGGATCTAACGGACGTCCAGCACGTCCGAGTCCTTCGATCGGTCCTCACCGGTGGGCAACCCAGTTACTGCTCGCACTGAGGTTGACTCCTCACCTGTGGTCGAGTGGGAGGTCGCTTCGGGGCGAAGCAGGTGGCGAAAGACTTCCCAGGCGGCCGCACGTAAGGGATCCCCTGACAAACAGGTTCCAGATGCTGTCTGTGGCTGTCACTGTCGTTGAGCCAGATGCTGTTGCCTGTTCTGTTTCAGAGGAAACCACTCAGCCTGCAAGATCCGGGCAATCACAGAGGGTGGAATTATTGGTAGTTGGGAGCTCCAACGTTAGGCGCCTTATGGGGCCTCTTAAGGACTTGGCTGACAAGAAGGGAAAGAAAACCAATGTGCACATCATGTGCATACCGGACGAGTAATTTCAGATGCGGAAAGGGTCCTCCTGGATGCCATGAAGAGCACAGGGTGCAGCCAACTTCAGGTGGCTGCTCACGTCGGTACCAATGATGTGTGTCACTTTGGATCACAAGAGATTCTCTCTGCTTTCGAGCGGCTAACAGAAGTGGTAAAGGCTGCCAGACTTGCTTGCAATATGAAAGCAGAGCTGATCATTTGCAGCATAGTCGACAGGACCGATTGCGGACCTCTGGTACAGAGCAGAGTGGAGCGTCTGAATCAAAGGCTCAGACGGTTCTGCGACCGTGTAGATTGCACATTCATCCACTTGCGTCAAAGGGTGGTTGGATTTCGGGTTCCACTGAATAGGTCAGGTATCCACTATACTCAGGAGTCGGTTACACGGGTAGCAGGGGCTGTGTGGCGTGGACTGGGCGGTTTTTTAGGTTAGAGGGTCTCGGGAAAAGACAAGAAGGGCTCAGTCACAAAGGGTGCAGGCTGAACACAGGAAGAGCGTAGATACAGGAACAAATGGTACAACAGTTGTAAATTGTCGAGGCTGTGTTGGGAAAGTACCAGAGCTCCAAGCGCTAACAGAAAGCACTGATGATCAAATCGTTATAGGCACTGAAAGCTGGCTAAAGCCGGATATATTCTCAATCGAAATTTTTGCGAAGAACCTAACGGTGTTCCGACAGGATAGGCTAAACACGGTAGGCGGTGGCGTGTTCGTGGCTGTTAGAAGTAGTTTAACTTGTCGCGAAACTGAAGTAGATACTTTCTGTGAGGAATAAAGTAATAATAGGATCATTTTACCGACCTCCCAATGCAACTGATTCAGTTGCTGAAAGGTTCAAAGAAAACTTGTGTTTGATTTCAAACACGTACCCGACACATACGATAATAGCCGGTGGTGACTTTACTTTACCCTCGATATGTTGGAGGAAATACATGTTTAATTACGGAGGTATGCATAAAATATCATCCAAAATTGTGCTAAACGCATTCTCTGAAAATTATTTCGAGCAGTTAGTTCATGAGCCCAAGCGAATAGTAAACGGTTGTGAAAACACACTTGACCTCTTAGCAACAAATAATCCTGAGTTAACAACGAGCATCAGAACCGATACAGGGATTAGTGAACACAGGGTTGTCGTAGCGAGACTGAATTTTGTAATCCCCAAATCCTTCAAAAATAAGCGAAAAATACACCTATTTAAAAAAGCAGATACAAATTCACTTGACGCCTTCCTAAGAGACAATATCTACTCATTCCAAATTAAGTGTAGACCAGATGTAGCTTAAATTCAAAGAAATAGTATCGGCAGCAATTGAGAGATTTATACAAAATAAATTAACAAACGACGGAGCTGATCCTCCTTGGCACACAAAACGGGTCAGAACACTGTTGTAGAAACAACGAAACCAACAGGACAAATTTAAACAGACGCAAAACCCCCATGATTGGCGATCTTTTACAGAAGCTCGAAATTTAGCGCGGACTTTTGTGCGAGATGCTTAGAACAGTTTCCACAACGAAGCTTTGTCTCGAAACCTGGCAGAAAATCCAAAGACATTGTGGTCGTATGTGACATATGTTAGCGTCAAAAAACAATCAATGCCTTCTCTGCACGATAGCAGTGGGGATACTATTGAAGACAGTGCTGCCAAAGCAGAGTTACTAATCACAGCCTTCCGAAATGCCTTCACGAAAAAAGAAGACGAAATTAATATTCCAGAATTCGAATCAAGAACAGCTGCCAACATGAGTAACGTAGAAGTAAATATACTGGGAGTAGTGAAGTAACTTAAATCACTTAATAAAAGCAAGTCTTCTGGTCCAGACTGTATACCAATCAGATTCCTTTCGGAGTATGCTGATGCATTAGCTCCATACTTAACAGTCATATTCAACCGTTCGCTCGACGAAAGATCCGTACGCAAAGACTGGAAAGTTGCGCAGGTCACACCAATATTCAAGAAAGGTAGTAGGAGTAAACCACTAAATTACAGACCCATATCGTTAACGTCGATATGCAGAAGGATTTTGGAACATATATTGTGTTCACACACTATGAATTCCCTCGAAGAAAAGAAAACTGTCTATTGACACACATTCAACATGGGTTTAGAAAACATCGTTCCTGTGCAACACAACTAGCTCTTTATTCACATGAAGTGTTCAGTGCTATTGACAAGGGATTTCAGATCGATTCCGTATTCCTGGATTACCGGAAGGCTTTTGACACCGTATCACACAAGCGGCTTGTAGTGAAATAGCGTGCTTATGGAAAATCGTCTCAGTTGTGTGACTGGATTTGTGATTTCCTGTCAGAGAGGTTCGTAGTAATTGGCGGAAAGTCATCGAGTAAAACAGAAGTGATTTCTGGTGTACCCCAAGGCCCTTTGCTGTTTCATATCTATATAAACGATTTGGGAGACAATCTGAGCAGCCGTCTTCGTTTGTCTGCAGATGACGCTGTCGTTTATCGACTAATAAAGTCATCAGAAGATCAAAACAAGTTGCAAAACGATTTAGAAAAGATGTCTGAATGGTGCGAAAATTAGCAGTTGACCCTAAATAAAGAAGAGTGTGAGGTCATCCACATGAGTGCTAAAAGGAATTCGTTAAACTTCGGTTACGCGATATATCAGTCTAATCTAAAAGCCGCAAATTCAAATAAACACCCATGTATTACAATTACGAGCAACTTAAATTGAAAGGAGCACACAGAAAATGTTGTTGGGAAGGCTAACCAAAGACTGCATTTTATTGGTAGGACACTTGAAAAATGTAACAGATCTACTAAGGAGACTGCCTACACTACGCTTGTCCGTCCTCTTTTAGAATATTGCTGCACGGTGTGGGATCCTTACCAGATAGGACTGACGGAGTACATCAAAAAAGTTCAAAGAAGGTAGTACGTTTTGTATTATCGCGAAATATGGGAGAGAGTGTCACTGAAATGATACAGGATTTGGACTAGATATCATTAAAATAAAGGCGTTTTTCGTTGCGACAGAATCTTCTCAAGAAATTCCAATCACCAACTTTCTCCTCCGAATGCGAAAATATTTTGTTGACACCGTCCTACATAGGGAGAAACGATTACCACGATAATATAGGGGAAATCAGAGCTCGTACGGAAAGATATAGGTGTTCTTTCTTTCCGCGCTCTATACGAGATTGGAATAATAGAGAATTGTGAAGGTGGTTCGATGAACCCTCTGCCAGGCACTTAAAAGTGATCTGCAGAATATCGATGTAGATGTAGAGCTGTGAAGTGGTGAAAGGTTACAGTGCAGATGCAGGCACACAGTCGGGCAGTTTTCCGTCTGTACACCAAATAACAGAATATGGCAGAAACTCGTTGATGCTGGCACAGAGTAGTAGGCTCACCCCACCCCTCCCTCCCCTCCACCACCACTCCCTGCAAACAAAGTACATTGGCAAAGTACAAGGGAGCAAGGGAGGAGGGATGGTGGCGTTTGGTTGCTAATCATCAGATACTGCACCAAGTCTTCAAATCTTGAGTTAGATTCCAGTCTTATACGAATTGTGCCATGGATGGCTGCATGATACACTTTGGAGCGCTACATTCTTCAATTTGTTATCCACACGATACAGCTACCACTCAGTGAAAGGTAACGGCAGTTATCTCTTTTAGTACCTTACGGGATTCTCGCGTTGTCCCAGGCTTATCTGACCAACTTGGAGTTTGCTTCACGCAACATGTGATCGTTTCAACAGGTGCATCCACTTTAGGCAAGTGATGATCTTTTATAGATATTTCGCGCACGAATAGAGGTACTGCAATGAAATAAAATGTTCATATGCACAGTTTAAATAGTGTCCTGTGTTGCCACATTGTGTTGTTCCTGTATGCGTGAACATAGGCGAGCTGTCGACCCTGATCTTTTACTTTTAAGGTTAATACCTTTATCCAAAGATCCTAAAACAGCCAGCCAATAACTGTACATTTCAGCACCGTAGAGCACTGAGTAGTTCGCTTTCATCATGCTTACACAATGACGCCATCGTCGCGTAAAGAAATTCTGTTGTGCATATAACGTCGAGAATACGGCGTTCGTGATGCCACCTCAATGAGAGCTGCCGCGATTACGGCACATAAACACGAAACGACGAGAATACTGCTAACGTGTTATGGAGAAAATCTTTCCTCTACGTCACTGGAAACACTTACGACGCCGTGAGCAGGAGACAGAGGTTTCAGTCCAAAGGGCTTTAAAGAGAGGAGGGACGCCTTTGTCTCGGTACGCTATGTTGCAGAACTGCAGCATTTATCAGTCACGCTGCTAGATTTTTTTTTCTGTGACAACACTTTATGGCCGTTTGCATGTCTTAACTTCTTAACTTTCTTTTGTATTTAGTAGGAAAAACGCCAGTCCCACTGAAACACAGTTATTTACCTCAACATTGGAGGAAA
This sequence comes from Schistocerca nitens, assembly GCF_023898315.1. Taxonomy (NCBI): domain Eukaryota; kingdom Metazoa; phylum Arthropoda; class Insecta; order Orthoptera; family Acrididae; genus Schistocerca; species Schistocerca nitens. The sequence continues at coordinate 320,257,672 of NC_064614.1, read as the reverse complement.
ACTGGAATACGCCGTCTGCCTGCGAGTGGACTAAATTCGGTTCTGTAGGTGTCAGTATTTTAACTCAGTGTTGCACGTGAGATGGAAACGGGAAGCAAGCCATGAGAACTACAATCGAACTCAACGATCGTTAAGCAGTTGTGAGACTGGAGAGGACTAGTCAATATACCAGCTCGCTAGTTACTAATTTTTCTCTGTAGCCTCGCGACTATCGGCTGCCACGAAAACCTGGAAGGCAAGACTGTATCGTCACTTCTATAACAGAGAAGAGAATGACGCTAACAAAGGGAAGAAAAAGTAGCAAGATAGGTAAGAACAAAGGGGAGAAAAAATAAGACTGGTGAGAAACCACTGGAGATAGAGGATTTTTTAATATGATACCGTAGTAATAAGACAAACGGGAATTGCACTTGACATGTTGACAACTGCAGATAGGTCTACATAGAAACGTACTTCCCAAAGGCACCCGTATGGTGCGTGGCGGAGGGTGCCCTGTATCACTACTAATCATTTCCTTTCCTGCTCCACTCGCAAACAGAGTGAGGGAGAAACGTCTGTCTATACACCTTCATATGAGCCTTATTTCTCCTCGTGGACCTTACATGAAATTTGTGTTGGTGGCAATAGTATCGTTCTGCTGCCAGTGTGAAATGTCTAAATTTTCTGATTACTGTTCCTCGAAAAGAACGTAGTCTTCTCTCCAGGGATTCCCATTTGAGTTTCTGAAGCGTCTTCGTATTACTTGCGGGTTTTCGAACCGACCGGTAATAAATCTAGCAGTGCGGCTTTGAATTGCTTCAAACTCTTCCTTTAATCCGACCTGGTACAGACACCAAACTCTCGAGCAGTACTAAAGAACAGTTCGCAAGAGCGTCCTAAATGTGGTCTCCTTTACAGGTGAACCACACTTTTCTAAAATTCTTTCAGTAAACCGAAGTCGACCATTCGCCTTCTCTACCACAGTTTCTCAAAAGCTCGTTCCATTTCATATCGCTTTGCAGGAATACGCCAAGATATTAACACGACTTGACAGTGTCAAGCAGGACACTACTAATGCTGTATCCGAAAATTAGAGGGTTGTTTTTCCTACTCATTCGCATTAAGTTACGTTTTTCTACATTTAGAGCTAGCTGCGCTTCATCAGACCGACTAGAAATTTTGTCGAGTCGTCTTGTATCCGCCTACAGTCATTCAAACTCGCCCGGCTAGCCGCGCGGTCTAACGCGCTGCTTTGCGAGCGGGAAGGCGTGCCGGTCCCCGCCACGAATCCGCCTGGCGGATTAGTGTCGAGGACCGGTGTGCCGGCCAGCCTGTGGATGGTTTTTTAAGGTGATTTTCCGTCTGCCTCGGTGAATGGTGGCTGGTTCCCCTTATTCTGCCTCAGTTACACTATGTAGGCAATTGCTGTGCAAACACTGTCTACCACTCAAACCTTTGAGGTTACACTCGTCTGGTATGAGACGTTTCTGGGGGTGGGGGGTCCACTGGGGACCGAACCGCACAATAGCTCTGGGTTCGGTGTGGGGCGGCGGTGGGGTGGGTGGACTGCTGTGGCCTGTTGTGGGGTTGTGAACCATTGATGACTACGGCGGGACGAAGCCTCTCCGTCGTTTCTAGGTCACCGGTTCAATACACACGCAATCACAATACACACACACACAGCCACTCAACTTCGACACTTTCGTGTACACTACATTTATTGAGGTAGCGCTCAGTACTGACGTTAGATCTTTGGCCAGCTGGCACATAGGTTGCTCACAACAGGCCGCAAACGGATGTCCTGTCTGTGACGTTTTGGTAAGCTGTAGCAGCAGTCAATAGTTAGAGCTTTATGATGATTTCCTTCTACAGGGTTTAGTGTAGAAGCTCTATGGTCTTCCTTTTCATGCTACTGTCAGGTCTCCTTTTAATTTAGTGTATGCTGGATCCCCAAGTCTGTTGTACATTTTGCGATTGTGCTCTGACAGCGGAAATACTACAGTGGTATTTCCTTTGTCCGAGTCAGTACGCTGTAGTATCCCTATAGGATAGCGCACGGGCCTGTTCTCCGGGTCGTCTTACTGTACAAGTCGTCAGATTAACTTTTAAAGCACACCCGGAGGAAGAGCCCCCCGCATTCCGATGCCCGCTGTGGCTTCCTGCGGCCGGGTGGGGGCGGGAACTGTCGGAGGCGGAGATCTTCTTCGGGCGGGCGGCCGCTCGCGCTGCTCCTTTTGGGGGCGGGTTCGGCGCCAAGGTAAGCAGTTTGGCGAACTGCGGCGGGTCAGACGCGATCGACCGCACCGCGCCGGCTGCGGGCCCGCTTAATTGGATGGCGAGCGACTCGGCGCACCGCGAGGAGACGCGACTAGCGAGAAGAGACGAGGCAACGCCACGACCAGGACGCGCCGCGCTGGCTGCGCTGGGGTGTCGCCCGCCACAGCGGCCGCTGCCGGCGCCGGCGGCGTCTGCCTGGCTGCCAGCGGACACGCAGGCTCCCAGCACAGAGGCTGCGGGAGGCTGCCGAGGTGGCAGCAGCATCCGTGCCCCAACTTCGGGGTTCCCTAAACAGGACGGATGGGCTATTACATTTTTAGTAGGGTACGGTGCACCAACGGACAAACGACTCTCTATCATTCAACTCGTTTCTAGATAACAGCTAGTGTACCGGCCACGCTTTGCACAGGCAGCATTAACATCTACACAGCCCGACAACTTCGCGTAGCGTATTTTGTTTACGGGCCACTGCGTAGAGCTACACTACTGGCCATTAAAATTGCTACAACACGAAGATGACGTGCTACAGAAGCGAAATTTAACCGACAGGAAGGAGATGCTGTGATATGCAAATGATTAGCTTTTCAGAGCATTCACACAAGGTTGGCGCCGGTGGCGACACCTACAACGTGGTGACTTGAGGAAAGTTTCCAAAAGATTTCTCATACACAAACAGCAGTTGACCGGCGTTGCCTGGTGAAACGTTGTTGTGATGCCTCGTGTAAGGAGGAGAAATGCGTACCATCACGTTTCCGACTTTCATAAAGGTCGGATTCTAGCCTATCGTGATTGCGGTTTATCGTATCGCGACATTGCTGCTCGCGTTGGTCGAGATCCAGTGACTGTTAGCAGAATATGGAATCGGTGAGTTCAGGAGGGTAATACGGAAAGCCGTGCTGGATCCCAACGGCCTCGTATCACTAGCAGTCGAGATGCCAGGCATCTTATCCGCAGGGCTGTAACTGATCGTGCAGCCACGTCCGATCCCTGAGTCAACAGATGGGGACGTTTGCAAGACAACAACCATCTGCACTAACAGTTCGCCGACGTTTGCAGCAGCATGGACTATCAGCTTGAAGACCATGGCTGCGGTTACACTTGACGCTGCAAAGCAAACAGGAGCGCCTGCAATGGTGTACTCAACGACGAACCTGGGTGCACGAAAGGCAAAACGTCGTTTTTTCGGATGAATCCTGATTCTGTTTACGGCATCATGATGGTCGCATCCGTGTTTGGGGACATCGCGGTGAACGCACATTGGAAGCGTGCATTCGTCATCGCCATACTGGCGTATCACCCGGCGTGATTGTATGGGGTGTCATTGGTTACACGTCTCGGTCACCTCTTGTTCGCATTGACGGCACTTTGAACAGTGGACGTTACATTTAAGATGTGTTACGACCCGTGGCTCTACCCTTCATTCGATCCCTGCGAAACCCTACATTTGAGCAGGATAATGCACGACCGCATGTTACAGGTCCTGCACAGGCCTTTCTGGATACAGAAAATATTCGACTGCTGCCCTTACCAGCACATTCTCCAGATTTCTCACCAATTGAAAACGTCTGGTCAACAGTGGCCGAGCAACTGGCTCGTCACAACACGCCAGTCACTACTCTTGAAGAACTGTGGTATCGTGATGAATCTGCATTGGCAGCTGTACCTGTACACGCCATCCAAGCTCTGTTTGACTCAATGCTCAGGCGAATCAAGGCCGTTATTACGGCCAGAGGTGGTTGTTCTGGGTACTGATTTCTCAGGATCTATGCACCAAAATAGCGTGAAAATGTAATCACATGTTAGTTCTAGTATAATATATTTGTCCAATGAATACCCGTTTATCATCTGCATTCATTCTTGGTGTAGAAATTTTAATGGCTAGTAGTGCATGAATAAAATCCAGAGAAAAATATTAAGAAAATGAATATCATCACTTTCATATAACTTACGAGATGTGAGCAGGGCACGTCAGGAAAACTGCCTGGAGGCATGAATTTCGTGTGTTCCATCTTGAATTGGCGTTTGGAGTGGCACCTAGAGATAATGTGGGTGCACATGGTGATGTAAGTGATATGTTCACAACCAACGGGAATATTGTATATGAATCAGAGTGAGTGAGTGAGTGAGTGTGTGTGTGTGTGTGTGTGTGTGTGTGTGTGTGCGTGTGTGTGTGAATGATTCAACAAGTCTCGGAGGCTGGCTGAGGTAGCATAAACAGAAGAAAAAATAAGTAAAAACACGCACGATCTACTTGTTTAGCTCATTTTACAGCACTCATCTAGTGAAGCTCAGTAGGCCTACGCACCGTGATGCGTTTAGAGACTAATTGAGCCAGTTCTTCATGGCAGATTTCTTCTTCGTGCCACGAAAAGAATCGTTTCAACATTTAGGTTTGATTCAAGAAAAGCATAAACTTAAAAGTTAAGTCATCTGCTGCGCTCCTGTAAGAACGTACTGTATGTAAACGAAGTAAAGTTGCTGAAGCAGTTTTTCGGGAAACGTTTTACTTGTAGCAAACTTTTGGATTCGCAAGTAAATCGCTAAGCAGTTGTTCTCAAATGAATTCAGGAAAATTATTCTTCAAAAATATTTGATTATATCAAACTGTAAGTTTCACATCACAGCCTGATGATATGGCCGTTACCGTTTCGTTATTGTTCACATGTATTACCGTATTTTGAAGTTCAGTGATTGACTACCCATTGTCCGAAGAGTTTCCAGTGAATTAAGGGAGCGAATTTCAATGGCTACTCTGAGGGAAGCAGAAATTGGCAATCTGCAGTTATGGGCATATTTCGAAATGCGTCCCTCAACCATTCGTAGAAGTGTTTCGAAACTTTGTGTATTTATCCCAAGAAATTTCTGAATACCATTCAAGAAGATCTCGTCCACGTCTTTATAGCTTTTAAAAGGCCTAAATCTCTTTCTTGCCTGTGGATACTCGTTTACTAGTCTTCCGTATAATTCGAAATTGTCCAAACAAATAATCTCTTTCGTCCCATCACGCAGAGATTCGTGGTCGCATTGAAACTTCTCCTTTGAATGTAAAGAATGACAGTGCTGGAAAAACTCTTACGTTATTTGGTTTTCAAACAGATGAGCAAACCTCAACGCACTCAGACAGTTTTCTCTTTACTTATTCTGATCATCACTAAACTGACACACAATATTTTAGCGCAACACACTCTGACTACATAATCCCTACAAAAGAATGGCTCTGACTAACAATAACTTATACCTTTCATGAATCACTACTACTGAAGGCACTAACTACTGATAGGCATAGTTAGCAAATGAATTATTTTGACAGAGAACAACAATGTATTTACCTTAATAGCGTTCAAAAGTTATATATATATATATATATATATATATATATATATATATAATTTTGTGATATCCAATTAAACAAATTTCCCTTTTCTGACGGACACACGTCCATTCAAAAGTTATATATATATATATATATATATATATATATATATATATATATATATATAATTTTGTGATATCCAATTAAACAAATTTCCCTTTTCTGACGGACTCACGTCCAGATCGTCCGCTCATAGTAACCTCTCAAAACTCTGGCATCTCTCTTCCAACATCCACCACTGCTGGCGGCTCACCTCCAACTGCCCAACACTACGCGCTGTTCACATCCAACTGCTCAACACTACACAAGCAAATATTCCAACAATGAGACCAACCAGCCACAGACTGCACACAGTGCAGTCAGCGATTTTCATACAGAGCACTACGTGGCGTTACCAACATAAAAACCTAAACAGCCTACTTACAGCATCTATTCAAGGAAAGCATAAAAGTGAACGTTGAGTCATCTGATGCACTGGTGAAAAAGTTACTTTATATAAGCGAAGCAAAACCTTTATCCCATACTGAACTATTTTTCAGAAAGTATTTTACTTTATGCATATAGAACTGAAAACAACAGGCTTTGGGTTCACATGTTTTTTCGCAATGCAGTTTTTTGAAAGAAGTAATCCAAAGCGCGAAATGGGAGCTACAGTGCAATGCGGAACCTGAACCACATTTCGTTTCTGGCCAATCTCCACATCATTAAGAGGTGAATGCTAGGTTAAAAGGCAAGTGGGAAAAAAATGACTCAGCCGGGTTCGAAGCTCTCGGTTTTAAGCCGCACGCTCTATCTTTAGATTACTACATCAGTTGTGAATTTGGTTCCGCTTGATGCACCCTCGAGTCACTGATGCTCTCTCGAATTATGGCGGCTGCTCGCTAGGTGGGAATGACATCGTTTTCATAGCTTAACGTGAAATCATTATAACTCAGGCAATCTGTACGAAATATTTATAAAATGTATACACAAAGCTTCATCGTGAATCATCGTATTTATTAGCGAAAAGCGGATCAAAATTCCAACAGCAGTTCCTAAGATCAGCCTGCATATACAGACGGACGTGAAAAGGCGACTTCAATTTATTTATACAGAGATAGAGGTAAGAACTAGTCACTTTATACCACAACGCTTCTCTTCGTGCTGTTATTTCAGTGATTTTAAACAAATCAATATCATTCGTGGCTTTTCACTATGATAAGCAGCCCCAGAGGTTCGTGTCGAAACTATCTGCGTACTTGCAAATTATTCGTTCCTCCGGAACTTCCTAGCACAGCCGTCTGTTACTGATGGCCATGTCTGGCCAGGGTATTACTCGCGGTAGCACCGTATTCGTTCCTTCGCTAACAGGAGGAGACTGCTGAATACTGGAGTCGTCAATTGTACTGGAGTCTCCAACGTGGAAGCCAAGACACGCCCAGAGATCCAAGTTTGTTGTGCGTTCTTGGCAGCAGTGTTGAACTCGCACATTATGCGAATGAGATATACTATAGGAAAGTGAAATGTAGATGTTTTACATTTAATTTTGTACTTAGTTGCGTGTGGTTGCCAGTAATGAATTAAGGACAGGAATGTAGTTGTTTGCGTGATATTTTTCTGTAAGGGATGAACCTAAAAAATTCCAGGGTCCGTTATTGAGAGTTGTGAGAAACTGCTATGAACGTGCTGTAAGAGTTACACAACTTTCATTGTTGTTAGATGTCCACGTAACTGTTACCAAGCAATCGGTTTCAGCTGCAATAAGCAGTCCTCTTTCAGTATGCAATAAGCCTCATGGAATCTCATGTTTAATTCTGCTACTGTGATTACTGGCTGCAGTGAACAGTTGTTAAATAAATCCTAACCACACTGTAGTAGTTACTTTTCATTATCATCACTTTCATTAACACTCAAGTCGCTTTCAATGGTCGGCTTTGTTGTTCAAATGGTTCAAATGGCTCTGAGCACTATGGGACTTAACATCTGTGGTCATTAGTCCCCTAGAACTTACAACTACTTAAACCTAACTAACCTAAGGACATCACACACATCCATTCCCGAGGCAGGATTCGAACCTGCGACCGTAGCGGTCGCGCGGTTCCAGACTGAAGCGCCTAGAACCGCACGGCCACACCGGCCGGCCTTTGTTATATGTATGAACATCAATAACGTAAGACAGTTTGGTAAGTTACACTCACTAGAAAAAATTTCAGACGGTTCACAAGAAGCAATGATTGGCATTGATCCAGAGTGAAGATAGGGGATGAGATACTGGCAGAAGTAGAGTTATGAGGGCGGTTCATAAGTCGTGCTGGGATAGCTCAATCGGTGTAGTACTTTCCCGTGAAAGGCAAAGGTCCCATGTTCGAGTCCCGGTCCGGTACACAGGTTTAATATCCTATGAAATTCCATTAACATAGTTGTTTGCACAAAAAGTGACAAACGACGACACAAATGAAAACCAAATAGTGTACATAAGATACCCACATTTTAACTTTATATTACTGAACATAAGATATACACTCGTTATGACTAGTTACAGACTCTCTGAGTCTTTATATATGTCGCCTATATAAAGACGAGCGTAGCATAAAAATCACAAAATGGTAAAGTACTAAGGTATTACATTTTATATATCAACACAGAAGACAGAAAAATTGGAAGATACACGTATTTAAGAAAACTTGTTTTATCAAAAACTGTATAATTAGAAATTCGCCAAACAATACGTGCTAGTTTATGAGAGGAAAGTTTTAACGTGCACAGGGATTCTCGAAGTTCGCCAAGAATTTTCTAGAAAGTGAGATTTCCTAATTGGAAAGTTAATAAACAGACATGCTATTTTAGTGAAAGCACACGTTTTCAGAAACACAAAAGTGAGTATTACTGAACTAAAACATTGGATTTTGGAAAGAATAACCATTCTGGAGCACAAAAATTTTGAATATAAATACTTCTTGAAATATTAAGTTTTTATGAAAAGTAAATTGTTTCATTGAAAGAGGAGAATGGAGGCTTTCGAATAAGGTATGTTAATCTTAAAACAAACAATTTTTAGCAACAATGAATTTTAAAGTACCGGGTGATCAAAAAGTCAGTATAAATTTGAAAACTTAATAAACCACGGAATAATTTAGATAGAGGGGTAAAAATTTACACACATGCTTGGAATGACATGGGGTTTTATTAGAACCACACCATATTCCTTAACGCGTGAAAGTTCTCTTGCGCGCGTCGTTTGGTGATGATCGTGTGCTCAGCCGTCACTTTCGTCATGCTTGGTCTCCCAAATCCCCAGACCTCAGTCCGTGCGATTATTGGCTTTGGGGTTACCTGAAGTCGCAAGTGTATCGTGATCGACCGACATATCTAGGGATGCTGAATGACAACATCCGACGCCAAAGCCTCACAATAACTCCGGACATGCTTTACAGTGCTGTTCACAACATTATTCCTCGACTACAGCTATTGTTGAGGAATGATGGTGGATATATTGAGCATTTCCTGTGAAGAACATCATCTTTGCTTTGTCTTACTTTGTTATGCTAATTATTGCTATTCTGATCAGATGAAGCGCCATATGTCGGACATTTTTTGAACTTTTATATTTTTTTGGTTCTAATAAAACCCCATGTCATTCCAAGCATGTGTGTCAATTTGTACCTCTCTATCTACATTAATCCGTGATTTATTCAGTTTTCAAATTTGTACTGAGTTTTTGATCATCCGGTATATCTGGTTTGCAGTTATCGTTAAGTTATGAGTATTTCTTTATACAACATGTTAAATAAAATGAACTAAATGTGCTGTTGTCATTAGCAGACTGTAAATTATATTGAGAATAAGGAAGTTTAGCGAAACACTGCATGATTAAGAACTTAGAAACTTTTGTGTACACATGGTATATGCATTGCGTGTACAATGGAAGAAAGAGGAAAACATTACTTATTTAATAAGTACAACTGTAGCAATTGGGACTATCCAACCTTCCTACGTCTCAATCCATTCTGAAGATGTATCGGTTTTGTGCGCCTTCTGTTCGTACACCTATGTGTTCTACATCTTTTTTACCGGCGCATTTTGTGCATGGAACGCGACTATAAAACCGAAACCTACACCTGGCCTTATTCTCTGTAATTTCCGCAAGTTTAGAATATAGTTCTTGTTTGATCTTTTTAACACAGATGCTTTTCTAAGTTGAGCCCAGAGTGTTGTGTAAGTTAATTCTCTCTTTTCGTTCTAGGAAACATATTTAGGGACAATAAGAACCTCAGCTGCAAATGGATATATCATCTTGATGATAACTCTAAGATGATAAATTTTGGTAAGTTGTTTGTCGTGCTTTGTGAGTTCTGGAAAGAAATTTCTTTAAAACGTAGGCAGGATGAAACGGCTGGCGAAGTAATTCCGGTTTCTCTGTTGTACTTTTGATGATGAGACTTCGAATGTGAGCTGTTTCGCAGTGCGGGTTTAGCTGCGTATGCGGGTGCGCTTCATTGCAGAAGCTCCCTACAGACCCGGCGGCCACCAGCCAGCTGCCTGTGCGGCGTCTTCTGGAGACGGAGACAGCCACTTATGGAGGCCATTTCCGCGCCAGCAGTCTGCCGAGCACACAGCACAGGGGGCCGCCCATTATCAGCTCAGGTAGGGCGCTCGACTCAACGTGGGCGTCATCTGTGTGTGTGTGTGGAGCGCCAGCAGGGAGACTGCGCCTCCCACACGCTGTAAACCACCCACAGAAATTCTGAGGGGTACACTTTCCTGCCCGTCAGTGTCAAACCAATGTTTTTTTGGCCACCAGTCCTCCGACCCGTCTGATGCGGTCCACCACGACTTCCTCGTTCCTCTCCTCTGCTAACCTTCTCATCTCCCCAGTAGTTTTTACCTTTACGGCTCCCTCAGGCATCGATGCCGTTACTGGCTTCAACCAACCTACTGTTCCTAATACTATCTGTGCATTATAGCCTTCAGTAAGCGATATTAATTCTGGGACCTTTCCGTGTATGCTTCTGCGGTTTGTCGCTGTGACTAATTGAACAGGCATATCGTCTTTGCTCCCAAGGGAAGGGTCCTCTAACCTAAAAAAGCCCCATGTGCACGTCACATGTACTCCGCTTCCCTAGTAGCCGCTTCCTGCGTGTAGTGCACGCCTGACCTATTAAGGGGAACCCTACAATTCTGCACCCGATAGAGGTCGACAAATTCGCATCCGATACCATGGCAGAGCCGTCTGAGCCTCTGGTTTAGACCTTTCCCTCTTCTGCAAACCAGAGGACCGCGATCAGCCCTGGATACGATGCTATAGACAGACAGCTTAGCCTGCACCCCGCGTGCGTTGCTAGTTGCCTTCACCAAATCAGCCAGCCGCCGAAAGGAGCCGAACATGGTCTCGGAACTCAAGCGGCAGGCGTCATTCGTGCCGACATGTGCCACTACATGCAGCCGGTTGCACCCAGTGCACTCGATAGCCGCCGGCAGGGCCTCCTCCACATCACGGATGAGACCTCCGGGCAAACATAGCGAATGCACACTGGAATTTTTTCCCACCTTGCCTGCTATCTCCCTGAAGGCCTCCATCACTCGCCTAACATTGGAGCTCCCAATGACTAGCATACCCACCCTCTGTACTCGTTCGGACTGGGCAGGAAAATCTTCCACATTCCGTAGCATACGACAACCTTATTTACGGTTTTCTGTACATTAATACTGCACGTCTCAAGTTGCCTTGGAATCTCTCATCCATCTCTAGAAAATTGCGTTTGCACATACTCAGTACTGCCATTTAAGTCACATTCAAGCGCAGTTATAAACCAGAGGATGAAGTATTGCTTCAGAACATTGCAGAAACACCTGACCAGTCTCATCTAAGTTTTGTGACCGATAGTGTGAAATAACCTCCTCCGCTTTTTTAGCTTTTATTAGACAATCGACCCAATGTTTACAGAGATGAAAAGCGCGCGGCGATGATAAATTATTTGTTCTTTTCGTCATTACCTAAAATTAAAAACTTTTATTTCCATGTAGTACATACATTTTATAAAGAATTCCTCACTAACCTGTTTGGGTGCTGGGACAGTTCATCCCCTAGTACTGAAGAAGGGTCCTTCCAACTCTTATCGTTTTAAATGATGACTAACTGACAACCTCAGCTGCCGACAGGTGGTGGTGTTATACCTCGATGTGGACAGCTGAAAATGTGTGCCCCGACCGGGACTCGAACCCGGGATCTCCTGCTTACATGGCAGACGCTCTATCCATCTCTTCTTTTCTTTTTTTTTTCTCTCTATTTTGTTCGTTGTTGATCGTTGTGTTTGTTCGTTGCGGACGTCACATGACATCCGGTCAAGTTCGTATGTTGATAGTTTCACTCAGATTTTTTTATTACAGAGGCCAACCAGCTCTCTGACCGAACACGCTGAGCTACCGTGCCGGCAGCCATCGGAGCCACCGAGGACACAGATGAATAGCGCGACTGCAGGGACTTATCCCTTGCACGCGTCCCGTGAGACTCACATTCCCAACTGTCCACAATTCTATATATGTATTGTACCTTATAGAGATTTGCCCACCCACACATTACTGGCGCACGCTTTGGCGATTCCCGTTCTTTCGAGAACAAGTTACTGTCTTCGTATATTTAGTTAAAAAGGCTACCCAGCCATTGACCTTCGTCTGTGCGAATGCGCACAGGTTGCCCAAACTCTTACGGAAATCGCCAAAGCGTGCGCGAGTAATGAGTGGGTGGGCAAATGTCTATAAGGTACAATACATATGTAGAAATGGCTCTGAGCACTATGGGACTTAACATCTGTGGTCATCAGTCCCCTAGAACTTAGAACTACTTAAAGCTAACTAACCTAAGGACATGACACACATCCATGCCCGAGGCAGGATTCGAACCTGCGACCCTAGCAGTCGCGCGGTTCCGGACTGAGCGCCTAGAACCGCATGACCACCGCGGCCGGCTACATATGTAGAATTGTGGACAGTTGGGAATGTGAGTCTCACGGGAGGAGTGCAAGGGATAAGTCCCTGCAGTCGCGCTATTCATCTGTGTCCTCGGTGGCTCAGATGGATAGAGCGTCTGCCATGTAAGCAGGAGATCCCGGGTTCGAGTCCCGGTCGGGGCACACATTTTCTGCTGTCCACATCGAGGTATAACAACAACACCTGTCGGCAGCTGAGGTTGTCAGTTAGTCATCATTTATTCCAGGGAAAGCTGCACGGTCATCAACAGTAACTGTTCTTTCGAGAACAAGTTACTGTCTTCGTATATATCTTATCGTTTTAACAATACAAATATGTCGTGCACGATCTAGACCATTTTTTCAATGGGTACATATACTGGACACTCTGAAGAGCGTTCAGGGAGTCCGAGCAGATGATAAATTCGTTGTATCGATTACGTCTCCCAAATCTGGTATCTTTAGGACCGTACAGATCTTGGAGTCTGCTAATTTACGAGGATCATAAGCCGACAGTCGAGCAGATAACTAGCCCTGCTTGCTTCCTTTCGTCAGTGCAGATGAGGTGTCTGTGCAATCGTGGTTTCCACTCAGATGCCGTCTAAAACAGATCATAAACGCTTTCGTTACAGAGCTCGACCTGAACTGTGTAGTTATCTTTTGCAGGTCGAGAGTGTCTTTTCCCCGCCGTACAAGCTATTTTCAACGTAGGGTGGCGGCGCATTCGAACCTTTACAAACGTGTGACGCCACCTGAACACACACCGCATGAAAGCGAGTCGCCACTAGATCAAAGGACTGATCCTCTCCGCTGCAGTAAATGTTCTTGGCGCTACCCGTTGACTTTGCAGCTGTCTTCTGCCAACACGGAAAATAAACGCGCGCGCTGAAAGACTCGTGCGAAAACAGCTGGCGTGAAAGTATTCGTCTAGACGTTCAGATGGAAGAAATAAGAAATGTGGTAAATTATGTGTCCGGAATACATGTAGCATAAAAGCAGGACAATAAATGAAAGATGTTCTGCGAGGCACTTCACTTTAAACGTCCCTACGAATAAGGGGTAAAACAACATTTCTCACATTTGTAACCAACAACTGTAATCGGCAGACCGAATTAACAAAGAATAGCATCACACGTACATTCCGGTGTTTTCGTAGTAGAAACGTATATTGACTCATATTTTAACAGAGACGCAAGAACGGACGCCTGCAGAAATTGATCTAACAATGAAAGGGGGTAGATTGTAAAACTGCCACTTTCATATACATGATTCGGTGAATTTGAGGATCTATCGAACTCCAGGATCTATATTTTTCAAAAGCTCCATAACAGCTGCTATATCCTAAACGGCTGTAACTAATCCATTCGTTATATATTTTGAGATAGATGATTTTGATACATAAAATGTAACAATTGTATCAGCAGAGTGGATATTTTTATACTACTAAAATAACTACGAATGTCACGATTTTTCAGTTAGTGGTCTGAAGTAATATCCCCATATGTTTCAAGCAACCGTATCAAATATGTTAAGAAATGAAATCAGAAAATATTAAAAACAAATATTTTAATTCATTCTCAATAACGTTCGGCTGCAGTAAAAATTTCAAATTTGCGGGAGAAAGAAAATCACCCAGGACCAGGACATTAAAAAAAAAATCACCAGAGAAAATTACATTCATTAAAACTCTTCAGAGTGGACAAATATATACCAAACTTTAAAAATACCTCATACAACCCTGATACCATTTATAACACACCGCTTACAAATCTTCACATCCGATCACGTTAACCAAGACTTTGGCTTCTATTTTTTTCATTTTATCTGCGTTAAACACGATAAAGAAAAACTTCTTTGTAAGCTACATTTTTGAGTTAAGTAAAGAGTAACCCAGCGTCAGCATTCGACTAGATGTATGCAGGAAATATCGTCTGTGCTAAATCTGCGGTCTAGCATAGTCGCAGAAAATCATTCCTGGAAATGCGTGACAGCTATGCCATGAACTCTTAGCCTGTACCGAATATTCGAGGAGGGAGTAACTGCCCCCTCTTACGTCCCCTCTACCGTTCTCAGCAGACGTCTACAGGTGCAAGCGGCTGTTGCGTTGTTGGGAAACTGGAACTCAAGCCTGTCTGTAGATCATCAGTTAATAAAAGAGATCTAGCCGTTCACAAGCTTTTCGTGACAGCCGTACATTGGTAGAAAGAATCAAACCTAAATAAGAACTGCACGCTCGCTACCGTCAGACCAATATGAAAGGGTTTTCAGAAATTACTGCAACCAGTCGCCTTTTATGTAGATGTATTTTATTTAACCATGACCGGTTTCGAGCTGCCTAGCAACTCATCATCAGATGGTGTATACATTTAGTGCTTTTTTGTACCCATTGTGTGGGTGGTTGAGTATCTGTGGCTAGACAGAAACGAGAACAAATAATCGCTACATGTGGTACAGTAACACGAAATATTTACAGCATAATTTATGTTTAACGTATAAGAGCAAATAATCACTACGTAACTGTACCACACGTAGTGATTATTTGCTCTTATACGTTAAACATAAATTATGCTGTAAATATTTCGTGTTACTGTACCACATGTAGCGATTATTTGTTCTCGTTTCTGTCTAGCCACAGATACTCAACCACCCACACAATGGGTACAAAAAAGCACTAAATGTATACACCATCTGATGGTGAGTTGCTAGGCAGCTCGAAACCGGTCATGGTTAAATAAAATACATCTACATAAAAGGCGACTGGTTGCAGTAATTTCTGAAAACCTGTTCACACCACAGTCGCAGTGCTCCACATCCACAATGGATAAAAGTCTCAATATGAAAGGGTCGTCGTTACTTAAATCATCCTCAACTTTCTTATTGCCCATTTCGTATAAATAATTATCGGTGAAATATTACTTTCGTACGAATTATGAGTCTATCACTCCTTTCTGTTCCGTGACACACAGTACCCTGACTGAAAACGACGGCCTACACGTTTTACAGATGCTGGATCAGTTATATCTTCATAACAAATAAGCAAATAACTTAAATCTATGAAACACTATTCTTTAACCCTCAACCCTCAATTTGTGCTTTTAATTTCCTCTAAGAGTTGAAGTACTCTTCCACTTAACAGACGGCATGACCTTGAAAGACACTACGAAACACGAAATCAGAATAACAAAGAAGAAATGAGCTTGTATGTAGCTCTTACGTACGGAAAGAATACGTGACTTACAAAAAGGAAGACGCCAGAAAAAGACAAATTATATTTGCTGAAGTAAGTCGCGAAGCGTTGGCGATGACATAAGCGTCATATGAAACTATTTTAGCATTAGTAAAAATGAGATAAACTTCTTTCTGATGAGGAAGATAAACTTCGTCTCCAAATACCTGTACGCCATCCTGATAATAAGGGTACTGAAATAAAAGCGAAAAAACTGCTATATCAAAGAAGCAAGTAACGAGACCAAATGAGGAATTCTCTCAGGACGTATCTCAGCAACTGGAAGACCTTCTCCATTCTTATATTTTCCTCTAACTTTGGACAGATCAATGGACACATCTGATGTTGCCCAGTATATCATTTTTATAACTATATTTAATGCTAATTTTAATGTATTCAAAGATCTTGCCACTTTGGAGAAATATCTGAAAAACTAAAATTATTCCTAGAAAGACTACAAATAATATTATAGTTAAGTCATCAATTTGTGTACTGTCAGAGAGCCGTCAATGATTGGTATAATAAACGGCACTGCAACTTTGCTCGAAAACTTTTTAAATCATTCAGTACTAAAATATTACTGCTTTATACACCTAGAGCCACTGTGTGGGAAAAACTTAAAACCTTAAATATGCAGCATATTACGTTACCGGTTCTGAAATGTATGACTAAACCTAGAGCTAAGGCACTAACTACACGAGAATTGTGAGGTCACTGTGAATTGAAAGATTTGGAGTATGCTGAACTTGTACACGCTGTGAGACGCAGTATTTCTAAAGGGAAGCTTCTGAATACATTTTGGAGCTTGAAAAATGCTGATCCTGATTTTTTAGAACTACCTGAAAAATAAACAGTATGATATGACTGCAAGCAACTTGATTAAGCACTTATAGTTAAATTTGGTTGCCACCTCACAGCCTAAATTTAAACTAGAAGGCAAAAGCATGAATCCATTTAAAATCACATTAAAACTGATCATATCTCACTTATAAAATGAGGATTTCGGTCAATTTCAAAACCTGAAAGAACAAAGTGAATGTGCTGCGGATAACAGCAATTTGACCAAATATACTGAAGAATGTAAATATTGCAAGGGTCATTGGGAAGTCGTTTTCGTTGGTTTTGAACCTATTTTTAGTTAGTGAACAAAATACGGTGCAGATTCATAGTGACACAGAAATACAGCTGATTAGTTTAAAAACAATTTCATCACCAAAATTAAATCTGATAAGCATTTTTCAGAACGAAATGATTCTGCCGTAATTAATTTCTGGCATTCATTATGCAGTGAACATATCCTCCAGCTAAGATCATTTATACGTCGTTGTATTAGCATATGTCTCTTTGAGATGACTTACAGATGAGTGGGACGCTTTTCTGCCATGACGTTTATTGAAGGCAAAACAATGTACAGATAAAAGAATCAAGTTAATTGTATGCAAGATTCCTGAGCTGTAACAGATATTGTTTAAATACATTCATTAAATCACTTAAAATGTTAATTAATTCTACAAACAAAATTTTTCTTTAGGCTATTAAGCATCGGCTGCGACTGCTTCTAGTGAACGCAGACAACAGACAACTCCAATTTACAAGCTCTCGGTCCCCCATATCGCTCCGGGCTCTCTCTCTCTCTCTCTCTCTCTTTTGTCTCACTCTCATCCACTCACTCACTCTCCCTTCGTATCCAGAAATTAAAAACAAGAAATGAAACAAATAATATGCGAAATCTTTCTCAATTTTATCAATGGGCTGCACCATTTTCTTTTAGCTGCTCTAGCCTTGTTTTACGGTACTACGGAAGGGAGACTCATTCAGAGTGAATCAGCGCTGCAGACATCAATCTCCAAATAAACAGAAAATTGATTATATTTTACTTTTGTCGAAGTGATAAAACTTTACGTCTACACCTAATTCACAGATGCTCGTGTTTGTTTCTCAACAACAAACCTGCCTCACAACTCCTATGTGTAAAACAACTTATAGCGTCTAATTATCTCACAAATAATTTAAACTGTTAAATGTTTGATTTAAGCATATACACTAGAAAAAAGATTAGAAAAGGTTTGAGATCACGTTTGAAGACTGCTGAAAGTCACTAAGTGCTCTCATTATCAAACACTGGACGAGTATAGTCTGGCTACATAATTTGTGCTCGGTTTTAAGCGAAAGCTAGTTTATCATGTATCGCAATGTTTACTATGTTATGTCTTCTGTACTATGTGACGTACAATGACGCAATTTAGCTGGTATACTCAGTGTTACATGTGGTTACTGTCTGCAAAAGGTGCTGTGAATAGAATTAAGAGTACAGAAGTAATACAATAAAACGCCGTGCCTGATGCTGACGCTTTACTGCACGAACAGCAAAAATGTAGTAACCGATAATCATCTGTTTCTTTTCATCATTTTGTGGGGTGTGTCATCGAAACAAAGATCTTAAATTATGTATATAGTCCGCTGGAAGTTGCTAAGTGCTCTCATTCTAATAATGAATGAGTACGATATGTGTAATTAGCGCACCATGAGCGACGCTGCTTCAACACATGTTCACTGTTTCTAAGCTCACCGGAGAAAAAAATAGTCATCGCTAGAGATATCATTGCACGCATCATTTAATATCGCGTAATTTCTCCACTGGACTTGAAAACCACCTGGATTCAGTTAGGAAGTGAGTTGATAATGTTGCGCAGTTATGTCGTAGCCAGGTTAAGCAACTCCATGTAAATGTAGGCGTTTCACCCGCTCTTTAGACATGTCCCACAGATTTTCTATGGGATACAAGTCAGTTAATTTTGTAGGCCACTTGAGATGTAATAGGGTGCGGGGGAGTGTCAGAAAACCGGTGACATGTTCTTCCAGTTCAGTAAACTTCACTGTTGTCATCTTGAAAAATAGAGGTATCAATTGCATACTCCTGATGCAGATCTTGATTGAAAGGCAACATCTGATCACTGAGAATATTTAGACAAACGTGCTGGTTCATATTAGTAGTCACCCCAATGAATGGCCCAATTAATGATAAGAAAAACACCCCCAAAATACCACAGAAGCATCTAACCTAGCACACATCAGGATGGAATGCTTCATTTGGTCTTCGGTGCACTCGAAGACATGGGCCGTTTGAATGTAGGCAAGTCAAAATGGCTCTGAGCACAATGGGACTTAACTTCCGAGGTCATCAATCCCCTAGAACTTAGAACTACTTAAACCTAAGGACATCACACACATCATTGCCTGAGGCAGGATTTGAACCTGCGACCGTAGCGGTCCCGCGGTTCCAGACTGTAGCGCCTAGAACCGCTCGGCCACTCCGGCTGGCAATGTAGGCAAGTCAGCTGCCGTCCATGTTCGATGATTTCTAGCTCATTGATGACGGACAGCTTTTTGTGTTCGAGTGACCAATGGCCTCTTACTAGGTGACCGATTCCAAATGTTCATTGCATGCAGTTCCTGTCGCAATATTTTCTCGCTAACAGGTTGGGATGGGCCTTCAGTCATTGCCACCGACCGAGATGGCACAGTGGTTAACACACAGGAATCGCATTCGGGTGGACGACGGTAACGCGCGTCCGGACATCCTGATTTAGGTTTTTCGTGATTTGCCTAAATCGCTTCAGCCAAATGCCTGGCTGGTTCCTTTGAAATGGCACAGCCGATTTCCTTCCCCATCCTTCCCTAATCCGAGCTCGTGCTCCACCTCTAATGACCTCGTTGTCGACGGGAAGTTAAACACTGATTTCCTCCTCCTCCTCCCCTCTTTCATTCACTGTCTTCAGCAATTCCAGTCGAGTTTGGAAGCGATTTCGATTCACAAGCCGTGAAATGCGTCTCCAATCAGTCGCAGTCTGGTTCTCTTTCCGACCACAGTTCTGACGTCGTGTTTGTGGCCACGTGTGTCACACCGCTGCTTGTAGTGGTCACGTTGAGCAGTCCGCCGCGAAACACCGACAAATCCTGCAACTTCACCCAAGGTATGGCCATGGGCACGGCCACTCTGTCACTTTCTTGCATTTACCCATGTTTACGTACAACCTCCGCTTGAAACATAAATGTTTAACTCACGTAGGGGCCGTGCGCGCGCGGTTAAGCACGTGACCCAAACGCTGTTCCATCTGTAAATGCTTGACGATTAATTATCCGTGCGTACAGGGGTGACAGTTTTTTTTCTCGGGGAGTTTAACTGTAACACTTGTCTTACTGTGGCAAACATTTACAGAAGGTTATAACCTTTAATAAGTAGATTATGACAGCATTTTAAATTTTTAAAGTCGTTCAATAATTGTATGGAGCATTGAAAATAAATTTTTCTTTACTACTGGTAGCAGTTAGGATGACAGCCTGCAACTGGAACTGTGCACCAGGCACCGGATTAACCGTTTAGTACTGTAATATCGATATACAGATGCTAAATCAACATCAAAACTGGTATCAGCAACCATGATGCGGCTGTGGCAACAATGATTACCAATGTACAAAGGGCAACTAAAACAAGCAGAAAGATATATATGTACAGTTAACCAGATATTAAATCAGTAGCGTCATATCTCAATGAGGTACTTGAAACTTTCAGCACAGGGCAGGAGCGTGTAGAGGAACTCTGGCTCAAATTTAAAAGATGACGGCGCTCTGCATAGATATGTACCCAGCAAAATAGTTCATAATGATAGGGAACCTCCACGGGACATAGTAACTCTAGAGAAACTTCTGAAGAAACAGAGGTTACTGCAGAATAGGCGTAAAGCAAAGCTTAGTGCTATAGATAGAGACATGCTGAAGAAACGCGTTTGGCTGTCTAGAGAGCAATGCGTGAAGCCTTCAATGACTATCGTAGCAGAATATTGTCAAGTGATCTTTCACAGAACCCAAAGAAATTCTGGTCATATGTAAAGGCTGTTACTGGCATCATAGTTAGTGTCCAGTCCCTAGCGAATGAGACAGGAACTGAAATTGAGGGTAGCAAAGCAAAAGCTGAAATGCGTAACTCCGTTCCTTTACAAAGGAAAACCAAGAAGAATTGGCCCAATTTTATCTTCGTACCACTAAAAGATGAATGAAATAAGTATTAGTGTCAGTCGTATTGAGAGACAGCTGAAATCATTAACTGACAAAGCTCCAGGTCCCGATGGAATCCCTGGTAGATTCTATATCGAATTTGCGGTTAAGTTAGCCCCTCTTCTAACTGTAATCTAGCGTAGATTCCTCGAGCAAAATGCCGCTCCCAGTTCTTGGAAAAAGGCACAGGTCACAACCGTCTGCAAGAAGAGTAGTAGAAGTGATCAACAAACCTACCGTCCAATATCTTCGAAATCGTAGAATCTTAGAACATATTCTGAGCTCAAACATAATGAGGTATCTTGATCAGAATGACCTTCTCAATGCCAACCAGCATGTATTTCCGAAACATCGATCATGTGAAACCACACTCGCATTTTCTCTTATGACATACTGAAAGCTCTGGATCAATGTAACGAGGTAGATGCAGTATTTCTTGATTTCCGAAAAACGTTTGACACAGTATCGCACCTACACATATTGTCAAAAGTACGATTATATGGAGTATCAAGTGAAATTTCTGACTGGATTAATGATTTTTTGGCAGGGAGGACACAGCATGTTATCTTGGATGGCGAGTCATCGTCAAATGTAGAAGTCCCAACACACTTCTCTTGGGCAGACCCGAATGTACCCTAGAGAAATCTGTTGGGAACCTCGCTGTTCATATCGGATATTAACGACCCTGCAGACAATATTAACAGTAAAATCAGGCTTTTGTGGATGATGCAGTTATTCACAATGAAGCAGTACCTGAAAGAAACTGCATAAATATTCGGTCAGATCTTGATAAGATTTCAACGTGGTGCAGAGACTGGCAACTTGCTCTAAATGTTCAGAAATATAAAATTTTCCACTACACAAAAGGAAAAAAACGTAGTACCCTATGACCACAATATCAATGAGTCACTGCTGAAATCGGCCAACTCATACAAATATCTGGGTGTAACACTTTGTAGGGATATGAAATGGAATGATTACATACTTCGGTAAAGGGTAAAGCAGGTTTGTTGGTAGAATACTGGGGAAGTACAATGGGTCTACAAAGGAGATTACTTACAATTCTATCGTGTGACCGATTCTTGAATATTGCTCAAGTATGTGGGACCTGTACTAAATTGGACTAATAGGGGATATTGAACATATACAGAAAAGGGCAATACGAATGGTCACAGGTTTGTTTAATCCGTGGGAGAGAGTCACAGAGAAACTGAAGGAACGAAACTGGGAGACTCTGGAGGACAGACGTAAACAATCCCGAGAAAGTCTATTAACAAAGTTTCTAGAACTGGCTTGAAATGATTATGATTACTCTAGAAATATACTACAACCCCCTACGTATTGCTCACATAGGGATCGTGAGGGTAAGATTAGAGTAATTACTGCATGCACAGAGACATTCAAACAATCATTCTTCCCGCGCTTGATTCTTGAAAGGGATGGAACAGGAAGAAACCCTAATAATTCTAACAATGGGACGTATCGTCCGCCACGCACCTCATGGTGGTTTGCAGAGTACAGATGCAGAAGTTGATATAGTTATAGTGGCCTCTCAGTAATGCTAAGAGTCTGAACGTGATCTGTTTTGAATGTTACGGGCAGAGGTAACATGTAATACACTTTTGTTAGAAGTTTATGTGGCTTAACGCTTGTATTCGGCATGTGGAAACTTTTTCTCTTTGAAGAAACGTTCTTTTTGCCTCATTACGTAATTTTTCTCCTTCGGTCCCTTCTGTTACTTAACGCGGTATCTGCGCCTTGTTTATCGATACAAAGGCGGTGACGGTTCATCAAAGAACATTCTGGTCCAAGGATAAACCGCCATCGCAAAAGAAATGGCAAAGCCAAGAGCAAGCCACTCTCTTTACGTAACTCAAAAATCAAGAAATCTTGCTCTAGCAGCTGCTAAGAGAACAAGCTTAACATTTTAGTGTTCTACTATCTAACTACCAACCTCTCCTATAAATTTTGCTCTCCAGTAGGAAGTAGTACACTAGTTAAATCATTATCACCAGACACACATTAATTTTCCTACAGGAAAGCGTTAGTTCTTTTCGTAATCAGTCTGCAGTGTCTCATATTTCTTATTCACTGATATTCACAACTACTGCCTTTCTTCAGCTTGCTTTCACTTCGATTTTGTTCCCAACAGTGAGAAAATTAACATGGTATGAAACTCTATAGATAACTTGTTCGTGGGTGACAATGGTGCCTTTTTATCATATTGCTGTGTTTCGATGTTCTTTTCCTATTCCAGATAACAATGAGAAGTTCAAAAGTTATTTTCTAAAGGTTAGGATTCGTGATTGTGAGAAATGTTGAGATTTATCATCAGAAGATTAGCATTATATTACAGCCTTACTTTTAAATCTGCTCTGAAACAAAACAATAGCATAGAAAGCAAATATGCAACAGTTGAAATAGAAAATACGGTACTTCTTTAATCTGAACTGAAGATCACAAATAAGAGCTTAACGGTAACACCCGACATGTACGGTAACTAATTTGGTCACCTATGCAACTTTGTCAGAGCAGCGCCAATCACGCTAATGAACGAAGCCACAAATCATATTCCTAAATACGTATCACAAACCATATGTTGTAAAAATGTGGATCACTGAAACCTAGTAACGTTTTAAACAGTTCAGCTAAAAACCCACCTCTAAGGAGAGATATCATTTTGAATTATGCCAATTAAGCACGGAAAATTTGCATTTAAAGGCTAGTCGAATAATCCCGTACCATCAATGAATTATTGTCCGTGTGGACATCGTGGCAGCCGGCCGCGGTGGCCGTGCGGTTCTAGGCGCTGCAGTCCGGAACCGCGGGACTGCTACGGTCGCAGGTTCGAATCCTGCCTCGGGCATGGATGTGTGTGATGTCCTTAGGTTAGTTAGGTTTAAGTAGTTCTAAGTTCTAGGGGACTGATGACCTAAGATGTTAAGTCCCATAGTGCTCAGAGCCATTTGACATCGTGGCAGGATATACACTATTTCGACAGCGCACTTCCTGTTACCGACAGGTTTGTTAAGACACAGAACATCACCATACATTAGAAATGGATGGGGAAGTAATTCGGCACTCTCTATTCCAAAGGAATAATTTCACAATTTAATGTAATCTGTTTAGGTAAATCAGGAAGTACTACATCTAGATGGCTGTACAGTGATTTCTGTAAACTTGTGCGAATTTGTTGCTTTTACCTGCGTTATCAACAGAAAAATTGTTTTTCTCACTTTTGAAGCCGAAGTCACCAGTTGTATAAGTTAAAAGTGAAACACTGTTTCGAGTTGTAACAATTAAATCTGAAGCACTATATATACTCCGAGTATTTGCATGAACAATAATTTAGAAAAAAGTGCGAAGTGAGGTATTGGGAATGTTACTAATTCCGTAATGTATGTAAGAAAGCAGTTTAATATCGCAAAGGAGCGAAGAAAAACTAAGATTAGGCCTGTGTCTCGAAATGCTTTCTTGTAAGAATCACCGAGTGACTACTTTCGCGTTCAACATTTCCGTAAGTTTGCTAACTTAGGGATATTTTTGATATTCCATTACGTATGCTAATGTTAAGTCTACAGAAACTCATTCACTCAGCTGCCTCAAATAAATTGTTGTACTACGGGGAAATAGAAATGCTTGTCTATTTCCTGCAGATGAATATGTAAATTGAAGAAAATAGATATAGAAATGCCTGACACAAGTTTTAGCAATAATCATATTAGGCATGAAAGATGGCACCTAACGATCCCAAATGTAGGCAACTACAGTATACAGAGATCAGCTGAAAAGTGACACCGTATTCCAGTACTGATAAGTTCTAGATTGTTGAAGTTTTGTGTAGATAATCCTCGAATCTATCAATCTTGGGACATATCGTGCATATAATTCATTTGGTCATCCAGACAAACAGAAACCTGACATGTTAGGTAGGAACTAGGGGACTGTGGCAATACTATCCAGCATACTTGGTAACTTTTCTGAACTGTCATAAAAATGCTGATTGTTCCGGAATGATCAGTATCGTGCTCTCACATTAGATAAAACCTAAATTAGCTTCCGCGATCTGAAAAATTAAAAAATTCGCCAACACGACAAGGCTTCTTTGACACCGACACAAGATCCTCAACGCCTCTATTTCATAGTCAGCCTCCGGCTCAGAGTTTTTTAAAAAAAAAAAAAAAGTTTCGTCACACGCGATATCTTGCTGAAAGGTGATCTATGTCTCTGAAATAAACCGCTTTCAGTTGTATACGCCAGGTGTCCTTCCTGTCCCCACTCCTTCGCCCCAGGGTGGAATACACGTCTCCCATCTGTATCTCCCATCTAGGGGTAAGATAGATACTGCCTACAGGAAAATTAAAGAGACCTTTGGAGAGAAGAGAACCACTTGTATGAATATCAAGAACTCAGATGGAAACCCAGTTCTAAGCAAAGAAGGGAAGGCAGAAAGGTGGAAGGAGTATATAGAGGGTTTATACAAGGGTGATGTGCTTGAGGACAATATTATGGAAATGGAAGAGGATGCAGATGAAGACGAAATGGGAGATAAGATACTGCGTGAAGAGTTTGACAGAGCACTGAAAGACCTGAGTCGAAACAAGGCCCCGGGAGTAGACAACATTCCATTAGAACTACTGATGGCCTTGGGAGAGCCAGTCATGACAAAACTCTACCATCTGGTGAGCAAGATGTATGAGACAGGCGAAATACCCTCAGACTTCAAGAAGAATATAATAATTCCAATCCCAAAGAAAGCAGGTGTTAACAGATGTGAAAATTACCGAACTATCAGTTTAATAAGTCATGGCTGCAAAATACTAACGCGAATTCTTTACAGACGAATGGAAAAACTGGTAGAAGCGGACCTCGGGGAAGATCAGTTTGGATTCCGTAGAAATGTTGGAACACGTGAGGCAATACTAACCTTACGACTTATCTTAGAAGAAAGATTAAGAAAAGGCAAACCTACGTTCCTAGCATTTGTAGACTTCGAGAAAGCTTCTGACAATGTTAACTGGAATACTCTCTTTCAAATTCTGAAGGTGGCAGGGGTAAAATACAGGGAGCGAAAGGCTATTTACAATTTGTACAGAAACCAGATGGCAGTTATAAGAGTCGAGGGGCATGAAATGGAAGCAGTGGTTGGGAAAGGAGTGAGACAGGGTTGTAGCCTCTCCCCGATGTTATTCAATCTGTATACTGAGCAAGCAGTAAAGGAAGCAAAAGAAAAATTCGGAGTAGGTATTAAAATTCATGGAGAAGAAGTAAAAACTTTGAGGTTCGCCGATGACATTGTAATTCTGTCAGAGACAGCAAAGGACTTGGAAGAGCAGTTGAACGGAATGGACAGTGTCTTGAAAGGAGGATATAACATGAACATCAACAAAAGCAAAACGAGGATAATGGAATGTAGTCAAATTAAATCGGGTGATGCTGAGGGAATTAGATTAGGAAATGAGACACTTAAAGTAGTAAAGGAGTTTTGCTATTTAGGGAGTAAAATAACTGATGATGGTCGAAGTAGAGAGGATATAAAATGTAGACTGGCAATGGCAAGGAAATCGTTTCTGAAGAAGAGAAATTTGCTAACATCGGGTATAGATTTAAGTGTCAGGAAGTCGTTTCTGAAAGTATTTGTATGGAGTGTAGCCATGTATGGAAGTGAAACATGGACGATAACTAGTTTGGACAAGAAGAGAATAGAAGCTTTCGAAATGTGGTGCTACAGAAGAATGCTGAAGATTAGATGGGTAGATCACGTAACTAATGAGGAGGTATTGAATAGGATTGGGGAGAAGAGAAGTTTGTGGCACAACTTGACTAGAAGAAGGGATCGGTTGGTAGGACATGTTCTGAGGCATGAAGGGATCACAAATTTAGCATTGGAGGGCAGCGTGGAGGGTAAAAATCGTAGAGGGAGACCAAGAGAAGAATACACTAAGCAGATTCAGAAGGATGTAGGTTGCAGTAGGTACTGGGAGATGAAGAAGCTTGCACAGGATAGAGTAGCATGGAGAGCTGCATCAAACCAGTCTCAGGACTGAAGACCACAACAATCTGTATGCGTGAAGTGTAATCCGATGTGAAAGTGTGAGAATGTTTTCGAAATGTTAGCGAATCATATAACGAGGCCGAACGTGGGTATCAGCCCGATATTCAACTTATCGGATATTGGAAACCGCCGAAAACCCGTATCAAAGGTACCCGGCACCGGCCCCCGTAGATTCGCCGCAAGGATTCGATCAGGGGCCGTCTCGATCCAGGGCTCAGCGCGGCACCTAGTTTCCCGGAAGCGGCGTGCTAAGGCGCGCGGCTTTCCGGGCGGTTCAAAAGTACCGAAATTTTATTACTAAAGTGAATACCAGAAGAACAGTTTCCAGTTAGCAATGTGTAAAATTATTGCTAGTCCATGGCTATCCAATGAATATTGGAGATATAATTCCTGACTTTTTTTTATATTCGAGTCTACGCCACAGCAGACAATTTGAATGCGAAATCACTTGTCGCATGAGAATGCATCAAGACACAAAGGAATTACGGACATTGGCTGCGAGGAGGCATTGATTGAAATCAATGCGGAAAATTGAAAATTTGTGCCGGACCGGTATTGGAACTCGGGTCTCGTGCTTTACTAGGCAGACCTTTGCACCATCCGGACACAGTGGTCTCGCAATTGCATGGACTACCCTAGCACGACTTTCGCCAGACTTGAATTCTGAACTTATCCACACACTACTAATATAGTGCCCCTTGCCCATTACCGGCAGCATTTCGCCAATTCCTGCAAGAGTTCGAGCTTGGTGTGCACCTGAATTGATATGTATATACATCAAGTTTCGTAGGGCCAAATTGAGGAGCAAACCTCCGAGGTCATGGAACGTGTCAGTACATGAAATTACAAGATAAAAGTAATAACAGATAAAAATAAAATGTTTATGAACCCAAAAGAGTCAAGCCATGAGTTTAAGTAAACGCAGTTCCCAATATAACATAAGAATCAGCTTAATTTTTGAAGGAACTCGTCAACAGAATAGAAGCAGTGACCCATGAGGAAACTCTTCAGTTTCGATTTGAAAGCGCATGGATTACTGCTCAGATTTTTGTTTTCTTGTGGTAGAGTTCAGAAGTCCAATCCAAATGCAGGTTGGATTTCTGCCAAGTATTAACTGAGTGAAAGCTGCTTATTCTTGAGAATAAGTTGATATTGTTAACAAGAAACGACAATAAAGAGTCGACAAGAGGTTCGTGAACTTACACAACTTATTGCCCGAACCACCCATTTCTGAGCCAAAAATATCCTTCTAGAATCGGAAGAGTTACCCCAAAATGTAATACCATTCGACATAAGCGAATGAAAATAAGTAAAGTAGACTAATTTTCGTGTCGAATCATGACTTACTTCAGATACTGTTCGAATACTTAAAGCGGCAGCATTAAGTCTTTGAACAAGATTCTGAACGTGGGCTTTCCACGACAGTTTACTATCTAGCTGAACTGTTCAGTTGCACTAATCATATGCCCATTCCGTGAAATTAAATCGTCGGGTTTTGTTGAATTGTGTGTTAGAAACTGTAAAAACTGAGTTTTACTGTGAATTAGCTTTAGTTTATTTTCTACAAGCCATGAACTTATGTCATGAACTGCACTAATCGAAACCGAGCCAGTGTTGCACACAACATCCTTTACTACCAAGCTAATGTCATCGGCAAACAGAAATATTTTAGAGTTACCCGTAATACTAGAGGGCATATCCAGTTGTGAGGATTGACTGTGTACCCGAACGGCCCAGGATGTTACAACTACTATGTACAAATCACCAAATCCATTGGAGAACGCTGCTTTGAGGCATTACCTTGTTCCCAAACATTGGCAAAAGTTTTCAGTGAATCAACGTTCCTTCGTTATCCTCGGATTTGCAAGGAATGCGATATCTGGACGTCAGCGTAACAGGAGGTAGATTATCCATGGCGACTTACCTGAAACAATACAGAAAATAATTATATACTGATTACATGCTAGCAGCTACAGAAAATTACATGTGGAAAAGATGTGTATGTGACAGGTAATCTAGAGCTTTTCACTTCGCTGTTTTAGATGGCAGTGATAGTTTTCTCCAAAGAGACATAATTAACCCTATACTATGCCTGCTAACATGGACTTGATTTTAACAACAGTTCTCTGTAGAATACACGCAACACACACACATTTCGAGATGGTTCTCGAGTACATACCTTGACTACTTGACTACATTTTCGAAACAAGATTTGGTCGTGCATCGCATTAAGTTTAGTGCCTACTGTGAATTAGCCGTGGATATATTTACATACCAGTTATTCATTTTCTGTATCACCGGCGATAAACGTTTCCGCTTGATTATTATTTGTACAATTTTCACACTGGCTGCTTAACGAAGTACATCGCTGTCAATAACAACATATAGATATTTCAAATAAGTCATATTTCTATTCACACTGAAATGTCACAAGACCAGTCATTGTGGTCTTCAGTCCAAAGACTGGTTTAATACAGTTCTCCAAGCTACTCTATCCTGTGAAAGCTCCATCATCTCCGAATAACTACTGCAACCTACATCCTTGTGAATCTGCGTACTATTTTCATCTCTTGATCTCCCTCTATGACATTCCCCCCCTCCCCCCCTCCCCCATGACCGCCACATTTCAGAAGGCTCTATTCTATTCTTGTCTACATTATTTATCGTTCATATTTCACTACCACATTTGGCTACACTCCAGACAAATACCTTCCGAAATTATTTCCTAAAGCTTAAATCTATATTCGACGTTAACAAATTTCTCTTCAGAAACACTTTTCTTGCCATTGCCGGTCTAAATTTTATATACTCTTTACATCAGCCACCACCTAATACTTTTCGTGTCTCGTTTCCTTATCTAATTCCCTCAGGATCACCTTATTTAATCCAACTACATTCCACTTTTTTGTTTTCCTTTTGTTCATATTCATCTCATATTTTCCTTTAAAGTCACTATCTATTCCGTTCAACAGCTCTTCCAAGTCCTTTGCTGCCTCTGACAGAAATACAGTGTGAACGGCAAACCTCAAAGTTTTTATTTCTTCTCCCTGAACTTTAATTACTACTGCAAACTTTCCTTTGGTTTCCTTTACTGCTGGCTCAGTGTACAGACTGAATAACATCGGGGAAAGGTTACAGTCCTGTGTTAGTCCCTTCTGAACCACTGTTTCCCTTTCATGCCCTTGGACTCTTGTGACTGCCGCCTGGTTTCTGTACTTACAATTTGCCTTTCGCTCCCAGTATTTTACCCCTGCTATCTTCAGAATTTCAAAAGAGTGTATGCCAGTCAACACTATCAAGAGCTTTCTCTAAGTCTATAAATGTTATAAACTTAGGTTTGCCTTTCTTTAACCTATTTTCTAAGAAAAGTCGCAAGTTCAGTATTACATCGCGTGTTGCAAAACTTCTCCGTAAGCCAAACATTTTCCCCCAGATCGGCTTCTACCAGTATTTCCATTCTTCTGCAGAGAATTCGTGTTAGTATTTGGCAGCTATGACTTATTAAAGCGGTTCTTCGGTAATCTAAATGTTTCCAACGATACAACGTCTTAAGTTACGTAAGGCAAAAATGACACCAATTTCATTGCCAACTTCGTCGCACTGCTATCGAATTGAAAGTAGGCACCGCAATACGCGAAGGCAGAATAGAGAACGCTATGGACTGAAATTGCACACCATCCCCCCATGCATCCCCAAAAGGAAAAATCATCAGGTCTTTAACTTTCCCTACAAAACAAATGATTCCTGCTGTGATAGCAGTACTTCTTCATAGCGTCTTTTCCTTGTAAATATCTAAGATCAAACATACAGCAGCGCGAGCTGAGATATTAGTAGAGGAAATACACTTCCTGTCTGGGATGAATTACATGCACTCCGTAACGAAAACTTCACTAAAAATACTTCTGACTCGAGACGTTTCGGTCAACGAAGCATGTCTTCGAAACCACGTGTGCCTGTAGCTATCCTGCCGACTTTGTCAGCGGCAGCCAAGGAGGCACCACGTGTTATCTGTTAGATCGCAGACAGCCGGCAGCCATCCGGCTGTTAACGCCGGGCAGCGAAAATTCCGGAGCGCGCCGTCAGCCGCAAGCGGAGGAGATTGCCCCGCCAGAATTTCACCTGCGGTTCACTGACAGCAGACAATTTAATAAGCTGTGGTACACGACCGCAGACATCCGCATATCAAGATAAGATCTACGTGTCATGCGAGGCTAATTTAAGGGAAATGTTTGTGCTCACCAAACACGAAAATACGGACTGGGGAATGAGCTGTTTAAACCCCGGGAAACTCGTCAATCTTGCGAAAGGTTTTCTGTACATAACGAGTTTCGAGTTCAGTAAGTATCGCATAATCGAGTGCCCGTTATTCCGAAAGCCATATTTTAAACTATGCGCTGTCAACAGAAAGTTTCGCAGCTAATAGCGTGTCATGTCTGTCCAAGGCAAAATAATAGAGCAACTAACAGCGCTTTTAATGATCGACCACGACGTTAAATCATGCTTCTTTAGTGTACCATTTTATCTCTCAAGCATGGCATTTTCTTTTTTCCATATACTATTCCTAGGAGTGTAATACGTCAATCACTCCTTTACAAAGAGATTTGTGGTGCCACTATCAGTGATTTGGTAGTTGACCCAGTATTAACAAAGCTGTAGCACAGCGGAACAGTCGTAGGCGTAGGTGATACGCAGACTATATGATCATTCTTGTGAAGGGAAATTCCAGAAGTAATCAGGTATAAGGATGTTATAAAATGCCTCAAGAATTATATCGATAGCACCAAGGAGTCAGACTGTGTGTTGCACCCGAAAAGACCACCTAAATACTACTAAATGGGGATCTTTCCAGAGAAATGAAATTAACGGACACGTCCTTAGGAAGAAGGCCATCATCAGATGCCTAGGCGTATGTATGAGCGACAGTATTATAGTGCGCACATCCAAGTGAGACAGAGCCAGGAAACTCTTGAACAAAATTCAAATGGTTCAAATGGCTCCGAGCACTATGGGACTTAACTACTGAGATCATCAGTCCCCTAGAACTTAGAACTACTTAAAACTAACTAACCTAAGGACATCACACACATCCATGCCCGAGGCAGGATTCGAACCTGCGACCGTAGCGGTCACGCGGGTCCAGACTGAAGCCCCTAGAACCGCTCGGCCACCGCGGCCGGCCGCTCATCTATCAAGCACACGATGTCATTCGCATATCCAATCCAATCCAATACAGGAAGTTGTATCTATTTTGTACTACACAGATCAGCCAGAATATTATGAGCACCTAATAGCCGGTATGTCCACCTTTCGTAAGGATAACAGTAACGACGCGTCGTGGCATGGAAGCAATGAGGTCGCTGGAGGGAGTTGGAACCACATCTGCACACACAAGTCAACTAATTCCCGTAAATTCCGGGGAGAGGACGATGAACTCTGACGCCATGTTCAATCGTATCCCAGATGCGTTCGATCGGGCTCAGATCTGTCGAGTCGGGCGGCCAGCACATCAACTGGACTCGCCACTGTTTTCCTCGAACCATTCCATAACACTTCTGGTCTTTTGAGATGGTGCATTTTCTTGTTGAAAAATGCCACTGCCGTTGGGAAACATGATCGTCATGAAGGAGTGTCCGTGGTCTGCAACGAGTGTACGATACTCCTTGGCCGTCATGGCGCCTTGCACGAGCTCCATTGGAGCCACGGATGCCCACGTGAATGTTTCCCAGAGGATAATAGAACCGCCGCCAGGTTGTTTCCGTCCCGCAGTACAGATATCAAAGAGCTGTTCTCCCGGAAGAGGCCGGGTTCGCGCCTTCGCATCGGCATGATGAAGAAAGTAACTGGATTCAACAGACAATGCAACGCTCTGCCACTGCGGAAACGTTCAGTGACGACTGTCACGTGCCAATTTCATTCCCGACGTCGTGGTCTTCACATTGGCACATTCATGGGTCATCGGCTGCGGAGGCCCAACGTTAGGAGTGTTCGGTGCATTGTGTGTTCAGACACACTTGTACTCTCCCCAGCATTAAAGTCTGAAGTTAGTTCCACCACAATTCGCCGTCTGTCTGTTTTATCAGTCTGCCCAGCCTACGACGTTCGACATCTGTAATGAATGGCGGCCGCCCTACTCCCCGAAGTCTGGACGTCTTTTCACCTTGGTTTCGCCACTTGTTGAAGACACTGACCACAGTTCTCCTGCGGTTTCCGAAATGCTCGTACCGAATCTCCGGGCCTTCACGGTCTCCCATTGGTCAGACTCAGACAGATCGTGTGCCTTCCCCACTCTACACACTGATACTACATGCACCTTATGTGTGTCTGACTAACAGTCGCCTGGACGGATTTATATCGATAGTAGGTCGGTGGTCATATTGCTCTCGCTGACCAGTTTATTTTATTTAATGTGATCTGTTCTACATGGTTCACAAATATGTTTGCTACGGTTTCAGATCTGGTCATTCAACTGGTAATCCTTCGTTTTGTAATTAAAATTCGTTATTGACCTGGAAATAGTTCTGTTCTGTCATTAGCTATAGCAGCTTGACTGTTTCATTGATGTATTCATGTGTAAGTATACTATGTGTCTTAAGATTTTGTCTATAATGTTTATTGTCGCAATTATTCGTATATTGGATACACGTTCTCTACATCACATGAGAGGAGGATGGCCATGTCTGGAACCTGTGTGTCTTTTATGTACTGAATCAACTGTGTGGAGTTTCTTACAGTTCCATCTTCTTGTAATTTCTGGTTCTGTGATAATATTTTCAACATATCTTTTACCACTGGGTATATGGGAGCGTTCTTTTAATTTACAGTAACTCTGACTGTGAAATCTTTCTCCAGTAGATTTAGTTGGCTCTGGGGGAAAGTCGCACTGGGATTTGTCTACAATATTTTCCTTTTTCTTCTAGTGTATGTTCAATACCTTTCACAGTGTTTCTCCACTCAGTTTGGAACTTATTAGTTGGATTTGATTTTAGTTTTGTAATTTTATTATGTGTGAGGAATTCTTGTGTCTTACTGATGTACTGCTCTTTATTCTTGAGGACCGCAGTATTCCGTTTATCCGCTCTTGTAATGATGTTGTTGTGTTCATGCACTTTGATTTTAAATTTTGTCAGCGTTATGGAGTGTGTATCATTTGGTTTCCTGTCCTTTCTTTCATATGTGTTATCATGTTTGCCGCGTGGGATTAGCCGACCGGTCTAAGGCGCTGCAGTCATGGAATGTGCGGCTGGTCCCGGCGGAGGTTCGAGTCCTCCCTCGGGCATGGGTATGTGTGTTTGTCCTTAGGATAATTTAGGTTAAGTAGTGTGTAAGCTTAGGGACAGATGGCCTTAGCAGTTAAGTCCCATAAGATTTCACACACATTTGAACTTTTTTTTTGTTATCATGTTTATCGTTTCATTGCTTACTAGCTCTCTGGTCAGACCAATGCTTACCTCATTTCTTCCGTTTATGTTTTTCTGTATGAGAATGCTTTCCGGATCAACACTGAGGTTGAAACTTCCTGGCAGATTAAAACTGTGTGCCCGACCGAGACTCGAACTCGGGACCTTTGCCTTTCGCGGGCAAGTGCTCTACCATCTGAGCTACCAAAGCACGACTCACGCCCGGTACTCACAGCTTTACTTCTGCCAGTATCTCGTCTCCTACCTTCCAAACTTTACAGAAACTCTCCTGCGAACCTTGCAGAACTAGCACTCCTGAAGGAAAGGATATAGCGGAGACATGGCTTAGCCACAGCCTGGGGGATGTTTCCAGAATGAGATTTTCACTCTGCAGCGGAGTGTGCGCTGATATAAAACTTCCTGGCAGATTAAAACTGTGTGCCCGACCGAGACTCGAACTCGGGACCTTTGCCTTTCGCGGGCAAGTGCTCTACCATCTGAGCTACCAAAGCACGACTCACGCCCGGTACTCACAGCTTTACTTCTGCCAGTATCTCGTCTCCTACCTTCCAAACTTTACAGAAACTCTCCTGCGAACCTTGCAGAACTAGCACTCCTGAAAGAAATGATATAGCGGAGACATGGCTTAGCCACAGCCTGGGGGATGTTTCCAGAATGATATTTTCACTCTGCAGCGGAGTGTGCGCTGATATGAAACTTCCTGGCAGATTAAAACTGTGTGCCCGACCGAGACTCGAACTCGGGACCTTTGCCTTTCGCGGGCAAGTGCTCTTGCTGCAGAGTGAAAATCTCATTCTGAACACTGAGGTTCTATAATTATTGTCCGTCTGTTTGTGTAATAATATTAAGTTTCAGACGTTTTTCGAGCAGTTTTATTTCTTTTGTATGGAACACAGTGTCAATGAGGTTTATCAGTCTCGTACAGAAGTGATGTGTTTCGTTCGACAGAATGTAATCTGTGACTGTGTTCCGTGTTTGTTTAGCGTTTAAAATGGAAATCTTTTTTCTGTGGGATCTTTTAATGTTTTTCCTGTCACTGTATTTCTACAGCTTTCAACCTTATTAACAAGTTGTGAGAAAACAGAAACATTATTCAGAAGTTTCTTCAGATTAAGATGTGCGTTCTATACCCTTCATTATGGGCTTGCTTTTTAACATAAAGGGGGATTGACTTCGTTGTTTAGCTGGATTTTTTGAAGTATTTGTTTCGTCTTTTTGTGCACTGACAGAGCTGATTTTAACTTGTACATTTATATGTTTAGGTATAATATTATTTCTTCTGCAAACGCTAAGCGTTATATGTAGGACAGTTTTATGTAC
Organism: Schistocerca nitens; assembly: GCF_023898315.1. Taxonomy (NCBI): domain Eukaryota; kingdom Metazoa; phylum Arthropoda; class Insecta; order Orthoptera; family Acrididae; genus Schistocerca; species Schistocerca nitens. The sequence continues at coordinate 320,222,025 of NC_064614.1, read as the reverse complement.
GTTGAGATGTATCCTTCTAAACTACATTGTTTGCAGAATATGTGGACAATAGGCAGAAACACCGTAAATGAATCGCACGTCACCATTAAAAAGAAGTACTGTTTTGAATCTATAACAGCCAAAATGTAAAACCATATTATGTATCCATATTTTGAGAATGACAACAGAATAACCTTTTTAAATAAAAGCGTAAATAATCTGATGTAAAATTCTCTTGAATTAATTACTGCTGGTGATGGCAATACAAACAAACGTATTATGCTTTAGAACATTTTATTTTTTATTCTATGCAGTTACTGTGTGTATTTTTGTGTCTCATTACGATTAGTTTTGTACTACCGTCCCCTTTTTTATTTTTCTAGATATCGATGTGAACACAACCTATAAGAAAGATCGAAACCAGTAATCCGACTAAACGTAAAAAGTTATGATCCAGACGGAGTCAATCTTGCTCCGTGTCGTGTTTCAAGCAACTCCCGAGAAGTATTATCTGTACACCGCACAGGCTTATGTGCTTGCAGTTTAGACATACGAGAATTACTCTCGCACCACAATTCATTAACCAGGTATAGCATACGTAGGTAAGTAATTCAGAATCATATTAATCAATGCGTTGTCGTTATAACGTTGTTACAAGTATTACTTATTTCAGCGCAGTTGTAAAAAAGACAGAAAGTAATACAACCCGTTAACGTGTGCGAAGTTATCTCTTTAATATATCGTGCTCCGTAGTGGGGTTACTAATGAGCTGAAACGACGTATGCCTTTCGGCACGTGTGTAGTAAGGCAGGGGTCACTGAGAACAATGTACTGGCTATAAGGTGAACAATAGCCTTTCGCTTCAAATCACTGGTAATTCTGTCCTTTTTGTGCAAGTCGTGCTCAGCACTAGAAGAATTGGAGGGGAGGGGAGGGGGCGGGGCTAACAATTGAAACAGAAAGACTGTTTTTAGTCTTTTTCTTCTTCTTTTTCTTCTCTACGTACAGATAAAAAGATCTTTTCGCACTGATTTAGAGACAAAAAATATTTAGTTAATACAATATAAATGTGTCAACAGAGGGAAGACGACTGTATATGTTGGGATACTTGTTAGATACTATGTAAGGAATGCGAAAAAATTTCAACTCCCCTTCTATCGACAGTTTATCGTAGGTCACTAAGGAAACGAAGCGTTCTACTGACCAAGAGTCAGGTGCTTGTCATTTGCTCTTTCAAAAAGGGTCATCGGACAGATACACGTAACTATAGGATTACGTCGCTTAGACTTACAAAAATGCCCTTTATACTTACTTTATTTAATTCAGAGACTGAAAATCAATTAATATTTGGAGAGCAGTGATCCTGTACTTAAGCTGCTCTATTTGTCCATGTGATCCAGACGGTAGTAAGGAGTGGTGACAACATTGATGCCGAGTTCCTGGACTTCAATTTCAGAAGATGCAAGCAAGAAATGCAGGGACTGGGACCGGAATCTCAACGTAAACAAATTTAATGTGCTATACATAAGTAGATGGCAAGAGGGTTAATGAAACTTTATGGGAGATGAAAACTGTGCGCGGACCAGGACTCGAACTCAGAACCTTCTGTTTCCTTGGTGGTGCTCTCACTGAAAGTGTTACGCAGACACAACTCACGTGCCATCATCACAGCTTCCCTTCTGCCAGTACCTGTCTCCTGCGCTCCACGCTTCAGAGTTCACCTCCATACCTCACTTTGCTGGCGCCCCAAGATGAGACAATATTGCAAAGTGAAAGATTCATTCTGAAAGAATATTATTTTTTTAACCTCAGAAATGGCGATCAGACACTGCAAATACCTGCAACTGTAAAAATATTTGGGTATATGCTTTCAGGTTGACATAAAACAGAAGAACGCGGAAAACTGGCTGAAGGACAAGCAAATGGCAGGCTGAGATTCATTGGGAAAATCCGAAGGAAATGTACGATGGCGTGCTGAGAAGTAACGCATCCGAGTTTTTTGTGTGTAAACTCTGAAAGCTTTTTAAATAAAACAAACGTTACTAACATTCTACATCTTTATTCTTCATGTCTACATATTTGCATCCTCTATCGCTGGGGGGGTTCCGAGTCGCAGCGTGTAACATGGCAGTCTGTAACCTAACTATTTCGGCGCACGAGAAACAGCGTGCTGTAATCGAGTTTCGAGCTGGAAGAGTTCGTCTAAACTTGGGTCACCTTCTCCTCCAGCACGACAAAGGCAGAACACACACGAGCGCAGCGACATATACAACAATCCGACGCCTTGAGTTCACAGTCATCGACCATCGTCCGTACAGTTCCATCCGATTTTCATTTCTTCCCGAAACTTAAAGAACACGTTCGTGGACATCACTTTGACAGTTATGAAGCGGTGCAAGTAGAAGTTACGTTGTGACTCCGTCAACAAAGTCATATATTTTACAGTGACGGTAACAAGAAACTGGTCTCTCGTAGGGAGAAATGTGTTAGTTCTCACGGTGATTAAGTTGAAAAATAAATATATATATATAGACATGAAGAATAAAATGTGCAATGTTAATAGCTTTTGTTTTAATTAAAAACTTCAAGAATTTTCACCTAAGAAAAATGCGGAGGCATTACTTTTCAGCACTACTTTGTAATTCAGCCAAAAAGAGATAGTTACAGAACCTCACATAACACTCTATCGGCCTATTCTTGGGTGTAATTCTCCAGTCGGATCTCTTCGGAGCTAGGATTAATAGAAAAGATCCAAAGAAGATCAACACGTTTCATAGCAAAACAAACGAGTATTTTGACGGAGGTGGACAACCAACTACAGTGGCAGGAGTTACAAGAGAGGGTTTGAGCTCAAGTAGACGTTCATTGCTAAAATTACGAGAACGCACATTCCAAGAAGAGTCAAGCAATGGATCATGCCAGTGAAATTAGAGAAACTTGATTTCATAAGGAGGATTCCAGGGAGTTGTTCGCCCCGTGCGCCATTGAGGAATGAGACGAGGAAGGGCGGAAGCGGAATCCGAAGTACCTCCTTCCTTCACACGTGGCTCGCATAATTGTTGATACAATCTTTATTAATTTTTTCGTGTGACATGTTCTTCTGTTATTTCTTTTTGTCATGTGGTGAACTAGACGAAGGTTGTGTTGGTAAAATTGCTGTTGCTTCAGCAAACCAGTTCTAACAACAAAACACGCAAAACAATATGTGTGAGCAGTTCAGTACAAATTTCATGTCCCTTGGATATTACAGTACCTTATCTCTCTTATTTCCACCCAAACGTAGTTCAGTTATGGATCTTCAGTGTCGTTCGATCTATACTAAAATCGCTTGAAGCCTGATGGTATGGTACAGTGCCCATAATCACTAAATTTTGCAGTTACCATCTCATGTTTATATTGTAGGAATACCTCCTATATTACAATTATTATTACTAAACAGTAAACACAGTAAATGAGATCACTATGCTGGATATTGTATTTTTTTCACTAATCGGACACTTTCCAAGCGTCCAGGATTGCGTTACGTATAGGTGGATAATTCGTGCACATCCTAGTAAGGTAGCTTGTTGCAGCTGCCGGTGGGTATTTAATCAGCGACAATGGTTTCCAAGTGACCGCAAATACCGTTTCGGACTGCTCAGAGCCTGCCGAGTATCAATCTGACCCACTTTCAAGTCCTCGTATTTGGTAAGTTTCTTCAGTTGTTTCTCGTCGATTCTAATACCACCTGGGATGGCAATGTCAATAACAAACACATTCTGTCTCTCTACGATTGTAATGTATAGTGTGGTGCATTCCAGAAATCTATTTGTCTGAATCTGGAAGTCTCAAAGTAATTTGGGATGTTCGTTTTCGACAACTTTTTCTGGATTTTGGTCCCACCAGTTCTTTGCCACCGGCAGATGGTAATTTCAGTATAAGATCCTGTGGATCATTTGTGCCTCTAAGCGATTTTTCTACAGCCGGTCAAGGTGATGTCGATTGTTTCTTCAGCATCTTTGCAGAATCCGGAATTTGGGTGTTCTGAGTATTGGCTTCGATGGTGTTCGTTCCGTTTGCTTCTTCCTGTACAGCAAAAATCACCCCCTTAAGCTTCCTTCTTTAGGGCTCTGCTGGTCAGCCAAGTCTAGGGTCTTTTTCCTTATCTGTGTTGTGTCTTCCGCCGAAACTGCACATTAATTGCTTTATGACGCGAGCTGTCACTCCGGCCTTGGATGGCAGCTTTCCGCTATTGATTCCAAGTTTACTTTCTGATATTGACTTCAATCATATCCGATTCTTGAGTATTTTTCACATGGTGTACCGATGTCTACTTTTCTGCTTTCACTGCCTGCCTTACTTGCACCGTCTGTTTTCTTGGGCAAGTACCGACTGTTGATGTCACTGTGAGGTTGAAGTGCATGGCGAATTGTCATGAGTTCTTGTTTTCCTATCCAGATCTAGACGGTAACTGCAGTGTACCTGCAGACCGATATGGCCTTGGTTGCCGTGATAGTATTCCCGCCAATCAGTTCCTTTTTCAATTTTTTCTGGGTGTTAGGGAGTACTGTTTGATTATTATTATTATTTCTTTCCTTTCTCAAACGTTATGTCTGGATAAAAATGGAAAGTGACGCGGACCTTGATCAAGCGTGATTTCCTTTTAACTGTACAGCATGTGTTACATTACATTCAGGAACTTTCGGGTAACTGAACAAGTATCAATAATTACAGATTTCTGTAGTTGTATATATACGTTTGGATGTAGCTGTATTGCGTTGATGTACTGGTGGATATTGTGTGGTATGACTCCTGTAGTTGATAGTATAATTGGTATAATGTCAACTTTATCCTGATGCCACATGTCCTTGAGTTCCTCAGCTAGTTGGATGTATTTTTTAATTTTTTCTCCTGTTTTCTTCTGTGTATTTGTTGTACTGGGTATGGATATTTCGATTAGTTTTGTTAATTTCTTCTTTTTATTGGTGAGTATGATGTCAGCTTTGTTATGTGGTGTTGTTTGATCTGTTATAATGGTTCTGTTCCAGTATAATTTGTATTCATCATTCTCCAGTACATTTTGTGGTACATACTTGTATGTGAGAATGTGTTGTTTTATTAGTTTATGTTGTATGGCAAGTTGTTGATGTATTATTTTTGCTACATTGTCATGTCTTCTGGGGTATTCTGTATTTGCTAGTATTGTACATCCACTTGTGATGTGATCTACTGTTTCTATTTGTTGTTTGCAAAGTCTGCATTTATCTGTTGTGGTATTGGGATCTCTAATAATATGCTTGCTGTAATATCTGGTGTTTATTGTTTGATCCTGTATTGCAATCATGAATCCTTTCGTCTCACTGTATATATTGCCTTTTTTTAGATATGTGTTGGATGCGTCTTGATCGATGTGTGGCTGTGTTAGATGATACGGGTGCTTGCCATGTAGTGTTTTTCCAATTTACTTTCTTCGTATCTGTTGATGTTATGTGATCTAAAGGGTTTTAGAAGTGGTTATGAAATTGCAATGGTGTAGCCGATGTACGAGGGGCGTTCAGAAAGTAAGCTCCGATCGGTCGCGAAATGGAAACGACTATGAAAATCCGATAAAGCTTTGCACAGATGTGTTGGGTAGTGTCTCTAGTATAACCCCAGTTAGCATCACGTCGCTCTTCTCATTTCTGAGCTCGCAGTGAGTGCGTAAAGATGTCTAGAAAATAGTGTCTGCCGCCAAGTACGAGGGCCTGGTGAGAAATTTCGCCTGAAGCTATGCAGCTAACATTACATAACTGTCGTGCTATTTCTTCTTCAAGACAATTCTCAGCCGCATTCTGCAGGGGCAATGAAGATGCTCCTGCATCGTTTTCAAATGGAAATGTGAGATTACCCACAATACAGTCCGCAATTGTCTCCCCCTGAGTTTCATCTCTGGTCACATGAACCGCTGTCTTTGAAGACAACATTTTGACACAGACAACGAGGTGTAGGCCAGCGTGGAGAATTGGCGGAAAGCACTGGCGGCTGCCTTCTATGATGAGGCTATTGAAAAGTTGGTACAACGCTATGACAAAAGTCTAAGTCAGAACGGCGACTACGTAGAGAAGTAGCTGAAAGGTGTAGCTAATTGTTACAAGTAAAACATTTCTGATGTTCACTGTGGTTTCAATTTGGCAATCAATCGGAGCTTACTTTCTGAACAGGCCTCGTATTTAGTTGAGTGATTGCTTTGTGTATTTTGCTAGTTTCTGCTCGTTCTATATTATTATTATTATTATTATTATTATTATTATTACTATTACTGTTATTACTATTATACACTTGAACATAAGATAAAAAGTTAACTTTTCTAAGAAAGAATACTCAGAAGCCATCATGAGTTGCTGATGAGATGAATCTTTATTAATTACCGGTTTCGATCAGCCGATCATATTCAGGTAGCACTAAATTATTTACATTAGTCTGTTCGGTATCGTTCTTACTGAAATATCTTAGTGCGCTATCCACATCCAAGTTCCATGTTTCTGTGGGACGCGAACTCTACACAGTCTCGACGAACATTACATGTTGCGATAAATATTAAAAATAACATTATGTAAGTAGTATTCCCATAATTTCCTGCGCTTATTTCCATTCATAGCGTAATCTTTTTTCCTTCCGTGCTCACAATATTGACTCTTTACACGTACTATCAAAATAATGAAGTAAACCCACCTTCGCAATGGACTGTCGTGTTTTGTTCACTTCAGTACTCTAGCAAACGGAAGGCCTCCACTTCTTATTGTAGCTTTATAAGACAAAACTATAAAATCAAATGATGTGCCATTAATAATCAGAAATTAATGGACGGAATTAAAATATCACATCAAGGGGCAAGTATTTCTTAAGCGAGAATCTTATTTTTTATGGCCAAAAATGTCAACATCGATTGCACAGCCTCTTATTTCAAATATTTTGTACCGGACCGGTGTCGAGTCACGCTCCCATCTTCAGCGGCGCGCTGTAGTATCGTTTGTCATTTGAACATTTTTTCACACACTTACTGCAAACGATCGTATGTACATGGATGCATGCTTCAGACGGTGGCCAACGATACGAACGTCCAGAGTTGTTCTTGCCGCTGAAGACTATGTGCAGCATCGATAGCGGTCTGCCATAATGACTTTAAAATACACACCTGGAAATTGAAATAAGAACACCGTGAATTCATTGTCCCAGGAAGGGGAAACTTTATTGACACATTCCTGGGGTCAGATACATCACATGATCACACTGACAGAACCACAGGCACATAGACACAGGCAACAGAGCATGCACAATGTCGGCACTAGTACAGCGTATATCCACCTTTCGCAGCAATGCAGGCTGCTATTCTCCCATGGAGACGATCGTAGAGATGCTGGATGTAGTCCTGTGGAACGGCTTGCCATGCCATTTCCACCTGGCGCCTCAGTTGGACCAGCGTTCGTGCTGGACGTGCAGACCGCGTGAGACGACGCTTCATCCAGTCCCAAACATGCTCAATGGGGGACAGATCCGGAGATCTTGCTGGCCAGGGTAGTTGACTTACACCTTCTAGAGCACGTTGGGTGGCACGGGATACATGCGGACGTGCATTGTCCTGTTGGAACAGCAAGTTCCCTTGCCGGTCTAGGAATGGTAGAACGATGGGTTCGATGACGGTTTGGATGTACCGTGCACTATTCAGTGTCCCCTCGACGATCACCAGTGGTGTACGGCCAGTGTAGGAGATCGCTCCCCACACCATGATGCCGGGTGGTGGCCCTGTGTGCCTCGGTCGTATGCAGTCCTGATTGTGGCGCTCACCTGCACGGCACCAAACACGCATACGACCATCATTGGCACCAAGTCAGAAGCGACTCTCATCGCTGAAGACGACACGTCTCCATTCGTCCCTCCATTCACGCCTGTCGCGACACCACTGGAGACGGGCTGCACGATGTTGGGGCGTGAGCGGAAGACGGCCTAATGGTGTGCGGGACCGTAGCCCAGCTTCATGGAGACGGTTGCGAAAGGTCCTCGCCGATACCCCAGGAGCAACAGTGTCCCTAATTTGCTGGGAAGTGGCGGTGCGGTCCCCTACGGCACTGCGTAGGATCCTACGGTCTTGGCGTGCATCCGTGCGTCGCTGCGGTCCGGTCCCAGGTCGACGGGCACGTGCACCTTCCGCCGACCACTGGCGACAACATCGATGTACTGTGGAGACCTCACGCCCCACGTGTTGAGCAATTCGGCGGTACGTCCACCCGGCCTCCCGCATGCCCACTATACGCCCTCGCTCAAAGTCCGTCAACTGCACATACGGTTCACGTCCACGCTGTCGCGGCATGCTACCAGTGTTAAAGACTGCGATGGAGCTCCGTATGCCACGGCAAACTGGCTGACACTGACGGCGGCGGTGCACAAATGCTGCGCAGCTAGCGCCATTCGACGGCCAACACCGCGGTTCCTGGTGTGTCCGCTGTGCCGTGCGTGTGATCATTGCTTGTACAGCCCTCTCGCAGTGTCCGGAGCAAGTATGGTGGGTCTAACACACCGGTGTCAATGTGTTCTTTTTTCCATTTCCAGGAGTGTAAATCCTATGCAGCCGGTACTGACATTTTAACTGTCAAAAATGGCGTTCCTGTCTTTCCTGCAGCTGGCCGCGTATAGCTTAGTGCTTACTTCTGTGTTGTTATCACAATTATTGAAAGTAAGTTAACGTTCGGTGTGGAGATACTAACAGCAGATTCATTTGGTAGCACTTAAAGAATTTCATGTCATGAAACGCCTCATCCGAATGTAATTTATTGAAATGTTACTCGTTACGGTATACAGTATGCTTTTTGTGTTATTAGCGAGGTTTGGAAGGTATATATACGCAGACAACAAACTACGAATTGGCGTGACAAGAAGTATGCAGGAGCTGTATTCCTCAGTGTGTGAGAGAAATGTTCGTCGACCCTGTCTCGTTCCTCAGAGCGTGGTGGCGCTGTGGTTAAGGCAGTGGGCATTCGCAAGGAACGGGTTTCGATTCCCGGTTTTAGGTTTTCCGGGGTTCCAAGATCGTTCAATGCATATGCAGCGATGGTACCTTTGAAAAGGAAACGACTGATTTCCTTTGCTAGCCTTGAGAAATCTTCGATTGTGCTCAATATTTAATGACCTCATTGTCGAAGGGACGTTAAACGGTAATAGTTCCTTTCTCTATCCACAACCATCCCGTTAATATCAACAAGCTGCACCGTCAGAGAAGTGCTTGGCTTATACACTTATGAGCCAAAACGTTATGACCACATATATAATAGCGTGCTGTTTCTCTTTGCAAACACAGTACAACAGAGATTCTGCTCGGTATGGATTCTACAAGTCCTTGGCTCGATTCCAGAAGTATGTGGCATCAAATGTCTCCGCCCAGGCCAAGCCATTCTCACAAATTACGGAATTGTGGTTTACGGGAACGCAGCTGTTGCCCGATGTGCTCCAACGGGTACAAATCAGGAACATTTGATGGTCAATACATCAATGTAGTTCACTGTAATGTCCGTCAAACCACAGTAGCACGATTCTGACCTTGTAAGACGGACTGTTTTTCTCTGGAAGATGTCATCGCCGGAGGGGGAGACTTCAAGCATGAATTGATGCAGGTTGTCCGGAATAATGTTCACGTAGTTCACTGCTGTCTTGATGCCTTAGCTTACCATCAGAGATCCCATAGAGGCCCAACTCAATGTAAATCATAGTATGTATAACTCTGCCCTCACCGGCCTGCATCTGTGGCGCGGCGCAAGTTTCGTGCAGCCATTCGCGTGGATGAAGGCCTGTGAGGATCCAGCCGTCGACCTAGTGTAACAGGAAATACGATTCATTAGACAGGCGACACCTTTCTTTTGATACACGGAGAAAACTCAGTGATGCTGTGCCTATTTCAATCGCAACTGACGGTGTCGTTGGGTCAATACAGGAACACCTGGGAGTAGTGTGATGTGGACCTCCATGTTCAACAATGGTCTCTGAACGGTGTGCTCCGAAACATTTGTGCCCTGCAACGGCATTGTACTCTGTCGTGAGATCTGCCACAGATCGCTGCCTATTCTGCATTACACAGTGAGGGATCCTCCGACCTCTACGTTTTGTGATCATACGTGGTCGTCCAATACCATACGGCCTTTGTGTTACTTCATCATCCTTCAAGCACTTTTCATAGGTGCTCAGGACAGTAACACGCCAACATGCGACCACCTTCGCCATTTTAGAGATTCTCGTTTCCAACCGCAAGGCCAGAACAATGTGCCCTTTCTCAAAACGTCTCATATCAGTGGATTTCCGCATTTGCTGCCCGTATCTCCGCTGTAATCAGTGCCCACTCGTCTCTATTCTGCTTATATTCTTTCCTTACTGCGACACATATCCCCAATACCTTCAGGAGGCATTCAACCTCGCGGTGGGCAGTGATCATAATGTTTTGGCTCATCAGTGATCAGACACTCGTAAAATTGCACACTATATGATTCCTTGAGCTTCAAATTGCGTAGAAGTAATCTCCCGGAGTCCTGCGTAATGTAATTTCCTCTATTGAGTTACTGGAATTAATTTGTCACTTTTGGCGATTTAGATCATCACGCTGTTGACTCATGGCGATCAAAGTTCACCGATCTCCCGACAGAACAAAGAGGGATTATTTCACTATTTCGTAAGCTGGTTAATTAACGCCACCAGCGATCGGCTTCCCCTCTAATTATTGCCGCGGACATGAGGGAACGCCGATAAAGCCGGAATTTTATAGCACGGCTTGGCCGTAACTCAGATAGAGTCGACGTTATTACAGACTGACACACACATGTACGTGAAATACACTGGTAAACAAACAAAAAACTTAAGCTTCTTTTTATCTTAGTGCGTCTCAGTTGGCATCTTTCACCGTTGTAAAATTCGTACGCTAAAGGAGATGTTAAAATATACAGAAAAATTTGAAAATGCCGTTTTTCATCAAACTCGCAGTGAAATCGCGATCAATTTTGCAATGTTGTTACCAGCTTCAGTTAAAAGCTCTTGACACAGCTGTTCTCTATTCTACCATCTTCACCAAATTCATGAAAAAGAAAAGTGAGCTCAAATTGTTGGGCAATATTGTTCGTGAACCCAGTTTTCTTTGGTATTCTATGGTATATGAGCTGAAGGAAATGGGCGTTGTTTTCCCTACTCGCCGGCCGCGGTGGTCTAGCGGTTTTAGGCGCTCAGTCCGGAACCGCATGACTGCTACGGTCGCAGGTTCGTCTCATTTTCCTTACCTTGGGATGTTTCACTGCTTCCTTATATTATGGTTCTACAGCGATTGTTTAAGGTATCAACACTTCCGTACATAAACTTTCACTATACAGTGAATATACATTGAGGTTACAAAAGTCATATAAGGTACCTCCTAATATCGTGCCGGACTTGCTTTCGCCCGGCGTAGTGTAGCAATTCGAAGAGGAAAGGACTCAAAAAGTTGGTGGAAGTCCCCAGCAGAAATAATGAGCCATGCTGCCTCTACATCCGTTCATGATTGCAAAAGTGTTGCCGGTGCAGGATTTTGTGCAAGAACTAAACTCTCGACTATGTCCCATAAACGTTCGATGTATACATCTCGGGCGATGTGAATGGCAAAACCATTCGCTCGAATTGTCCACAATGTTCCTCAAACTATTTGCGAACAATTGTGGCCTGGTGACATGGCGCATTGTCATCCATAAAAACTCCATCGCTGTTTGACAACAGGCGTCCACGAGTGGCTGCAAATGGTCTCCAAGTAGCCGAACATCAGCAGCACCTAGACTATTCCACTTAAACACATCGCACATCCTTATGGTGCCACCACCAGCGTGCACAGTGCCTTGTTGAACACGTGGATCCGTGGCTTCGTGGGGTCTACACCACACTCTAAACCACCAACTGAAATCAGGACTCATCTGACCAGGCCATGGTTTCCTAGTCACCTAGGGTGCAACTAATATGGTCACGAGCAAAGGAGAGGCACTGAAATGATGTACTGTTAGCAAAGGCCCTCTCGTCGGTCGTCTGCTGCCATTGTCCGTTAACGCCAAATTTCGCCGCACTGTCCTAACGTATGCGTTGCTCGTACGTCCCACAATGATTTCTGCGGTTATTTCACGCAGTGTTGTTTGTCTGTTACCACTGACAACTCTATACAAACACAGCTGCTCTCGGTAGTTAAGTGAAGGCCGTCGGCCACTGTGTTGTCCTTCGTGAGAGGTAATACCTGAAATTTGGTCTTCTCTGTACGGCCCTGACAATGTCGATCGCCGGCCGGAGTGGCCGTGCGGTTCTGGGCGCTACAGTCTGGAGCCGAGCGACCGCTACGGTCGCAGGTTCGAATCCTGCCTCGGGCATGGATGTGTGTGCTGTCCTTAGGTTAGTTAGGTTTAATTAGTTCTAAGTTCTAGGCGACTGATGACCTCCGAAGTTAAGTCACATAGTGCTCAGAGCCATTTGAACCACTTTCGATCGCGGCATGTTGAATTCTCTACCGATTTCCGAAATGGAATGTTCCATGCTCCCAGTGCCAACTACCATTCTGCGTTCAATCTGTTAATTCGTGACGTGCGGCCATACACGTCGCAAACCTTTTCACATGAATCACCTGAGTACAAATTACTGCTCCACTAATGCACTGCCCTTTTACACTTTGTGTACACGATACTGTCGCCGTCTGTGTATTTGCATATCGCTAACCCATAACTTTTGTCACCCCAATGTAGCATTAGCGTAGGTAAACATCACTTCTTTCCATGATGATGGCAGAACATGTGCTCAGTACCCCTATGTACGATTCAGGTCTTGCGTGCATATCTCATAGCCAGCCCTCGGCGACAACAGTAAGCACATAATAGACGATCAAAAGATGTCGACACAGTTTCTGTGGTACACCTGGCTCTCCGATAAATCTGATAACGCATAGAATTCAGAGAATTAAATATGGACCCATGTACCTCCTCGTAACAGGCAACGAACTCAGGCAGCCATGCAGATATAAAAACGGGGAAGATGTTGGGCATAGATTTTTTTGGAAGTTCAAATGTCATTACCTTTTAGGAAACAAAACGTAAATCGAGGAAAAAATACTGTTCTGGATTGAATAATAATAAAATATTTTTTTTAAAGAAACTAATAATATAATGGCACTGCTTGGCATTTACAAAAATGAAAAGTCCTAGGTGTTTACGAGTACCACTTAATTCTACATAACAACTTCTTAAAAGACGATTTCTAGAGAAACCTACTACACAGTAAAAAAAAAAAGAAAAAAAAGGGACAGACGTCAAGGGCTTCATCAAAAAGGCTATCCAGCACAATTTATTTACTGATTGTGACACTAACCACGAACGATTTTTAAATTATGGGTACATTATATTATACGAGATACGTGAATATCGAATGCAGCTTCCGAGTAACTTATTTTGATACACGAACATAACAACCATGTGTTATGAACACTGTAGAGCTAAGACGTCTACGACTACACCCATTATCTACAAAACGCCGCGAAATGCATGGCAGAGGGTACTTCCCATTCTACCACGAATTGAGCTTACTTCCCGTTCCATTAACGAACAGAGCGCGCCGATAATGAATGATTGCTTAAATGGTTCGGTGGGCGCTGTAATTAGTCTAATTTTGTCTTCGCAGAACCTACGGAAGGACACCTTGGGATTCCGAAATTTCTCAGTGACCCACTTCTTGAAACTTTGTAAGTGGGTTTTCAAGCGTATGCCAGGTTAGCATCTACAGGGTGACAATTATTGTAGTATATGAAATAAAATCGTCATAACTTCTGAACGGTTTGCGCTAGGACGTTCAAACTGCATGGTTGGCCGCGGGGCATGTTGGGAATTAGTATGGTTTAGTTTAGCGACGAAGCCCACTTTCGTGTGGATGGGTCCGTCAAAAAGCAAAACTGTCGCATTTGTGGGTTTGAGAAACACAATCCGCGATCGAGAAGTTTCTTCACCCTCAACGGGTGACTGCGTATTGAGCTATGTCCAGTCAAGGAATAATCGGTGCGATATTCCTTAATGGAACGGTGACTACCGAACGGTTTGTGAAGGTTTTGGAAGACGATTTCATCCCCATTATCCAAAGTGACCCTTATTTCGACAAGATGTGGTTCATGAAGGACGGAGTGCGACGCCATCGAAGCAGGAGAGTGTTTAATGTCCTGGAGGAGTACTTTGGGGGCCGCATCCTGGCTCTGGGGTACACAGAACCCACTGGCCTGGGCCTCGATTGGCCGCCATATTCTCCCAATCTGAACACATGCAACTCCTTTTTGTGGGGCTATATTAAAGACGGGGTGTACAGCAATAACCCCAAAACCATTGCTGAGCTTGAAACAGCCATTCAGGACGTCATCGACAGCATCGATGTTCTGACACTTCAGCTTGTCATGCAGAACTTCGCTATTTGTCTGCACCACATCATCGCCAATGATGCCAGGCACATCGAACGTGTCATAACCTAAATCCGAATATTTGTAGTGATGTTTGCATGTTGAATAAAGTATGTGCACCTGTCAGTATTCGTTTTGCTCTTCTCTGTATACATCAGAAATTCCCTGTTAGTCGTGTCTGGTACGGCTCCCACTCACCTGAGCAATATTCTTGGATGGATCGCAATATACTGTGTAGCCTCTTTGTACTGGGTGGTTATTACTGAAGTGCAGCTACGGAGAGAGGTACAATGTGGGCTGTAACCATCGTATGGCAGCGAAATTTGGTAGGTGTTCTAGTGCGTAATTGCAGAACCGATTTTTGCTGAAAAAATTTAGTTACAACTTTGGCCACCAGGTAAAAATCTGGAGCTGTGAATACAAGAAAGGCATAGAGAAATGAAAGAGATGCTGTACAAAAGTGAATTTTTTTTTTCAACCTAAAGTGGTTCCGCATTCACGCATTAACACATCTGCCGAGTTTCGCTGCCGCGCGATAATTACAACCCAAACTGGACCTCCCTGAGTAGCTGCACTTGAATTACAACCACCCAGTACATTCCCAGTATCCTACCCATGGACCGAGGTCTACTACCTACTTTACCTACGATTGAACCTCTGTGATCATCCTATTTTATCTCTCTACAAGTAGGTACACCCTGAGTTGGCTGATTCCAGTTGTGACTCATTGACATTGGAGCTATATAGCTAGTATTACGAGTTTCGTTTTCTGAAGTGCACAATTTTACATTTTTGCATGTTTGAACATTTAAAGCATATTTACAGAATCTTGAAATCTTATCGAGATGTGATCGAATATCTGCGCGTGTTCTCTCAGACACTGGTTCATATAGAAAGTTGCATCATCTGAAGGAAGCCTGAAGTTACTATTTTATGACCTAGAAGCATTGGGTACTGTTATTTTGAGTCCCAATAATTCGATCGGTAGAAGTTCCCGCATTTGCGTGTGAATAAATTAAGGACAACATCAAATAATAAAATATCGCTGTTGTGGTTATTAAAATATATGTTTATGAAAAATTTCCATCATACAACAACAGGGTAAGTTACAGGATTTAGTAGAATTTTGTGTAAAGAATACTACAATAGTATTCGTGCAATGCCGATTAATGATGTTAGGATGAGCGCTTTGGGGGCGAAGGTACGTGGGACGGATGTAAACTAATTTTTTTTGCGGTTTGAATTCTCATGCGCTCTTGGTTCAAATGATTAAACTTACAAAGGACCTTTGTAAACTAACAAGAAATTTAGATAATTTATGGTGGAAGTCGTTTCTTCTAAAAATGATGCTTACTTTTTTCCTCTTCGTAACACATTCTGTTGCAGAGAATTACGTTTTAATTTGCAACTTATCCAAAGAATAAGTTCTCACAATAAAATACAATAAGCATCTAAACAGGTTCTTGATAGGTGCTTGTCTGTTCACATGAGAACAGGATTAACGCCCAGAAGGCTGCTGTGTATGTTCTCATGTTGTCAGTATTTGGCAATGTCACTGTTCACTCTTTAAGCGAAATGCACATATATTTGTAATTAGCCTATTAAACATTAAATTACTATTTTTCCACCCATATAAACAGAATTGTGTTGTGGCGTCGGAGCCTCCTGGCGTACCGAGATATCTATGCCAACATGACGAAAAAAAATGTTTGATCGTAGAACGCACAGGCCGCCTTGCGCGGTGTCATAAATCACGTAGAGCTTCCATCAATTTTGTGGTTAGGTAATCCGTAATCAGTCAAGTCTGTCACACCACGAGAAGTGGTCACATATATTGTCGTCCCTATCTGGATTAATTACTTTTTAACGAGCCATAAATTAAATGAGTGAAATATGTGACAAATAAAGCATTCTGTGTGGCCACTGCGACCGATATGCATTGTCATATACAGGACAACACACACACACACACACACACATACACACACACACACACAAGCAACAAGTAAAAGAAATAAAAGCGGCTTTTAAAGACTAGAACAAGACAAGAAATTCAACGAATGCTTCCTAACGTTCAGATATTAATTTATATGACTTTTAACTCTCGTAGAAGCTAAGAAACCTAGAAATATTCAAGGTTTTTTCGTCGGACGGATAATCATTATATATCGTCTCTTGTTCGACTGTACTGAGCCAAGGAAACTAGCAATGTCGTTGTTAGATACGACAATGAATTGTCTGCATTGCGTTTTCAATTGTTACATGTAAACGAGATGGAATAAAAAAACTGCTAGAGGGTAATTAAAAACAGACTGTGTTAGAGACTACAGAGAGAAGAAACAGAAACGCCTATGGAAGCTGTTTTCTCGCTTTCGTGAGATTCCAGTAGCCGGCCGACAGGTAACAGCCAAAAATAGTTTTGCTATAAGATTGAATGGCTCTAAAGATTGTTTGCGGGTAGACTTCGGCGAATTTTACAGAGTTCGATCATTAATCACAAGTTGTGTTCACACCAAGCAACGAAAGCTGTAACACTGGTACAGACAATTTACTTCTCTCCTCTAAATAAACTTGTCAATCGCACAGCCTCATCTCTTCCTGCTGTGAAAATAGCCTCTTTCAGCAGCCAAAATGACGTGGACAAAAGAGCGACAAGGTTGTTAACCGGAAGCGTACTTAAAAGATTCAGGTGTGGATGGAACCCTGGCTATACCCAAGAGGTAAACGGTAAATTTACGTCGAAAGACACTTAACATCATATATGAAACTTAGTATTTGACTGGAACGAAGGTAAAGGAGTAGAAAAGGAGAATTATCCGACGCGCTGTACAGTGGACGCAGATACGAAACATGACAATAGTATTTGGCTCACGGAAAGGGCGGTCTCTTATATATATATATGCACGTTACAAATTTGGGGTGCCATTTATTTGGTACAAATGCAGGAATTTCACAGTGCGAGGTGGCGCAGGGTAAGAAGATGGACACTCTTTTCGGAGGAAGATGGTTCAAACACACATCCGGCCATCCTGATTTAGGTTTTCCATGATTTCTCTAAATCGCTTCAGGGAAATGCCGGGATGGTTCCTTTGAAAGGGTACGGCTCATTTCCTTCCCCATCCTTCCCTAATCTGATGGGACCGATGACCTCGCTGTTTGGTCCCTTCCCTCAAATCAACCAACCAGCCACTGTGCCAACATTACTTAAATCTCCTCAGTACCCTGCCGTGGCAGGACATTAAAATTCCAATCCTCCACCATTGTCAAATGGTAATAAACCGTACCAGCTATGCAATTATCATCATAATTTTTAGATAAGACGTCGCTGGTGCATAGCACGTCACTATAAGAGATAATATTTGTCTTCTCAGCATCAATCTTGCAATGGCTTTTCCTCTCAGCAAGGAAGTATTTTTTTTTTTCAGTATCGTCATTTAAAGGCTTTTCACAGAATTTATCTGGGAAAAGTTATCAGAAGTATTTCATCATACACTTCTTTTTTGTTTTATAAACAATCGCAGATTGTGATTACAATAATAACCTGGTCAAAGTTGGTCAGCTACAGACTTTGTACGCCACAGGCGACATTTTATGTACAAAGAGTTCGCGACAATGCATTATTGTAAACATATAGTGTGATTGTATCTACGAGCGTGGTTGGAAAAGTTCTCGAATCCGAACAGAAAAAAGTACTTACATCACTGAAACGTTTTTTTATTTTTTAAATGTAGTCTCCTTGTAGATTAATGCAATTGGTCCAACGATGTTCCAGTGCCTTGATCCCATCTCGAAAATGAGTTTGCTCCAGGCCTGCGAAATAATTGTCAATTCCTGCTATCAGTTCTTCGTTTGAAGTGAATCTTCGTCCACCAAGAAAAATTTTCAGTTTTGGGAAGACAGGGAAGTCTGACGGAGACACATCAGGTGAATAAGGCGGGTGTGGCAACAATTCCTACCTCATTTCGTGTAATTTTGCCATGGTGACGGCACATGTGTGAGGGCGCGCATTGTCTTGATGGAAGATGACTTCCTTCTTTGCTAAATCTGACCATTTTTCGCTTATCTTTTGTTGAAATTTGTTCAGGAGGTTAGCATAGTATTCTGCAGCAATTTTTTGCCCAGTGGGGAGATAATCTACAATCAGAATCCCCTTCGCATTCCAGAACACTGATGCCATGACCTTTCCCGACGAAGGACTTCTCTTTGCTTTCTTTGGTGACGGAGAATCAGCATGTTTCCACTGCTTTGATTGTTGTTTTGTCTCTGGGGCATAGTAGTGCACCCAAGTTTCATCTGTGGTCACAAACCGGAACAAAAATTTTGTTCATTTCTCCTAAAACGGGCCAAACATTGTTCCGATATGTCCTTTCTCATGGGTTTTTGATCCAGCGTCAAGAGTTGCGGCACCCATCTTGCCGATATTTTTTAATTTCTAATTCTTCAGTTAAAGTGTGATATACCCTTTCAGATGACATCTGGCAAGCGCGAGAAATTTCAAGCACTTTCAATCGGCGATCCTCCATGACCATTTTGTGCACTTTTGCAATGATTTCTGGAGTAATGACACATCTTGGCCGGCAACTGTCCAGATCATCATCTAAGCTCTCCCGACCAAATTTAAATTCATTTGTCCACTTCGCAACAGTTGAATATGAAGGAGCAGACTCCCCCAGTGTATTCTGGAAATCGGCATAAATGTCCTTTGCTTTCACACCTCTCTTTACGAAGTACTTAAGCACTGCTCGAATCTCAATTTTTTCCATCTTCGCAAATGACTACGCGGGAAGAACAACAGAACCACGTCACC
The DNA here is from genome assembly GCF_023898315.1 of Schistocerca nitens. Taxonomy (NCBI): domain Eukaryota; kingdom Metazoa; phylum Arthropoda; class Insecta; order Orthoptera; family Acrididae; genus Schistocerca; species Schistocerca nitens. The sequence continues at coordinate 320,202,814 of NC_064614.1, read as the reverse complement.
GCCACAGTTCTCTTCCAAGAGCACTGACGTGGCACGTGTTTACAGGCAACAGTCCAATGAATATCACGTGAACAACTCGTTGCGCTAGCTTTCCAAACCACGTTCGTAAAAGAAGAAGGAGTGTAATACGTCAATCACTCCTTTGCAAAGAGATTTGTGGTGCCATTATCTGTGATTTGGTAGTTGACCCAGTATTAACAAAGTTGTAGCACAGCGGAACAGTCGTAGGCGTAGGTGATACGCAGACTATATGATGATTCTTGTGAAGGGAAATTCCAGAAGTAATCAGGTATAAGGATGTTATAAAATGCCTCAAGAATTATATCGATAGCACCAAGGAGTCAGACTGTGTGTTGCACCCGAAAAGACCACCTAAATACTACTAAATGGGGATCTTTCCAGAGAAATGAAATTAACGGACACGTCCTTAGGAAGAAGGCCATCATCAGATGCCTAGGCGTATGTATGAGCGACAGTATTACAGTGCGCACATCCAAGTGAGACCGAGCCAGGAAACTCTTGAACAAAATTCAAATGGTTCAAATGGCTCCGAGCACTATGGGACTTAACTACTGAGATCATCAGTCCCCTAGAACTTAGAACTACTTAAAACTAACTAACCTAAGGACATCACACACATCCATGCCCGAGGCAGATTCGAACCTGCGACCTTAGCGGTCGCGCGGTTCCAGACTGTAGCGCCTAGAACCGCTCGGCCACCCCGACCGGCCTGAACAAAGTTATTAACCTAGAAAGTGATGACTACAAACTACCGATGCGAAACATGGGAACCTCTCGTGACGGTATCCTGGCGGCGATAATGTGGTACTGTGCGAGTGCCTGGGCGCACAGACATCATAAAACCAACCCATGTAGTTAACAGCATGCAACGGAAAATACTTCATTTGATGTGAGCTTCTAGCACTATCAGTTAGCACACTGCATGTATTAACACTTGGAACATTTCCATGCCATGTGCAGACACGGAAGAAAGTGGTAATGTAATGGATGAAGTGAGAAGAATCTCTTCATATGCTGAATGTAATAGGAATACGAGCAACAAGAAAACATAAAATTCGCAATCAGTTCCACCTCCTGCGACAAAAATGGCAGAATGATGCCCAGACAAGAAGCACTTAGGGTTTTCCTCCGTATAAAATAAATGATGGAAATGAGAGCATGAATGAACGTACAGATTTTACCTCCCTTTGACAGCGAATTCATTAGAGACGACGAACAAGCTAGGGCTGGGAACGTAAATCTTCAACGCCATATATGGGAATCACGGTTCAAATGGCTCTGAGCACTATGGGACTTAACTTCTAAGGTCATCAGTCCCCTAGAACTTAGAACTACTTAAACCTAACCAACCTAAGGACATCACACACATCCATCATCGAGGCAGGATTCAAACTTGCGACCGTAGCGCGGAATCACGGAAAACCAAACTCTAGATGGACAGTAGGGGACTTGAACCCCCATCCATCCGAATACGAAACTGGTGTCTGACGAGAATTCGCTCATTGGCTGGGAAAGAGACACCTAAATCCCTCAATAGAACAGACACAGGAATCTACACTACTGGCCATTAAAATTGCTACGCCAAGAAAAAATGCAATGATAAACGGGCATTCATTGGACTAAAATATTATACTAGAACTGACATGTGATTACATTTTCACGCAGTTTGCGTACATAGATCCTGAGAAATCAGTACCCAGAACAACCACCTCTGGCCGTAATAACGGCCTTGATACGCCTGAGCATTGAGTCAAACAGAGCTTGGATGGCGTGTACAGGTACAGCTGCCCATGCAGCTTCAACACGATACCACAGTTCATCTAGAGTAGTGACTGGCGTATAGTGACGAGACAGTTGTTCGGCCACCATTGACCAAACGTTTTCAATTGGTGAGTGATCTGGAGAATGTGCTGGCCAGGGCAGCAGTCGAACATTTTCTGTATCCAGAAAGACCCGTACAGGACCTGCAACATGCGGTCGTGCATTGCCCTGCTGAAATGTAGGGTTTCGTAGGGATCGCATGAAGGGTAGAGCCACGGGTCGTAACACATCTGAAATGTAACGTCCACTGTTCAAAGTGCCGTCAATGCAAACAAGAGGTGATAGAGATATGTAACCAATGGCACCCCATACCATCACGCCGGGTGATACGCCAGTATGGCGATGACGAATACACGCTTCCAATGTGCGTTCACGACGATGTCGCCAAACACGGATGCGACCATCATGATGCTGTAAACATAACCTGGATTCATCCGAAAAATGTTTTGCCATTCATGCACCCAGGTTCGTCGTTGAGTACACCATCGCAGGCGTTCCAGTCTGTGATGCAGCGTCAAGGGTAACTGCAGCCATGGTCTCCGAGCTGATAGTCCATGCTGCTGCAAACGTCATTGAACTGTTCGTGCAGATGGTTGTTGTCTTGCAAACGTCCCCATCTGTTGACTCAGGGATCGAGACGTGGCTGCACGATCAGTTACAGCGATGTGGATAAGATGCCTGTAATCTCGACTGCTAGTGATACGAGGCCGTTGGTATCCAGTACGGCGTTTCGTATTACCCTCCTGAACCCACCGATTCCATATTCTGCTAACAGTTATTGGATCTCGACCAACGCGAGCAGCAATTTCGCGATACGATAAACCGCAATCGGGATAAGCTACAATCCGACCTTTATCGAAGCCTAAAACGTGATGGTACGCATTTCTCCTCCTTACACGAGGCATCACAACAACATTTCACCAGGCAACGCCGATCAACTGCTGTTTGTGTAAGAGAAATCGGTTGGAAACTTTCCTCATGTCAGCGCGTTGTAGGTGTCACCACCGGCGCCAGCCTGTGTGAATGCTCTGAAAAGCTAATCATTTACATATCACAGCATCTTCTTCCTGTCGGTTAAATTTCGCGTCTGTATCACATCTTCGTGGTGTAGCAATTTTAATGGCCAGTAGTGTAACTGGAAAAGGCTAACCTCCAAATGTACCTTTCGCGAAGAAGACACCCTATAACATATTACGCTGTCGGAAGAAATTAGTACACCCTTTTAGGGGTTTCCACTTCAATCAAGATTTATTGTTGCAACAGTGCATAGGGAGTACATGAAAGGGCTGCATTTACAGATCAACGGCGCAAGCGGTTCCATGGTACGAGGTATCAACCCGTGCTGAAACACTACCATTAGTACGTGGTGTAGCCTCCACCAGCGGCAATGCAGGCGCTGACTCTGGCATCCAGTAGACCGTACGGATAGAGAATGCTGTCCCTGGATACGTTGTGCCACGTCTTCTCGCCGTGTTCACGTAGTTCTGGAAGAGCTGTTGTTTGACGAGGCTCACGAGTCTATTCTCGTCGCATCATATCCCACACTTGATTGGAGGCAAGTCACGAGAGCGTGCTGGCCGGGGAAGTTTCTGCACGTCTTGCAGAGCACGATGAGTTTCACGAGCAGTGTGTTGGCGAGCATTATCTTGCTGGAACAACCCATCACTTCCGTTTCGCAAGAACGGCAAAGGAGGAGGAGATTAGTGTTTAACATCCCGTCGACAACGAGGTCATTAGAGACGGAGAGCAAGACCGGGGGAGGAAAGGAAATCGGTGCCCTTTCAAAGGAACCATCCCGGCATTTGCCTGAAGCGATTTAGGGAAATCACGGAAAACCTAAATCAGGATGGCCGGAGACGGGATTGAACCGTCGTCCTCCCGAATGCAAGAACGGCAAAAGAACAGGTTTAATAACATTCTGCACGTACCGAGCGCTGGTTAGCGTCCCCTCCTGAAACAACAAAGGTGTACTTGAGTATCACAACCCAGACCAATAGGTCGTAGGTGAGGCCAGTGTGTCTTGGACGAATGCACTCTACGAGACAGTGCTCACCAGGTCTACGTCGTACGCGCAAACGACCATCACATGTGTGCAGGCGGGCTCTGCATTCATCTCTAAAGATCGCAGGGCGCCATTCCATCTTACAAGTGATCCTCTGACATCACCAGTAGAGCCAGTAGAGCTAAAGGTGTGTGAACCGTGATTTATTTTCGAAGTATATTCTTAAGAATTTATTTTATTTACTAGCGATTCATCAAGAACATTAACACATTTAATCACACTATGTAAGCATGGAAGTAGTTGCCAGGGAGTAACTGATGAAATCATAACCAAATTCCTTTTAACAAATGGGAATTTTATTCACTTTAATAGTGCCTAAAAGCATTTTTTAAAAGAAACAGATTTAAAATTATAATCAGAAAGCACCCTCTAAATATGAAAGTCACAATTTATTCTGAGGCAGAAAGAAACAAGTTTTGACTGTATGAGCTTTAGGGCAGACAACCTTGCCGCTCCCTTTTGACACGGCCGTAGTTTCGACCGCTGACAACAGCCTCTGAAAGACTACACTGGTGGAAATCTGCAACACACCAGATAACTTTAAACTAAGAGTTTTAACAATTTGCACAAGCACACAAACCATGCACCCCCCGTAGGAGGGACGGAAATGGTAAAAAACACTAACAATTAAAATATCAACCTTGCCACCGAAGGTGCAACTTGATTTTAACTTCTAAGAAAAGTTTTACGGTTAAAGGGTGGCAATTTTATACACTAAAATGATCATTTAAATGAAAGCCCATGAAATGCAATCTTATATAAAATTCTACAAGGTTGGCCAAACGATAGTTAAGATTCTCTACAGTACACAGATACCGCCTCTCAAGATCATAGGCAATAATACCAAGGTTTCCAAAGATCAAAACATATTTCAGGTATCCAAGCAATAAATTCGTTAACACACCAAATCCGACAAACATGACAGAGGCAGCTACTAACGTACGGTAGATTGATAGGGAGATTACCGAACAACCCGAACCGCAGGTTGCTCTAACCCGCCCCTACTCCACAAGGGAAAAACGGACCACCCAATTTATAAACAACCACCTTCCCGCAGGTGGGCAAACGGAGGAGAACGGTGGGACGACCCCAAAGCAAAACGGCTGGTGACCTCACCAAGAAAACAAGTAGAATTTAACAAGAGTAAATCAAACAACATATCACCAATCATTTAACATTTAATAAAACTGCGATTTCTCGAGAAGACCTAGCGCAGCACCCCAAAATCGCTCTCCCGAACCGTCCGCTGCCAGCCGCTTCAACGGACGCAGGAAGGCGCGCCGATCTCCCGTCTCACGGCGTCGCAGCTCGCACCGGCCAGACTGATGTCGTGGGTTGACTCCTGTTGCTCTCGTGTCGACCGCGAAGTCAATACCCCTCGCTATACGCCGCGGCCCACTGGACTCACGTGGCGACCTCACATGCGCCGACGCTCAAGACGGACAAGTCATCTGGTGTCTCAGTGCGCGACCGACCAACCGATCGATCCAACCGCCAATGACCATGGCCTGAGCAAACTCGTGCAGACTGGCGACCTAACGTGCAGACTCAGATGCAGGAACTAAGCCCCGACCGGGCGACCACTCGCTGAGTTCTCTTACTGGCGGGGTGGAAAGACTCTTATTTTGCCGGCTTTAAAGGTTGATCCGAACGACAGACATACTAGGACTCCGAACGACAGACAGACACTAACTGCCTAACAAATGCGGACGAGAGACAGACTAGCAAGCTGGGGACGAGAGACAGACCCAGACTCACTGACTGGCGAGCTCATAGGGCCCCTTAAATGCACGTGAACAGGCAACTTTTCCCCTTTCCCACCAGAGGGAGACACCAAAGCTGCGATTGCCTCAGCGGCGCCACCTCCAGAAACGGAGGGCGACTGTTTCACACTACGCGCTGCGGCGCGCTCTTCAAAACAGCAATTTTTACCACGGCTCAGTGAGCATGTCCGCAGTCCCACTGTTAATACCTGGTTCCCAAGAGTTGGTGTTGACACGTCTGGGCTCACAAGGCCTGTTATCTGTGCTGTGGTAGCTGTAAGATCTGTCACTGCTGGCCTTACAATGAGACGATCCTTAGGGGCGTCTGTACTGCATGGACGTCGATAACCTCATCTACGGGTGTGAGAATGTTCACCTGTACAGTGATACCAGCACCGTTGAAAAACTGAGGTAGTACGTCCAACTTGTGGGGCAGTTCTCCCAAAGGACCATCTCACCATTCGGAAGTCCACAATATGAGCCCTTTCAAACTTGGTCAGTTGGCTGTAGGAAGCACGAGTGCGTTTCCGCGGCACTGTTACCAGCTTGCTTCACACGTTTGCACCATTATGAGCCTTCTGGCTCTGAGCATTTCCTACTAAATGATAGACACAGATGACGCTCCGGCAGCTATGCCATTAAGACATATGTTGGCGGACGACGCTGAAACTATTATCAGTACATCAACTACCCCAAAGGTGGCAAATGCCGCCATTGCACCAGAATCGAAATCCTCTTTCCAGGTGCTCAGTCATCAGTCTTCTGATTGGTTTGATGCTGCCCGCCACGAATTCCTTTCCTGTGTCAACCTCTTCATCTGGACTAGCACCTGAACCTACGTTCTCAATTATTTGTTGGATGTTTTCCAATCTCTCTCTTCCTCTATAGTTCTAACACTGTATAGCTACCTCTAGTACCATGGCAGCTATTCCCTGATATCTTAAGGATTGTCCTATCATCCTGTAGCCGCGCGGTTTGAGGCGTCCTGTCACGGGCTGCGCGGCCACTCCCGCCGGAGGTTCGAGTCCTTCCTCGGGCATAGGTGTGTGTGTGTGTGTGTTGCTCTTAGCATAAGTTAGTTTAACTTAGTTTCAGTAGTGTGTAAGTCTAGGGATCGATGACCTATGCAGTTTGGTTCCTTAGGAATTCACGCACATTTGAACAACCTCTCCCTTCTTCTTGTCAGTGTTTTCCAATAATCCTTTCCTCGCCAATTCTCTGGAGAACCAAAAATGTTCAAATGTGTGTGAAATCTTATGGGACTTAGCTGCTAAGGTCATCAGTCCCTAAGCTTACACACTACTTAACCTAAATTATCCTAAGGACAAACACACGCACCCATGCCCGAGGGAGGACCCGAACTTCCGCCGGGACTAGCCGCACAGTCCATGACTGCAGCGCCCTAGACCGCTCGGCTAATCCCGAGCGGCTCTTGAGAACCCCCTCATTCCTTATCTTATCAGTTTACCTAATTTTCAACACTCTTCTGTAGCACCACATCTCAAATGCTTTGATTCCCTTCTTTTCCGATTTTCCCAGAGTTCATGTTTCGCTACCATACAATGCTGTGCTCCAAACGTACATTTTCGGAAACTTCTTCCTAAAATTAAGGATTATTTTTGATTCCAGTAGAATTCTCTTGGGCAGTAATGCCCGTTTTGTCATTGCTAGTCTGCTTTTTTATGTCATCCTCGCTCCGTCCGGCGTGGGTTACTTGCTACCTAGGTAGCAGAATTTCGTAATTTCATCTACTTCGTGATCACCAACCCCGATGTTAAGTTTCTTCCTGTTCTCATTTCTGCTATTTCTCATTACTTTCGTCTTTCGTCGATTTACTCTCAGTCCATTGTCTGCACTCATTAGACTGTTGATTTCATTCAAAACATGCTATAATTCTTCTACACTTTCACTGAGGATAGCAATGTCATCAGCGAATCTCGTCATTGAGATCCTCTCATCTTGAATTGTAACTCCACTCAACAAAGTTTGTTTTACCTCCGTAATTGCATCTTCGATGTACAGACTGAACATTAGGGGCGACAGACTACATCTCTGCCTTACACCTTTTTACTATGAGCTCTTCATTCTTCGTCTCCCACTTTTATTGTTACCTCTTGGTTCTCGTATATTCTGTATTACCCATATTTCCCTATACTTTACCACTTTTTCCCTCAGAATTTCGAACATCTATCACCATTGTACATTGCTGAACGCTGTTTCCAGATCGACAAATGCTAGTAAAGTGTCTTGATTTTTCTTTAGTCTTGCTTCCATTGTAAGCCGTATTATCAGACGAGAAAACTGGTAGAGCCTAAATAATACTGACAATGCGATTTTGAGGATGGATTGAGTAGGGCGGACATTATCAAGCAAACGCCATCTGATGCACTATGGAAGCACTACGGAGCACAACCTCGGACTGTTTTAAGGGTGGGGAAGGAGATGACCGCGACTTTCAAAGGAACCATCCCAGCATCTCCTTGGAGCTATTTAGGGAAATCACGGAAAAGTTAATCGGGATGGTCGGATGCCGATTTGAACCGTCGCTCTCCCGAATGTAGGTCCACCGTTGAACATCGCGAGTTTATTTTGTCGTTGATAAACCGTAGCTCTGTGTTTGATGTGCCTTTAATTGCCTTGTGGTCTACTTTGTTTCCAGAACATTTAAAATAGTGAAAACAGTGCGTAAATCAAATCAAGTTTTACGTTCGAAAGACGCACTTGTTCAACAGTGTAGTAGAGGACGATACTGCAGGGAACCACTTTTGCAACAGACGCGTTACAGAGTTATAATGCGTCATGAATATTCATTCACGATTTGGCTGGAAAAAATTACTCTGCCATATGCACGAACTGTATTTTACTAAACGACGACACTTAACTCCCGAAAGTTGTGAACGACACGAACTGTATAGAGATGAAATACCGAATCAGTTTGTTTCTCTATTCTACGCCATGGAGTATTATTCAACGCGAGAGTATTTATGCGCGCTTGTGCCAATGAATATAACATCGCTTTAAAATGTCCCGAGTGGAAGGACGGAGCGGCCGCGAAGAGTAAAATTAAACGTTCCGGCGCGGCGGCACGCGCAAGTAAGCCGCTGCGGAAAGCGGATTAGGGCGGCGCCGGGCGTCGCGGTGGCCGAGCACTCGGCGCGCGGCCGCCGCCAGCGCCACTGCCGCCGTGGCCGCAGCAGACGCCGGCCGCCCATAAACAACGGCGCGGCCCTCCCTCACCCACTGTGTGCAGAGCACAGCGCTGCGCTGCGGCGCGGCCCGCAAATTAAATCGGCCACTCTGTGGCTGGCGATGGCAGGGTTGAGGGAGCGCCACCCGCGCTCAAATTGCGCGGCCGTCTGTGCGCCAGCGTGAGGCCCGCAGTGTAATGCTCCGACCTGCACACAATTCGCTTCACCTTGTAAGGTGCCTCTTAGGTGAGGAAGACATTTTTACCAGTTTTAATAAATTATTGTCTCTTATTGATGTATTCATGATAGTTAGGAAGTGCTGTAGTCCGTAGCCGGCCATGAGTCGGAGAGCATTTCCCACGCTGGCTGGCTAGGTGACGAAGCGACCATACGTCGCGCGTAGTGGGGTGGGGCTCGGCGCTGGACCGTAGCAACAAGCGTCAGCCTGGGAAATATACATGACGGGAAGTACCGCCATCTTGGTGCCAAAGCCACCGATTCTGTTTATTTATATTTAATAATTAAACCTGAATTTTGACAACATAAATACTAGGAGGAGCCGCTGGATGTTTAAAACTATTTATCATAATTTTGCCTCGTTAAGATTCACACCCGTTCATTAACAAATGCATATTTTACTTAAGTACGAACTTGATCGGAAATCCACGAACAGTGACGAAAGTAGTAAGAGATACGGGTTGCGCGCCAAAGTCGGCAGTCGGCGCTAAGAGCTCTTCCTGTCTTGTTCGATGGTAGCCATGCTCTCGGTTACGAGTAGTTTGTGACATGAGTGTTTCATTATTGATCTAATAGGAATATAAGGGATATTACGGCATTCTGAATGTTAATTTCGAGTAAATAGATACCCCAAAGTTGATCGACAGCAATTTCAGATAATTAGCTTCCACCGACAGAGACATCCAATGCGCCAATGAAGAATCTGCATGGGACGACATTTACGAGAGCTGCACCGCGCACAGGTAGGAGGGAATCCGACGACACGACCCACCAAGGCGGATCAAGGAAGGTCCGACTTAAACACTCGCAAATTCCGGGTGGAAATGCTGACCAGTTATACTGTACGTCACATACGTACACCACCCTCTACGGACTCGCGGCTAAGCTGAGTAATAACAGTATCGGTTTAGAAGCGAGGGGATCTTGCAACCTCTGTGTGCAGAAATCTTGCATTCTTAGATCTAGAAAAAGCTCCTGCCAATTTCGACTGAAATACACACTACCGAATTCTGAAGTTATAAGGGTTTCAAATATAGGGAGTGGACGGATAACTGTAGCTTGCACAGCCACCTTGTTGTAGTTCTGAGGGTCCCAGGTCTTCAAATGGAGACAACTGTTCAGAATGAAGCAAGACAGGCGAGAAAGTGTATCCAGGACCTTAGCTAATGTGCAGCACGATGTAGGTCGAGAGGGCAACTCATCTGAGTTTCGCGGTGAACGGTGAAATAGCCATGAGATTTCACGACAGTTGCGTCTGGATTATCTGTATTATTAAACGGGTAACCCTGGGTGCAGATCCAGTCCCCTTGACCATCTAACAGCTTCCGCAGTAAATAAATTTGATCTTCAGTATTTCATATACTGTAGATATCGACACAATTTAAAATCTTAAAATGCTCACATAATCTACTCATTACGATCTATAATATTATGTTAAAGGTTCAGCAAATTACATGAAGTATTTCAGTTAGAAACTGTGTACATGTCGTGAGGCAACGTAACTCACGGCGTTCTTCAGGGTGAATAACGTAAAACTTGCACGACAACTGTTGCGGAAATGGAAAGTGCTGTTGATTTGTAGTTTTCACAGACAGGATTGACAGTCAGAGGCTCGTATTGATAGTCAATAACCAGATTTTAATAATACTTAGAAAGTATTTCTTGTGCAAACATTCACTCTTTTACATGTAACAATGCCTATTGACATTAACAAACTAATAGCGGGGTAAGTTACAATATCAGTAGTGTTTGTTGCAGAATTCGAGTGCAAATCGTTTACGAGATATCGTATTTTTAAAATCTCCCACAGCGACAGTTGTACAATTCCTGTAGAACAACACAAGTGCATACCCTAGCTAAGTGGATTCTGACCAATAACGAGACAACTGACCACGACAGGCTGTGTTCAGAATGACCACCGGCAGCGGCAATACGCGCTTTCAGTCGGGTGTCGAACGACTGCTGCACACGTGCTACCATTTCAACTGAGATATTCGAGCAGGTATACAGTCTGGACCAGAAGACTTGCTTTTATTAAGTGATTTAAGTTGCTTCATTTCTCCGAGTATATTTACTTCTCCGTTACTCATGTTGGCAGCTGTTCTTGATTTGAATTCTGGAATATTTACTTCGTCTTCTTATGTGACGGCATTTCGGAAGGCTGTGTTTAGTAAATCTGCTTTGGCAGCACTGTCTTCGGTAGTATCCCCATTGCTACCGCGCAGAGAAGGCATTGGTTTTTTTCTTGCCGCTAACAAACTTCACATACGACCAAAATCTCTTTGGATTTTCTGCCTGGTTTCCAGACAAAGTTTCGTTGTGGAAACTGTTCTAAGCATCTTGCATTGAAGGCCGCGCTAAATTTCGAGCTTCTGTAAAAGATCGCCAATCTTGGGGTTTTGCGTCTGTTTAAATTTGGCCTGTTTGTTACGTTGTTCTGACCCGTTTTGTGTACCAAGGACGATCAGCTCCGTCGTATGTTAATTTATTTTGTATAAATCTCTCAACTGCTGCCAATACTATTGCTTTGAATTGAAGCCACATCTGGTCTACACTTACATAATGAATTTGGAAGGAGTGGAGATTGTCTCTCAGGAAGGCATCAAGTGAATTTTGATCTGCTTTTTTAAATAGATAAATTTTTCTTTTATTTTTAGAGGATTTGAGGGTTACAATATTCAATCTCGCTACGACAACCCTGTGTTCACTAATCCCTGTATCGGTTTTGATGCTCGTTATTAACTCAGGATTATTTGTTGCTAAGAGGTCATGTGTGTTTTCACAATCGTTTACTATTCGCGTGGGCTCATGAACTAACTGCTCGAAATAATTTTCAGAGAATATGTTTAGCAAAATTTCTTATGATGTTTTATGCGTACCTCCGGAATTAAACATGTATTTTCGCCAACATATTGAGGGTAAATTAAAGCCAACACCAACTGTAATCGTATGAGTCGGGTAAGTGCTTGAAATCAAACTCAAGTTTTCTTTAAACCTTTCAGCAACTGCATTGGGACGGCGGTAAACTGATATTTAAATGATAAGTTTGGTGGGGCCGGATCCGATTTCGGTTTGCCAAGTTTTTTTTCTTGATTTTTATGGACGGGGGATGGGCGGCCACTACTTCAGACCCCTCCCTGGTCGCTCGCTAAGTATGCGCTTGCATCTACATCTACATGTCTACTCTGCAATTCGCGCTTAATTACCTGGAAAAGTGTTCATCCATCCACTTTCAGACAATTTCTAAGAGGAAAACGAAATATTGCCGTGAGAGTTCTAATTTTGCATATTTTATTAGACTGATCATTTCTCCCTATGTAACTTGGCATCAGCAAAATCCTCGCTTGTAGGTAATCCCCGCTTGTTTTTCAACCTATGCAACAGGTCTAAAATGAAGGGTATAAGAGTTCTGAGCAATGAACGTCGTCGGGGATAAACGCGAACCTGACGATCCCTGTGAAAATTATTTATCGAGTGCAAACTTCTACACTGCTTACTTGGGTCGACCGATAAACGTTACCGTGTGGTCGACACTAACGGGTGGTTTTTGTGATCGCATATTACTGCTTGTCTTTCTCCCACATAACATCTTAGAGAACTGTGCCACAGCTCTTAGCTGCCTTTTGTTGGGTTCTTTATCATCAGCATCATTACCACTACCACCGAGACCGCCACAACCAACGTGAGTTCAATATCATCATAAGAGATCATCATCATAGTGTACATCACCGGTCGGTCTTCTTTTGGTAGCTGCTCTTTGCCCGTTCAGAGCTGCAATTGAGCCACTGTTTCCTCTTAGTCTCTTTTTCTAGTAATGAGAAGATCTTCAGGTCTCGTCTTAATTTTTCGTTGTCGATGTGTTCTGTTAATACCTTCGATTGCTTTATTTCAGCGACTTGAACTCGGTTCACTTTAGCACGTTCATAGAAGCGCACGTAATAACAAAATGTCGTGGTCCTAGAGAAGATTTTAGTTTGTCACATGCAATTAGGGCAAATTGAAAGTAGTTGCCACAAGTTATTCTTAGTATAGTATAGGTGATGTTGGTGGAAGATTTATGGAGATAATGAATGAGGCCAAGACTAGTCCTCTGTAACAATACAATATGTGCAAATAGGCGGACTGTACCATTGCTGCCCAATCACTGCAATCAGGAGCATAGTCAAATATTCAGGAGTACTATGAGGAAGGTGGATGTCACATTGATAATCACAAGGGGAGTGACAGGAAGTTCAAATCGCTCAGGCATGAGGTCGCTGAATAAAGTCTAACTGTACCGATTCTCGGGTGTTTACTTAACTGTTGACAAGATGAATTAACGGAAGACTTAGAAAAGAGTCACAGATCAAACTTGTGATTTGACACGGGCTTGTTTGGCGTCGGAGTACATAACTTGTCTCTAAAGTCCACTGGGAGGCACTACAAGAGACATTTACGAGGGTAGTTTGATAAGTCTGGTAAATTTCCATGAAAAAATGGAACACTTTTATTGCACCTTCATAATCGGTAAGCTTGATTATCCAAAGGATCATATAAAGCATTTCAACCATGTACAGTATACAGTTCATTTTGAAAGCAGTCTAAATTGGTTAATGTGTCGACAGCGACTGAAACAGGAGGGTTGGACTGTCACACAAATAAAAACAGAATTGGATGAAATTCACGTGGATTCTGCACCATCATTGAAGACCATCTTGTGGTGTCACCGCCAGACACCACACTTGCTAGGTGGTAGCCTTTAAATCGGCCGCGGTCCGTTAGTATACGTCGGACCCGCGTGTCGCCACTATCAGTGATTGCAGATCGAGCGCCGCCACACGGCAGGTCTAGAGAGACTTCCTAGCACTCGCCTCAGTTGTACAACCGACTTTGCTAGCGATGGTTCACTGACAGAATACGCTCTCATTTGCCGAGACGATAGTTAAGCATAGCCTTCAGCTACGTCATTTGCTACGACCTAGCAAGGCGCCATTATCAGTTACTATTGATATGATTCATGTACCGTCAAGACCGACGTTCTTCATTAACGGATTAAAGTTAAGTATTCCACCAGCTACGTCCGTTTTTCTAAATTCTAATTTCCTTGTCCTGTTCCAGACCTCACGCCAGCCTGCGTGAGCTAAAACGCGTGCCTAAAGGCCGCCTCCTAGCAACACGGTGTTGGCTCTCCTGCCAACCAAAACACATCTAGTTCTGGATTAATAAATTTAAACGTAGTTAGACAAGCACCGGAGACGAAGAGCGCTCCGGCCGTCCAGTTGAGATCACCACAAAGAAAACCATTGACAAAATCCATCATATGGAAAGCAAGACCGCAAAATAAAAATTCGTGAGACTGCTGAGACTGTAGGGGTTTCAAATCAGCGAGTGCATAATATCCTGCATGGCGATTGGCTATGAAGAAGCTGTATGTGTGAGGTGGACAAAGCGATTGCTGACACTCGACCACAAGGGCATCCGGAATAAATTTCAATACTATGTCTGGCGATGTATGATCACAATCCGCAAGACTTTTGTGTTGATTTGTGACTGTTAATGAATCTAAAGCCATCATTTTACATCAGAGTCAAAACGGCAGTCAATACAATGTAAAAAGACTAACGAAAGTGCAAAGACCTTCAGTGGTGGCCACTGGTTTTTGGGAATACCAAGGAATAAACGTCATGTATTATTGGGAAAAAAGCAGGAACTCAACTTGGCAGTATTATGCTTCATCGCTAGATCGTTTGAAACTTGCGTTGGCTGAAAAAAGATCAAGGTTGGCAGACAAAAGAGTGTACTTTCACAATGAAAACGCACCCCTGGAAGTGACAGTGGCTTTTTCAGAGTGTGACAGAACCTATTTTTCCGATGGGACGGAAAAGCTAGAGAATCACTGGACGACTACTATATCCCCCAAAGGAGATTATGTCGAGAAGAAAGGTGAGCTGTTTACGAAACAAATATTTTTCCTTACTTTGTACCAGGCTTATCAAACCACCCTCGTAACCATCAAGAAAATACTTCTCGCCCACGATATTATTGCACTTAGCCTCTCGTGACCGATGATCGGAAACAAAATGTGACGTTACAGTAGACAGGCACAGTGGTGTGGTGACTAAAAAAAAAAAAAAATGCATGGCACTGTGAATGCCTTCAGGAAAGCTGTGCATATACAATCAAGTGATTCGTGTGCTCCTGAAATATTACGACAAAAACTCACGATAAGCCGACCGAAGTGCTCTCACACCCACGTGCCATAATATTGTGGTCGACTATCAGCTTCACAATTCAAAATGGAGGCGTACGATGACGAGGCACAAAATATGATACCTCCTCTGGCACTCACTTCGCATAATGGTCCAAACAGCCAAATTAGAGGAATTCAGGAAAACGCGGTGGTGCATAGGATATCGGTCTCCCCGCACTATGCACGTGTGGGACTGTGATAGGCCAAATGGTACTAATGCAGTATACACTGAGTTGTCAGAGGTCATGGGATACCGATAGCCATATATACAGACGGTGGCAGTATCGCGCACACAAGGTAGAAAAGGGCAGTGCATTGGCGCAGCTGTCATTTGTACTCAGGTTATTCATGTTAAACGATTTCCAAACCGACAGATGGCCGCAAGAAGGAAATTAGCTGACTTTGGAAGCGGACCGGTAGTTGTAACTAGACGCATGAGACATTCCATTTAGGTAATCGTTAGGGAATTCAGTATTCCGAGATCTACTGGGTCAAGAATGTGCTGAGAATATCGATTTGAGGCATTCAATTAACGACTGACGGTAGCGTCATTTTAGCAGAGTTGTCAGTGCTAACACAAAAGCAACACTACGTGAAATAACCGAAAAAATAACTGTTGGACGTACAATGCGGAGAAATTTGGAGTTAATGGGCTACGGCAGCATGTGACCGACGCGAGTGCCTTTGCTTAACAGCACGATATCGCCTGCAGCTCCTCTCCTGAGCTCGTTACCATTTTAGTCGGCACGCAGACGACTGGAAAATTGTGGCCTGGACAGAATCCCGATTTCATTTGGTAAACGCTAATGGTAGGGTCTGAGTGTGGGGCACGCCCCACGAAGCCATGAATGTGAAATATCAACAACACTGCGCAAGCTGCTGGTGGCTCCGTAATGGTGTGGGCTGTTCAAAAATGGCTCTGAGCACTATGGGACTTAACATCTGAGGTCATCTCTCCCCTAGAACTTAGAACTACTTAAACCTAACTAACCTAAGGACACCACACACATCCATGCCCGAGGCAGGATTCGAACCTGCGCCCGTAGCGGTTGCGCGGTTCCAGACTGTAGTGCCTAGAACCGCTCGGCCACTCAGGACGGCTATATGAAATGTACTGGCTCCTCTAATTGTCTGGAAATGATTATGTTCGGCTACTTGGAGACTGTTTTCAGCCATTCATGGACATCATGTTTCCAAACAACGATGGAATGTTTATGGATGAAAGTGCGCCACGGCACCGGCCATAGTTGTTCGCGATTTCTTTCAAGAACATTCCGGACAGTTGGAGCAAATGATCTGGAGAGTCAGATCACCCGGCATGAATCCCATCGAACATTTACGGGCATAACAGAGAAGTCATCCCGTGCACAAAATTCTGCACCGGCAACACTTTCGTAATTAACTACACTACTGGCCATTAAACTTGCTACAACACGAAGATGACGTGCTACAGACGCGAAATTTAACCGACAGGAAGAAGATGTTGTGATATGCAAATGATTAGCTTTTCAGAGAATTCACACAACGTTGGCGCCGGTGGCGAAACCTACAACGTGCTGACATGAGGAAAGTTTCCAACCGATTTCTCATACACAATCAGCAGTTGACGGGCGTTGCCTGATGAAACGTTGTTCTGATGCCTCGTGTAGGGAGGAGAAATGCGTACCATCACGTTTCCGACTTTGCTAAAGGTTGGATTGTAGCCTATTGCGCCATTGGTTACACGTCTCGGTCACCTCTTGTTCGCATTGACGGCACTTTGAACAGTGGACGTTACACTTCAGATGTGTTACGACACGTGGGTCTACCCTTCATTCGATCCCTGCGAAACCTTACATTTCAGCAGGACAATGCAGAACCGCATGTTGCAGGTCCTGTACGGGCCTTTCTGAATACAGAAAATGTTCGACTGCTGCCCTGGCCAGCACATTCTCCAGATCTATATCCAATTGAAAACGTCTGGTCAGTGGTGGCCGAGCAACTGGCTCGTCACAATATGCCAGTCACTACTCTTGATGAACTGTGATATCGTGTTGAAGCTTCATGGGCAGCTGTACCTGTACACGCCATCCAAGCTCTGTTAGATTCAATGCCCAGGCGTATCAAGGCCGTTATTACGGCCAGAGGTGGTTGTTCTGGGTACTGATTTCTCAGGATCTATGCACCCAAATTGCGTGAAAATGTAATCACATGTCAGTTATAGTATAATATATTTGTCCAATGAATACCCATTTATCATCTGCATTTCTTCTTGGTGTAGCAATTTTAATGGCCAGTAGTGTATTTTAGCCGTAATGTAATATCAATGAGGAAGGCTCCATGGAGGCAAGTGATAATATTTGAGACATCCAACAGCGCGCAACTTATTTTACGAATTGCATAACTAGTCTTGTAGTACTCGACTACACAGATGAAATTTTCTGCATGTCTGCAGCGGTTGTAGCGACGCCAGAATCCTTTGCCGTGGCGTGCCGGGCACCGCTTTCGGCGGTATTGCGCGCTGTTTCGCGCGGCGCCGGGAGGAGCGGCTAACTGCTCATCTGTAGTCATCTGATCAGCTAACAGCGCCATTTTACGTGCTCCTGCATATGTAAGAGATCGGCGGAGGCGAGGCGGCGGCCGGCCGTAACGATCGGCCGCCCAGGAGCCGTAAATTGGAGTCCGCGGTGCGACGGGCTGCCACAGCGCCGCGCTAGGACCGCGCTTCGCTGTGCGAGCCTATTTGGAACCCCACTGTGCAGGCCTAGGTAGGGCCCCACAGACACAGAGCCCGCCACTCTCCACCCACTCCAGGGCCAGCCGAGGAATATAGCATCCGGTAGAAGCGGCTCTTTGAGACAGTCACACTCGGTTGTACTGTGTGTCCCTATCTCCCTTTAACATTTTAAGCGAAACGTAAATGTTGCACGCTGAAGGTTTCTACCTTATTTTTGGTGTTCCATAAAACTGATGTAATCTCTACTTTCATTCGATATGCCATACTTCATATCTGTGTAATGGGTATTTTTCGAACAGACGATTCCAAAAGCCGGTATGTTATGCCAGAGAGAGGTACTGCAAGGAACCCCTGGAGTGCGAGGTCGTAAAAGGCCAATGATGTTTACCGCATTCGACGGCACACATACTGTGTGCCATGCAACCACAATATTGACTGTTAGTGGTAACAGATGGCGATACTGGAGGTATCCAATGGTGAGCACAGCATGAGGCTACGGAGCTGCTTAGTCGAAAAGATTGTCACAACACTACTACAGTGTTAGTGGTATTATACGAGAGTTGCTCATAAAGTAAAGCACCGCATTTTTTTCTCAGCCAAAAACAATGATCTGAATGCGAGACGTTATGTACGTATTATTTGAAATCTCCTGAGTGAGCGCGCCAAGTTTCCGTCACTTCCGACAGATAGCATAGCTGCAGGACAGTTTCAAAATGGCGTCTGTAGGTGAAGCGCGTTTCAAGCAACATGGCGTCATCGAATTTCTCACTGTAGAGAAAGAAACCGTGGAAAAAAATTCACAAACGCTTGTGCGAAGTCTGTGGAGCATCTGCTACGACAGAGGTACAGTTCGTCGCTGGGCACGGAAGGGGAGGTCATCAGAAAGCGGTTCGGCGGAGCTCCAAGATTTGCAGCGGTCGGGGATACCATCCACGGCTGTCACACCTGATATGCTGCAGCGAGCTGATGTTGTTTGGGCCATTAAAGGATGGCATTCGCGGAAGACATTTTGAGGACGACGAGGAAGTGATACACACAGAGAAGCACTGGCTCCGCCACCAGGCCAAGAAATGGTATCGACAGGGCATACGCGCCGTTGTCTAGCGCTGGAGGAAGGCCACAGAACGGGACGGAGATTACGTGGAAAAATAGGGTGTGTAGGTACAACACCATTCTTTCGTGTGTGTAATTCTCATTATGTTCGATAAAGAATTGTGGAAGAAAAAAGTGCGTTGGATTGCTTTCTGGGTAACGCTCGTACAAAGCAAAGCAAAGGCAACGATAAACGAAGTATACATTGCATTACATCTACAACGGTTACCTAAGTTGACATTCCATACCAGCCGGAGTGGCCGAGCGGTTCTAGGCGCTACAGTCTGGAACCGCGCGACCGCTACGGCCGCACGTTCGAATCCTGCCTGGATGTGTGATGTCCTTAGTTTAGTTAGGTTTAAGTAGTTCTAAGTTGACCTCAGATGTTAAGTCCCATAGTGCTCAGAGCCATTTGAACATTTTTTTTGACATTCCGTCAGAAAGGAACCCAAGGAATTTCGCAGAGTGAGAAACAAGAAGCAGATGAAATATTAGCGTTTCTGCAAGATACGTCAGAGGAACGTGTGGTGTCGTGTACGCTCGACTGTGAGGACAATATGCATGAGGAGTACAATTACGACATTAAGTGCTTAACAAGTGAAAATGATATTGAAATTGGTGTCGAGCCATCATCCTTGGGCGGAGGGAGGCACAAATCCTGCCTCTAATGAAACGTAGTAATGGAAAATTATTGTCCAAGTGAAAGGGTACAGTACTGCCCGACATTGAAAATAGGTACAAAATACTTCATTATTCTTGTCGGAACAACACATTTTTTGTGTAAAAATAACTCAATTTCAATTAATGCAGCGAAGCCGGATACCAGTGTGGGAAAGAATGACAATTTATTTAATTGATCGCATGTGCACTCCCACGAAGTAAATCCCTACATCCAGTTTGTTGAGATCTGTGAAATGAATGAATGTATGGTCGTCTGCTAACCGCAGATAGTGAATGTGGATATATGATCATCTTTGAGTCGATCCTTTGGCCACCTTTGGTGGGACCAAAGAGATGAAAGGTACCAGAGCTTTGAGCGCCTGAAATGTGGCTGACCAATAAGGTAGCAAGGTGCTTCTCCCACTTCGACAGAGGTGTGAGAGAACCGGAATACAGCCATGTTTCAGCACTCTGCCGCTGGATCTTCTGCCGTTAAGACCTGTTTTTGTTGTGCTCCGTAATGACGAAAGAGTGGAGGCATGGTATGCATGTGGAATATTTAAGAGTAGTTTGAATTAATAATTTCTCTTTCTCAGGAACTTTTGTGGGGAGAATTAAATGTCAGGCAGGTAATATTAAGGGGATTGTAGTAATCTTCGGAAGTGACCAACGGTCACAATGAAACCACGTGTAGTTATAAGTTGAGATACTTCCGTGTGCTTAAGTTAAGCTGAATTACTAGCGTGTGTACAATAAGTTGAAATATTTAAGAAATTGCGTGTGTATCATAAGTTGAAATATTTAAGAAATTACGTGTGCAGGACTTGAAATTAGAGACGAGTACTTCCACGTGGAGAGTACTGTGTGAGTCTCAATCTGTGCATGAGACAAAGGATAAAGAGAAGTACTCGTCCATGGTATCAGTTGAGGACTCGCGTGTGTGCTTAACATTAAACTGCATGATATGATTCTGGGTGACGCTAGATTTAAACTCAGAGAGAATCAAGGTGAGTCGGCCGTCTATCCAGCAACGCCACTTGGCTTGCATTGCACAGGAAGACGTGCATTTATCTCCAGAGTTCACAGTAGGAAAGTAGAATTACAAAGTGGGGCAGTGTCGTGTGAAACTGGGATAAATATTGATTGAAGTGGGAAAGCTGAAAGTGATAATGTTGTAACCATTCTTTGTGTAGTATTTCATATTGTAGTGTGGTGTATGTCATGTAATTTGGGTATGTGTGGTTTGCATGGGGGAGTAGCAAGGTAGTTTCAAAAGATTTGTGGGTTATGCTTGTTCCTTCTGTATCGCTCGATCTGGAGGAAAGTTTCGTGATGATGATTGTGAGAGTCGAAGTGTGAGGTATAATAAAAGATCCACCATCCTATCCAGAAAGTGCACTGTAGCGTTAAATAAATTACGAGACCATAATATAGAGATTCACTAATGTAAAGCCAGGCCCACTGGGCGGAATTTCTCATGTGATATTGTGTAGGTTATAGAATTTGTGTGTTTTGGAATAAATAATATAGTGAAAAGAAAAAGGTTGGTAGACTTTTCCTTCAAATTGTATGTTGCCATAATGTCCCAAAGTTATAATGTGTGCGCCATTCATTTTCAGTGGGATGGCCACGTGTTAATAAAAGCCGTTAAATAAAAGACAAAAAGGAAATGTGGTATTGCCAGTGCGTAGTGTACAGTCAGAGTTCTGTAAATCACTGATAGTCAGATATGCGTTTCCGTTGCGTATTATTCATACAGAAGGATAGTTTGTAACTAAATAGTAAGATACGAGAATTCATGTTACTCGACAAATTAAGGAAGAATCCACTCGCTTGGCAAACCACTCATCTTGCAGGCCTGACTGCTTGATGCCACAGTATGAGTAAGGCAAGTGGGTGCCTCTCACAAGAAACGGGTACTGAACATAATTACGTACATGGAAGACCATCCACAGCATAGTAAAAAACAAAACAAAAAAAAGAACAGTTTTCTAGTAAGTCCGCAGCAATATGATCGTGTGGATGACAAGGTTCACTTGTTACGAAAACTGGTTTTTGCTCGTTTCAGGGATGCTCGATACAGTTTACAGGATGTGTGTGTACTGACCTGCTATGCTACGCATATTAAATTGCGCGCGACACAGGTTAGCCATTAGAGGGAAGCAGTGCATGGCTGCATAACTTCAAACAGTGCTAGAGAACTGGAAAACGAAATTTCAAACAAAGCATGAACTTGACGATGCACATCAAACGGCGGAATCAACCCTACAATTTGTGGATGACATAAACAAACTTATTCCATCGTCCACTAAGGAATTTGTTTTCTACTCCGACTATTCGGTATTTTAAGAGGAAATGAATATCAAAGGAAACCTGTAAATTAGAGGTACCAAGATCAACTAACACCAATGCCTTAACGCATTCCTATACAATTATGCCACCTGTTAAACTGGATGGTAAATTGGCTGGAAAGTTATTTATTTTTCTGGGAGAAGTTGGAGGTGCTCTGCCCCCTACGATTCTTTCTCGTGTGCGTGATGTTGCCGGGGGAGAGGAAATATTTGTCACAGGAAGCAAGAATGGGAAAATGGGCGTAAGAGAAATACAACTACGGTATGAGCACTGCTTTTGGCCAATAACTGGTCAAAATACCTTGCTTTTACTTGATTCCTCATCTGAGTATAAAATCATACTCCTTTACACAAACTATTCCTCCTGAAAAGTGTGTAACGTTGCACTTTGTACCACCTGCAACCACTGGACAATTGTGGCCTCTGGATATTTGTTTTTTCCGTGCCTATGAAACATATTGTCACATTATCTGCCTTAAAGGAGAGCCAGTGTCACGATAAGATCTACGACAGCCCGTTTCGCATTCGAATGCATACCATCACATTCCAGCAGTTCTCATCACACCGTCATACCAAAATGATTCTAAATGTATTCCGTAAGAGTGGATACCTTGCTGAACGTCCTGTACGGTTTGTAACTCCCAAGGAGTTCGTCTTCGATCTCAATGGCGCGAACCTTTGTGATCACTGTGGCGCACCATTTTTCATTCGGTGTTCATGGCGCACATTAATGGTTTGTTTCGACCATTTCTTGACTGTCGACGAAGTCCAGTTTGTGAAGTGAAATGCATACAACTCACAGAAAGCTGATCTCTGCACCTCCCAAACACTCATTTCCTGTCGCCTTCTTGATGCACCTGGTGAGTCATTAGCATCTAAGAATTTTCCTGTCATAATATTGAACAAAACATGTTCAAATGAGCCTTGCTAAAGACTGCACTTGCGACCGTACTCAAGGGGTTCTTTATGAGTACAATCAATGTAACCTTTGGTTAGTAGTATCTTTGCCGTTGCTATAGCATTCTAAGAGAAGCTAGAGAGTGAGTCCGGAGTTGATCATGCTACTGAGCGGTCTGGAAATACTCGTAGCTTGAGAGCACAGGAATAAAGATACATAGGATGTTGAATGTTACAAATATAATTTGGTAAAGATTAATTCGAACAGTGAAGATTTCTGGGTACTGTTGGTGCTACACTCCTTGCCTGCGCGTAATTAATGACGCACTTGGAAAATAGAAAGTTAGTAGGATTATTCTTTATTGGTTTGGGTTAGTTTCATTGTTCAGACGTGATAAAGTAATCACTGCACACAACTTGCATGCAGAAGTTACAAATTTATCACGCCTTTACCACTTCAGTAAGTCATAGCAGAGTAATATCTTTATAAATAAAAAATAAATTGACGACTGTACGAAAGATGATCACCCGAGAGCGGCTTGACAGATTTTTTTTTATTTCGGGGCAATGTTTGTATGAAAATGCAACGGAAAATTAGAAAATTAAAGTCACCTGTGGAAGACCATCACTTGAGAATGGCTCTACCGCTTTGGTTGACTTCTTTCTTTGTTTTCTTTTTGTGTTCGTAATTTTGGGTGGTAATGATATCTTTGGCACGAGAAAGAGAAGAAGAAAAAATGCGTTCAGTTTGACAGTTCTGCTATCACATGTAGAGGAAACGTTGCTACCGAAAATCTCGAAAAGTTTTTGACCGATTTGCTAAAAAATTTTCACGGTACTCTAATGAACGTTTGGATGCACATAAGCTATATATTTTTGTAATACACATAATATGTACATTTGTATGTAATATATACAGGGGCAGCGTAGTTACCACGAATCTCGAAAACTTCTTGACCGATTTACTTCCAGCTTTACATGATACTTTCATGAACGTTCGGAGCATCATAGGCTACAAGTTTGTGTAATATATTACATACATAAATACATATGTAATACATGAAGAGGAAACGTTGTTACCAAAAATCTCCAGGAGATCTTGACCGATTTACTTTAGATTTTTACACGATATTCTACTGAACATTCATTCGGAGATGGACAAAGAGGAGGAGATGGACAGAGATGCAAGGGAGGAGATTACGTACAGTGATATGAGGGGGGGTGGGGGGGGGAAGATATGCACAGAGAGAGAGAGGAGGAATGAGAAGATGGGGGAGAGAGGGGGGTGGGGGCAAGGAATTTTGGGTGTATATACAATTCCCATACATACTTAGCAACTGCGAAGCATTGTCGCTAGCTTGTTATAAAAAGCAATTTTTTTAAAAGATCATTGTAATTGTCAAAGAATGATTTTCAGTATTCGCAGTATAGTATTTTAAGGGTTAGTTTCCTTTCGGTCGTCCAGAAAGTTTAAATTCTGCCACTGTCTCCTCGAGAATTTTTATTTTCTGATTGTGTGTGCCGTTGCATTGCATTGTGCACAACACAGTGATTGAAGCAATATCTGCTTAGAATAGTTGCACGTCCCTGAATTGCACTGCAAAAGCCTTTCTTCCTTATTTGGTCCACAACCCCACGACGACTACCGTAGTCCACTTCACCCCTTCGCCACCCGACACCGAACCACTCTTGCAGGGTTATTGTGGGGTTCGGCCCCCGGTGGAGACCCCTCCCCTCTCCCCCAGGGAACGTCTCACACCAGGCGAGTGGAACTCCTATATTTGAGTGGTAGAGTAATGGTGGTGTACGCGTACATGGAGAACTTGTTTGCGCAGCAGTCGCCGACATAGTGTAACTGAGGCGGAATCCGCACCCGCCGAGGCAGATGGAAAACTACCTAAAAACCCTCCACAGACTGGCCAGCTCACCGCACCTCGACACAAGTCCGCCGGGCGGATTCGTGCCACGGACCAGGGGCTCCTTCCCAATCCGGAAAACCGTGCGTTAGGCCGCACGGCTAACCGGGCGGGCATAGTTGCCTTTAGTAGAGTATGTCGATAACACCTGCAAACTTTGTGGCCATTAGAGTGGATGATAGTGAATAATAAATGACATTCTCATCTGTGACGCGGAACTTATAGCAAACCAACATACGAAATGTAGTTAGCGACGAACTTTTTCCATTTACACTTTTCTTTATGGTAGACGAAACCGAAAAAAAGTTTTTGAAAAGTTTGAATTTATTTTTACAGTTTGTTGGAAGTCTGAGAGTGCTGCAGGTTATCCTAGATGAGTGCAATATTGTGCGATTCATTGGCACGACGCGAGTTCCAGCGCGCTGCGAGGATCATTTTAGTAGGCTCGGGGCAGTGCGGCGCTGCACAATGAGCGGAGACAGCGAAGGCCAAAATGCAGTTCAGTACTAGATCTAAAAATTGTTGATTTTGTCACACTAGAGGTACATGGAACTTAGGGAATACAATGAAGAGTTATATTGTTGTGAACAGTACTGAGAAAGTGCAGAGGAGTCAGACAAATGTTCTCACATAGTGAAGGAGGAGCTTGCAACAGTTTAGTGACAACATTTGCTTGAAGATGCGAACAAGTTTAAGGTATTTTTGAGATTCACACCCAACCAGTTTTATTGTCTTCTGTTAGGCGACGTGACGTAGTATCCATTGTTATACGTTGGTTGGTTGATTTGGGGGAGGGGACCAAACAGCGAGGTCATCGGTCCCATCGGATTTGGGAAGGATGGGGCACGAAATAGACCGTGCATTTTCTGAGGAACCATCCCGGCATTTGCCTGAAGCAATTTAGGGAAATCACGGAAAACCTAAATCAGGATGGTTGGACGCGGGTTTGAACCGTCATCCTTCCGAATGCGAGTCCAGTGTGGTAGCCACTGCGCCACCTCGCTCGGTATGTTATATGTACTGGTGGGGCACAGCTGCTGTAGAATACATGCCGGCTTGTCGAACTTTTGATACGTATAACGAAGGCGTTGATTGAACTTCCCATTCAAACTAATTAAAGTGTACATACATGTAGCTTTTAGTCTTTACAGAGGCAGGGAACGGGACTGAGAATGGGACAAAAATGAATGAAATATATTGCAACAGAAAGAAAGAAAATAATACTATATGGCATAATATAAAAGCATGTTCGACTTATTGTTCTATGTCAATCGTAATGTTGCAAATTAGTGTTTTGGTTTCGCATATGTAGCCGAGTCTAAATTTTTTGACTGTTACTGCCATGGATATAAAGAACGAATCAGCTTCGTCCTCAATTTCAGGTTTCACTAGTCTCTTGATAAATTTCGAAATAATGTGTCAGTCGTCATGTCTTTCTTCAACGAATGGCTATAGTAAACTTTTGCTCGCAAGTTCTTTTTTTTACCCCTGCGGTTCCAACAACGAGCAGAGAGAGCTGTTAATTTCTCCTCCAACTGAAGAATCTGCAACATGTGAGACAGACTACTCCTGAAGCACGCAAGCGTTTCCCACAGGCAGAACGCAAAGCGGCACTGCGTTGTCCGCATCTACATCAACATCTACATCCATACTCCGCAAGCCACCTGACGGTGTGTGGCGGAGGGTACCCTGAGTACCTCTATCGGTTCTCCCTTCTATTCCAGTCTTGTATTGTTCGTGGAAAGAAGGATTGTTGGTATGCCTCTGTGTGGGCTCTAATCTCTCCGATTTAATCCTCATGGTCTCTTCGCGAGATATAGGTAGGAGGGAGCAATATGCTGCTTGTCTCCTCGGTGAAGGTATGTTCTCGAACCGAGCTACTGAGCGTCTCTCCTGCAGAGTCTTCCACTATCTATCATCTCCGTAACGCTTTCGCGATTACTAAATGATCCTGTAACGAAGCGCTGTGCTCTCCGTTGGATCTTCTCTATCTCTTCTATCAACACTATCTGGTACGGATCCCACACTGCTGAGCAGTATTCAAGCAGTGGGCGAACAAGCGTACTGTAACCTACTTCCTTTGTTTTCGGATTGCATTTCCTTAGGATTCTTCCAATGAATCTCAGTCTGGCATCTGCTTTACCGACGATCAACTTTATATGATCATTCCATTTTAAATCACTCCTAATGCGTACTCCCAGATAATTTATGGAATTAACTGCTTCCAGTTGCTGACCTGCTATATTGTAGCTAAATGATAAGGGATCTTTCTTTCTATGTATTCGCAGCACATTACACTTGTCTACATTGAGATTCAATTGCCATTCCCTGCACCATGCGTCAATTCGCTGCAGATCCTCCAGCATTTCAGTACAATTTTCCATTGTTACAACCTCTCGATATACCACAGCATCATCCGCAAAAAGCCTCAGTGAACTTCCGATGTCATCCACAAGGTCATTTATGTATATTGTGAATAGCAACGGTCCTGAGACACTCCCCTGTGGCACACCTGAAATCACTCTTACTTCGAAAGACTTCTCTCCATTGAGAGTGACATGCTGCGTTCTATTATCTAGGAACTCTTCAATCTAATCACACAATTGGTCTAATAGTCCATATGCTCTTACTTTGTTCATTAAACGACTGTGGGGAACTGTATCGAACGCCTTGCGAAAGTCAAGAAACACGGCATCTACTTGGGAACCCGTGTCTATGGCCCTCTGAAGTCTCGTGGACGAATAGCGCGAGCTGGGTTTCACACGACCGTCTTTTTCGAAACCCATGCTGATTCCTACAGAGTAGATTTCTTGTCTCCAGAAAAGTCATTATACTCGAACGTAATACGTGTTCCAAAATTCTACAACTGATCGACGTTAGAGATATAGGTCTATAGTTCTGCACATCTGTTCGACGTCCCTTCTTGAAAACGGGGATGACTTGTGCCCTTTTCCAATCCTTTGGAACGCTACGATCTAGAGATCTACGGTACACCGCTGCAAGAAGGGGGGCAAGTTCCTTCGTGTACTCTGTGTAAAATCGAACTGGTATCCCATCAGGTCCAGCCGCCTTTTCTCCTTTGAGCGATTTTAATTGTTTCTCTATCCCTCTGTCGTCTATTTCGATATCTACCATTTTGTCATCTGTGCGACAATCTAGAGAAGGAACTACAGTGCAGTCTTCCTCTGTGAAACAGCTTTGGAAAAAGACATTTTGTATTTCGGCCTTTAGTCTGTCATCCTCCATTTCAGTACCATTTTGGTCACAGAATATCTGGACATTTTATTTTGATCCACCTACCGTTTTGACATAAGACCAAAATTTCTTAGGATTTTCTGCCAAGTCAGTACATAGAACTTTACTTTCGAATTCATTGAACGCCTCTCGCATAGCCCTCCTCACACTACATTTCGCTTCGCGTAATTTTTGTTTGTCTGCAAGGCTTTGGCTATGTTTATGTTTGCTGTGAAGTTCCCTTTGCTTCCGCAGCAGTTTTCTAACTCGGTTGTTGTACCACGGTGGCTCTTTTCCATCTCTCACGATCTTGCTTGGCACATACTCATCTAATAGATATTGTACGATGGTTTTGAACTTTGTCCACTGATCCTCAACACTATCTTTACTTGACACAAAACTTTTGTGTTGAGCCGTCAGGTACTCTGAAATCTGCTTTTTGTCACTTTTGCTAAACAGAAAAATCTTCCTACCTTTTTTAATATTTATATTTAAGGCTGAAATCATCGATGCAGTAACCGCTTTATGATCGCTGATTCCCTGTTCTGCGTTAACTGTTTCAAATAGTTCTGGTCTGTTTGTCACCAGAAGGTCTAATATGTTATCGCCACGAGTCGGTTCTCTGTTTAACTGCTCAAGGTAGTTTTCAGATAAAGCACTTAAAAAAATTTCACTGGATTCTTTGTCCCTGACACTCGTTATGAACATTTGAGTCTCCCAGTCTACATCCGGCAAATTAATATCTCCACCCAGAACTATAACATGGTGGGGAAATCTACTCGGAATATTTTCCAAATTATCCTTCAGGTGCTGATTCAAATGGCTCTGAGCACTATGGGACTCAATTGCTGTGGTCATAAGTCCCCTAGAACTTAGAACTACTTAAACCTAACTAACCTAAGAACATCACACACATCCATGCCCGAGGCAGGATTCGAACCTGCGACCGTAGCGGTCGTGCGGTTCCAGACTGTAGCGCCTTTAACCGCTCGGCCACTCCGGCCGGCTCAGGTGCTGAGCCACAACAGGTGCTGAGCCTGGGGGCCTATAGACACATCCAATTACCATGTCTGAGCCTGCTTTAACCGTGACCTTCACCCAAAATATTTCACATTTCGGATCTCCGTCAATTTCCTTCAATACTATTGCACTTCTTATCGCTATAAACACGCCTCCCCCTTCACTGTCCAGCCTGTCTCTACGGTATACTTTCCAATCTGAGTTTAGAATTTCATTACTGTTTCCATCTGGTTTCAGCCAACTTTCTGTCCCCAGTACTATGTGGGCATTGTGACCGTTTATTAATGAGAGCAGTTTTGGGACCTTTCTATAGACTCTCCTGGATCCTGCATCCCGCATCCTAGGAAACGATCTCGTATGTTCGGATCGTGCGAGTGGGGACCACAGTCTGACAAGGATTTTACACAGCGTGTTGCGGGAAATTCCCACAGCTATAAAACGTAGCTCAACCCAGATGCTGTCGCGGCACTGTTGCCCTGTACGCCAGATCATCAACGCTGATGAGGTGCCAATGTTCCGGAACGTGTCGAGAAATACGACAGTGAACTATGAAGGAGCGAAAAGTCTCGACAAATGGAAAAGAAAAACAAAGAATTACTATTATGTTGGCATTTAATACAGAAAGAGGAAGAAAAGCTACATCCCCTCTCCCCTTTATGTTATTTTGAAGCATAAAACTTTGTCCAAGGGAATGCTCGCTAAATAAGGGTGGATGACAACAGCATTAATGGACTGGTTACCTACTGTTTGCAATCGCTGACTTGGTGCGCTGATCAGTACGGTAGCTATGGTAGAGAGCTGGTTGCATTTAAGGGTCACCTCACGCCTGAATTAAAAAAGGATGCTTCTTTGTACACGGATCTAGTTGTTAAACTTGGAGGTAAGCAAGAGATTTATGTCGTCGCAAACAAATCATTTAATGATCGTGTCTGAACACACTGTTCAGTTTGGGTTTCAGGAGGAAATCATATCTTGTGAGATTAAAAAACGAGCAGTAAGCCATATGTGTGGCTGGATTATCGTTTCGTGGCCCCCTGTATCGTCAGATTTTACCATCAAATCCCAGTATCATCAGATTTTATCATCAAAGGGGCTCTGAGCACTATGGGACTTAACATCCATGGTCATCAGTCCCCTAGAACTTAGAACTACTTAAACCTAACTAACCTAAGGACAGCACACAACACCCAGCATTTTATCATCAAATGGTTCGATAAGCACTGCGTGTAAAATAGCCTGTATCGTAGCGAGGACCACGTATTTTGGGAGGAGACTGACAGTGTTGAAACAGATACCAGTCGTTAAGTTGATCAGTGAGGATTGTGATTAGAAGACTGGTGTGTCTGAATAATTTCTCTACTTTACTACATCAAGAGAATGTTATTAACGATGTCTATATACCGTCAGTGAACAATTTCTGTAGATGGGTAATTTGACATTAAATTTTCTCCACTGGGTAACGGTCTTACATTCTCGTGCAGGCCAGTAGGGAGCGAAACGGAACGTGGATACGGTTGAGACGGCCAGAGTGGCCGAGCGGTTCTAGGCGCTACATTCTGGAACCGCAGGTTCGAATCCTACCTCGGGCATGGATGTATGTGATGTCTTTAGGTTAGTTAGGTTTAAGTAGTTCTAAGTTCTAGGGGACTGATGACGTCAGATGTTAAGTCCCATAGTGCTCAGAGCCATTTGAACCATTTGATACGGTAGAAGAATCATTTTCCGCTTGATTTAGAACGATTTTCTACAGCATAAACTGTTATTTCCAACAGGGACCAGGCAGAGATCGACGAGTAAGCAACGCGTTCCGGGCCGCGAAACGACGCTAACGACGGCGGGTGCAGATAGCGGGGGCACAGAGGCGAGGGCGCCAGGGTTGGGTGGAGGGAGGAGCATGGGGCGGCCACCCCAGGGCCGCTGCCCCGGGAATTTACAGCGTGGTTGGGGCGGCGGGCTGTGGGCGGCGGGCGGCGGGTGCGCTGCCAAGAACGCCGGCACTTACACAGTCTGCTGCCCGCGGCGCCGCCCAGGCCGCCGCCTCCCAGTCTCGCCGCAGCAGCCGGCGGGGCGGGCCGCCGCCCCCACTGGGTCACGCGCACAGTGGCCACTCAACTGCCGGAATGTCACGAAAGCAATACCGAGCGTCCGGATTTAAACGTCGACCTTGTGAGATTTTCAGCGATAAATTCCAAACCTGCGCCAGAGTAACGTTCCTTCGTATGACACCAATGAACAAACCGATCTTTATTTGCCGAGCTAACCCCGATCCGGATAGCTTACCAGGGAAGTATGGACACTAACATAGCACAGAAGGCACCACAGATTAGGACACACCTTCAGAGTGTACTGCTATTTCAGTTTAATTTCGCCTGTAATACATATTTGATTCTTTGGACTGATTTTTTTGTTTTCCTTAATGGAAGAGAATCGAGCTACAACAATGAGCCACAACATTATGACCACTGCCCATCGCGATGTTGGATGCAGCCTAGTGGCGTTGCAGACACGTGACGCGGTAACAAAAGTAAGTAAACGGAGCAGACACGGACGGGGCATCACCCTAGCGAAGATCCGGGGTTCAAATGGGGAAATCTTTTGACAAAGGGCAGGTTATTATCACACAGAGTCTGTGAACGAATATCTCAAAAACGGCGAAGCTGGTCGTATGTTCACGTGGTACTGTCGTAAGCATCTACGGAAAGAGGCAGAAGGACCGTGGAACTACCGCTAGGCACAAGATGGTTAGACGTCCACGACTCTCCACAAAAGTTTGGGTTCGGAGGTTTTTCTGCTCTGTAAAGTAGCGTAGATGGTGATCTGTGGCATCTCTGCCGAAAGAGCACAATTCTGATGCACGCACAAGTGTTCTACATCTATATCTACATTTATACTCCGCAAGCCACACAAAGGTGTGTGGCGGAGGGCACTTTACGTGCCACTGTCATTACCTCCCTTTCCTGTTCCAGTCGCGTATGGTTCGCGGGAAGAACGACTGCCGGAAAGCCTCCGCGCGCGCTCGAATCTCTCTAATTTTACATTCGTGATATCCTCGGCAGGTACAAGTAGGGGGAAACAATATATTCGATATCTCATCCACTCTTGCAGAGTCTGCCACTTGAGTTTGCTAAACATCTCCGTAACGCTATCACGCTTACCAAATAACCCTGTGACGAAACGCGCCGCTCTTCTTTGGATCTTCTCTATCTCCTCTGTCAACCCAACCTGGTACGGATCCCACACCGGTGAGCAATACTCAAGTATAGGTCGAACGAGTGTTTTGTAAGCCACCTCCTTTGTTGATGGACTACATTTTCTAAGGACTCTCTCAATGAATCTCAACCAGTCACCCGCCTTACCAACAATTAATTTTATATGATCATTCCACTTCAAATCGTTCCGTACATATACTCCCAGATATTTTACAGAAGTAACTGCTACCAGTGTTTGTTCTGCTACTATATAATCATACAATAAAGGATCCTTCTATGTATTCGCAATACATTACATTTGTCTATGTTAAGGGACAGTTGCCACTCCCTGCACCAAGTGCCTATCCGCTGCAGATCTTCCTGCATTTCGCTGCAATTTTCTAATGCTGCAACTTCTCTGTATACTACAGCATCATCCGCGAAAAGCCGCATGGAACTTCCGACACTATCTACTAGGTCATTTATATATATTGTGAAAAGCAATGGTCCCATAATACTCCCTTGTGGCACGCCAGAGGTTACTTTAACATCTGTAGACGTCTCTCCATTGACAACAACATGCTGTGTTCTGTTTGCTAAAAACTCTTCAATCCAGCCATACAGCTGGTCTTATATTCCGTATGCTCTTACTTTGTTTATCAGGCGACAGTCCGGAAGTCAAGGAAAATGGCATCTACATGGGAGTCTGTATCTAATATTTTCTGGGTCTCATGAACAAATAAAGCGAGATGGCTCTCACACGATCGCTGTTTCCGGAATCCATGTCGATTCCTACAGAGTAGATTCTGGGTTTCCAGAAATAACATGCCCGCGAGCAGAAAAACATGTTCTAAGTGTTTCGGAGTACACCGTTCATCGTAGATTGTTTAACATGGAGCTCTGCAGCAGACTACCCCTACGTGTTCACTTATTGACCCAACGACATTACGATTGCAGTGACCACGGGACCATCTGTATTCGATGATCGATCAATAGAAACTTGTTGGCTCTTCGGGTGAATCACATTTCTGCTACACTAGGTTCGTGGTCTTCTGCACAAACGCTGTCATTGAGGCGAACGGCGGCTCGAAATGTGCAGCGCGCCACGGACGTAGAGTGGTGGAAGCAGTACTATGCTATTGTAGACATTCTCCTCCACTTGCACGGGACCCGTGGTAGTAATCGAGGATACGCTGACAGCTTCGAACCACCTGCATCCCTTCATGCTTGATGTCTTCCCCGACGGCGACGTCACCTTTCAGCAGCATAATTGTCCGTGTCTCGTAGCTAGAACAGTGCTACAGAGGTTTGAGGAGCATTACAGTGAACTCATGTTGATGTCTCGGCGACCAAATTCGCCTGATGTAAATCCTATGGCACCCAACAGGGACGCTATCGGGCGCCATCACAGCGTACTCAAATCAGCGGCCCGTTATTTACGCGAATTACAAGAACCATGCGTAGACACGTAATGCCACATAGCTCCACAAACCTACCACCAAATTGTCGGGTTCCTGATATGTAGAGTCAGTGGTGTATTTTGTTCCAAAGACGGCCAGATGAGCTATTTAGTAGGTTGTCATAATGCTTTGCCTCATCGGTGTATATCGCATATTCCAGAATATAAACCGCACTCTTTCCTCAAAATGTGGTCACGAAAATTAGTGTGTGGCCTACCTGCGCTACTCTACCAATATATGTATATTCTCGCAGAGTAGAAAGTTTTAGTTCTAAATGGAACAAAAATAAGGCTGGTATTTGGAAGTTAACCGCTGCAGGCGAGCGGAGGGGACCAAGTCTTTATACCGAAGTTGGAGTTCCCTTTTTTTAAAGCTAGCCACTGCCCAGGAATTTTTTGAAGCAAGATCAGAAAGATGACACGTTGCCCGAGGATTGACCCAGCGTTGATCGTTCATCCAGCGACATTGCACTGAGGAATCCTCAGCACGCCAATGACGAAGAGGATACGTTGCGAAATCCAGTGCCCTGAAGGACAGAATGGGGGAAATTTAATAAAATTGCCAAACACAGACATCCTATTGATATATCGATGTGACTGAAGTTTCTCATGTTAAGAATTGAGAAGGAGCGATCTGTTTTCGTGGTAAAAATTTTTATATAGACAAGCTCTCACTAGTACTTCTTTATTTTTGATAACCGCTTTCGATAGACTTTGCTGTCAGCATCTGATCTTTAAGAATTTTAGTTACAAAACGTGTTGATAGTGAGGTGAACGTCATTCCATATTAGTGCTACATTTTATGCACTAAAATTACAACTTGGCATGAGGTTCCACCTCACAATGAACACGTTTTATAAACTGAAATTTTTGAAGACCACAAGATGATAGCAAACTCTGTCGAAAATAAAGAAGTATTTATACGATCTTGGTTGTAGACAGTTTTTACCAAATAAATCGTTGAGTTGTATCTGTCAGGTCCGTCTGGGGCTCTTTTCGATGAGGAATCACAAATGAGTCATAGGATTCTGAAAGAGTCCGCGGATTTGCATGCTGTCTCACATCAAGCATTCTGGCTTTGCTTCTAGAGGCATGTCAGCCTACTTTCTACTTAGCTTTCTGGTCACTGAATTCATTCCGATGTTATCACTATGCAACATTCTTATTTTCCATTTTGTGTCGGGTGGTTTTTCTTGCAGTCTGAAGCTTGAATCTTTAAGCATCTGATTGTGTTTCCCTTATCTGACTTTACTTACCAAATATTACACTGATACAGCTCCTGCGGTCTATTTATTGTTGACAACAGACGCCAAGAGCATGTTGGAAGCCAGCGAACTATCTGCGCCTGATGAGGACAATAGCACCCCATCGGCCTATGGACAGCCGTTTTACCCGGACAGCGCTTACGCAGGAAGCATGAAATGAGGGACAGGTTAAGCGGCCCAGAGTTTTCCCTCAAAAGCCATGATACATGGAAATGGAAGATGTCAACTGTCAACCAATGGGTACTGAACTACAAAGGAGATTCAACGGAAGATCGACATGTTGCACCGATGTCATGCCAGTCACCCACGTATTCATATAGTACCAACTGTATCATGAGATGGGGGTGCTTTATCCCCCTCCCTCTATATGCCAAATTACTGAGTCGTATCTATGTACAGTCAGATAGACCCAATCTTCACTTTTGTACTGATGATTTGTGAAAGATTATATTAAATATATATGAATCCATCTCATAATTAGAGTTTTACATAATTCTGGCGCCCAGAGGCAGTTCACATGTTACTACAGCAACACTTGTTATATGGCAGCCTATTTTCAATCTGTAACGTCACATATTTTTGTAATGTTCAATCCCAGTTGTCAGTATAATCAGTTCTTTAATGCTGCATGAAAATTGCAGACAATATCCACTATTGCCAATGAGTGCACTGCTAATTACTCCTTCTTTTCCTTACCTTTTAATACAGTGGGGGACACCTGTTACTTCTGCAGCCTTGGAGGCTTTCTTTACCTGACTCACGACAGGGAAGTTAACTTGGGAGGACGGAGGTATCATGAAAGCCGTCTCCTCACATGTATAGAAAATGGAAATGGGAGTCTCCCTTTCTGCACAACAAGACCGTAGGTGAGCGTGATGTGTTCTATAAAAACTGCATTGTACGACACACTAAAAGGAATCCTTTTTGAGTAGGTAAGATACGAGGGCCAGGTGAAAACACTGTGCTTCAGACGTGGGAAGAGCCACTGGATGTTGCCGTGCCATGCGGGAATGTCCATTTAAATTCAAGTAAGGGGCACTGTGACTGGCTGACAGTAATTACTCTGGTAGGAGGCGCAGTTTCTCGCATGTGCGTACATGCAAAATTTTTGGTTGGTCATGGCTAGAAAATGAGACGTAGCGGGACAGATTTTCTGCCTTATTTCCCACACAAGACCATTACTGGTTAACCATGACAAAGTCCAAAAAGTGGAAAATTGTTATTAGTCGGAACAAACAACGACTGCTGCAGTTAGATGGTAAGACTGAGACAGTGGCAGAACCAGCTAATTTTCAGAGAGCAAAGTCAGAGTACACTTGAGGCAGGGATATCGAAGAGCACAGTTGCTTCAGGAACACTGAAGAATATATTTGCGAGAGAGAGATGATGTCTCTGACATAGAGCAAAGTACAAAAGTCGAGCTGGACTCAGAATTTCCAACTGCTACCGCAACCATCTTCCACAACATTTAAGAGTGGCTAATCATGAGCCGTCGGTGCAGCCACCAAGGCTACAGAGACACAAAGATAGTTAATTTGCCTCGGAACTTCACTGTGCAAATATAACATTCACAGCCAGCTAGTTGCACCTGTCATGCACTTTGACAAAAGTGTTGGTGTTCGTTGTTGTGTTTCCGGGAATATCATTTTCACAGTCATTGGCCATATCCGTGGTACAGTTTCATAATATGCTATCAGGAGTCCAGCTGCCTGCGTGAACGTTGCAGTTCGTATTTAAAATCTATTGTTCACTAATTAAATACTTAAGTGCTTGCTTCAATGGGTAAATAATTTTTAGACGTCTTACGACAGTAAATCAAATTATTGCGTTGATCGCTAGTTTCCTTTTGCAGTTTCATGAGTCTTTCATTAACATATCTGTGTGAGGTGTGCTATCTATACTTTCGTGCTCAATTGGGCTACACTTACTAATTTTATTTTAAGAAGATGTTGCCCATTGTGTGACATTATATCCCTTAATTTACGAGATGTTATGGGAAGCCTCCCTTCCCTGTAAGTTACCGGGGATTGGGCCTGTAGCATCATAGGTGTTTGCTAAACAGTTCAACTAACACCACACACATTGTTAGTTGCCGTACGCCCCCCCCCCCCACCCTCTCCCCCACCACCACCTACCTGGTCCCTAGTATCTATGTCATAGTTAGTTTTGTTAGAAGCAGGGGCTAATTAACCCTGCAGGTAGAAATGAAGTTTGATACTCTATGTTCCCAGAAGAAGAGTCTGTTTCGGTATGCAATTAAGCCAAGGTAGCAGTATTACAACAGATTATAAAACAACTCTGTGCAAGCGCCCTGACTCCACCGAACTACAGAGAAATTGTAACGCTACTAGATTCGGGCCTGAACCCATCGTCAGATGGTAGTGTTGCTTTCTTAGGACGTTTTACATTTGTGTTCTAAAATATAACAACGACTTTGTGATTCATGGTTTACATTATTTTTGTGTCTTCAGGGAAAACACAAATGTAAATGTATTGTAATCTAAGCAATTGCTATAACTTTGCTTTATTTTGGTACACAAATGTAAAACTTCCCAAGAAATTAACACAAACGTCTGGCGATGGGTTCAGGCCCGAGACTAATAACGGTGCAATAAAATCGTTTCTGTAAAAACTTGTGGCTGGTTACCAAAATTCCTACAGTATAAAAGTAGAAGTAATCTCATCAGATAAGAGACCTGACAGTGCGCCTACGCACCTAGGACACCCAAACTGTTTAGCAGCTGTTTCATGACATGATGTACAATAAAAATGGGTAAATTTCCTACACGTAAATGATAAATGAAAATCATTTTCAATTAGTAGTTCAGTTCAGAGCAATATGGTATTTTTTTCTTAAAATAAATGAGAGGTAAAAGGTCGGATTATGGTCGTTTCAAATGTAGTGATATGTTACCAGGTGAAGCAGCGGTTATGCTAAACGACTATCATGCGGAAAGACCATAGTTCAAGTTGTTATACAGTTATAATAATTCCTCATTCATGTACTCACTGATTCATTGGTTCACTGAATTCTAGAGGTGTAATCTAGAACATAAATCTCAAGGTATGTGCTAAAAGTCAAGTCATACATTAACAAGATCAAGTGGCTGTTACAAACTAATCACAGAGCCTTATTGGCATGTCAGCTCCGCGCCAACGCTACAGCCTGAACTACTGCCCATAATTGAGAGGAACGCGTGCGACAGAAATGCATCAGTGCATCGGATGTTCACTGTGATGTACTCTAGACAGTAGTATGTACCATTCTAAAAACATTGTCATAAATGCAGTTACGTCTACATTGTAATTGTGACTGACCTGAAGAGCGTCAATTGAAGTAAATGTGTTAAATCGTTTCACGTCTTCAGTGCACTGATACAGGGAGGTAACCCACACAATTTTATGGCGGCAAGTTTAAGTGAACAAAGTGCAGCTGTTGTTTTCTTGTAGGTAAAGATGCTGATGAAACTGTTTTAGTGTTGAAAACAGCTTATTAAGACGACGCAATGGGAAAAAGACAAGTGTACGAGTGGTTAACTCGATTTAAAAATGTCGACTTGTCGACTGGTAACAAACCTCGTTCTGGACGTCCATCAACTGCCCGAATCGAAGAAAATATTGAAAAAATTCGAGAGATTATGCTCACAGACCGTCGACGGACAACTGATCAACTGTCAGAGAATAGTAGGTTATCTTGGAGCTCGGTTTAGTGAATCTGTGGCAGGCAGAAGATCGGTTCTTCCATCACGACAACGCACCTGCACACACAGCCATCTCTGTTAAGGCAGTTTTTGGCTAAAAGAGGCATGGTTCCGCTGCCCCACGCACCTTACTCGCCTGACCTGGCTCTGTGCGACGTTTTCTGATTTACATGCATGAAATAGGGTTGAAAGGACAGAGATTTGACAACATTGAAGAAGTCAGGAAAAAAAACGAGGGAGAATCTGTCAGCCATTTCTAAAGATGACTACAAAATATGTTTCGAACAGTGGAACTACCGGTGGGACAGATGTATTAGTTGTAATGGAGAGTATTTTGAAGGAAATAAGGTTGTTTTGTAAACAATTCGAAAATATATAGCATTTAAAAAATAATTCGGGTTTCTTTGGGTACTCCCTCGTACTTTCGAAATCATTTTACTAAAATTCTCCATCCGTGTTTTACCTGCTATCAGTAGTTTGTTAAGCTAGTACTACACATGCAACAACTGAAAAGCGATTTTTCTTTGCGATACACTTTTCGTTTAATTCAGTTTAAGCATCGTCAATGGTAAGGTTTCCTCGTCCATTTCTTTATTACACTGTCTGCTTATAGTTTGACTAGAATTTTCTCCATTCACACAGGGTGTGTACAAAATAAGTACAAGAAACTGGGAAACCAAAAGGTGAACTTCCAGACAGACTTCTCTGACACTTTCTGTACCAACGCTGGCCTGCCTGTTGTGTCATTTATATCAGGGATCTGAGGACACCGGTTATTTTATTGTGGCTGCTGCGATGACCACTCGCAAGGGCCTGATGATAATGTAAACTATCGCCAGAACCGGTAACTTAATAAAGAGTTCAGAAATTTACGGCTGAAGGTGTACTGATATTTACTTCAAATTGATCAGCTGACGTCGCAACCAATATCTTCTACAAAGATGGACCGGCAAAGACTTGTCGTATATCTGTTTGCTACTGAAAACCGTCTCCACGCAGATATACGAATAAGGAAATGCCAGTCTCTCGTGTCTACACAGGGGGAGGAGCATAGGAGAGGGCCGACCATATTCCACTGAAATTGCATAGTGCGAGGTGCTAAACGGAATCCTTTTTGGCTAGATAAGGTCTGAAGGCCAGGTGACAAAACAGAACTTCGGACCGCCGGACCAGTCGTTGGAAACTGCCATGCGATGCACTAATGTTCGTTTAAATCTGAACAAGGGGTTCCGTAATTGGCTCACAGTAATTATTTCGGTAGAAGAAGCAACTACCCACACATGCCTATGTGTAATGCTTTCCGTTGGTCGTGGCTGGAAACCTGATGTAGTGGGATAAATTTTCTGCTTTCCCTCCTGCTCCACACCCTTATAGGTCAAACTTGCTTATAAAATAATTATCGGTAGGAAGTCCCAAGGTCTGTTACAATTGGCCGGAGAGATTCTTATGCTGACAGAACCAGCGAAGTTTCATAGGGCAAAAGTCAGAGCACATTTGAGGAATAGACATTGAAGAGTACATGTACTGCAGGGGCATCAAATAGTAAGACTTGCTGCAGGTTGTGGCAGGGAGATACCCAACTTAGAGCAAAGTACAGAGGCCTAGCTGGACTCCCAATTTCCATCTGCTTCTGCAGCCATTTTCTAAACTCGCACCTTTTAAGGATGGTAGGCATATCCTATTAAGCAGCCATCGAGGCGGTGGGGAATTCTAGGCTAGTTAATTTGCATCAGGGCCTCATTGATCATATTCATATTTCACAGCAAGCTAGTGGCAACCATCATATGCTTTGGCCAAACTATTGGCATTCATTCTTATTTTTCCGGGAATCTTTATTTGAATCACTGGCCACTTCCAGAGTCACTGGCCGTATCTGCGATATAGTTTCGTATTCTGCATTCATGTATCCATCCGCCTGTGCAAAGGTTATAGTTCGTATTTATGATTTATTGTACACTTATTAAATGTTTATCTGCTTCATTTAGTAGCGAAATCATTTTGTTTCATGTATTATGGCAATAAACTAAATTGTTATAGTGTCTTCTAGTTTCCTTTTGTGGTTTGATGAACCACTCATTAATATATCTGTGTGAGGTGTGGTACCCATACTTCCATGCTTATTGGGCCGTCCATAGTTAATCTCATTTAATAAGACAGTATCCATAGCGGAACATAATTTTTTTGGCATGAACTTACACGGAATTTCCCTTTCCCGTAGATCGCTGAGGATCGGATCTGTAGCAGCCTAACGTCTTCTAAACAGCTCAACTCTCACTTCGTAACAGGTATCCTTTTTGATTGCTTTACTATCTTTAAGTTAATTACTTACGAGCTTATGTGCTGTAGTTCCCGTGCCGTGTACATTGTCAACGATTTGAGGTGGTTTTTTTCTTTTTTTAATCTAAGGTACTATCTCAGATACTCTTGAGAAAATTCGTACAAACAGGTATAAAAAATTAAAAATTATAATTCGTACATCACAATTTGACACTAGTTCATAGTTACACAGTGTGCTTGATTCACTAGCAGATTTAGTACGCTTCTCCTCAATGTAATACTTCAGGTGGTTTTTATGAAAGATTATAAATGGCAAATAACGAATTAAATTATCATGATGTATCTGATGTATGATGAGTAGTTGGGCGGAATGTATAGTTTCTTGAAAGAGGTTACAAGACGAACATCAAAGAAAATGAAAGAGGGGAATGGAATGTAGAATTAAATCAGACTAAGTTGAGGAAATTACATTAGAAAAAGAGATATTAAAAGCACTAGACAGCAAATTAACTGACGATGGAAGACGTAGAGGATGTATGAAATGCAGAC
The DNA here is from genome assembly GCF_023898315.1 of Schistocerca nitens. Taxonomy (NCBI): domain Eukaryota; kingdom Metazoa; phylum Arthropoda; class Insecta; order Orthoptera; family Acrididae; genus Schistocerca; species Schistocerca nitens. The sequence continues at coordinate 320,161,168 of NC_064614.1, read as the reverse complement.
TAGTAATAGCAGGAAAAACTTTTCTGAAAAAGGAAAGCTACTCAACATCTCTATAAGGGGCGTTCAATAAGTACAGCAACACATTTTTTCCTCGAACAATTTTGGTTGAAAAATACAGAATTTGTTGTTAGACATCGGGGAATATTCCCGCTTCAGCCCCTGTGGTTTTGTGAAGTTCCGACTGGCAACGCCGAATTATGTAGCCTTCAAAATGGGGTCTGTAACGGAGGTGCGTTCCAAGCACAGAGCTGTCAATGAGTTTCTTTTTGCAGAGACTCAGCACATCGCGGATATTCATAGGCGCTTGCAGAGAACTGGCAGATGAACAAAAGCAAGGTGAGGTCTGAGGTCACGAAAACCTGTCAGGTCTCCAGCGTGCCGGCCGGCCGCTCACACCGAAGACTCCTGCAATGCTGGAACGTGCAGACACTCTCATTCGAGGTCACTGGCAGATCGTAACCAAACATCTCCCTGCGAAACTGGACGTCTCAGTTGGTGGTGCTGACACCAATCTGCACACCCGAGACGAGCTCACAAAACTTCAAGGGATTGTTGTTCTTCATCCACCCTGCAGCCCGGATCTCGCACCTTCCTACATCCATTTGTTTGGACCAATAAAGGATCCACTCTGCGGGTAGCAGTGCGTGGATTAAGGAGTGGTTATTGATGCAATAAAATGTTGGCTCCGACGTCGACCATTAAGGTGGTACCATACGTGCATACAGGGCCTCCCATTAAGGTGACATACGGCCGTCACACTAAATCGAGATTATGCTAACAGTTAGGGTTTTCTAGGCAAAACAGTGGGGAATAATATGGTTTATTGAAATCCTGAATAAAACCAACCTGCCTTCAGAAAAAAATGTGAAGCATTACTTATAGAACGTCATTCTTATATACACTACTGACCATTAAAATTGCTACACCACGAAGATGATGTGTTACAGACGCGAAATTTAACCGACAGGAAGAAGATGCTGTGATATGCAAATGATTAGCTTTTCAGAGCATTCACACAAGGTTGGCGCCGGTAGCGACACCTACAACGTGCTGACATGAGGAAAGTTTCCAACCGATTTCTCATACACAAAAAGCAGCTGACCGGCGTTGCCTGGTGAAACGTTGTTGTGATGCCTCGTGTAAGGAGGAGAAATGCGTACCATCACGTTTCCGACTTTGCTAAAGGTTGGATTGTAGCCTATTACGCATGCGGTTTATCGTATCGCGACATTGCTGCTCGAGTTGGTCGAGATCCAATGACTGTTAGCAGAATATGGAATCGGTGGGTTCAGGAGGGTAATACGGAACACTGTGCTGGATCCCAACGACCTTGTATCACTAGCAGTCGAGATGACAGGCATCTTATCCGCATGGCTGTAACGTATCGTGCAGCCACGTCTCGATTCCTGAGTCAACAGATGGGGACGTTTGCAAGACAACAACCATCTGCACGAACAGTTCGGCGACGTTTGCAGCAGCATGGACGATCAGCTCGGAGACAATGGCTGCGGTTGCCTTTGACGCTGCATCACAGACAGGAGCACCTGCGATGGTGTTCTCAACCACGAACCTGGGTGCACGATTGGCAAAACGTCATTTTTTCGGATGAATCCAGATTCTGTTTACAGCATCATGATGGTCGCATCCGTGTTTGGCGACATCGCGGTGAACGCACATTGGAAGCGTGTATTCGTCATCGCCATACTGGCGTATCACCCGGCGTGATGGTACGGGGTGCCACTGGTTACACGTCTCGGTCACCTCTTGTTCGCATTGACGGCACTTTGAACAGTGGACGTTACATTTCAGATGTGTTACCACACGTGGCTCTACACTTCATTCGATCCCTGCGAAACCCTACATTTCAGTAGGATAACACTCGACCGCATGTTGCAGGTCCTGTACGGGCCTTTGTGGATACAGAAAATGTTCGACTGCTGCCCTGGCCAGCACATTCTCCAGATCTCTCACCAACTGAAAACGTCTGGTCAATGGTGGCCGAGCAACTGGCTCGTCATAATACGCCAGTCACTACTCTTGATGAACTGTGGTATCGTGTTGAAGCTGCATGGGTAGTTGTACACGCCATCCAAGGTCTGTTTGACTCAATGCCCAGGCGTATCAAGGCTGTTATTACGGCCAGGTGGTTGTTCTGGGTACTGATTTCTCAGGATCTATGCACCCAAATTGCGTGAAAATGTAATCACATGTCAGTTGTAGTATAATACATTTGTCCAATGAATACCCGTTTATCATCTGCATTTCTTCTTGGTGTAGCAATTTTAATGGCCAGTAGTGTATAAACTGAACTTCCCTGCTCGAAGTGTGTGTGTGTGTGTGTGTGTGTGTGTGTGTGTGTGTGTGTGTGTGTTCTGACAAAACTGTAGGGATTTTGATTCGAATTCAGTTTTGACTGATAAATAGACTGATTCACGAGGTAGGTCGTGAACATAACTTTATGAATATTTCATATAAATTGGCTGAATAAGACGAATTAACGTCCGACGCCGCTCTGAAAAATGATTACATTGCCATCTAGCAGTCTCCAGACAAGAGCGAAGCTTGAGCAGAATCCGAGTTGGATCTGGTGGTTTACTGGTAAAGAACGCGCCTGAAAACCGAAAGGTCGTGGTGTCGTATCCTGTTGGACTACAGGTTTATGACTGTGTTCTAACCTATCGTTCACCTCTCAGTGATGCGGGTAGTCGCCAGAAGCAGAACGTAGTTTGGATTTCGTGTTAAACTGAAAGTGTGATTTTCAAAGGTAGAAACGGTATCAGAGTTGATGGGCTAGTGGTGAAGTGCATGCTTTGAAACGGAAACGTCGTGAGATCGAATCCCAGCCGGATCACGAATTCTTTAAATTTTCATTTTTTAAGGTAGGAATACCTCTCTATAATATGGAGATTCAACACAGAGGAGACGTGTTTTGGATTCCACGTTAAACTGTAGGCCGCCTTTTCCTGGTAGGATAACTGGCTAGGGAGACGCAATTCGTCAAAGTGACTCCAACTGAAACGCTTACGCCACGATATTGAGACGCACGAAGGAATCTATAAATATTTACATTCATTTTCTTTCTATACATGTTATATATTAAAGTACGCCGTCGTCTATTTCAACCTATATGTGACGGCTAATCCCAGGACTACTCTAGGGATTTTGGTAAGCTTTTCACTAGAAGGCACACTGATTCATGAGGAAGGTCGTGTATATACTTAATAAATACTTAGTGCGACTGGTGTATGTTCCGGGGTAAAGTCAAGCTCCGGCACCCCAGGCAAGAACGTTAGAGCAAAGAGGGCTGTGGGACGACGTCAGACAACAGCACGCTGACCCACCCCTCTCTATGATGACAACGAGACACTAGCGCCATCTACACGAAGAGAACATAAACGCCGGTCCACCTGGCCATAGCCGAGATGAAGACGAGCCGTTCTACGAACGCTGCAGCAGCGACTTAGGAACTATACTGATTCGCTTCTATTACGAATGGTATATACTGAAAAGACTTCTTATTTGACTGTCGCCATTTGCTTGGGACACCATTGTAAATTGTCGAAGTTACATATTGCCATTTATCTTAATGTAATAAAATGCATTACTACGATTTGCTCGAATAGTTGTCTAGCGATACGAGAAAGCAGGTTTTCCAGGCACCCTACATTAGATGAATGGGCATGACACAATAGGGTAATCTATGGTGATCTGCATTCTCACCCCTCCCCCCCCCCTGCCATGCCTTTTTCTGCCTGTATGTGAAGGTACTCTCAGGAACTGCTGTACTGATAACGGTGCTCGCAGCGTGATAGCGAGACCGCCCCGTCGACAAACGGACACCACGGAGTCTTTGATGCACAGCTCAAATGTTGGCGGTTTGGGGTAGGGCTATCCGTTCACGCGTTTAGGCGCTGCAGTACGCCAGCAAGTAGTGTGTGCTGCTTAACCCTAGGATGCGAACGTCCATTGCAGTGGACAGCTGTTAATGTGGCTTCTTTGGCGTTTTAAATCAGTCCTGAGGCTGCAAATGCGCGCAGGACACAGCACCTGTAGGGAGTATCCACTGGAGTGGACTGCGTGGTTTTTCAGCCTCAGGACATTAAAAACGCATAAGAAGCGACATTAACAGCTGTGCACTGCAGGGGCAAACTGCACCATAGGGTTTGATTTATACGAAACTGGTGACATTCAGCTACTTAACGTTGTTCTCTGATTTCTGATTTACACAGAAGCATCTCAACGCCGGACAAGTCGTTCGGCCGTAGATACCTACAACGGAAACTCTCCATTCCACACCCCTCATATTTAGTGGTAAGATGACACAGTGAACAGCCCGTCAAAAACTGAACGTAGATCAAGCCTGAAAACAGGAAGAAGGTATACTTAACTGTGGAAGAAAAAGCAAAATAGAAACTGTGAACGGTCCAAGGACAACAAGTGCAATGCAGTGTGAAACAGCAATGTTGTCTTACGTAAGTGGTCATGGTCTTAAGCTGCCTAGCGGGCGAGCCGTGTTCGAAATTCCATATTGCCATATTTTTTTTTTCGGAACACTATGAAGTGTCCATCCGTTCACCGAAATGTTTGTTCTCCTTCCGCGGTTTTGCAGTTGTCATATTATACACTGGTTAAGAATATGAGACACGTGGTAAGAAACTAAGAATACATTACCGTCGCAAGCAAATGTGATGAATAATTAGAGCTGGTGAGATACCACATAGACGTCTCACGGAAATGAAAACAACAAATAAATGGGTGTGAACTATGTTACAACGAAGGAATTCCAGAGTCAAGACTTCCAAAACGGAATGCAACTTCAAAGACCTTAAAAACATCTATTTTGACAGAGCACAGAGAACTTGTGTGATTATGAAAGTGTTGCAGCTTATGTGACAAACTATTTGGTTCTCATAATTTCCTTAGGAGTGATCACATTCACAGTAATACGAACACCTATATCGCTCAAGGACGCGAACACCTACATCGGACAAGGGGGCATATCTCCCTCACTTACCAGTCGTACAAATTAGGTACGTCACAATAGATTCCGATCATTCGACACACCACACGTGTTTTCCGGTGAAGGGTTCGGTTGATTTGTCATCAAACGTTTGCGGTGCCCATTCGAAAGCCACTTCCTTTCGGCTGCTAATAGAGTAGTTATGCAGAATCAGCTACCATTATAGGTCCCTATTTTACACTTCGCTGTTGCAAACGGACGTAACACCACGACAGAGACACAAATTTGAATAAAGTCAACAGCGAAAAACAAAAATTTCACGAGGGACGTTTGAACACGGCTTTCCCACTTGGCAGTCCAGCACCGTAACCACTTTGTCTTGTTTGTCCTCGAATTCTGAAATTACCTGAATCTACAAAAACAGAGGAGCTAAGGCCACCACCAATATTACCCTAAATTTTGAAGCAGAAGCCCCAAGCAAAGCTCCACCACTTCAGGCGTTCGTTCCTATCTTAACCACGACGCAATTTCTCTTCCCGGCTGCTCGATATTGCACTTTTTGTTCTTGGGCCATTCACAGTTTCTGTTTTGCTTTTTTTTATAGTTCACTACACCTTCTTCCTGTTTTCATACTTGATCTGCGTTCGGTTTTCGACGGGCTGTCCCCTGGGCCCTCTTACCACTAAACCTGAGGGATATGCGGTGGGGCGTTTCGCTTGTTAGTGCTACCCTTGCGACACCGGGGTCGGCCGCTAGTCGATATAAATTTAAGTGTTAGGAAATCTTTTTTCTGAATATATTTGTCTGTAGTGGTAGCCTCGTACAAAGGTGAAATGTGGAAGATGTACAGTTCAGTCAAGAAGGGAGTAGAAGATTTTGAAATGAGGTGCTACAAAAGAATGTTGAAGGCAAGATAGGTAGATCGTGTAACTAATGAAGAGGCAATGAATTGAACTGGTGAAAACAGAAATTTGTGGCACAGCTTGACTAAAAGAAGGGGTCTGTTGATGAGACGCAATCTGAAGCGTCAAGGAATCGTCAGTTTGATAGTGAAGTAAGTGTGAAGGGCAAAAATTGTAGTGGGAGGCCATGACGTCAGTGTAATAAGTAGTGGAGATCAGTTTCACTGAGTGTTACCGCTGTGGAGATAGCAGTGCGTCTACGAAGACGTTGGTCACTTATAAAAAAGACAAAAAAAGAAAAAAAACTGATGTTTGTCTCTGAAAAGTTATTGATAACATTGCAAGGTACGTATACCGTAGAAACCCTGGAAATTAATTTCTACCACAAAAAACCTGCACTGACCACAGGAAATTCAAATCTATCAAAGAAAGGAACCATTTCATATGTCGTCTGACGCAACGCAGTGAATCTGAGAAAAGAGCGTTGGTGGGCATTGACGAAAGTGAACTAATTTAAGGAACCACGGCCCTCGGTAAGAGCGAAGAGAATCGTTGGGAGAGAGGTGTTTTCCTCATCCAAAGCGCGTGCGACAACCGTGTGCTAAGTGCTGCTGGAGGCGTCCTAAACGGAAGGCACCGTTCCCTTCATGACGACTTGAATGCATTACTCGTCTTTTCAGCAACGCTTTGGTACCGTTCATGCAACACAAGAGAGCGAAAACTGCTGAATTTTTGGTATTAATAATCATTTTGTGGTACAAAACAAAACGAAACGGACTAAGTGATTTGCTTCATGGTGAACTGCTCGACGGAAAGTAAAGACGGTCTTTCCTTTTGTACAACACTTCACCGACAGTTGAAACAGTCATTGAAGAAAAAATAACAGAACTGATCAACCTTTCGCTACTATATAAATCATGAAAAAGGAAGAACGATGGGGAGTTACTGTCCGTTAGTGACGAGGCTGATACTGGCAGAACACACGCTCCGATCGGGCAACGACGTGGGAAATCTGTCGCGTATTCCTCAAAGGCACCAAAGAAACCTCGCTCCAAAAAATGGTTCTGAGCACTATGGGACTTAACATCTGTGGTCATCAGTCCCCTAGAACTTAGAACTACTTAAACCTAACTAACCTAAGGACATCACATACAACCATGCCCGAGGCAGGATTCGAACCTGCGACCGTAGCGCTCGCGCAGTTCCAGACTGAAGCGCCTAGAACCGCTCGGCCACCAGGGCCGGCTATTCTCATCTGTGTTAATCCCACAAGCACAGGTTAATCCCACAGACTAGATAAAAGGCATGGATCCACAAATAATTCGCATCTTCCACCCCTTCCGATTTACCAGTCGCAGCAACACGAGAAAACGAACAATGGATTGCTTGCAAGCAAAAACGTAAAACGGTAATGTAGAGAACATTCCCTCAGCGAACTGCAACGTGTTGTTAGATATATTCATTCCAGATACCTTTGCGTCACATGAGATTCGCTTAGCATTAAAAATTCAATTTTTTTCATTATCTGAAGGACATTTTAACTGTTTGTTTATTTATTTTGCCCGATTAAGGGAATGTCTTCTTGGTATTTTGCTCTCAACATATTTCTGACTACTGTGCTGTTTTTACACGTTATTCTGACCTCCACGCTCTACTTTGAGAGACAACCTCAGCAAATTTGTTTTTTTTTTTATTGTTGTAGTTCAGAATTATGTTTTATCTTGCAGAATTTCTTTATGAACGCCAAATTTCTTAAGATCGTCATTAATTTCTGTTATCAGAGTGTTGCAATTTTCCCACGCTCCTGTTGTAATAAGCACTTACCACATGAGGGTATGTAGACTTATCTACACTGGAAGCTATTCTCAAATCATTTGCTAGCATATCGAGGCATCTTTTGTGGAACAATAAACTTCTAGTTTTGTTGCTGTTGTGATTAATTACCTTGATTTCCGCTGTGTAGTACCGTCGAATAAATGCAGTATTTCACTAAGACGAGGTCACGAACTCGACATAAATATCTCAGCAGTTATTTTAATAAAAGTTTGTAACAGTAGTAACAGCCAAAGTTTTCAACTTATTTTCCTCGTTTTCAACGAGCTGTAGGTGCACTAATACGTTTGGATTTCTCTACCTAATTTCGACGATAGAGCACGATTGTTTTGAAACTTTTCGTGCGAACTTTTGGCACAACGGTTAAAAGATGAAAACGAAAGACTGAATGTCGTAGCTACATAATATAGTTTGTCTCACTAACACTAGTCAACAGAATGATTCGTCGAATAATTGTAGACTCTGCGTTTTGCTAAGAACCTCCAGGGTGATTTGGAAACTTACCAGCTTCTAATAGTCTTTGGGGGAAATGAACTAAGTTGCACGCAAAGAAGAATTCAGTGGCTAGCTTTTCGCTCGACGTGCGACCATCGTTCGGGGAAATGACTAGGGGGGAAAAAGCGTTCCATCCCGACGTTCCTCCCTCCACCACAGCGGTCCAGCTCGCCATCCACAGATAGGCGGCAGCCGGCAGTTTCATTTCACTGACAAAATCAGAGCCGGCTCGGAACGTCCCGTGGGTCGATACCAGTTAGCGCACGCCGTTCGTTCTGCTCCCTGATGAAACGCGTGCACCCATTCCGCGATAGGACACTTCTCACCCGGTGCGGAACGTCCTCGAGCGGCCGAACGACACTGCCGTCCACTGACAGAGAACCGAGTATTTTCGACATTTTAAGTAAAAGAGGCTATATTATACTGGTTCCTTAATACATGTGCTTATTTACGTTTTCATAATTTTCAAAGAGCTGTACGAGATAAAAATTCCCGATTACAGACTTAATCTGTACATGTTGCTTGACGTTTCGTCTCAGAATCGTAAGATCCTGTGTGCAAAGCACTGACGGCAGCTTTGGAAACTAGACTCCCAGGAGCCTCTGAATCTCACAGCTTGAGAACGACACGAACAGTTCACATGCTGATCACCTGCCTTCAAGACCTTCCGGTCAATAATGTCATTTAGCAGTCAGTCAATGTACGACTCGTTATAAATTCAAGACTAGTCCGGAGGGTTGCGTCATTGACCAACAGGTGCTCTGGAGGACACTTGTCTGTTATAGAACGGTAAATTGAAGCGTACTAGCTCTGATATTTTATGTTTGAATTCCACGAAACTGTTGCCTCTGAAATGTTTACTATCGCCAGGACAATGCTCGGCTCCAGACTAACAATATAGCAATGAGTGTCGTTTTTCGGACAGTGGAATTTGAAAAAAATTTGCGGGTAATGGAAAATAACTGTTTTGAGAAAATGGTCTCACACGAATGAAGTTTGTTTTCCCATATGTTATGCAGATTTTACTGTGAAAGAAAGACTGTCTTCGTCAAAAAATTATGTGCAGTGTATAGTTTCCTCTAGATGTGGTCATACATAGAGACGATCGTAGATTAATCGTATGTCATCCTGTGAGATATTTTTCCACGAAAATTTTAACTGCTGTAGTAACTGATCAAGAAATTATTCCGGTAATGCAAAGAAGACCAGATGGCGTCGTATCATTTACTCAGTGATGAACAGGTCAAGAGAAAGTACTTGCAATGAGGGTAGGACCAGTAGCAGAGTGGGCATTACTTTTTAGCATTCTCCATATGAACACAAGACAGTTGCAGTCATAGTAGTTTATGACTCCGGACACCATGATGACCTGACATGGTAATGCATGCCTCTATCGTATAGGCCTATTATCCTGCAGTTACTGATTTCACAGTCGACACTCTCGCGGTCGCGTTCTCGCTTCCCGAGCACGGGATCCCGGGTTCGATTCCCGGCGGGATCAGGGATTTTCACCTGCCTCGAAATGATTCGGTGTTTGTGTTGTCCTCAACATTTCATCATCATTCCTGAAAGTGGCGAGTTTGGACTGAGCAGAGGTTGGGAATTTGTACGAGCGCTGATAACCGCGCAGCTGAGCGCCCCACAAACCAAACATCATCATCATCACAGTCGATACCACATTCATGGACAACTATCATTGGCACATGGCTATGGGCCCACCTCATACCAGTATTTATACGGCGAGTTGCAAAGCTTTATGGTGAAGATTGCACAGGTAGGGGATTCTGAATTGAATATTTTGAGGTTTCAGCCATTAGAAAGTAATTTGTGATAAGTTTCTATGGGACAAGCTGCTGCGGTCATCGGTCTCTAGGCATACACAGAACTTAATCTAACTTACGCTAAGGACAACCCACACACTCATGCCCGAGGGAGGACTCGTACCTCTTCGGTGGGAGCCACGCGAACCGTGGCGCGGCTACCCCGAGCGGCTCATTAAAAAGATTTGGATGAACTGTATATATGTTGTTGTTGTGGTCTTCAGTCCAGAGACACTGGTTTGATGCAGCTCTCCATGCTACTCTATCCTCTGCAAGCTTCTTCATCTCCAAATACGTACTGCAACCTACATACTTTTGAATCTGCTTAGTGTATTCATCTCTTGGTCTCCCTCTACGATTTTTACTCTCCACGCTGCCCTCCAATACTAAACTGGTGATCCCTCGATGCCTCAGAACATGTCCTACCAACCGATCCCTTTTTCTAATCAAGTTCGCATTGATAAAGCAGAGTATGAAACGCAGTTGGCCACTAAGGAGTTCATAAAAAAAAAAAATAAAAGAAGGAAAAACTTGAAAAAGATCGAGAGGATGATATACAGTATGCTACAGGGTGCTTCTGAATGATTAAAAATAAAAAATAAGCATATATTAAGTGAGTTATAGTCTTTTGAAACTTTAGAAGCCGTTCCTGAAGATTTACATTTTCTGTTGCATTTTTCCCTAAATCTCAGAAACCACTTCGAGTAGAGTATTCAAATTTCAGGGAGTAATAACATACATATCCTGAGTCTACTGAACTAAAAGTAGAACATAATGTTATGTATAATTAAAATTATTTGGGATAACGTACAAAAAGTACACATAATTTTAAACGTGTAATTAAAAAATTTTATTTCCGAAAGCAGTGGCTAAAATGCAATTATTGTAGTTCAGTAGACTCAGAACATACTTTTTAATGTCCAGTAAAAGTTACATGTCACTAGCTACAGTGGTTCCTGAAATACAGGGAAGCCAAGTCACTAAATTTAACCCTAGGACGCCTAAGGGGGAAGGGGGGGGGGTGTTCGTTGAACCCACAATTTTTTTTATGACCCCTGATTTTGCCCAAGTAACATTCATACTACGTATTCCCTTTGAGCTATTTTTTGTTGGCTATTTTATGAAACATTTGTATCAATATATTTTATAGATAATTCCTGCTTTGAAAAAAAATAATAATAAAACTTATTATAGGTCCAACAACCCCCCCCCCCACTTAGGCTTCCTTCCATGCTATAGAAAATGTCCCATAGTAGGATTTCGTATTTCTCATCACTACAAATACAAAAATGCAAGTTAGTTTCTTGTTGGTTGGTATTTTTGATATTCACAACAATCGGTTTACTTTCAGAGGAAGTGATTGTTGATGTCAGTCAGTAAACTTGGCAGTGAGTTAGTGCAGTTCCGTACTGTTCACACCCAGACTTAGAAATGACGAAAAGAATACGTGACTCGTCTTTAGAAAGAGTTCTGAATGAAATTTTAGATGAAGATTCTAACTCGGGGAGTGAAAGTGAATATGATGATGGTGTTATGGAGTATGATTCAGATCGAGAAAGTGGTGTGGATGCTAGAGAAGATGAAGATAGCGCAGCTTGAGGCAGTGACCATCAGGATGTTATTGTGGCCAAGTCTGGAAGAAGGTACGTAACCACACAGCCTAGAATTCCTCGGAGGTCTGTTGCTAATATAGTAAGAGAGCAGGCAGGAGTAACTCCAGCTGGTGTTTGCAATTCACCTGGAGATGCCTTGAAGTTACTTCTTACGCCTGACGCCATACATGTTACAGTTGTTGTTGTTGTTGTTGTTGTGATCTTCAGTCCTGAGACTGGTTTGATGCAGCTCTACATGCTACTCTATCCTGTGCAAGCTTCTTCATCTCCCAGTACGTACTGCAGCCTACATCCTTATGAATCTGCTTAGTGTATTCATCTCTTGGTCTCCCTCTACGATTTTTATCCTCCACGCTGTCCTCCAATACTAAATTGGTGACCCCTTGATGCCTCAGAACATGTCCTACCAACCGATCCCTTCTTCTAGTCAAGGTGTGCCACAAACTCCTCTTCTCCCCAATCCTAATCAATACCACCTCATTAGTTATGTGATCTACCCCTCTAATCTTCAGCATTCTTCTGTAGCATCACATTTCAAAAGCTTCTATTCTCTTCTTGTCTAAACTATTTATCGTCCATATTTCACTTCCATACATGGCTACACTCCATACAAATACTTTCAGAAACGACTGCCTGACACTTAAATCTATACTCGATGTTAACAAATTTCTCTTCTTCAGAAACGCTTTCCTTGCCATTGCCAGTCTACATTTTATATCCTCTCTACTTCGACCACCATCAGTTATTTTGCTCCCCAAATATCAAAACTCCTTTACTACTTTAAGTGTCTCATTTCCTAATCTAATTCCCTCAGCATCACCCGACATAACTCGACTACATTCCATTATCCGCGTTCTGCTTTTGTTGATGTTCATCTTATATAAGTCTGAGGGTATTTCGCCTGTCTCATACGTCTTGCTCACCAGATGGTAGATTTTTGTGATGGCAGACTCTCCTAAGGCAATCAGTAGTTCTAACGTTATGTTGTCTAGTCCTGGGGCCTTGTTTCAACTTAGGTCTTTTAGTACTCTGTCAACCTCTTCACGCAGTATCATATTTCCCATTTCATCTTCTTCGACGTCTTCTTCCGTCTCCACAATATTGCCCTCAAGTACATCGCCCTTGTATAGATCCTCTATATATTTCTTCCACCTTTCTGCTTCCTCTTCTTTACTTAGTACCGGTTTTCCATCTGAGCTCTTGATATTCGTACACGTGGTTCTCTTTTCTCCAAAGGTCTCTTTAATTTTCTTGTAGGCAGTATCTTTCTTACCCCTCGTGATATATTCCTCTTCATCCTTACATTTATCCTCTACCCATCCCTGCTTAGCCATTCTGCACTTCCCGTCGATCTCATTTTTCAGACGTTTGTATTCCTGAATGAGATTTTCACTCTGCAGCGGAGTGTGCGCTGATATGAAACTTCCTGGCAGATTAAAACTGTGTGCCCGACCGAGACTCGAACTCGGGACCTTTGCCTTTCGCGGGCAAGTGCTCTACCAACTGAGCTACCGAAGCACGACTCACGCCCGGTACTCACAGCTTTACTTCTGCCAGTACCTCGTCTCCTACCTTCCAAACTTTACACAAGCTCTCCTGCGAAACTTGCAGAACTAGCACTCCTGAAAGAAAGGATATTGCGGAGACATGGCTTAGCCACAGCCTGGGGGATGTTTCCAGAATGAGATTTTCACTCTGCAGCGGAGTGTGCGCTGATATGAAACTTCCTAAGGTCCCGAGTTCGAGTCTCGGTCGGGCACACAGTTTTAATCTGCCAGGAAGTTTCGTTTGTATTCCTTTTTGCCTGCTTTATTTATTGCATTTTTATATTTTCTCCTTTCATCAATTAAATTCAATATCTCTTCTGTTACCCAAGGATTTCTACTAGCCCTCGTCTTTTTGCCTACTTGATCTGCTGCTGCCTTGACTATTTCATCACTCAAATCTACCAACTCTTCTTCTACTGTATTTCTTTCCCCCATTCTTGTCATTCGTTCCTTAATGCTCTCTCTAAACTCTCTACAACCTCTAGTTCCGTCAGTTTATCCAGGTCTCATCTTCTTAAATTGCACCTTTTTGCAGTTTCTTCAGTTTTAATCTACAGTTCAAAACCAAAAGATTGTGGTCAGAGTCCACATCTCCCCCTGGAAATCTCTTACAATTTAAAACCTGGTTCCTAAATCTCAGTCTTACCATTACATAATCTATTTGATACCTTCCAGTGCCTCCAGGCCTCTTCCACGTATATAACCTTCTTTCATGGTTCTTAAACCAAGTTTTGTCTATGGTTAAGTTATGCTCTGTGCAAAATTCTACCAGGTGGCTTCCTCTTTCATTCCTTACCCCCACTCCATATTCACCAACTACTTTTTCCTCTCTTTCTTTTCCTATATCGAATTCCAGTACCCCATAAATATTAAATTTTCGTGTCCCTTCACTATCCGAAGAATTTCTTTTATCTCATCATACATTTCTTCAATCTCATCATCATCTGCGGAGCTCGTTGGCATATATACTTGTACTACTGTGGTAGGCGTGGGCTTCGTGTCTATCTGGGCTACAACTATGCGTTCACTAAGCTGTTCGTAGTAGCTTACCCGCGATCGTATTTCTTATTCATTATTAAACCGACTCCCGCATTACCCATATTTGATTTTGTATTTATAACCATGTATTCACCTGACCAGAAGTCTTGTTCCTCCAACCACCAAACTTCAGTAATTCCCACTATATGTAACTGTGATCTATCCATTTCCCTTTTAAAATTTTCTTGCCCGATTAAGGGATCTGACATTCCGCGTTCCGATCGGCAGAACGCCAGTTTTGTTTCTCCTGGTAACGACGTCCTCCTGAGTAGTCCCCGCCCAGAGATCTGGATGGGGGACTATTTTACCTCCGGAATATTTTGCCCAAGAGGACAGCATCATCATTTAACCATACAGTAAAACTGCATGCCCTCGGAAATAATTATGGCTGTAGTTTCCTCTTGCTTTCAGCCGTTTGCAGTGCCAGCACAGCAAGGCTGTTTTGGTTAATGTTACAAGGCCAGATCAGTCAGTCATCCAGACTGCTGCCCCTGCAACTACTGAGAAGGCTGCTACCCCTCTTCAGGAGCCATACGTTTGTCTGGTTTCTGAACAGATACCCCTACGTTGTGGTTGCAGCTACGGTACGGCTATCTGTATTGCTGAGACATGCAATCATCCCCACCAACGGCAAGGTCAATGGTTCATGGGGGGAGACTACACGCTTATAGTTTACATATACGCATTGTTCATCAAAATCTCAGCCCGTCTGCTCTCCCCTACCCTCTTTCCGCCTATCTACTCCTACCCCTCCCTCTGTCCATCTCCTCCTCCCCATCCTTGCTGTATATTACCTCTAGTCCTTCTCTTTCTACCCATTCCCTCCAGCGTCCCTCTCCCGTTTTCTATGTCTTCCCCCATCCACCTTAATCTTTCCACTGGTATACCCGTCTCCAATTGAGCAAGACAGCCTTTATTGCACAGACTCAAAAACGCGCATGTCTCATATATAAAGCTAAGCGTATGTATGAATGTGTAAGAAATCGTCCCAGGCCCCTGGACCAAAGTGGTTTTGCACAAACTCTTTGCCTCGAGAGGACCAAAAAATGGGGCTGTATAACGCTCTAGCTCTAATATGTATGGGGATAAAGACATGCCTGTTACTGAGTCCCTGTCATATAGGCTGCCCTGTGGGAACACTATCGATATGCTTTACTGACTTGCTGCGCAGGGCATCGGGGAAAGAAATTGTTTTTCCAGCCCTCAGCATGTAGGGAGCTCAGCACAACAGGTGGGTTGTGGGAATAGTACTAGCCTGCTTTATCGACCTCTTTTGCATGGACAGAAATAGGAGAGGGAAGAGCAGATGGGCTGAGAGATGGAAAGACAAGCTGGACACATAGCGAGGTAAGGAGCTGACGAGCAGAGAGGGGGTAAGAGGAGATGGACCAAGAAATGTCTATACCATATGTGACATAAGTGTACACATGTGAAGCCACAGGGAAAAGTGTAGTATATTTTTAACAATCTACCGCCTGCTGCTTCAGTGCTTGCAGCATCACCTATAAAAATATTACACATTCGCCTGTGATGTGTCCACAGTGGACTTATACGACTTTTACAATTTAGGACTGGTTGTCAAAGATGAAGTAGTACTGTTTATAGAAAAGTGACAGTTTTTGGGAGATAATCGATGACTTTCAATTGCAAAATTAATATTTTCTTTGACGTAGTCACAAAAATGCTACCACTGGCCAACATTAGAACGGAAAATGGTTCAAATGGCTCTGAGCACTATGGGACTTAACATCTGAGGTCATCAGTCCCCTAGAACTTAGAACTACTTAAACCTAACTAACCTAAGGACATCACACACATCCATGCCCGAGGCAGGATTCGAACCTGCGACCGTAGCAGTCACGCGGTTCCGGACTCAAGTGCCTAGAACCGCACGGCCACAGCGGCCGGCAACATTAGAACATTAGAACGATTGAAAGCAGCATCAGATGAGCATCAAATAACTTAGTCATAAACATATAGACACGCATTAATGCATTTAATGTGTGCTACAGTAGTACAGCCCAAAAGTCGAAAACATGTACGTATAAATCATTCAAAATAGGAATGTCCTAACTGGAAGAAATACCCTCTGAGACAAAACAAAAACGATGCACTGTAAAGGATTTACGCAAACTGGCTACAAATTGATATTCAAACAGGTGTCGATGGAAAATGCAAAACTGTAAACTCTGGCGGCCGATGGTTGAATGTGTGACGCTGCAGAGCAATTTCGCCGAGCCGCTGGCGAGGATAGTAAACAGGGGACATGTCAATACCTGGACATAAAGTATTTGCAAATATCATTAAGCGTACTCAGTTGGACCATAACTATACAGGCGCGTGAATTATATACGCAGATGTCAGTGTCTGTGAGAGGATGTGTAGTTCAGCTCAAAGAAGCCGGTTGGAGTAATCGCCCAATCGCTCGAGATTCGTATAGGAACGATGGCACTATTCGGCGATGACGGCAGGAATGGGCGAACCACGGCCGAACACAGCGTCAAATATAGTAGGAAACGGTGGACCTAGAGAAACGACGAAACATGAGGACCTAGCAATTGTCAGAGCAGCATTCAGAGCCTCAGGTTCATCATTATCAATCGATCCGACGTGCAACTGGTGCTTTAGTGACCATAAGGACCAATAATAGGCGACTCACGAAAAGGGGCTGAGACCACGGCATCCCTTGCGCCGACTACCATTGTCTTCTGTACGCCAACAAGCCCGTTTGCTGTGGTGTCGAGCACACTCGGCCTAGAATCTAATTGGCTGGATTAGAATTCGCGTCAGAGATAGGTTCCACTTCGAACTGAAGCCCCATGATTGGCGAAGACGTGTCTGGAGATTGTCCGAACGGTGGCGGGATATCAACGTGACCTTCATGATAAGCCATCTTAGGCTTACATCACAGGAAGATAACTCCCTCTCGCACACGGGGAGTGTTTCTAACGCTTGTCTTCGTGCTTGCCAAACCCTACCTTGGCCATATAGGTCGCCGCATCTCTTCCCAATTGAGAACGTTTGGAACATTATGGGCGCAGCCCTCAAACCAGGTCGGGATTTTGACAATGTAATGCAACAACTGGACAGAATTTAGCACGATATCCCTCAGGACGACATCTAACAACTCTGTCAATTAATAACAAACCAAATAACTGCTTGCGTAAGGGCCGCAAGTGGCCCAACGCGTTGCTGACTTTCTCAGTTTATGAATCTCCTTGTCTCGAAGAAATCGTTCAATTTTTCTGAAATTATAATCATTTGTTTGTGTGTACATTTACAGGACATTTACCGATTTGCATCTCATTCTGATAATTCTTGCGCTGTGCTTTTTTTCTTATGGTGTATACTACCGTAGAAGGAAACGTACAGAAAACTGGTTAATTCAATCTCCAGAGAGCTAACCAAGGCTGACGATAGAGAACTGCTCACACCTTACCGTCTGCGACAATGTCTGATTATGTGCGCAATGATTCATCAATAAGGCCGGCCAGAGTGGCGAGCAGTTCTAGCCGCTTCAGTCTGGAACCGCGCGACCGCTATGGTCGCAGGTTCGAATCCTGCCTCGGGCATGGGTGTGTCTGATGTCCTTAGGTTAGTTAGGTTTAAGTAGTTTTAAGTTCTAGGGGACTGATGACCTCAGATATTAAGTCCCATAGTGCTCAGAGTCATTTGAACCATTCATCAATAAGAATCTCTCAATATGTCCGTGAATTTCGAATTCTGGCCGTCCTCTTTTAGTTCTTACTTCTTCTCGGGGCCCACACCGACACCTTCCAAGGGACGCTTGCAATTGCTAATTCCTTTAGCATGCCCAAACCGTTGAAGACTTTTATTCTCCACTCTGCCCGTTATGGACTGTGTCACTCTGATTTTTTGCCATTTTTAAAGATTGTGATCACAGCTTCAAGCATGACCCGCAGACATTTTCTCACAAAATGTAGCTCCACTGTTCTGATCTTGTCCCTGATTTTATTCGTATGTGGCAACATTCCTGCGTCAGTAATAACTGAATTCTCAGTAATACTACGGCAAGTACTTATTTTGGTCGCTTGACTAATACTATTGTTCCTCCCATTAGTTTCGGCTACTGCAATCATAAACTGTTAGCCCAAATTACTGAAATCATAAACTGTTAACCCCTTCTCCTCCACTGTACGACCATGGACTTGATATGGCATCTCTCAGATAGACAAATACATTCTAATATAAAAAGCACACTGGGATTGAGTCTGTAGAATAATTAATTCACAGAAGTTTACTTTATGCTTGTGGTTCGATAAATTCATTGATCTGGGCACCACAATGCTTGCTAGAAGCTAATTACAACATTCTGTTATGTGCATGAAATCCTGAAATGAAGACGTAGGAATGTGATACAGAAATGTGGAGTATGGGAAACTGAAACATAGATATTGGCAAGTACACGTGTTGAACCACTGCAAATAAGCATATTCAAAATGACAAATCTTTTACATCAGGTGACTGACAGAGAAAAATATATTTTGATCAGTAGCTCAGAGAACAGGTCGTTTCCGCAGGCAACACTAAACTCACGTGTTATATGAGATCTTAGTTTCTGGTTTACAGCGAAACGAGACTTCCGAAAAGCAGAATATTTCTGCTGGGATCTGTCGTCCTGGCCGATACAACTAACTGCCAATTCCTGGGTGACTGGCGCATCTATTGTGTCTCCCATACTCGGTAAGGTACGGTAAATCTTGGATCATCTAGAGACCTATGACGTTATCCGCAGCAGTGTTGAGAAAGTGTCGGCGACAGACATTTGCCAGCCGAGCATCTCAAAACAGCAGAGGTTAGCAGGGCATCTGCCCACCGCTTTGTTGCAGGGATAACACGGGTTCTCGTCATATCACCGAAGTTAAGCGCTGTCGGTCTTGGCTAGGAGCTTGAATGAGTGGCCATCTGGGTCTGCGAAGTGCTGTTGGCACGCGGGATACACTCAGCCCGTGTGAGGCCAATGGAGGAGCTACTTGTTGAGTGGAAACGAAAGCTGATAACGGCTGGGAGAGCGGTGTGCTGACCACATGAATCTCCATATCCACATTCAGTGACGCCTACCGGCTTGGGATGATACGGCGATTGGTCGGTACCGTTGGGCCTTCTAAGGCCTGTTCGGACGGAGTGTATTTTTTTTGTTTTCTGTTTTTTTTTATTTTAGTGAGGCATCTTGCCTCCTCAAAAACTGCAAGAGGATAGGTTGACAACATTAAGCATGTTCCTGAGCAGCCCTCTTCGTGTCCCCGTAACTACTCCTGCCTACATCAAGGGAGTAGTAGTTACGGGGACACGAAGAGGGCTGCGCAGGCTAGACTAGCGTGTAGAGCTGCATCAAGTCAGTGTTGGACTAATGACGACAACATGAACAGTATTAAAAAAAAGGCATGTCTCTTCAGTACTTACTTCCTGTACTAAAAGCACAGTTCATATTTCTGGGAAAAAGTGACTGCCATTTAAAAGAGATTGCTCAATTACTCCAGCTATTCTATTTTTCTCTTTTCCCGAAGATCCTGAATTTCGCATATCAGTGTACTGCAAAGTTATGAAAAAATTAAAATTACCTGGTTGCATCTGACATAGAGTTTATATCCAGTGAACAGGAGCTAGAGCACTAGATTTTCGCATTTGATAACGATGCTACTGTTTTAATATATTTTGCGCATCTAGTGCTACTACCGATGGTAGTTACACTGAAGCGCCAGAGAAACTGATATTGGCACGCGTACTCAAATGCAGAGCTTTGAAAACAGGCCGAATACGGCGCTACGGTCGGCAACGCTTATATACGACACCAAGGGTCTGGCGCAGTTGTTAGCTCGGCTACTGTTGCTGCAATGACAGGCTATCAAGTTTTAAGTAGGTTTGAACGTGGCGCTATAGTCGTCGCGCGAGCGGTGGAACGCAGCATCTCCGAGGTAGCGATGAAATGGGGATTTTCCCATACGACCATACCACGAGTGTACCGTGAATATCAGGAACCCGGTAAGACACCAAATCTCCGACTTCGCTGCGGCCGGAAAAAGATCCTGCAGCAACAGGACCAATGACGACTGAAGAGAATCTTCAACGTGACAGAAGTGCAACCCTTCCGCAAATTGTCGCAGATTTCAGTGCTGGGTCATCAATAAGTGTCAGCGTGCGAACCATTCAAAGAAACATTATCGAGATGGGCTTTCGAAGCCGAAGGCCCATTCGCGTACTCTTAATGACTGAACGATACAATGGTTTACGCCACGCCTGGGGCCGCCAACGCCGACATTGGACTGTTGATGACTGGAATCATTTTGTCTGGTCGGACGAGTATCGTTTCAAATTGTATCGACTGGATGGACGTTAACGGGCATGGAGACAACCTCATGAATCCATGGACCCTGCATGTCAAAAGGGGACTTTCCAAGATGTTGGAAGCTCTGTAATAGCGTGGGACGTGTGGAGCTGTAGTGATATGGGACCCCACATACGTCTAGATGTCTCTGACAGGTGACACATATGTAAGCATCCTGTATGATCACCTGCATCCATTCATGTCCATTGTGCATTCCGACGGACTTGGGCAATTCCAGCAGGACAATGCGACACTCCACACGTCCAGAATTAATACAGAGTGGCTCCAGGAACATTTTTCTGAGTTTAAACAATTCCACTGGCCACAGAACTCCCCAGACAAGAACATTATTGAGTACATCTGGGGTGCCTTGCAACGTTCAAGGACAGCCCTGCACGATTCATGGTGTCAGTTTCCTCCGGCGCTACTTCAGACATTAGTCGACTCCATGTCACGTCGTGTTGCGGCGCTTCTGCCTGCTCGCGTGGGTTCTACAAGATATTAGGCAGGTGTACCAGTTTCCTTGGCTCTTCAGTGTATTTGGAAAAAATGTCTTATTTCGTAACCGGCAACTGCTTATAATTATAGAAATTTAAAATAAGTATGTGTTTCTATCAAATCATTATTATAAGACATCACTGACTTATTTAAAGCAGCCGTGAGGTAACGTGTGGCGTCAAATTAAACTTAAAAAAAAGCATCCTGCGACACTGCTGTCAACAGTAATATAGAATATACCGTCAACAATCCATTTTACTGTTGATCGGATGCTGTGAAATACAAACTTCAGTGACCGTGAACGTCAGACTTATTAAAATATTTCGGGCTATAATACGGTGGTCGAGTAGATTAGGGTTTCCCCAAGAAATTCACCCGACCATGGTATAACATCCCGTAATATTTTTATAAGTGTGACCGTACATTGCATTTTACTATTGAGAGAGTGGTACAGTACAAACGATGCCGTACGGGCAATTGTAAGCAATTTTATGATATCTGCCGATCATCAGATGACCGAACCGGTAGTTAATAAATATTTAACCATCAGCTCTTGATTGTTGAGATATACGTATTAATTTTACCGCGCAGCCGTTAACCACAGCGCGCACACAATTCACGCAACGTACGGAATGGATGCGTCGGCGGGACTCTACGAACGCCCTCGCGCGTGATACCAGCCTCGCCAGCGACAAATAAGCCGTTTGTAGAGGGCGGCGCGGCGCGGCGGTGTGGCCTGCTCGATCCAGCGCAGGCTTGCCAATAGCGCATTAAACTTTAGCGCCGCTGACGCTGCGGGTACGCACTTGCCGATTAAATTAATATTGATTTACTACCACTTCCCGCAGCTAAATTATTAGTCTGCGCAAAGTGCGCCGGTCCTAGCCCGCCCGACTAGGCGCACCGAGCGCAGCTGTAAACGCAGCGGGACTCAAAATAGCGCCGCGCGCCATCGAGGGCCTTGTTTTACGTTCGGCTCATTTGCATTTTATGATTGAAGATCTCGCCGGTTTAATATGGAGATCAACCGCTGCCAGCACTATGAAGGCGATATTTGCGCCCTAGTGTTGTTTGGGGCAGCCAGTACGGCTGAACATGAGGGATTTCTGCACGGAATATGCCCTCGTCACCAAGAGCACCTGTGCTGATGCTGCGTATAATCATACAGTGTGTGTGTTTGTGTATTTTGCAATGTTTGTGTCAATATATCTTGTTGTTAAACAGATTCCATTACCACAGGCATTTGACCGGAGGGGTGCGCCCATGAGGTAACTTGTCAGCAGATGTTGCACCAATGCCCTGGATTAAATTCCAAATACCTCTGAGACAATACTGACCCTACGAGTTATTCAAAAGAAAAGTTAACGAAAGGTAAACCTATGTTTACAGGTGTAATGAAATGGAACACGTACAACCGTCCTTGCCGGCCGCTGTGGCCGAGCTGTTCTAGGCGCTTCAGGCCGGAACCGCGCGCCTGCTACGGTCGCAGGTTCGAATCATGCCTCGGGCATCGATGTGTGTGATGTACTTACGTTAGTTACATTTAAGTAGTTCTAAGTCGAGGGGACTGATGTCCTCAGCTGTTAACTCTCACAGTGCTTAGAGCTATTTGAACCATTTTTTACAACCGTCCTTACGATGTTATTTATTATATTTCAACGAGTTTCGGTGCTTCAAAGCAGCGTATTCAGGCCTTAACTGACGCTGAGGGGTAACTCCATCCGTATACACTATTCATCAGTGGCTAACGTCTGTGGACTGGTTTTCGCAGACTACCTGTAACAACGATGATGTGTCTCCAACAAACAAAAATTCTTAATAGTTCACATCAGTTCCATATGGGTCAATACATCGAGATTACAGTCTATCTGTACAATATTAATAACGACATGTACTGATTACTATGTCAGCTAATTCCAAACATTCAAGGCACAAACTATGGTCTAGGTGCTTAAAAAATTACAAAAACAGCCATGGAATAGTTTATTCTTTGACTTAGTCCGTTCGTACAGCAAACGATTTCGTTCTTCGTGGGAATGGATATAAATTTGGTGGTTCGTGGTTGAAGGCACAACATCGTTGTTACAGGTAGTCTGCGAAAACCAGTTCATAGATGTTGGCCACTGATGAATCGTTTATATGCATGAAGCGTCAGTTAACGCCTGAATATGGTGCACTGAAGCACCGAAACTGGTAGCTATGTAATAAATAACATCGTAGGGGCGGCTGTGGTGTTCCATTTTATAAACGGCTGAAGTCTCTCATACCTCCAGTCACAAGGTTCTAAAATGGCTTTGATCACTATGGGACTTAACTTCTGAGGTCACCAGTCCCCTAGAACTTAGAACCGTAGCGGTCGCGCGGTTCCCGACTGTAGCGCCTAGAACCGTTTATTTCTTAAAACCGGTTTCATAGTCACCTCTTCTCTCACTTACTTCCCTGATTATCTGCGGCGAAACTGAACTTTGTCCATGGCTTCTTTCCTGTTATTTTCCTGCATTTTCATCGTTACTTCTCCATCTTTTCCTGTTAATGGAAAAACTGTGATGATTTAAGTTTTCCTGCTATTTATTTTATCAATTATAACCTGAAATTGTGTTGAACGCTACAGTACTGACGCACCACTGTGGTACTTTAATATTTCCACTGTTATTACTTGCGTAAGACTTCGTCACAACATGCAATATAAAGAACAAAATCAATTGTATCTGAAGATACAATAAAAAGTGATATTAATTACTTACAAATAATGCGCAATTTCGTGCACCGAAAAACTCACGAGAAAGCGATAACGTGTTGCCACTCGGAAAATCATTGTTGTCATGATTGAAAATCGCGTGAGCGGTCTTGTTCCTCCGTAGTTTATACTGCGGTGACGCGACAGTTGCTTCCACTGGCGCTAGAGTTTAGAAACACCTCTTGTCCGGATTACTCGACCTATCCCTACAAAGATCAGCAAGAGTGCTGAAACACCGCTATGAGACACGCTCTTTTGGAAAAATTGTTGTCTGGATTGAAGAGTAGACAGTGATACGAACCAGTGAAGTGATGTGGATACTTCAGACTAATTGCGGCGACGCGTCCCTTTCGTAAACAGGACGTACTGTGGCAGGTGGCAGAGGAGTTTTGGTGCAGGGGGGTAATGCAGATCACTATTTTGTTGACTCTCTTTGATACCCAGTGACCTTTGTACACGAAGATCCCGAATTCCACAGTGAAAATTTTGGAAGATGTTTAAAGTTTTGGAGGTCGTTCAAATATATTTTCTGTGTATTTTGGTATAAGGAAAACATCATCTCCGATGGCTCGTTACAGAGTGTTAATGTAATTTATTATAACAAGTTACCATCGACTCTGTTAAAATATCTTCAAAACAGTGAGAAAGTCTGTAATATGCAATCACCAAAACGTATAAAATGTATAAAACAAAGGAATGGTATTGCAATAAACCCCAGACGAAACATGTAAACTTTAATCACAGTCGCTGCAGAAGCAATTCATCATAATTTCAGTCCACTGAGTGATCCCATGCAAGAGAAGCATACTTGTCAGTTCTTCATTACAGTGATCTGGCTGGTCCGATGCAGCCCGACAAGACTTCACCTGCAGTGCCAACCTCGTCATTTCTAACTCTTTCACCCTACGTCCTCATCTATTTGTTAGATGTGATCTAATCTCTGTTTTCGGCTGCATTTTTTTATCTTCTTCTAGGCCCTCAAGTACATGGAAGTTATTCACTGATGTCTGTGCACATGTTCTACTAAATTGTTCCTTTTTCTTGTCAGTGCTGTCTAGATGTTCCATTCCTCGCCAGTTTTTCGGAAAGTCTCCTCATTTCTTATTAGTACAAATAACTTTCAACATTCTTGTAGTACGTCTCAGACACGTCGATTCTCTGCGTTTCCGGTTTTCGCATAGTCCAAGTTTCACTACCATACAATGCTGGGCTCCAAACAAACATACATTCTCAAAACTTTCTTCCTCAAATTTAGGCCAATATTTGATACCACATGTCTTCTTTTGGCCAGGTAAGCCCTTTTTACCAGTATTTGTCTACTTTTTATGTGATTTTGCTTAATGTGATTTTCTTCATGCAAAGTAGTAGTTTTCCTTAGCTTCGACTACTTTGCGGTCACCAATTTTGGTATTAAGTTTATTACTAACCTCATTTCTGATATTTCTCACTACTTTTGTATTTCTTCAGTATCCCCTCAATGCGAATTCTTTACCATTAGACTGTCTTATTCACTTTCTCTAAGGAGAGCACTGACATCAGCGAATATTACCATTTTTAATCCACTAAAGAGATTACCTACACTATGCTTCTCCATCCTCTGCTAGAGTATTGCCGTGCGGTATGACATCATTGCCAAAATGTTTGAGGAAGACATGGAAAAAGTTTAAAGAATAGCAGCTCTTTTTATACTCTCACGAAATAAGGGAAAGAGTGTCAAGGATATGATACGCGAGTTCGGATGGCAATCATTAAAACAAAGGCGTTTTTCGATGCAGAGCGATCACCTCACGAAATATCGATCTTCGGATTGCTCCCTCGAATGCAAAATTATTTTATTGCCGCCCACTTATACTGTCGCCCACTTACGTAGGGGAAAATGATAGTCGGATTAAACTAAGAGAAATCACAGCTCGAACGGAAAGATTTAAGCGTGATTTTCCAGCGTGCTTTATGACAGTGGAACGGTAAGTGAATGGAACAAGTTAGTTTCCTAATAAGATACATAGCGTATGCCCTCGACAAGTGCAGGGCAGTGTAAATATTTTAAGTGCAATACTGACACAAAGCTATCAAATGAAATTCAGTTACGTTGTAACCGCCCGTTGAATAACACGGATCCATTAGATTAAAATAGAAAATATCCCTGAACAACCTCGGGAATTCTGTAAGAAAAATTCACCCTGTATGTCAAAAGAATTTTTGAGGTGAATGAGTAAATTGGGAATCACTATATATTTCAAGTCCATGTGGGGCGACAACGCATGAAAATATCACAAAGTGAGGGAGGAATATTTCGGAAATAACTCTTTCGGTATTTCGGTGAGCCGCTCATCAGGTGAAAGTGCAGCTGCTATTTCAGATGAGAGGTGGCGGCGTTTAGCCCGGCACAGGCCGCCCACTCGCCACCGCCGTGTGTAACCCGAGTGGCGCAACATCCACCCCCACCTCCCCCCGGCAACCCACCTCCACTCCCACCTCCGCCTCGCCTATACCGGCCGGAAGCGCGATTTTCCAGCGGCGCACGCGAACACAGTGGTAAACCGCGCAGAGCGGCGTGATAAGGCAGAAACTGCCTGAATATTCACTCCGAGTGCCGCCATTAACCTCACGACCCCGACTAAAAAGCATGCACGGCCATTCTGTTACGCCACGCACCCGCTAGCCGGCGCCTTGCGAAATTCTGTTCCGCGTTATCCCATCGCATTTATTTCACTGATATGTCAGCTCTGAGCTCTAGATGTAAGGGTAGGCGGAGAAGTAAAACCGACTGCGTTCGTCTGAAATCTCAAATGTACTTCACAAAGGGCGTTTCTACGACTTTACGGTTTGCCATATCGTACTGTGCACACTCCTAAACTAATTACGTATGACCACCACCAAGATGTGACGACTATCGCGAGTGCTTCAACCCATTGTCACAGTATGAGGTATCTCGACAACAATTACCTCTTCCATCCTGGATTCCGAAATAATCGCTAATGCGAAATCAAGCTGATGTTTCTCTCACAGCCGGCCGAAGTGGCCGCGCGGTTCTGGCGCTGCAGTCTGGAACCGCGAGACCGCTGCGGTCGCAGGTTCGAATCCTGCCTCGGGCATGGATGTGTGTGACGTCCTTAGGTTTAACTAGTTCTAAGTTCTAGGGGACTAATGACCTTAGCAGTTGAGTCCCATAGTGCTCAGAGCCATTTCTCTCACATGACATCCTTAAAGCTATGGATCAAGGCAACCAGGTGGATGCTGCATCTCTTGACTTTGGGAAACATTTGATTCAGTACCACACCAACGTCTATTAACAGAAGTACGGTCACAAGAGTCACGAGAGATCAAGCGGAATTTGGGAATGTATTGACTCTTTTGGCAAGGGGGGGGGGGGCGGCTTGTAGTTAGTAACCTAACACTTTTATTGTGAAGATAACAACAGTAAAACACCAGATATTTACAGCTTGTACAGAAACCATTCGGATCTTGTAAGAGTTTAAGAGAATGAAAAGGAAGCAATCGTTGATAAGGGACTGACACAGGGCTGTGGCCTATCCCCTATGTTATTCAATCTGCACACTGGGCAAGCAGCAAAGGAAACTGAAGGAAAATATGGAGACGTAATTAAGATTCAAGAAGAAGAAATAAAACTCGAGGTTTGCTGATGACATTGTAATTCTGACAAAGACAGCAAAGGACTTGGAAGAACAGTTGAATGGAACGGGCAGTGTTTTGAAAGAAGGATATAAGATGAACATTAACAAAAACAAAACAAGGGTGATGGAATGTAGTAGATTTAAATCAGTTGATGCTGAGGAAATTAGATTAAGAAACGAGATACTTAAAGCAGCAGACGAGTTTTGCTGTTTGGGCGGTAAAATAACTTATGATGGCCGAAGTAGAGAGGATGGCAATGGTAAGAAAAGCGTTACTGATGAAGAGAAATTTGTTAACATCAAATATAAGTATTAGGGAAGTCTTTTCTGAAGGAAATTGTCTGGAGTGTAGCCTTGTATGGAAGTGAAACGTGGAAGATAAGCAGTTCAGTCAAGAAGAGAATAGCAGCTTTCGAAATGTGGTGGCAGAGAAGAATTTTGAAGAAGATTAGATCACGTGTATAATGAGGTAACGAATACAATTTGGAGAAAATTTTATGGCACAATTTGGTTAAAAGGAGGTCAAAGTGCTGCATAAACAGGTTGGCTATAACTGAAGCTAACGGGCTCCTAAAGAGGCATAAAACTTATTCTGTTTTCAGGGTTCCAACGAAAACTCGACAACTCATGAGGCCTATGAAAGACGATGAAGGGCTTAGAACGCCAGGAGTATGTAAAATACTATGTGGGTGTGGACAGTTTTATGTCGGACAGCCGGCCGGTGTGGCCGAGAGCTTCTAGGCGCGTCAGTCTGGAACCGCGCGACCGCTATGTTCGCACGTTCGAATCCTACCTCGGGCATTGATGTGTGTGATGTCCTTAGGTTAGTCAGGTTTAAGTAGTTCTACGTTCTAGGGGACTGATGACCTCAGATATTAAGTCCCATAGTGCTCAGAGGCATTTGAACCATTTTTATGTCGGACAGACAGCGCATACTATTGAATAGCGCCGTGTAGAGCACGAGAGACGCTTTCGCCTTCAGTACCCTGACGAATCAGCGATAGCAGAGAATATTCTAGAAAACGGACATCGTATTGCATTCGATGAGACGTCTGTTATGACACAGATTAACAATTCCTGTGTTAGCATAATACAAAAAGCGATCGAGAAAAAATTGTCAGTACACTCAACCAAGGCGGCTGCCTGCAGCTAAGCACGGCTTCGGGCCCAGACATCGGAAGTTTGGAGCTGGCACAGCGGTCAGTGACATCACATTAGGCAGCGCGGCTGCATAAGGACGGTAGCAGCAACCAAAGGACAGTTATCACTTGACAATGACCGAGGAGTACTCGGCACAGAGCACGTGGATCTGAAGCAACCTGACGTGGCTGGAAGCTCGAGGGAATTTTGTTAGCAGAAATCGCCAGGAAACCAGGCATTCGTAAATCACAGATTTGTTTGACACTCGGGAGAGAACAACGGAAAAAGCTAAGGTGAACGCTTGAAGATACACGACGATCGTACTGAGAAAGCCTATTTATATAGTTTCAAGAACGAGTATTAGTCTATTAACGATTTTTTTTTTAAATTTCCGTTCAGTACTATTCATTTACATCCAAATGAAAATTTCGCTGGCATGGAAAAAAAAAAATGGTTCAAATGGCTCTGAGCACTATGGGACTCAACTGCTGAGGTCATTAGTCCCCTAGAACTTAGAAGTAGTTAAACCTAACTAACCTAAGGACATCACAAACATCCATGCCCGAGGCAGGATTCGAACCTGCGACCGTAGCGGTCTTGTGGTTCCAGACTGCAGCGCCTTTAACCGCACGGCCACTTCGGCCGGCACTGGCATGGAAAAGAAAGTGCTATTACCGTAGTCAGCACTCACCAGCAATCAAGAAAAAGCAATCTCAGCCTCGAAGTACAACGCCTGATCTGCCTCAAAAACTCAGGCACTTGTGATAATAAGTGGTGAGTGGAGCACGAAAATGAGCAGTGTTCAACACAAAGTACGTACGTATCATTTTAGGTTCCCTGTTATACAGAGCTTTTGAAGGCAATGAACTTCCCACTTCTCTCCAAGAATCGCAGATGACTTTACTAGACGGGTTAAAGTATGTGATAGTCAAATGGCGATCATGGTAGCTAAAGGGTTAAATGAAGACTCTGGCAATATATTTCAGCTCTCGTAGGGATTGCAAAGGCAAGCATTGACAAAGAACAGAGCGCGCAGAGGCTCCCGCTTGTCATACGTAAATGCAGCGGGAAGAAATCAACTCTAAACTGAGGTACAATGCTGAGTACCTTCTGCCATGCACGTCATAGTGGTTCCCAAGTGTTGATTTAGATATATAGCACGGTGCTATAAATATGTAACAGAGACGAAGAAGTTACTGAAAGCGTTTTGGTCCTCTGTGTCTTGCGTAAAGAGAGACACACCGTCGAATTAAAAAAAAAAAAGGACCATATTCCGAATCCAGGTTTGTTGGAGAGAAGGATTGTGGTATTTCTGAAATGAGAAATGATATGTTGGAAGCAGGTAAGTGGTAATATGCGAGGAATAATTTTGACAAGGGAATTAGCACGAAGTCTTATTAACATAGTCTTCGACACAAAATAATAAACATATATTCACATTTTAATCATAAAAATGATCTTTGTTATTGAAGTTTAGCAAGATGAAATTAACTAACGATAAAAATGCTTTTACTAGCTTCAAGAAATTAACGACACACTTCCAAATTAACAACACACTTCTCCCGCAGTGGTTTTGATGTAAACATCTCACTGCAGTCTGGGAATAGTAGGCTAATAACAGGACAACAAACAACGCAGAACTATAACAAAGAGACCGAAACACCACTAACAAGGAGCATTTCGAAGGTTAAAACATCAGTTTAAACAAGTGATAAAATCTGGCTAACAAAACATGGAAGATGCTAGTCATACACTTTTCGAACACTTAAAAGAACCAGGAGAAAAATGCTCCTATCTGAGCACAAAAAAAGGCAAATATGCTCCTGTACAAAAGATTCTGACTCAAAGGTTGGGCACCAGCTGCCTCATCCTATCTTCCTCAGCACTTTTAAATATTTTCCCAATAGTTTTGGCATGCGAACATACGAGGGGCGTTTGAAAAGTCCGTGCAAAAATAAAAATTACTTACATGTTTGGTGTAAACCTTTTTTATTTATCGACATAGTCTCCTTTTAGACTTATACACTTCGTCCAACGCTGTTCTAATTTGTTGATCCCTTCCGAGTAATAGGAATTATCTAAGTCTGCAAAATAGCTATTAGTTGCTGCAATCACCTCCTCGTTTGAATAGAATCTTTGTTCAGCCTGCCATTTATTCAAATTGGGGAACAAATAGTAGTCCGAGGGAGCCAAGTCTGGAGAATAGGGGGGATTTGAAACGAGTTGGAATCCTATTTCCGTTACGTTTGCGACCACAACTGCTGAGGTGTGTGCTGGTGCATTGTCGTGATGGGGAAGGACTATTTTGCGGTTCAATCGCCGGAATTTTTCTTGCAGCTCGGTTTTCAGACGGTCCAATAACGATGAATAATATGCATCTGTAATAGTTTTACGCTTTTCCAGATATTCGATGAGGATTATCCCTTGCAAATTCCAAAAGACAGTCGTCATAACCTTTCCGGCCGAAGGAATGGTTCTCGCCTTTTTTGGTGCAGATTCTCCGTTGGTAACCATTGTTTAGATTGTTGTTTGGTCTCAGGAGTATAGTAATGTATCCATGTTTCATCCACAGTGACGAAAC
This sequence comes from Schistocerca nitens, assembly GCF_023898315.1. NCBI lineage: Eukaryota > Metazoa > Arthropoda > Insecta > Orthoptera > Acrididae > Schistocerca > Schistocerca nitens. Next base: position 320,130,023 of record NC_064614.1, on the reverse strand, counting down.
GACGCTTAAATTCCTGCAGACTCTTCCTGAACAGCTGCAAACCATCCTTGCAACACTTCACACGATTCCGTTTTTGGTCAAGCGTGAGCAATCGCGGAACCCACGTTGCGGATAGCTTTCTCATGTCCAAATGTTTAGGCAAAATGTTATATACCCATTCATTCGAGATGCCCACAGCACCAGTAATCTCACGCACCTTAACTCTTCTATCATACATCACCATATCATGGATTTTACCAATGATTTCTGGAGTCGTAACCTCCACAGGGCGTCCAGAACGTTCAGCATCACTTGTGACCATATGGCCACTCCGAAAATTTTGAAACCACTTATAAACTGTTCTAATCGAAGGTGCAGTCACCGTAATGTTTATCAAGCTTCTCTTTAGTCTCCTGAGGCGTTTTGCCTTTCATAAAGTAATGTTTAATCACCACACGAAATTCTTTTTCGTTCATTTTTTGACAATCACTCGACTACTTGGTTCACACGAATGCCAAACACAAAGAAATAGACCAATATGGCTGAAACTTGGTGTGCGTTCTTTCCAAAGATGCTACTAACTAAACATGACCTCGATACGCGCCGGTGGTGCCATCTCACGGACTTTGCACGCACTTTTCAAACGCCCCTCGTATTCGCGCTCTTTTTAACATGCTAATTACCTCTCACTGCTACAAGCTACCCTAACTTCAACTCGCTCACACCCACCAGTCCATCACATCCATCCACTCCCACTTGCCCATTCCCATTCAACCGTTCATTCACTCCACCTCGTTGTCATTTTCTCTACCTGTCTCTGTCACTGTCTCCTGTGTCACAGTCACAGTCTCCTTCGTTTTCGCCTACTGCTACTGCCTCCTCTCACTGTCTCGCTCGTGCTCTCTCTTACTTCTACTATCTCATTCATTCCTTCCCACTGCTGCTGTCGTTTCTCACAGTCACTATCTCTCTATTCCTCGTTGTCATTGTCATAGAATCTGTCTCTCATTATCACTGGCTCTCACCCATTTCCACATTCTCCGTCTCTTTATTCCTCTCCCACTGGCACTGCCTGCTTCACTCTTTACCGAACACTGTTCTGTCACTGTCAACTATGTGCCACTGCCACTCTCTATCTCACACACTCTCATTGTCTCCTTCGCTCTTTCTACACCCCAACCATTGTCTAGTATCATCCAGCATTCATTACTTTCCCGTCTCTTTTCCGCTGCCACTGTGTGCTACTCTCTCAGCAAAAAAGGGCAATTATATTTGAATGCCAAAAATTTTGGGAAAATTTTTAAATATGCTGAGGAAGGTAGAATGAGGCAGTTTAACCCCCTGCTTAAAACAGGAGCATAATCGCCATTTTCGTTTTCCGATAGGAGTGTTTTTCTGCTGATTCCCTTCTTTTCCCTGCCACAGCACGCCCAGTCACTCATATGAAACGAATTTTATGCGTCACTAAAATTTTGATAATTGACCTATGTGAAAACTAATTTTACACCTCAGACAGGATTTTACGTGCACAAAGATTTTGCACTTGATACAGCAATACAGCAAAGGATTCCCAGAACCCTTCGGATGACAAGGGAGACACTTTATACAGCAATTTCTCCGGATTTTACGTATACAGGTTGTGTAACTTTGAACATTTGTATTTCTGACATGGATGTAGAATTCAAGAAAAGTTTCAAGGTTGTTCAAAATCGCAATCTCAAGAACACATTGTAAAACTTTCAGCCATTTGCTGTCCATTTATATCTGATATCTTCATACCTAATTATTTGATTTACGTTTAGAATTTGCTTTGGCCAGGATCTGCTACTCTAAATCCAACTGGTTATCTACGAACATAATAAGACTGTAAAAGACCGATGTCTGTACGCAGGATGTATTTAAGAAAATTAATATGAGGTTTCTTTAGAACAGCAATAGAAGCCAAAACAATTATTTTTAGAGTTTTTCATTGTTTGTCTGTCCGTCCGTATGTTACTACGCGCAGCAGGCAAAAACTACTGAATGTGGTTTTAACAGTTGTATTGTTGGAGGTCTAACTTAAAATCTGGTACACGTTTCATATTGATATGCCGCCCAAAATCCGAGTTATCTATGAATATAGAGTGTTTTCTGTAACTGGATCAGCACGGGGAAATCAGATCCATAGTAGATCTATATGTGCTTTTTTGTGAAAAGTTTTCCGTCATCAAATTTTTGGTCAAGCACGAGTTGTCCGTGAAAAGCAGTAAAACTGGCAAAAACATTTTTATGTGGATCGACTCATTTTCGTGTAAGGATCAATTAATTATATTGGAAGAAAACATAGGGACAGCAGAAGTTTTATAAAACTAAACTAAATAAACCAGGATGGAAATGATATAATCCGTAAAAAGTAGTATTCTGGAACATTTTATCATCATAGTTACAACAGTTTTATCCCGTTATCCATAGATATACTTGAATTTCATCGTGAATAGGTGTAACTATTATCGTTGATAAGTTGATCGAGTTAATTGTACTATTATCGTTGATAAGTTTGTGGAGGTGACTCTAAAAATCTATTATCGTTGATATGGCCAAAACATCAAACGTTGTATTTAACGAAGTTCTTTAATTTTCGTAATTTGTTCAAACAGAACACTAGGCTTTTCCAGGTGTATTTGTATTTCATACTTCAAATAAAATCAAATGGCTCTGAGCACTTTGGGACTCAACTGCTGAGGTCATTAGTCCCCTAGAACTTAGAACTAGTTAAACCTAACTAACCTAAGGACATCACAAACATCCATGCCCGAGGCAGGATTCGAACCTGCGACCGTAGCGGTCTTGCGGTTCCAGACTGCAGCGCCTTTAACCGCACGGCCACTTCGGCCGGCATACTTCAAATATTTGTATCTGTTCTTGCAAGCACATTCGGTGGCGTTTTGCCCTTTCAACAGCTTCACTTTCAATCTGTTTTTCTCACTTATAATAAGCTTCACGATTTTTCAAAATTCATGCAGGTTCTAGGTCCACGCAGATGAAGTCGGGGGTAAAAGTTAGTTGTTATTAAAATCGTAGGTGTCTATGAGACATTGAAAGTGTGGCTGGCCGCAAGTAACACTCGTACCTCCAATGAAGGTGGGAATTTTGGAGTGGGATTGGATACAGTAACTGTGATCTCCTCCTTTCCTGCCTCCCGCCCCCATCTCCTTTCCCAGAATCAAGCATTTGATACGTGTCCGTGAGAGCGTGCTTCTGTAATCGAAAAACGATGCTAGTGAACACTAACAGAGCTCCCACTCATTACAGGTGGCAGCAGAAAATAAGCTGCGCCCACGGATGTAAGGTGATAGCTTTCAAGAAACACTGCACTTTCGGCATCCACTTAATAGAACACAGCCTGTCATTTGAACCTTTGCGTCAGACAGCACGCGCATGGCGTGTTGTGCCGATTCACAAGCGTTTTACGGTAGATTTTTCTTTTCCCTCCAAGCTGAACGTATCGCTTTTGGCAAGACAGTGTGACGAGTGGAGCTAATTTGCGGTGGTACGTGAGCGGCGGAAGGCGTGGGAGCGGAGCGGCGCCACGCCGAGGCTGTTACGGAAATAGGCACGCAGAATCTGAGGCGCCGCGGCCGGCCCAGGCGCGCACGGTTCATTTGCTGGCGTCTGGCGCTGCGGAACACGATGGGATAGGACGGGACGGGATGGCATGGCATGGGATAGGATAGGATAGGATGGGGTGGGGTGGGAGGACCTAGCCATGCAGCGGCGGCGGTAGCAACACCAGCAGCGGCAGCGGCAGCAGCTGCTGACGCAGGGTATGCAAATGGCGCGGCCACGCAAAGTACACACACGGTGCGCCCACGCCAGCCGGCCGGACGGGTAGCCAGTTGCCGGTAGGTGCGTTGCACCCTCACGCAAGGCGCCACTGGCTTTCTGGACTCAGTCCCTGGGCCCCTCTTCGTAAACTAGTCTAGTCACTCCTTATCAGGGTGACACACAGCAGGAATCTTTCAGTATGAAGAAGGGTGCTGTTTTGAACGAACGACCATTTACAGTTTTTTTTTTTCCATCCTCACTCCAGAAGGGCTGGTGGGAGAGCAAAGGCCCTTTCAGACATAGCTTTTGGTTATTCTGTTTTGGCACAATTTATTTATTGTTTGGGAAGTGGAGTTAGTTTCAAAATGGTTCAAATGGCTCTGAGCACTATGGGACTTAACTTCTGAGGTCATCAGTTCCCTAGAACTTAGAACTACTTAAACCTAACTAACCTAAGGACATCACACACATCCATGTCCGAGGCAGGGTTCGAACCTGCGACCGTAGCGGTCGTGCGGTTCCAGACTGTAGCGCCTAGAACCGCTCGGCTACTCCGGCCGGCAGTTAGTTTCATTTTGCTTGCTTGTTTTGTAATCTTTTAATTTTATTTTATTCATTTCTTCTATGATTTGTTATGATCTGCTTGGTTCTTCTTATTTCTTTTGGATTAGTTCTTTATCTTCTTTCATTTGCTATAGCACTTGTTTTTGTCTGAGGGGATGCATATAATCCTGGCGTTTGCCTTACGGGCAAGAAAAACCCCTATAAAACCTCACCTGGAATTATTAATTTGTATTTGATTTCTTCGTTCTTTATATTTTAACTTTTCTTAGGCTATTGTTGCTCTTTGCTTGACGCTAATCTGTTTGTTTTCTAGTCTTTTCTGGCAAATAATTTCTATATCTTCATATATTGTACTTTGTATATTTCGGTTTTATTCTTCCTTAGATCAGTACTTGATTGATATTGTTGGTAAATCCAATTGGTAGGTCAACTAGGATTTCATTTTCTTGTGTGTCTCTGATACATTATACTATCGTGTGCGGAGGGTATGGGCACTGGAACTTCGGAAGCTGAAGGTGATGATGTTATTCTTGGGGATTTCTGTAGTTAGTATATTTGTGTTTATCCTTTTCGTCCAATTTTGACTGTTAGCTTGGTGAGTGTGTTGTAGTGGTATGATGTTTGCTACGTCGTAAATGCCGTTATTTCTTGTTCCTGGGCTGGATCTTCTGGCTACTCGTAGGAGTTTTCTTTCTATGCCTAGATTATGCTTGTCTGGTATTGGTTTGTCAACCATAGAGACGCTACATATTTTAGAACAGGTCGGATTAGTATTCTGTGCATGTGCACTAGGGTGTTTTTTCGAGGCTCCGTTTATGCGCCCTTTTATGAGTTTTACTAGTCCAAGTCCTCTTCTGGCTTTTGTTGTGGTATAATCTATGTGGGGTTTCCAGGATAGTGTTGAGCCCATATTTTGTCTGAGGTACTTGGCGTTAGTTTTTGGTGTGATTTTTTGTTCCCAGAGTCTTAATTTTACATTGTATGGTGTTTTTTTATTTGTTACCGCTGCAATTTTTATGTCAACAGACGACTTGTTGGCTTTTTTGAGCATTTGCATGTTTGTTAGTTGCAATTAGCTTGTTGTTTTTCCATAACACCAGAATACTGTGTTATCGACGTACAATGCTAAACCTTCGTTCCATCTCGTAGATTGAGGCATGTCCGCTGTATACATGCTGTATAGCAAAGGTGACCCTATGGCTCCTTGGGGCAAAGATGTCTGGAGGTTACCGTCTACCGATACTGTTGTGTGTCTGTTGTTTAGGATGGTTCTCAATAGCTGTGTAAGGTAGAGAGGGATGCCAAAAGTCTTCAGTTTGTGGTATACCCCTGCTTGTCGGACTATATCGACAGCCCTTTCTGTATCTAGATAGATGGCTGATGCACTATTTGTAATGTTAACAGCTCTTGTTATACTGCTGCAGATCCTTAGGATTGGGTCTATAGCTGAGTGCTGTTTTCGGCATCCGGCTTAATGTTGGGAATGATTTTTTGTTCTTTTATGTATTGTTGTAGGCGTGTGTTGCTCTGTGCGATGCTGCAACCTCGCTCCTCACACATCTCCGGCACGGCCCACTGAGTCTTATCACAGCATTTAAGCTGCAGCATCGGCGCTCCTCGCACTGCTCGCTAGATTTCCGCTAGGCGAAATATGAATATGACCTGTGTTTGGAGCTGCGACCATCGCCAACCGTCCTGAAACTGTAGTTGTGGTTGGCAATTTGAAGGTCACCGTGGCAGCGCCATTGTTCGTAAATCTGCTCCACGTTTACAGAGGTCCTCATACTCCGTACATCCCCATCTACATTCATACTTGGTAAACCATTGTGAAATGCTGGCAAATGTATTGTACCACATTTTAAGCTCTCTTCCTGTTCGATTCGAGTACGACGCAGGGTAGAAATGACTGTTTAAATATCTCTGTGGAAGCTGTAATTAGTTTAATCTTGCCTCCGTGGTCCCTGCAAGAACGATACGTATGCGCGTAGCGTATTCCTCGATTCCTCAGTCAATATTGGTACTATTTCCTTAGTAGTATTTCGCGAGACTTCTAGCTTCACTCATGTCGAAGCTGAAGTTTTGCTGTTAATTAAACAGACGTGTCACCATTAGTACTGCCCTTCTTTGCATAGGTTGGATATCTCCGGCTGGTCCTATTTTCTACAGATCCCACACACATTAGGAATATTCTGTGATGTGTCGCAGGAGTGTCTTGTTCTCCGTCTCATTTGTAGACTGATTGCATTTTCCCAGTATCTTACCAACGAATCCACTATACGCAGGTAAATAAATGTCGTGTGACTAGGGCCTCCCGTCGTGTAGACCGTTCGCCGGGTGCAAGTCTACCGATTTGACGCCACTTCGGCGACTTGCTCGTCGATAGGGATGGAATGATGATGATTAGGACAACACAACATCCAGTCTCTGAGCTGAGAAAATCTCCGACCCTGCCGAGAATCGAACCCGGGCCCTTAGGATTGACATTCTGTCGCGCTGGCCACTCAGCTACCGGGGGCGGGCTATACGCAGGTAATAACGTTTTTTGTGAGCTTACAAGATAACATCGAGAGTTAAAACCAAATGTGAAAATTTTAACAGCAACTTATTTCAGCTGTTGTTGGACGCAAAGTATCTGCTTCCAACCGTAGCGAGCTGCGATGGTGCACGTTAAATCCGCAAGTAAGACTTTGGGCTTGTTTCACCTTAGCTGTGCGATGCTCATGAGGTGCGACCAGCGACTTTGCAGCATAAACGCACTTTTAAAAATTCTAGGCATGACTTTTTAAAAATTCTAGGCGTGACTCACCACCCTACCATCACAAACTTTCTTTCAGGAGCCCTAGTAACTAAAAGTATTCAGGAGAACTTCTCTGAAGATTAAATTTGCGGAACTGAAACTGTTCGGATGGATCACACGTCGTTCCTGCATCTTTGCCAACAAAAGGAAAGGGTCTGCATTCATTTCCCAGCCCATCCCAAAGTTTTAATCTGTCAGAATGACGTCATTTTGAGATGATAAATTCAACTATGTCCGAGCCACAAATTTTGGTGATTTGTAAGTATTTTCCTTTAAATTCTTAATAGACCCGTTGAATTTTTGAATAACAGGACCCATTACACTACACCGGATGGTGAATGTTCAACAGAAAAGAAAGTAACATTGGGTGTGACTCAAGAAAGCGCAAAGCGACAACTCATGTTATCAATTTCTGTACATAAACAGCTGTAATTATAACTTTCCAGTTTTAATTATGATTTATTTCGAAGCCACGGAGCTCTACCTTCATGCTATAAAAGGAGGTGACTTTGGGGGAAAATTCTAACGCCACTGTATGCAATGGCCTACATGCAGTGAGAGGAGGCTAGTTCAAAACATTTCAATTAACATTCGTAAATTATGACCGAATCGTGGCAATACCGTGGTTGGTTCAAATGGTTCTGAGCACTATGGGACTTAACATCGGAGGTCATCAGTCCCCTACACTTAGAACTACTTAAACCTAACTAACCTAAGGACATCACACACATCCATGCCTGAGGCAGGATTCGAACCTGCGACCGTAGCAGCAGCGCGGTTCCGGACTGAAGCGCCTAGAACCGCACGGCCACAACGGCCGGCTGGCAATACTGGGCACTGCATTTAAGTGCTAATCTGTATTACAGTTAATTAACTGTGGTTAGGGTCTACATTGATCCACTGGATGTAGTAGAGTACGTTCTGGGTTATTAAAATCCAGAATAACGATTCGAAACATTTATAAATTAAATACATGCAATTTGGTAGTCTAAAGAAACTAAGCTTATACGCCACGAAATAGAGCAAAAAATTCGTAGAAATACAATAATACGACAAGAGCGACAATGGTAGCTGCTCGGACGGTGCGTCCACAAGAAAGATGACTTCAATACTTAAGCTTCACAGTAGCTACTCAGTTACAGGTTACGTAAGAAAATGACTCTGGTCATCTGAAAAACAAACAATACTAGCATTGGCCAAGACAGAAGATTACAATTGCACCTGAGGCTGTTAATATCTTTCCAGCTCCACCCCATAGGGATATTATGATCAAACCGCAACTCGATGGATACATTAAAAAACTCGCAAACCATACTCCATAAAATAATTATTATATACGGGAGAATATGCATTTAAAACTAAACTCAGATCATGGCTCACAAGCATCTCAATAAAATAACTTAAAATTACCCGACGTTAGATTACTATCGTGAGGAGCCCCACTTACATTCTAAAGCCCCAAAGGCAACTCAGTAGATATAAAATAACTTATAAGATCGACCTACTAACTACAAAATATTTCTTACAACACAATACATCACATTTTTATGTCATACTCCCTGACCACCATCATAATCCAGAACACTGAAGTGCATCATGGACTAGGAAAAAGATACCACTTCTTACAATTATTCGTAGAATTTTAACGCCCGACAGCTCAGTCAGGCGTTAAGGGAAATATAGCAATAAGACGATATCAGAGAATTTTTATTTAGTCGGATCTGAAGCATGTTGAGATAAGCCAAGCCATTCAAACAGGAATGTGGTACCTCGAGAAAATTTTGGTCAGCAAGGTGGTGCTGTACCCACGTCGTGCATTACAGTATTAAGTATCTTTGACAGTACCATCAACTCTTGTTATCAGAGCATTATAGTAAGGCGAAGATATTAAATGCGTTCATATTAGGTATCTTAGATTACATCAACGACCCACAAGCTAAACTGACTTTTACAAAACTGTCTTAACTGATCCTGCAGCCGTAGGTAAAAGGTGAGGCAATCAGTCGCAGTTGGAATCGTTTTAGGTGTACATCATCAAGCACTTGAAGTAAAATTTGTAAATGGACAAATCACCATATGATGGTTTCTCTCACAACGGACTTCCGAATTTTGTTGCGTGAAGTCTCAGTTTGCCGGCACCGTGTTACGTAGATATTCTGAGGACTTACTATCTCCTACACAGGAATAAGACGGACAATTACCAACAAATAGCTCCATTCGTATCGCAAGGCTTATAGCATCAAGCATCACGCTAAAAACCAAGAAACTAGTTGATTATGTGTGGAACTGCTGAGAATTAAGATCTGAATAGCACGGGACTTCGCGAGATTCCTTAGAGCGCTGACTTAAACTAGGCAGTAACGATCTATACTGATTTCTGCCCTCTTAGCCATTCCCCTGCACGATGGGTTGGCGCGCTCGATTCAGTCTAGGATACTATGAATTGCTGGATGAATGAAAAACACAATGAACACGTAACACTGAATCAACAGAAAGCTTCTCGAAATACTTTAGGGCATTCACAGTATGAAAGAAAAAAGTACTTAGAGACTAGCTCGCATAAACTACAGAATTCATCAAGATCAGTTGGACAAATTGAATTCAATTCTTACTCGCTGACTGCATTTGAATGAAAAATCTACGAAAGGTGTGTTCGTATCCATCATGGTTTCATGTTACTGCTAGATTTTTCGACGGCCGTACTTACTGCCCCGTCAGTCTTGGCGAAGACATGAGAGACGGTGCAGTAGGGGAATTAAGGATGATGGAAGGAATTCGCGGTGGCCATTTTGAGAATTCTAATGAAACGCTGTGAAGAAACCATGGAGACACATAAATAAGATTTTGTAGACGAAGATTTGAACATCGATCCTCACGAATTTGTGTGCAGGTCTTCACAACTGTACGACCTCGAACTGTCACCTCATAAAGTAAAATGATGGAGCCGTGGCGATTATGAAACACCTAATAAAAGCTGGTTGTTAAATCGACACTTTCAATACCAAAATTTTACCTTTTCTATATGTCCGCTACTTCATGAAGTAGTTGTTGCTGAATTGCTGCAAACACGATTCCGTACATAGTATCGACTTCAAACAGTGGTTATCGTTGGAGATTATCTCTGTGAGGTTTTTGGGAAACATGGTCAGCACTTCTAATGTACGGGCCAATGAACGAGTCGTCCGCTCACAAAGTACGATGGGACTAGTTTTCAAACACGGACTGTGGCGTGTTCCGTGGCAAAGGCAAACCTCGCTGTGGTGCTGAATGCAGCTGGTCATTGAATTACTGCTAGGTGAGATGGTTTTATGTAACTGAGTTGTGTGTACGCAATTAACATCTGTAACATTGTTTCGTTAGTCAGTTATCGCGTATTCGCGTGTTTAAATTTTTGATTGATTCACGTAAAGAACTAGGTATGGCTAACGCGTGTGGACTAGTATTTCACGTGGCTTTTCCGACTTCTTTCTTCGTGAGAGCAGCAGTTGAAAAGCTTGCTACAAAATCTGCTTAAATACAGTCAATCCGAGTAGCGTTACAAAAAATTCAATCGCTCTTGCTTTCAGCTTAACCTTTTATACGGTTTGTGTTGGAACTGTTTGTATGATGATTAAGTATTTGAACTTCACCTGTTATGTGTTGCTTGTGCACTCATAGGACGCATATTATGTTGATTTGATTGTCTAAGGTGAATTATATGTAGTGGGATCTAAGTAATATCTGTCATTTAAATTTCCCTACTCACTTATTAACTACTTAAATGCCTCTACGAGGCTTGCATTCTGCAGCCATGATATGGTCGTGTGTTACAGAACGCAACCTATGTACCCGGTAAGTGACACATTTGACAATTTTCGTCTGGGATCTCACATCAAAGCTAGTAGTCACTATTCTGAATAACATATATCATATTCTCTGCACGATCTTTCTCCAAACAAGTTAAGTCGTGACGCTGGTGCAACTTGCAACATTCACACGAATGGATATGTGAGATGGATCATATCTGACAGCTATAAGTACAAATCCGGGTGAATATACCTATAACACAGTAACTGACTCCAAGTTACTATAACACATTCAGTATTACTAAAATGCGAGAGATGATTTTTCATGTTCACTTAAATTCACTTCTCTTTTAATACGTGTGCTATTAACCTCGCACTCTTAAAGTAACTATTAACTGCTCAAGTAACTTCCATTTATCATGCTGTAGTCAGATTGCGTACCTAAACTAAATGGGCATAATTTTCTAATTTAGGACGTGTTAAAAATCACCTGCACTAGTAATCCAATTTCAAATCAAGCAAAATATTTGCACTAGCAACGAAAAGAGTAATACGTCTGTTTCTTGTCAGAAGCCCGTGTATTCCATGTGGGAGGTCAGAAGTCGGGAACAAAAATGAGGTTACGCCAGACTAAATGAGGAGACTAAACGCATCTGGTGCAATCTGGTTTAACTGCAGTTGCGAACTACGGTCTGCAGCCGTAAAAATTAATAATAGCGGTAGTAATATTTATGGCCGCTAACTATGGCCCTGCTTAACAGGGCTGACCGCCAAATCAGTAGTTTGTTCAGTCGCGAAGAATTTATCGTCATACCATGGTTTACATCCTGAACGTGATGGAATATATTAAGTAAATGACAGAAGTTCTTAACAGTAAAATGTTCCACGAGAAAATGAAGTCGTTCATCAAGAGTATAGGTTTGAACCACAACTGTTTTTAGAGCTTTCTTGCATCCGTGCTAGCCAGAAAACGAAAGTTACTTCCGAAGTCGGTATAACACACACTCATACGTCGAGAAAGTCACACACTTCGGCTTAATATAAAGGCAACATGCTACTTACAGAGAGCAGCATCGCTTGTAATACTCGTACGATAGACTACAAGTTCTTCAACAAATGCATTTTACTGTCTACATCTACATCTACATGGATACTCTGCACATCACACTTAAGTGCCTGGCAGAGGGTTCATCGAACCACCTTCACAATAATTCTCTATTGTTCCAATCTTGAACAGCACGCGTAAGAAACGAGCAACTACATCTCCCCGTGCGAGCTTTGATTTCCCTTATTTTATTGTGATGATCGTTTCTCCCTGCTTATATTGGAGTCAACAAAATATTTTCGCTTTAGAAGGAGAAGATTGAAATTTCGTGAGAAGACTCCGTCGCAACGAAAAACGCCTTTGGTTTAACGACGTCCATGCCAAGTCCTGGATCATTTTAGTGACACTCTCTCCTCTAATTCGCGGTAATACAAAACATGCTGCCCTTCTTTGAACATTCTCGATGTACTCCGTCAGTCCTATCTGGTAAGGATCCTACAGCGCGCAGAAGTATTCTAAAAGAGGACGGACAAGCGTAGTGTAGGCAGTCTCCTTAGTAGGTCTGTTACCTTTTCTAACTGTCCTGTCAATAAAACGCAGTCTTTGCTTTGCCTTCTCCATGACATTTTCTATGTGTTCTTTCCTATTTAAGTTGTTCATAATCGTAATTCCTAGGTATTTACTTGAATTTACGGCCTTTAGATTTGACTCATTTATCGTGTACCCTAAATTTAACGGATTCTTTTTAGCACTCATGTGGATGATCTTGGACGCTTTTAGTTATTTTGAGTCGATTGCCAATTTTGCACCATACAGATATATTTTCTAAATCGTTTTGCAATTTGTTTTGACCTCCTGATAACTCTATTAGTTGAAAAACGGCATCATCATCTGCAAACATCCTAAGGCGGCTGGTCAGATTGTCTCCCAAATCTTTTATATAGGTAAGGAACAGCAAAGGACCTATAGCGCTACCTTGGGGAACGCCAGAAATCACTTCTGCTTTACTCGATGACTTTCCGTCAATTACTACGAACTGTGATCTCTCTGACAGGAAATCACGAATCCAGTCACATAACTCAGACGATATTCCATAAGCACGCAATTTCTCTACAAGCCGCTTGTGTTGGCACAGTGTTAAAGGCCTTTAGGAAATCTATAAATACAGAATCAATTTGAAATCCCTGCTCAATAGCACTCAACAATTCATGCGAATAAAGAGCTACTTGTGTGTCACAAGAACGGTATTTTCTAAATTTGTGCTGACTGTGTGTCAATTTACCGTTCCCTTCGAGGTAATTCGTAATGTTCGACCACAATATGTGTTTTAAAATCGGCCTGCCTGACGACGTTAGTGATATAGGCCTCTAATTTAGTGGATTACTCTTATAGCCTTTTTTGAATATTGGTGTGAGCTGCCCAACGTTCCAGTCTTTATGTACGGATCTTTCGTCAAGCAAGCGGTTGTATATGATTCTGAAGTATGGAGCTCTTGTATTAACAAGATGCCTAACTAGTATTCAGTCTGGACCGGAAGACTTGCTTTTGTTAAGTGATTTAAATTGCTTCACTATTTCAAGTATATCTGTTTCTACGTTTCTCATGTTGGCAGCTGTTCTTGACTCGAATTCTGGAATATATACGTCTTCTTTGGTGAAGGAAGTTCGGAAGGATGTGTTTAGTAACTCTGCTTTGGCAGCACTGTCTTCGATAGTATTTCCATTGCTATCACGTAGAGATGTGTCTAGCAAACTTCACATGCACCCAGAATCTCTTAGGATTTTCTGCCAGGTTTCAACTGTAACTACTACAGTCTAATTCCACCAGTTTCGTAAGCCAAAAACGTTCCCAACGTAACCCACACATAGTTCTTCAGGCATTAAATCTCTTCAGCATTAGCGCTAAAGAACAGCAGGACCAAAGGGTGATGAATATTTTTTCCAGTTACTTTTGTTAAAATGAAGCTAACAGCAACAGGAAGTCACTAATCTTTGACAATAATGGCCGCTTGTACCAGCAAAATTTTAATTTCTCAGTGACACATCCCTTCCTGAAAAAATTACCAGCTTTGCCACAAGTAAGTGTTAACTCGTTGGTGGCGGAAGCTTGAATAATTTGACGTGAAGCCCGTGAGCCCTGTCTTGACGAAGGGTTTAGTGGAACCCGGAAACGACGTGCTGTGCGGGAGACGTGAACGGATGAAGCTGAATTTTTCACCGCGGTGGTTATTCAAGTTTCACAGAATACGTTTACTCCCTAAGCCACTGTCAGTAACTTGTTAAATAAAGGACGACTTGCTCCGAGAGAATTATGAAATAGCTGCTAAATGATGCAACGCGCTCTTTTGGGAGAGCTATAACGAATCCTATTTTCGTTTAACTCTAGTATTTTACTGCAGTTATCACGAGGCGTAACGCGATGAATACTTCTTATTTATGTAAGGACGTTCTCGTTTAGGAACTGTAATTCGCTTAGTTTTATTTGAACCACGAAACAAGAGAAAATGTTCCTATTAAAAAGAGTATGCATTTTCGTCAAGGTACATGTCGGATGAAGTCAGTTAAAGGAGACTGAAAACGGAGTCATTTGCTGTAGCCATGTATACTATGTTTATCGCTATTACCTGATTTAAGAAAAAAATGTTTACGAATCATATACTACAGTGTTAAAAAAAAGCAATATAGCTCTTAAAGTTTGCACTGTAGACCTCATGTTTACTGGACAGTTTTTTCTTGTTTTGGTCCATGCTACCATCTCTAAAAATATGGAAAGCAAAGAGCTCGTAGTAGATGTCTCTCACAGTAGCGAAGATGAACTAGTGCTCGTGGTTCTTAAGGTTTGCATTTGAAAGCCCATGTTTATTGGACTTTTTCTTCTTTTGGTCCATACTACACCCTCTCAAAGTATTCGACGTTTCCTTTTTGACACCCTGTATATCAGGGCAGTACTGCCGTTAAAGGTACATTATACGCTTGTTGTCTTCACGTAGTCTGTGGTTTATTTGTTTACTGTGACTGATGTTCCCTTCTCTAGACTGTAGTAGCAGATAATATCGTACCTGTTGCACGGAATATCTTAATACTACACAACGAACCAAAACAGTTATAATTTCAATTTGTTTGCCTCGGAAGGGGACATCCAACCCGACCTGCCACCCTACACGGTGCTTGGGAGCCGGGGAGCAACTTCGAAATCTACAAACGGAACCCCCGTCTTTTATTGCAGATTACGATTCCACTGCAAAATCTACATCCGTTTCGTCTGAAGCATTTTCTTCGTTTCGCCACAGATGGTGCTGTAAGCGGAGGAATAGAAATGGGTACACAATCATAATTTACGACTGATACTCAATGGCCCTCGAACATTCGGTGGCATGAGGGACCCGCCTCCATGCTGAGAAGGTAAAACAGGCCAGTGTTTCACAACTTCTGATTGGAAACCCCATTCGCAACGTTGTATTCCTCCAACATATCGAGCAGGGGACTACTCAACGCACCACGTGGCTGTACAATAGCGAATCACGACGTTTGCAAGCGGAGCTCAGGTATCGTAGAACAGACAGCAGCTCTGAATATTACAATACTTGTTTATTGTCTGCAGACCTGTCTACCATTTGGAGAACAGACGTGCAAGTGGACGATGAATAATGTTGCAACAACAGAAGATAAAATGGAAATGATCATGATTTCAAATGGCTCAAATGACTCTGAGCACTATGGGACTTAACATCTGAGGTCATCAGTCCCCTATAACTTAGAACTAATTAAACCTAACTACCCTAAGGACATCACACACATCCAGGCCCGAGGCTTGATTCGAAGCTGCGACCGTAGCGGACGCGCGGTTCCAGAATGAAGCGCCTACAAGCGCTTGGCCACACCGGCCGGTTGATCATGATTTACGGAGAATGTAGGAGAAATGTTGAAGCTGCTGTTGCCTTGTATGCCGAGTGTTTTTCAGAGAAAGATCAGTCTCGTTCATTCTTTTACAAAGTTATGAAAGCTTTTATGTCTGATGGCAGCGTACAGACCAAATGGCTGTACTAACGGCAGTGCAACACAACCCACGGATAAACGGCCTGCGGTTACACCGCGATTCCGGTATGTCCGTAGGTCGTATTATCACAATATTGCATCGTCATAAGTACTATCCATACCACTTGTCCATAACCAGGTAGTGTTTAGTGAATGGGCACATCAACAGATGCGAACTATCTCCCTGTGAGTCTACATTCACATACCAAGGTAACGTTAACTGGCATCAGATGTATTACTGGAGTGTAGACAATCCCCACTGGTTTTGGCAAGTTAACCATGTACATCCTTGGTCGGTTAACGTATGGTGTTGCATCGTGGGGAACAAACTCATTGACCCGTATTCTGTCGACGGGACTTTGAATGGGTGCAACAGGAATTAGCGGTCTACTGCAATATGTTCGCCTGGATCTTCGACAACGTATGTGGTTTCAGCAAGACGGTTGCGCAGCGCATTACGCAACTTAAGCACGGGAGGTACAGGGTGTTTCAAAAATGACCGGTATATTTGAAACGGCAATAAAAACTAAACGAGCAGCGATAGAAATACACCGTTTGGTGCAATATGCTTGGGACAACAGTACATTTTCAGGCGGACAAACTTTCGAAATTACAGTAGTTACAATTTTCAACAACAGATGGCGCTGCGAGTGATGTGAAAGATATAGACGACAACGCAGTCTGTGGGTGCGCCATTCTGTACGTCGTCTTTCTGCTGTAAGCGTGTGCTGTTCACAACGTGCAAGTGTGCTGTGGACAACATGGTTTATTCCTTAGAACAGAGGATTTTTCTGGTGTTGGAATTCTACCGCCTAGAACACAGGGTTGTTGCAACAAGACGAAGTTTTCAACGGAGGTTTAATGTAACCAAAGGACCGAAAAGCGATACAATAAAGGATCTGTTTGAAAATTTTCAACGGACTGGGAACGTGACGGATGAACGTGCTGGAAAGGTAGGGCGACCGCGTACGGCAACCACAGAGGGCAACGCGCAGCTAGTGCAGCAGGGGATCCAACAGCGGCCTCGGGTTTCCGTTCGCCGTGTTGCAGCTGCGGTCCAAATGACGCCAACGTCCACGTATCGTCTCATGCGCCAGAGTTTACACCTCTATCCATACAAAATTCAAACGCGGCAACCCCTCAGCGCCGCTACCATTGCTGCACGAGAGACATTCGCTAACGATATAGTGCACAGGATTGATGACGGCGATATGCATGTGGGCAGCATTTGGTTTACTGACGAAGCTTATTTTTACCTGGACGGCTTCGTCAATAAACAGAACTGGCACATATGGGGAACCGAAAAGCCCCATGTTGCAGTCCCATCGTCCCTGCATCCTCAAAAAGTACTGGTCTGGGCCGCCATTTCTTCCAAAGGAATCATTGGCCCATTTTTCAGATCCGAAACGATTACTGCATCACGCTATCTGGACATTCTTCGTGAATTTGTGGCGGTACAAACTGCCTTAGACGACACTGCGAACACCTCGTGGTTTATGCAAGATGGTGCCCGGCCACATCGCACGGCCGACGTCTTTAATTTCCTGAATGAATATTTCGATGATCGTGTGATTGCTTTGGGCTATCCGAAACATACAGGAGGCGGCGTGGATTGGCCTCCCTATTCGCCAGACATGAACCCCTGTGACTTCTTTCTGTGGGGACACTTGAAAGACCAGGTGTACCGCCAGAATCCAGAAACAATTGAACAGCTGAAGCAGTACATCTCATCTGCATGTGAAGCCATTCCGCCAGACACGTTGTCAAAGGTTTCGGGTAATTTCATTCAGAGACTACGCCATATTATTGCTACGCATGGTGGATACGTGGAAAATATCGTACTATAGAGTTTCCCAGACCGCAGCGCCATCTGTTGTTGACAATTGTAACTACTGTAATTTCGAAAGTTTGTCTGCCTGAAAATGTACTGTTGTCCCAAACATATTGCAACAAACGGTGTATTTATATCGCTGCTCGTTTAGTTTGTATTGCCGTTTCAAATATACCGGTCATTTTTGAAACACCTTGTATTAGACCGTGTTTGCACTAGTCGGTGGATCGGCATAAGTTGTCCTATTAATTGGCCCCCTAATTCGCCAGATTTTACTTAGCCGGATTTCTTTCTGTGAGGCTATTTAAAAGACGAGGTGCACCAGAAAGCGCCAATAGGCCATGAAGACATGGTCGACGGCATCAGAAACGCCTGTGCTGACTTTCCCGTAGATATGCTTTCGTCCTGTGTACTTTTAGTTGAAAAGCGGATCATTGAGTGTACTGAAGTAGGCTGTACCACGTTTGAATACTTACTCTATAGAGTAGAGTGCCGTTCTTCTGGAGCCACGGCCATAGTGACGCGTCGAGTAGTCCCTGTTCGATATGTCGGAGGAATACAACGTTGCGAATGGGGTTTCCAATGAGAAGTAATGAAATACTGGCCCCTCCCACCCTCGCAGCATCGAGGTGAGGTCTCACGTGCCACTGGATATTCAAGGGTCGCTGAGCAGCATGTCGTAAATTACGATTATGTAGCCTTTTCTATTCCTCCGATTACAACGCCATATGTGGCGGGTGAAACGAAGAAAAAAAAGTTCTTCAGACGAAACGTATGTAGATTTTGCCGTAGAATCGTAATCTGCAATAAAAGACGGGAGTTCTCACTGAAGTTTTGAAAGTTGCACTCCGCCACCCAGCGTGGGGTGGGCAGGCGATTCGAGTGTGGTGTCGTTGAATGTCCCCCTTCGAGACACACAAATTGGAATTATAACATTTTTTGATCCGACGTATAGTTTTCGAAATATTTCAGTCTCTTCAGTTAAATCGAACACCCTGTATACGAATAAATTAGCATGTGAATTATGCTTCAGAACCCACGTAAAACTGTAGGTGCTACTTTAAATGGCTTGGTTAATCATTTCGCAACCCGAATGCAGGCAACGGCACTTCGCTTTCAATAGGACAATGCACCACGTGGTGTTCAACACTCAGATTAAGACAACTTCTATTTTCTTCACTAGAACTTTTGGGTATGAGTCCTATCTGTAACGTTTTCATGCGGCGAGGTAATGAAGCAACAACTTTCTTAAGCAGAGTGATATACCTCTTTGAACAGCATCAGAACGCTTGAAGATACGAGTGCAGTGATATGACACACGTTACATTTGTTGCTGAACACTCAGCCAACATAGATGCTGCAAGAAAGTGTTCTTAAAGTCAAGTTCCTCTTATGTGGATCACATCCCATTGCGCGATGCGATCATTATGCGACAGTGAAGGAAGAAAAGCACACTTCTGGCAAACATGGGTCTAACATTCTGATTCGTTTTTGCAAAACGTTCCTGGAAACTGTTCGTAAGCACTGTCACCGCTTATTCCATTTTTTAAAGGAAATAGTTGTTCCAGTATTTCTGAAGCTTTATCTTGCAGGTATTAAAAATACTACAAAATCGTAGATGTAGGGTGGTCTATCACGTTCTGAAAACTCTGTCGACATCTTGATTCGTTATCATAAATGACCATATTGCGTAGGACACCTCGAATGGAGCTGTTTTGTCTTGTGTAAGCTGTACACACCATGTTAATATTTATTTGAACACACATACTTACGTATGTTGTTACAATACTGTTGTTCTTCTGTTAATTACTGATTTTTTCGCAGAACAAGTGACATTATTTTAACTGAAACATCGTATTGTTAACTGAGAAGAAAATATTTTTGTGTACTTTGTGTTTCAGGGTTCTTGCTTTATTACACAGGGTGAAGACTTAATGCAAGTAACTCACTCAACGACTTTGGGTATTTATTTAAAATGCCACGTAATTTCAGGATTCAAACAGTAAGGAATTCGTATTACCTTTCGTTTTATATAGTTATATCTTCCATGCCAAGTGTAAAACTGTTGCCTGAATTTAAAAAAGATTGTATTTTTACACTAACTCAATTAAAATTATTGCTTTGCGCACTAACTGGAACTTATTAAGGAAGGCAGTTGAACAGTTTTAAGCCATCGGCGCACTCTACGCATTCCCAAGCCTGCATTCCGTGGAGCCTTAGCGGCACTAGGACCTCGGATGCCAAAAATCGTAACAAAATGAAGGAAGAAAGAAAAAATAGAGTTCTACGTCTCTTCAATGATTTCATCAATAGGAAGCATTAACTACAGAGCTTAAATCTGAAAGTGTGAACAAGGATTTAAATCCAGGTCTGCAAACTGAAAATCTATTGCCTTAATCACTATACCACGTCGGCTTGCAGTGCGAGGTTACAGCATAATGGTTCAGACAAAACACACAATAGCAGCCGCCAACGCCCTAAGTAAACTTTGCAGCTGTTACGAGAATAATACAATAGGCCGATGCCTTAAGTAATTATTAAATGTTTCTTCAACTCGAATGTTGGTTTTATCATTGCAGTGCTTTCAAGTCAAGGCCACAAGGGACATAATGGTTTTGCATTCATCTAACGTTTGATCTGACATACCCATTTATAAACGGACCTACAGTTTAACGCGGATTCCGAATCATGGTGCTACCCGGCATTTTTCACATGAACAAATCGGTACCAGAAATGAAAGAAGAGAAAGCACTCGCTGAGAATAACTGAATACTGTCAGCCGGCCGGAGTGGCCGTGCGGTTCTAGGCGCTACAGTCTGGAACCGCGAGACTGCTACTGTCGCATGTTCGAATCCTGCCTCGGGCATGGATGTGTGTGATGTCCTTAGGTTAACGTAGTTCTAGGGGACTGATGACCTCAGAAGTTAAGTCCCATAGTGCTCAGAGCCATTTGAACCATTTTGAACTAAATACTGTCATCAAGACACAAATAATCAGTAACACTAGCTAGCAGTAGGGACTGATTTATTTCAAGGGGGAAAGTTGAAAATATGTGCCGGACCGGTATTCGAATCCAGGTCTCCTGCTTACTAAGCAGATGCACTGACCACTGCGCCATCTGGACACAGCGGTCGTCTCAACTACCCTAGCACACTTCCCGTCAGTCCCAAATTCTTAACTTTTCCACACACTACTGATGTAGTGCCCATTGCCTATTATCCTCATTTCTCGCGGCTTTCCTCCGATTCCTGTAAGAGTTCGAGTGTGCTATGCATCTGCACTGAAGTGATCGATTGGTCGTCCGCGCCTTAATTACATATGCGGTGTCTGTTCCTGCAGGCCGGCCGAGGTGACCGAGCGGTTCCAGGGGCTACAGTCTGGAACCGTACGACCGCTACGGTCGCAGGTTCGAATGTGTGTGATGTCCTTAGGTTAGTTAGGTTTAAGTAGTTCTAAGTTCTAGGGGACTGATGACATCAGAAGTTAAGTCCCACAGTGCTCAGAGCCATTTGAACAATTTTTTTGTTTCTTCGGGCATGTGCGCAAGAACAGATAAGACATGCGACTACTGTAAATATTGTTATCACATGGCTGCTGCAAATCGGTAATTAGTTACACTGTGTTTTGATAACAGGAAACTAAATTAAAGTTATATCCCTTCATAAGAAGACCACTAAAATTTAGTTTTGAAAATTAGCTATCAATTTCTTAACGCTAAGAACTTAGAGTGAAAAGTTAAAGTTTTACAAAACCACTTTTATTGATTAAATGAAAATTGCATGCTTTTGTAGCACAAAATGTCTGAAGTCTTGCTACATCTCCATTATATTCCTACACCGTACTAAACTATCTGCGCGATCAGGCCAGGAGGATTGCGTCATGTCTACCGACCGGCCGACTGGCGCCATGAGGATGCGGTCTGAAGGGGACATGGGATCAGCACGCCGCTCTCCCGGCCGTTATTCGCTTTCTACGCCTTCGAGCCGCTACTTCTCAACGAGCTAGCTTCTCAGTTGGCATCAGTTGGCTGAGAGCTCCCCGTTCCAATCCTTCCATCAAGCGGAAGTCCGTGGCAGTACTGGGATATGAACCCAGCTTCTTTACATGGGAGTCCAGGGCGCTGAGCGGTCGCTCACGGACATTCCTACATTGTATATGGACAAAAATTAGAACTGTAATCAAAAGCCGCGCGGGATTAGCCGAGCGGTCTTGGGCGCTGCAGTCATGGACTGTGTGGCTGGTCCCGGCGGAGGTTCGGGCCCTCCCTCGGGCATGGGCGTGTGTGTTTGTTCTTAGGATAATTTAGGTTAAGTAGTGTGTAAGGTTAGGGACCGATGACCTTAGCAGTTAAGTCTCGTAAGATTTTACACACATTTGAACTTTATGTAATCAAAAGGAAACTCACTCCCTTTCTATGACTATTCAAATCGAAAAAATTCATTTTTCTTCGTCCTCATCCATTCTTCTCCTCTCCTTCTTCCCCTTTTCTTTTTCGTTTCTCATTTTTCCGTCTCGTCACAAAACTGAGCCTTGTGGAAAACGGCGTCCAGGCCATGCGCTTCGGCTGACAGTGGGAAGAACAAGATGTCAAGAAAAAATTGATGCACAAAAAGACAGCAATTTGGTGCAAAGATTGGTTGTAGCGCGCAGGTGAGAAATATTATCAGTGCATTTGCAAACAGTCGGTGGGAGAATTTTTTAAACTGTTAAGGAAACAAAAACTGTTCAGAGAAACGTAGTGTTGTAGAAGAACCGTGTAAAATCGTGCTGACAGGAAAGTAATTGTTTTGGGATACAGGTTGGCGTACCGGTGGATGTGAGCGCCCGGCGTCTCTTTGAGTGCGGTGTCGCGGACAAAGCACGCGGACCGCGGCGGCGGCGGCGCCGAGCCCCGCCGGAAACACGTCGCCCGCCTCAGCTCGCCGCTGCCCCCCTGGTCCCCTGTCCCTGGTGCTGCCTCGAATGTTGATCGCCGCGTCGCGCCACACCGTACGGCCGCGACCGACCGCGGACCGACCGCGACGGAAAATCGATCCGGCAGCGCGCCCCCTCCCCCATCCCCTGGCAGCACGGGGTGGGCGGCCTGTCTGCGCCCCGCCGGACTTCCACAGGCTGCCAGGACGCCGCCACCTGCGGCCACCCGTCGTCCCTGCCGTCCGGTAAACACCGCCGAGGTCGCGTGTGAGCGAAGCGGTGGCACGTCGGATAGCGTCCGGAGGCACCGTGCAGCAAACGTGATTGTACCACAGCTGGCCATGTTCACCCAGCCAACTACACATAGTCTTTAAAATGAGAAAAGGCGTGTCGCGAAATGTAATATTCTTGACAAAACACTGCAAGAGTGTTTGGCCGTATCTCGGTATCCAGCTGAGATGGCTCGTTCGCGAACTAACCGGTCCAAAGGAACGGTTCATCAACATGAACGGAAAGAGCGATGAACGAATTCTAAAGAACGGTCTTTCATGGTTCATTTCGGTCGCGGTTTTCTACTTATATCCCCTTCCAGCTTCGGTCCTGTTCCCGTCGGTCGCAAAAAAATGGTTCAAATTGCTCTGAGCACTATGGGACTTAACATCTATGGTCATCAGTCCCCTAGAACTTACAACTACTTAAACCTAACTAACCTAAGGACATCACACAACACCCAGTCATCACGAGGCAGACAAAATCCCTGACCCCGCCGGGAATCGAACCCGGGAACCCGGGCGCGGGAAGCGAGAACGCTACGGCACGACCACGAGCTACGGACCCGTCGGTCTCGGTCGCAGCTTTCTACTTATACCGGGTGATCAAAAAGTTAGTATAAATTTGAAAACTTAATAAACCACGGAATAATGTAGATAGAGAGATAAAAATTGACACACATGCTTGGAATGACATGGGGTTTTATTAGAACAAAAAAAAAACAAAAAAAACAAAGTTCACTAAATGTCCGACAGATGGCGCTGGACAGCAAAACGTAACTGCTACCGTGATGGGTGAGAGGTACGCCGATATGTTACAGAATCGCATCATCCCCAGCCTGGCTGATAAACACCTGCTGGAACGTACGATCTTTATGCAGGATGGCGCTCCACCTCATATTGCTAGACGCATGAAAGATCTCTTGCGCGCGTCGTTCGGTGATGATCGTGTGCTCAGCCCCCACTTTCGTCATGCTTGGCTTTGGGGTTACCTGAGGTCGCAAGTGTATCGTGATCGATCGACATCTCTAGGGATGCTGAAAGACAACATCCGACGCCAATGCCTCACCATAACTCCGGACATGCTTTACAGTGCTGTTCACAACATTATTCCTCGACTACAGCTATTGTTGAGGAATGATGGTGGACATATTGAGCATTTCCTGTAAAGAACATCATCTTTGCTTTGTCTTACTTTGTTATGCTAATTATTGCTATTTTGATCAGATGAAGCGCCATCTGTCTGACATTGTTTGAACTTTTGTATTTTTTTGTTTCTAGTAAAACCCCATGTCATTCCAAGCATGTGTGTCAATTTGTACCTCTCTACCTACATTATTCCGTGATTTATTCAGTTTTCAAATTTATACTGACGTTTTGATCACCCGGTAGTTCCCAGGAACGGGAAACGGTCGGTCTCGTTCCAGCCTAGATCCCGGTCCCGTTCCCATCGGTCTCGGTCTCGTTCGGCCGGACTCGTCCTCCTTCGCGTGGCCCCTCGTTGCAGTTCCACTGCCGACTGCTCCTAGTTAGTTCAGTATCGAGTTGTTTTTCGTTTCGTTCGCTGCGCACGCCCATTCTAGATCTGTTTCAAACCTTTTTTGAACTCTAAACTTTTGGTTCTTTTCGTTTTCTATTCAGCGTCCATGACCAGCAATAAAAAGGTATTTTATAATTACGTAAATTACATAAAATTACGTGGTATGTAATACGTACATCTTTTCAGATAACAAAACAGCATATCAGCTTAATTCACTATTTCAGCAGAAGAAATATTTGTAAAAAGGCTAGATGTTTTCATTACACGTGCAAAAGAAGTGGCCATTTTCCGTCTTTTTTTGATCCAAGGTAAAAGAGCATGTTCATTGTTATGGAAGACAGACCAACTTACAACCGAATGAAATCCACGTTTCATAATCGAGTGTATGGTGTCACATTTTGCAAAGAGAATA
Organism: Schistocerca nitens; assembly: GCF_023898315.1. Lineage (NCBI taxonomy): Eukaryota > Metazoa > Arthropoda > Insecta > Orthoptera > Acrididae > Schistocerca > Schistocerca nitens. Next base: position 320,105,049 of record NC_064614.1, on the reverse strand, counting down.
TGATAACTTCTACAATATTATTTCAGTGGTACAGAGTGGCGCACGAAAAAATCGGCCCCGAGTACTAGACTACTCATTGTCGCCTACCAATCGCCATCCATTGTTTCGAAGTTTTTATTTCTTCACTGCCTAATTATTACATGTTCATCTATTCTACTCGTAGCAGTCAACAAAGTGCGTAATTGGCGAGCAGTCTGTACTCGGGGCCGGTTTTTCGTCCTCCACCTTATATTATTTCACTGCCATCAGCCACAAAACGCTACAGTTGGCTAAACGAGAGGTTTTGCAGAATCACGAAAATTAAAAGTGTGTGAGAATTCTGTTATGAATAAAAACTCTGTACTCCAGGGTGGAGACAAATGCCCCCTCTTGGCGCCTTCCTTCTTCAGTCACCTATGCTACTAATTTTCAGTTTTTCATAAGAACCGTATATCAAACACAAATGAACGGTGAACGAGTAAAAATGAACGGTTCCCAAAAAAGAGCGATCACCAATGAACTAGTTCCCAAGGATGAACGGGTTTGCCCATCACTAGTATCCAGGCACCACGACACCATACAGGATGCTTCAAAGGTTCGTTTGATTTGACAGTGGTATACAGGGTTTCTGATAATGGGGACAAAATGCAGGAAACCATCCCTGACAAGGGAACCTCCCCATCGCACCCCCCTCAGATTTAGATATAAATTGACACAGTGGATAGGCCTTGAAAAACTGAACACAGATCAATCGAGAAAACAGGAAGAAGTTGTGTGGAACTATGAAAAAATAAGCAAATTATACAAACTGAGTAGTCCAAGTGTAGGATATGCAACATAAAGGACTGTGTAATCTGAGGAGCGCCGTGGTCCCGTGGTTAGAGTGAGTAACTCCGGAACGAGAGGTCCTTGGTTCGAATCCTCCCTCGAGTAAAAATTTTATTTACTTTATTTTCGCAAAGTTACGATCTGACCGTTCATTCATTGACGTCTCTGTTCACTGTAATAAGTTAAATGTCTGTGTTTTGCGACCGCACCGCAAAACCGTGCGATTAGTAGACGAAAGGACGTGCCTCTCCAATAGGAACCGAAAACATTTGATCGCAATATCATAGGTCAACCGATTCCTCCACAGGAAAACACGTCTGAAATATTCTATACGACACTGGTGACGGCATGTGCTTCACATTACAGGAATATGTTGTCGACCCACCTAACTTGCACACTTGGCGAATGGGTAAAAAGTTTCTTCTACCTTGCCCGATTTAGGTTTTCTTGTGGATGTGATAATCACTCCCAAAAAAGTGATGAAGACATAAGAGTTTGTCACATAAACTGCAACAAATGAATGCAAGTTTCACAGTCGCACAGTTTTCCCTGTGCTCTGTCAAAACATACGTTTTTAACGTTTTCAAGTTTTTCCGTGTGTAGACCGTCAAATCCTGCATGTGTCCAAGCAAATCTGAACATGTCCTGGAATTTTGGAGAGCGAAGTTGATCATGTCTGAGTGCATGAACTTTGATAATTGTCTGAAAATAAAAAATTAAAACTCTTCACTCGAGGGAGGATTGAACCAGGGACCTTGCGTTCCGTAGCTGCTCGCGGTAACCACGGGACCACGGTGCTCATCAGAGTACACGTACCTTGATGTGGCTTATCTTGGACACGGACTACTCAGTTTGTATATTTTGCTTATTTTTTTCATAGTTCCATACAACTTCTTCCTGTTTTCTCGATTGATCTGTGTTCAGTTTTTCATGGCCTATCCCTGTGCCAACTTATAACTAAATCTGAGGGGGGTGCGATGGGGAGGTTCCCTTGTGAGATGACTAGGAACAAAACAAGGTCATGTGGACATCTGGCCAGAAATACACTGAGGTGACAAAAGTCATGTCGGACCTCCTTTTGAACAACATACGCAGCATCTCGACGTGGCATGGACTCAACAAGTCGTTCCCCCTATAGAAATATTGATCTATGCTGCCTCTATAGTCACCATTGTTTGGGAACATGAAGAACGTGAATGGCTGAAAATAATCTACAAGTAGCTGAACATAACCATTTCCAGACAATGATCGGTTCAGTTGGACCAGGGGACCTTGTCCATTCCATGTGAACATAGCCAACACCATTGTGGAGCCAACACCAGCCTGCACAGCGCCTAGCTGACAACTGAGGTCCATGGCTTCTTGCGGTCTGCGCCACACTCGAACCTTCCCATCAGTCCATACCAAATGAAATCGAGATTCATCTGACCGAATCGCGGTTTTCCAGTCGTCTAGGGTTCAACTGATACGGTCAGAAGCCCAGGAGAGGCGCTGCAGGCGATGTCATGCTGTTAGCAAATGGAGTTGCGTCGGCCGTCTGCTGTCGTAGCCCATTAACGCCAGATTTCGCCACACGTTTTAGCGGACACGTTCGCCATACATCCTACAGTGATTTGTGCGATTATCTCGCGTACTGTAGCTTGTCTGTTAGCACTGACAACTCTACACAAACGCCGCTGCCCTCGTTCGTTAAGTGAAAGCCGTCGGCCACTGCGTTGTCCGTGGTGAGAGATAATGTCTGAAACTTGGTATTCTCGGCACACACTTGAGATTGTGGCTCACAGAATACTGAATTCTGTAACGATTGCCAAAATGGAATGTCTCATGCGTCTAGCTCCAACTGTCGTTCTGCATTCAAAATCTGTTAATCGCCGTCGTGCGGCCATGATCACGACAGAAACTTTCCCACATCAATCACCTGAGTCGAAATGACGGCTCCGCCAATACACTGTCCTTTTATACCTTCTGTACGCCATATTACCCCCATCTGTATATGCGCATATGACTGTCACATGGCTGTTGTCGCCTCAGTGTATATTCCAATGGAAGTACTCAACTGAACGTGGAGGTAAGAGATTGAAAGCACACATGAGAATGCTGCAGGCAAGTGGGAATCTTCTATCTGTGTTAGTGCTTTATCTCCACACTCAAGACGGCAGTTTTGCTAAAACATGTTCATGTAGCAGCTACATTACCCTTTTCATCACCAGGAAGCAGAGTCACTAGCAGGAAGTGCAGATACGCCTTGCCTGTGAGGCGATGTGTAATAACGACTCGCCTCAGCGTCCTTTAACTACACCCAATGAAATCTGCATCCAGTGAAATTTACATCCACTAACCGCCCATTCCAACTCCTTGACACGACAGGTCCTGGTATAGTGGGTGAAATTTCCACAGATTTGTGGTCAGTTGCGGTTTTCAAATATCCACTGGTCCCACGACGCAGTCGTCAATTGTCCCTCCCCTGATAGCTTGCTGCCACATTGGGGATTCTCCATAGCCTTCAGGTGGGTGTTGTGTTGATGCATGACATGGCCTCTGGTAAAGGTAGTCTCATACGTGTATAGGATGGATGACAGAAATCCCAGCACCATGGTGGTCTGTGCGATGAACCACAGAGGTAACCTTGTTTGTAATGACCTCTGTATGCGTTGTGTGTGATACGGATGGTGGTAGTTGCCGTGGAAAATGTCCCACAATGGCGAGCCACCTTCAAAAGTGTATGTCTACCTTGGAACATAATTCTGACCGTATGGCTTTTTTTTGCTCTTTATCCCCTGAGGAACAGTCTTCTGCAGTTAACCCCGTTTCATAAATCAACCTTGTATACAGCGTGAACCACTACTCCACCGACAAAATGTTGGAGGTCGTTCAAGGAGGTCAATGCAAACTGATAACGCACAGATCACTCAAATTTATGAACACTGTTGACCTGATGATGACACGGAGCTATTAGAAATCATATTGTCTGAACATTTTCTTAACCAGCTCAAAGGAGACTTGAAATCATTTATGTTCATTTCAATTGCGAGTCGCCGGTTACAGTCTCATAGATCTCCATTAGAATGGTGCAGTGCCTCTCACAAGCCGATCTGCATCGTAGAAGTTTAAGGGTTCAGAATGGTTCAAATGGCCGTGAGCACTATGGGACTTAACATCTCACCCCATCAGTCCCCTAGAACTTAGAACTATTTAAACCTAACTAACCTAAGGACTTCACACACATCCATGCCCGAGGCAAGATTCGAACCAGCGACCATAGCGGTCGCGCGGTTCCAGACTGTAGCGCCTAGAACCGCTTGGCCACCTCGGCCGGCCCATTTTTGGAGTGTATTTATTGCTTCATTTAAGTCTTTCTTCCATTTATACAGTTCCCGATCAGATTTGACGAAGCAAAACTGGGTTTGTATATTGCTTAACACTAAGCTTCAAACAGCATGAGTATTATTCAGTTTTATCTCCATTATTAACACTTACTCTACTGCAAAAGTAACTGGTAATTGTTATCGATAAATGAGTTACAAATCCGAGTGAATTGTAATTGGGGACAACTATTTCAGAGTGTCTATAAGGAAAAACTGAAATTTGCCTTACAAATTACGATCGCGCCGGGTCGTGTTATTTGTTTATCAATGCAGCAACCAAGGATGTGCGCCGGCCATGCTGCACATGCGCAGTACGCCACAGCTCCGGTAGGGGTGTACATGTCTCCAGTCGCCTGGCGAACTACGAACTTGGCAGTTCTCAACATTTCTTAAAAAAAAGAACAACCTTGTAGTGTGTTTGAGCAGCTAAAATTCTGACAAGGTCTTTCAGCACATACTTCGACATGTCGGACTGGACCATACCCTTCTAAGAGGAATCATTATATTCTATACATTCCATATTTCTTTCAGTGTATCACTGAGAATACATATAATAATAAATATCTACTGCTAAGAACCTTCAACATCGCAGCGCGTCAGCAATCGTTGGTTAATATATTAAAAAACTAAAAGCCCGCCTCGATTGCGAAAAAAGCACCTAGTGTTAACCCAGGTCGGCGCAGAAAACTATACCTTCTTCAGAAAAAAAGTACCATTGACAAAGGTCTTGTTAGGCACTTGTGGGATTTATTGTTGTTGTGAAGAAGGTGTAGTTATCTACGCCGAAACCTGGGTTAACACTAGGTGCTTTTTTTTCGCAATCGAGGCGGGTTTTTAGTTTTTTAATATATCTACTGCTAAATTTTACAGCTTTGTTGACAGAAAAATGTTGATAAGAAGGAGAGCAAAGGGAGTTAAGCAGAAGTATAAGAAAACTCCGGGAACACAGAACCCTCTGCCACTATTCCGTTGCAGTAGTAATCAGCATTGCTCACGATTGCTGACGATGCACTCTAAATTTATTTTCTTTTAAAGTCTATAATAAACTAATAGCGCACTGGAGCCTCAGCATTACCATTTGTGTTCCTAGGTCTAAAATTTTGTTGATGTGCTATTTAAACAATTGTTTATTTGAACTGAACACGCAGTAGCACTGGTTAACGTACCCTTCAGTGTTCCACTCCGACTCATCATCATCATCATCATCATATCTATCCGAACACGCAATGTGGGAAGAGCTTTCCTCGTCACTTATCAGTTGCTGAACTCCTTCTCCAGGTCGTTCTGATGTTGCTGTTCTTGTACGCATACGCTCCGAACCAAATTAATCTTGTTTCATTTTTTTTACCGGATATATTGTCTCATACTTTGGCATTGATATACCTAAGTTGTCTATTGTAAAACTGATACTACAGTGCTCTTGATAGTCTACTGGCAAGAAACTTCTAACCTTTCGTACTGTACTTTCTGCGGCTCAAAGCATTCGATGATTGCACCAGCAATTTTTAGACACTGATTGTCCATGTAATCCATGTAAGGACAAAACCACAGGTCCCCCTCCCCCTGAGTGTCCTACACGTAGAGCGCATTCAGTACATTTTTCCACGTAGTCTACAGATATGTACTAACTCGTATCACCTGAGAGTTTGCCATTCCTCAAGTCTGTGCACGTCCTGCTTTGCGTTGACGCTTGGGTATCAAATCATACGATACTCAGTTACAACAAGCTTTTCGTGACTGTGATAGCCAACAACATGTACGATATTGGGAGTTCATTTAGGGCCTGCTGATGGAGGCAATAGTTTCCTTCCACTTTCAATGTCCAACATCGTTACATCAGCACAAATGGGTAAAAATTACTGACGTACGTAAAGTTGTTCATAGTGAGTTCTATGTAAAAATGCAGGATCAAATAGCAGGTAAAATATATTTAGACGCCCTAATATACTCCGAAGAGTAAAGGTTTAGCTACAGTGTGAAGGCGAATATCACCATCTTGAGAACGTGATGGGCGCAATGTGAAACTGATTCATCCATATACGGTTCGATAAGTGGACATACTGTAAAAGAATACATAAGAATAAAAACACAGTATTGCAGTTTCACTTTTGTGGGCAAATTATGCCTGACATTACAGTTGTTAAGGCAGAAAGCACATTGTAAAAGAAAAAAATAGAAAAAAAACGATAAATAATTTAGTTTCCTGAACACATCTGGTTATTGCAGATGACGCAAGGATTTCCGAAGCTTGCTGCTATTTGTGCTTGGTGAGTCTGATACCGAACTTGTCTCGTACAGATTGTGTGGATTTCAAAGATGACTGTCAGGGTCCGGACTTCCCCGCACACAGAAGCTTTGTTGTAGGTTTAAAATATTGACATAGAGATTAGCGACGACACACCGTTTTCATGACCTGTAATAGGTATAATGTTATCCACTCAAAAATCGAGAACCACGCACGGGTATTCTGATGCACTTCTGGAGAATAAATGAGAATACAATTCGATACAACAAAGATGTTTCGAGCATCATTCCTCGGAACTATTGCTACTCCTAAAGCCTCAAGAATCATCAAATCCTACAGCAGATGTAAGAAATTCTATTTAAATGAAGAACTAACGCTCTTACAATGAGAGAACGAGGATAAAATTAAAAAGTGATTAATATCATTACAGATGTCAAATGAATGGAGGTGCAAGCAGGAGAACAGTATAGACACGAGATTATAAAACAACTGCAGAAGGAAGGCTGTGTTCCCCCATACACACTCCCGAAGGGCTTCATCTGTATGCCCGACATCCAGCGGCGAGGGACACTGCACCGCAGCCATACACTGACGCATATCACGCATGATATCTTCTTTCATCGTCGTTGTGAGGGCCACACACGTCACTGTAGCTTTGCATCACAGAGGTTGAGGTCTTCTGCCTGCTGGGTGTATAGAGCGTGAAGAATAAATAACCGCCTCAACAAGCTGTGAACTAGGCCATAAGGTACTCTCCAATAATTTTCGCGCATTGGCATATAAGAACACGGCGAGAAATGCCTGCTTACGCGTAAATGTATATGCTAGCAAAACCTGCAAGTTGCGCTATTGTATTTGACACGAATGGCAATGTTCTGAACACTTTGCAAATGTCAGTCGTTGTCAGAACAGTGTTCTGTGTAGTAACGAGTTCATTATGTCGGACCTAAATGAATCCGAACGTGGACAAATTGTTGGTGCCTGTATGGTGAGTGCTTCCGTAACCAAGGCAGATGAAGTGTTTGGTGTTTCAAGAGGCACCGTCTCGAGGATTTACACCGCATACGGGGAAAGCGGAATAACATCGTCCGCTTAAGTCCCAGAGCGGGCGGCAGAGTATGGTGAATCATCTCGACAGACGGTCGGTGAAGAGGACTGTAACTAAAAATAAGAGGACGACAGCTGCAGAAGTCACTGCAGAACTGAATGTCGCACTCGCGAATGCTCTCAGCAACAAAACAAGCTGCACACAGCTCCAGAAGCACGGGAATGCACGGCGACCTGGAGTTCCAAAACCACCCATCAGTGATGCAAATGCCCGTAACAGGAAAATGTGGTGCCGAAGCTATAAAACTTGGGCAATCGTGCAATGGAAGAAAATCATTTCGTCAGATTTGTCTTGTTTCACACTTTTTCTAACTCCCGGTCAAGTTTACGTCCCAAGAGTGAAACATACCGAATTTTGGTGATGGTTTGGGCAATCACACCGTTGTACTCTATGGGCTCCATAGTTACTCTGCAAGCCTGCATTACAGTCAAGGATTATGTTGGCTGACAGGTCCTTCCCATGGTACAATGTTTGTTTCCCAATGGTGACAATGTATTCCAAGACGACAGACGCTCGCATCGTCCAGGACATGTTTTGTGGGCAGGAGGATGAAATGTCGCATACCCCCTAGCCACCACATCTCAATATCATTGAGCTTTTCCTGGTCTACTTTGGAGAGAAGTGTGCATGATCGCTACCAACCTCCATCATCGTTTGCTGAATTTTCTTTTATTTTATAGGAAGATTTATTTAACATTCCCTTAAAAACCTGTATTTATCCATTCCGAGACGATTGGAAGCTGTTCTGAACGCCAATGGGTTTCCTACACCGTATTAGAAACGCTAAGGTGTTCTGTGTTCAGGTGCTTCCATATTTTTGTCCATCACCTGTATTTCTTGAAGATCAGTCATGGGTGTCCAGAGAACCGTCGGTTCATACCTGCTAAAGGTTGGCTCGCATTGTTCCAGATTTACTAGAGTTGATCGATCAAGAATGGCACAAAGTTGGTGGTCTAGATATTAATCCCCCAGCTGGCTCATGAGTAGAAATATCGAACGAGTCACCAGTGAATCTTCTTCCTTGTGAGCGGTACAAAGAGCGACAACTACTTCGCTTTTCATGACACACTTAACTCCATCAGTTCACGTGATGATTCTCCTTGTGGTGTGTCTGGCGTAATAAAGACACAAGGTGGCGAAGCACGGTTTCAATCGTGCGTGTGGCATCATCTGAGAACCGGTGGGTCAGAGCGTTATTTTTTTTTCTTATTTTGACGTTTGATGGCTACCTAAGCTTTTCTTCATTTCGACTTGATAGCCTGTGTCCGTGGAATTGGACCAGTGTGTATCAACCGCCTGGCAGAGTTTCTTTCCGTTTACGATAGTTTAGCAGCGACGACGAATATCTACTTCACTTCATTAGACCGTATTCTCTGTATTTCTGTTTCGTCCATTAAATTTATATGACGAAAGAGAACTGGGATGGATCAGCGACCGGCATGTGCCAAAAGCGCAGACAATCACTGATTATAAAAGCTGTCTACCGTATAACTTTCCCCTGTGATGAGGCACCGTCCTCGTGTTAGCTGCTGTAATACGCAGCCACTAACAATCACCGTCTCAAATACGGCTATCCCAAGGCAAGGAGGTTATATGACAACTATCGTAATGCAAAGAGGCTATAACAAGGCCATGTCAATGCGAGGAGGACGTCAGAGGATTGTTGAAATGTCAATTGACTTGATGAAACACGGTTGGTTCGAACGGATTCATGCGTTACTTTTAATAATTAACAGCCTCAGTTGCACCGTTTACCTAGAATTTACCTAGGTTTCAGTCGGGATAACCCAACCTTCTTCAGAATAACAGTAACTACCATTTGGAGTACCAGTACAGCACTAGTGGCTACCGCATCGCGGTCGCAAAGTGGGGGCGAGGCAGTTCCTGATAAGTTTTATAGTCTGACGATGGTTTATGGATTTGTAGTTTTAGCTTGACGATGTTCACTATCGACAAGCGGTAGCTACTGTTATCCTGAAGAAGGTTGGGTTATCCCGACTGAAACCAAAGTAAATTCTAGGTAAACAGTGCAACTGAGGCTGTTAATTATTAAAATTAAAATTAATATTTACACAGTTGCTGACAGGGCCGCGAAATGTTGAAGATTTGGATTCATGCGTATTTTACGTTAATTTATGTATCCACCGCGGATCGTATTCAGGGAGCAGCCCAATGAAAGGGTATGCAAGTTTTGAAGCACATACACAAAGCATGAGACTGAAGCAGTAGCCCTCAGTTGATTTCTGTAACGCATTCTCTTTGTGGATTGGATATATTTATAATTTTCGCCTATGTAGTAAACAGAGACAGGTTCATTATTTATTTGTATTTTCTGCCAGTGTAGCAGCAGTCACGAAAATAGGCACCTCGAGTTCATCTCACCGTCCTACAGCATTGCCAGTTAGTGATAATTTCAAAGCTACTAAAAGTTCCGAAAAAAAATATTACATATCTGTGATTTTTGTTTAGAACATGATGGAATACTTTCCAAACGAAAATTCTTTCCCTCTGATACGAAAAAATAATACTAAAATTACGAGAAATACGAATAAAAATATTTCTTACTCCAACCCGAGGAAAAAGCAGACATATTTCGACTGAAAATAATACGAGGGCCGTTCAGAAAGTAACCTCCGGTTGATTTAAAAAAATACACCAAGTTAAATAAAAATATTTTAATATATACATCTTACAACTACAGCTTTGCACTGTTTTTCTACATAGTCTCCATAGCGATTGAGGCACTTATCGTATCTCTTCACAAGCTTTGAAATTCCTTCTGCATAAAAATTACCCGCTTGTGCCTGGAGCCAGCCTGTGACCGCATCTTTGAGCTCTTCGTCGTCATCAAACCGCTGTGACCCGAGCCATTTCTTCAAATGCATGAAGAGGTGATAATCACTTGGCGCCAGGTCTGGGCTGTAAGGTGGATGGTTGATAACGTCCCACTTGAAGGACTCAAGAAGGGCCGTTGTTCTGCGAGCAGAGTGAGGACGGGCGTTATCGTGCAAAAAAACGATACCGGAAGTCAGCATACCACGGCGTTTGTTCTGTATAGCCCGTCGTAACTTTTTTATTGTTTCACAGTACACGTCTTGATTAATGGTCGTACCACGTTCCATGAATTCAACCAACAACACCCCTTTGGCATCCCAAAACACCGTTGCCATCAGTTTTCTGGCAGAAAAATCTTGCGAGGCTTTTCTCGGTTTGGTAGGCGAATTTGAATGTGCCCACATCTTTGATTGTTCTTTTGTCTCAGGGTTCACGTACTTAATCCAGGTTTCGTCACCGGTCACGATTCTGTTTAACAATGGGTCTCCTTCGTCCTCATAACGTGACAGAAAGTCTAATGCAGAGGCCATTCTTTGAGTTTTGTGGTGGTCGGTAAGAATTTTGGGCACCCATCGTGCACAGAACTTACGGTAACCCAATCTTGCTGTCACTATCTCGTACAAGAGAGTCTTAGAAATCTGTGGAAAACCAGTAGACAACTCCGACATTGAGAAACGTCGATTTTCACGAACTTTTGCATCAACTGTCTGAACGAGTTCGTCAGTCACCAATGATGGTCTACCACTCCTCTCTTCATCATGAACGTTTTCTCGTCCACTTTTAAATAAACGTACCCATTCACGGACAACTCCTTCACTCATAACTCTTGGTCCGTACACGGCACAAAGCTCACGATGAATAGCTGCTGCAGAATATCCTTTGGCTGTAAAAATCCTTATGACAGCACGCACTTCACATTTGGCGGGGTTTTCTATTGCAGCACACATTTCAAACTGCCACAAAAACTAAACTAGCGCAGGTACGACGTTCACTCGACCACGGCTTGATGCCGACTGACCTGTTGAGTGCGTGAACGCACAGATGGCGTCGCTACTCCCCCCACAACTTGCACTGCGACCAATCGGAGGTTACTTTCTGAACCGCCCTCGTATATGAACATTCTCAAAGTTTATAGGCGCGTATGATACATATTTTATTGTGAAAATATAAAAGTACTCCGAGATAAAAAAAAATTAAATATCATAAAAGGTGTGAAATTGTCCCGTCCGTGTGATGAATTGAGTTGTTTTGGACCTTGTTGACACTTCCAGCGAGAAAGTTGTTAAGAAAAGTATGAAGTTAATTTTAGTAACATCTGAGACATCATTACTGTATCGTGTCACGTAAGAACGCATTTTGCTTACGAGGGACTCCGTGCGCGACAGTGCGCGAGTACTCGTAAGCCGCAGCCAGGATTTCAGTTCCAGCGGCTCGTCTTAATACGATCGATTACATTCCCTACCTCCAGAAAATGTTCTATTTGCCTCTCTAACTAGACTTCGTAACTGCACCCAGCAGCCATCCCGCCGATATGTGCTACGCAGGAGTAACTGTATTTCCTTTCAGGCCAATATTTCTGTGCAAGTCGAGCAAAATATAATTTCGCTATGGTTGTGTGAAACAACAAGATTTAGCGCAATATACTAGAAGGCTATTGTCCTACGCACGCAGAAAGTGCATTTTACACAAAACAACGTAATGCCCCTGCATTTCATTAAACATTTCTGGCTCAAAAACCAAGTGAGCGGACGGGACAAAGAACGGGGGTCGCTAATCCAGAATAATTAATTTTTTTCACGGAGATCACTCTGCATTTTTCTAGGCGTCGGATGCTCTCTTCTGTCGTAGTATTGAAGAACAGTTCCACGCACTCACGTTTTAATAAAATCGTCAGATTCTGTTACTTTTCTGTTTTCATTTACATACCTTTCTTGGAGAATCATAACACATGCACACATCTAGAGATTCTGCCTATGTTGCTGCACTATTAACACGGAATGTAGTCGATTCGAAAATACCACAAGGTTTTGTTTTCATTTTATTAACTTGCGTGAAATTTATAATACTCCTGACTTGTCAAATGTGTGTGAATTACTAAGGGACCAAACTGCCAAGGTCATCGGTCCGTAGACTTACACACTACTTAAACTAATTTATGCTAAGAACAACACACACACCCATGCCCGAGGAAGGACTCGAACCTCCGGCGGGAGGGGCCGCATGCACCGTTACATGGAAGACTGAAACCACACGTGAACACATCTCTTGGAAACACAGACATTCAACTGGCGCTGATCTACTGCACCTTTGATACTAGCATCACCAAAGTAATTTTTGTTACATGCAATACCAAAAGGGGACAGGTTCAGAGGCCCAGAAAGAAAGTGGCAATTTAACTGGTCATAACGCAAGTTTATTTACTTCTGATAACACTGAGAACACTTAGAACTGCTTAGACATTTTTTGTATACTGGAAATAAAAAATTAAGTTGTAGTAGGAACAATATCAACAAATCATAAAATTCACTTTGTATAATATTTTTCCAGAAACGTTCACAATTGTGTTCTCTTATAAAAAAAAAAAAAAACTATTTAATTCCAGTCCACTATGTGAAGCAGACAGAATTTACTGCCTCATTCTGAAACACATTTTTCTCACAACACTGTCTTCTTGCTGTGTTTCCATAGGCGTCCAAAATGGTTCAAACAGCTCTGAGCACTATGGGACTTAACGTCTGAGGTCATCAGTCCCCTAGAACTTAGAACTACTTAAACCTAACTAACCTAAGGACATCACACACATCCATGCCCGAGGCAGGATTCGAACCTGCGACCGTAGCGGTCGCGCGGTTCTAGACTGTAGCGCCTAGAACCGCTCGGCTACCCCGACCGGCTTTCCATAGGCGTGTTTGTAGCATTAACAGCAGGTAACAAGCTGATTTCCCCAACTTCTTGTACTTGATCTTTTTAGATGCAGCTTCTGGGCAGCATAGGTGGCACCGCCCATGTGTTCCTGGCTCTGCTGTTGATGGTGAAGGTTCCATAGTGCAGCTAAGCTTCCACTGTGCGATGCTTTCCATTGCTATTATTACCGGTTTCTGACGCCCGTACAAATTTCGTGTCCATTTGTCTACATAAGACAATATTAGTTCAAGACATAACCTACTGAGAAACACTCTTCTGCGGTTTAGCAATTTCTTTTACAATTTGGTAAGTTGAGAAGTGTAATGATAATTGAATTACGCAACCATTACGGCACCTCACCTGAACCTCTCGATACCAGTAATATTCTACTGTGTTTCTGCAAAGTAGTTGACATATTTCTGAGACAACATTCAGAATTGATTTCATTTGTGATACATCGATATGTTTATATTGCAATGATATTATTCTTATGTGTATTATTTCTTTTGTCACTATGATCTTTGACGTACTTGTAACTCTGATTTTTTGGCGCGTAAGCGATTATTAGTTGGTTGTTAAGTTGTTAGAGAGTCGGACCCGAAAAGGTCAAGTGTTGGACGTCATGTTGGAAAGACGCATAACGTAGTCAGCTTATAAAATGAGAACTTTAACAGTGGCTGTGAGAAAGATGTTTTCAAGTATGTTTTGTATTGTGAAGTGATGTTTAGTGTGTCGCATGAGATTGCAGTAAAAGCAATTAAAAGGAAGTGTAACTTTATTTCGGAGTGCTGATTATTTTTTTACATCACCATTGTCCAGTAAAAGTGTAATCTCCAAGAATGGTTTGAGAAGCGCATCTACAAAACTTTTGAATATAGCAGAATAAAACCTAGGCCTCTTTGCATTCGAGCTTGGAATCATAACCACCTAGATTTTCAACGATTGGGCTATGATTTTACGACGAGACAAGCGTGGGAAACACAAAAAGATGAGTGCATAGTTTTTTTGATTATTACATGAAATGACTATTAACTGTGCTCTAATGACACCTGCCACATAATATGACTGTTGTTGCCCGAAAATGCAGTATTTAGCAGCGTGAGCAACACCACAATCGTTATTAAATGCTGACCTTTGTTGTGGTAGGGTTGTTAGATAAGGAAGATTCAATATGCATTTATTGCTGCTATATCAATGAGTGTGTTGAAGAGGGACGTAGACCATCTTCTTGTTGCTCTCTTTGTGCTCTAATGTCTTGCCATCTGGTCTACGGTGCTCATGCATCCCTTTATAGAATTATAAAATAGATTTATGTTAGTCTTTTTTGACTCTTCACTGATCACTCCTTCTGAGTCATAAGTCGAAAACATCAACAGCGGAGTCTTTGGTTTCTCACGGACAGGAGTTTCGAGAGTACCCGGCGGCATCTGTATCTGAGGGCCAGTATAAGCTGAACGTACACTGCAGTCAATTGTAGTCTTCAGCTCTTCAGGTACGTGTCGTCTTTTCGACCGCAAAGTGCCAACAAGTGCGAGGTAAAAATCATTCCATAGAGTCACAGCAAGCTCAGCTGACGTGCAGTACTGATCCGTGGTAACAACGCGGCCTGATTTCTCAATGGGTTTTATCAGTCTCTTTACAATATCCATTGGCCCATTTAGATGCTATACAGACGTCCATGCTGATCACATATCTAGTCTAAGAATCAGAAAGAATTTTAATTAGCATGCCGTATTTTCCAGATTTTTCTCTTAGAAATATCATGAATGGGCAGCGACCACGGAACAAGGACGACTTCTCACTCACTGCGATTTGTAGACCAGGAATAAAATACAAAGGAAATAAAAAATTCAAGCTTTCAAAAATTCCCTACAGTGAAGCAAACTCGACAGTCTGGCGACGAATTTCTCCTGTGTTCTTATCAAACTTCAATATTTCAATCACTTTGAAAAATCGGGTGCGACTCATTGATCCATAGTATATTTGTCGACCCTGAAGCACAGACCATAAATCTTGGACAGGTATCATATTGCCATGATTTGAACGACTGATTGGTAAGAGCCCTATATAACAAAATACTCATCTTCATCGGTGCGTCGAATACCTAGTCGAGAGGCCTCTTCATTGGAGTGTAGTTTTATTATATTCATAACATGAGATCTAAAAAAGAGCTCTATAGCCCCTTTCTGAGAGTCAGTTTTTCCTTCTTGTCTTAGCCCCATTCTTTCTCGCATTACATTTTGTACAAAATGCCGATGTTCTTGAGATGGTTCCGTAACAAACTCCCGTCCATTTTCGGCTATGAACTGATCACAGTTGGTATCGTTAGCATCTGGTGGGTTGGGCTGAATCTCATCTTCATTCACAGATAATGAATCAGTTCCAGTTCCTTCCACATCATCATCTCCTTCACTTTCATCTAAATCTGATTCCTTCAAGTCTTCAATCACTCTTTCAACAGAACTATCATATAAACATTGCTTATTCATGTCACTTGTTCATCGGCAGCAGAAACAATGAAAATAAAATTGGTCGACTTCACACGAATATGTTTGAAGACGACAATGCGAAAGTTAGTTTCGTCTTCAAAATTTAAAACCAAAGTCTCAACGACCTGAAATCTTTTCTTGGTATTACCAATGGAGGGAGAGGGGGGGGGGAGATGTTCTAAGGCCCACGGAGAATAAAATCAAATAAATGAATTTTAATTTATTTTAATTGAGAAATTCTATATTCTTTCAATCGTAATGCAGTAATGAACAATTATCTTTTATTTCAAGTTCATACATCAAAGGATGTGAATACAACACACAAACATTGTGTCAGTGGGCCTATGAAGCCCCCGTTGGTAATGCCAAGGTTAAATGTGCATGCGCAACAAAATGATGAGGTGGGTGGATTACAGTGCTTGGTTTGCAGGGATCTGGCATTACCTTGAGTTAACTAATTTCGTGAAGGTAACTTTTATTTATTTTATGTTCAATGTAACATGATGCGATACGTTTCGAACATGTTTTGCCCATATTCTGGCGTTACTGGACACAGAAAATTGTTACTTTAAAATACATTTCTTTTATCAGATTAACATAGAGCTTTTTGTTTACTTTTCGCTGCTGCTGGGGTGGTTTCAGGGTGGGAGGGCGGCAGTGGATGGCCAGAAATTGATATCCAGCGATGCATTCTGCTGGTGTTGAGCTGTCTCTCGTTTATTGTGATCGACATCACAGCGTAAGTGGGATATGCATTGTTTTGCATCAGTTATTATGTTGCGAAAATCGTGATACGCTTTTCTGTAAGACAGCTGTTCACTTACTATTTTGGTGTCCCAAAGCTTCGTTTTTCATCACTGGCGCACTGGCGGAGCTGCTGTGCAACATTGTACTTAGTACTATTTAGCCGGCCGCGGTGGTCTAGCGGTTCTAGGCGCTCAGTCCGGAACCGCGCGACTGCTACGGTCGCAGGTTCGAATCCTACCTCGGGCATGGATGTGTGTGATGTCCTTAGGTTAGTTAGGTTTAAGTAGTTCTAAGTTCTAGGGGACTGATGACCACAGATGTTAAGTCCCATAGTGCTCAGAGCCATTTGAACCATTTTTAGTACTATTTATTTTGTCACTTTTTTGACGTAATTCTCTATACAAACATTTATACATACTTGTAAACACTGACACACAGTACTATATGGCGGCCTTGTAGTGTATGTGAGAAAGATTACCGCATATTACAACGATATTCACGATATTGACCGTGTGGTAAGCGTTTGTTTCGCACTGGTACACAATAAATCTATGGCATTAGAAAAGACTTAAGACTACTGGCTACAAGGCCACCATACTGTATTTAGTGTACGCCGGCCGCGGTGGCTGAGCGTTTCTAGGCGCTTCAGTCCGGAACCGCGTGGCTGCTGCGGTCGCAGGTTCGACTCCTGCCTCGGGCATGGATGTGTGCGATGTCCTTAGGTTAGTTAGGTTTAGATGGTTCTAAGTTCTAGGGGACTGATGACCTCAGATATTAAGTCCCATAGTGCTCAGAGACATTTTTTTGTATTTAGTGTACAGTGCTTACATGCAAGTAGAAAAATTGATGCAATGAACTACGTTAAAAAAGCGACAAAATAAATAGTACAATGTGTAATATGACAACTGCTCCGCCAAAGACGAAAACGGAACTTTGGGACGCAAAATCGTAACCGAGCAACTGTCACACAGAAAAGTGTATTACACGATTTTCGCAACTTAATAACTGATGCAAGACTACTGCACCCCAAACAGGCTGTGGTGCCAATCGTAATAAACAACGAGAAACAGCTCCACACCAGCGGAAGACATCACGGGACATCAATTTATGGCCAACCACTGCCTCTCTCCCCCTCCCGCCAAGCAACACAAGAGGTTTTTTAGCAGCGAACAGTGAACAAAAAGTGCTATGTTAATGTGGTGTAAGACAATTTATTTTTTAGAAACAATTTTCAAAACGCATAAACTCCTAATGATTGGCAGAACATACTCGAAACGGGTTGCGTTATGTTAAATAAACATAAAACAATTCAGTGACTGACAGCGGAAAGTACTAATAACTATTCCACACAGTCACTTTTCCCTGACATAGCCAGCATGCCCACAATTAATTAAAGAGATCGTATCTTTCAAGACGAAGACGCACTAACCTAACATCGCATTTCTGCATGTAGGAGTGGTTTTAAAAGTATAAGTCACATTGAATGACCTTCTTCCCGCCCATTTTGGTGTGTCCCTTCCCACTCCCCTTCCCCGCCGAACCACACGTATCAGATTCCAGTCCTACTACAGAATTTGTTGCACAAGATGAATCAGCAAGATCGGCCACTTCCACAGTCATATCCGCATCTCGGAGTTGATAAGAGCACGTGACCTATCGATAATTCTAAAATGTCTTACCTCCGCAATGCGAAAGGGAGAGAAGGATCTACACAAATTTAGAGACGTAAAAATGAAACAACGTGTTACAAGAGCTGACAGATCCACGACGACCTACACTTGGAATCCAGGTAATTACCGGCAAATTATTTTGAGATAATGTCGTTAAGGTGATACGCATCATTAATGCCGTGCATATTTGGTGTACAATGGGGTGCCGTAGTGAGTGTTTAATTTATCGTTTATCTAGTAATAGATTTTAAGTAACATATTATTATAGACAGACAGAACACATCTGGTATTGAACAGATTGCATGTTACAAAATGGTTTACTATCTCGTGATAGCGTAGTTTTAAATACTGAATTACGTTGCAGTCTTTAACTGCTAGCGTTAACCTTCCTGTAAGAATTTTCTGTGTTTTTCAATTGGAACGGAAACTACTACAGTTCACTAATAGAGGCCCACAAACCATTTGCTCTGTGTGGTAGTATACATAACTTGTGCTTCAAGTCCCTCACAGGAAACTGTTTTCTTTATTTACTCTTACTCGAAACCCATTCGCGAGTTCAGTTACTCTCAGTAAAAATTTTATTTCCACCAGACTTTCAACGAGGGACTTTTGTAGCTAGTGTACTCTGAGCCCTGTACAATCATACAAACTCTTGTCCAGCAGTAATTAAATCTTGCAAATTATTACTGCGTCAATGGCAGATCTCTATATGCATAAATTATTCCATAGTAACATTACAGGTTTTGTGCAAATCGAACTATCAGTTCTCTCACTTACATGCACCTGAAAACGAAAAACTTACTTTCAGCGGCAATAATCTTAGGAAAGCGTGTATTTCGTTCCTATAAACAAGTGTACCCAACCTTACGTTTTCCTTAAACGCAAAATGTGCTGGAAATATTTAACCCGTAGCGAAATTCACGCAGCGTTAGAATTTGACTTGTTGAAACTGGGTGCCGGGTCGGAGACTAAACGCGACCACTGTTTTTCGCGTCCAGTGCTCTCGCCAATTAAGTCAAGAGTCCCTCACGGACCAGCTGCAAATTAACACTGCATGCATTCCTTGTAAATACTGCACAGGATCTTTCTCGCAGGTGTGAATACAAGGGAGGGGAAGGGGAGGAGGTCATCGAGGTCATGACCGCACCCCCTCCCAAAAAACATTTCGCTATAAGCGTTTAAATTTCTACGTACAGTAGTTTTCAAATTTCATCAGCCTACTTTCGTAGACCGAAGTAGAGTGAAAACTAGAAGTCTCGAACAGGGCAACGAATTGTGGAAAATTACAAGCTGTATCTGACATTTACATGCCCAAGGTATAGGTTTAATGTCTCCCTGGAACTAGGTTGAGTTAATTAATTGATATACTGAACCTAACTGGGTCATGATCCTGTGCTGCCTTTATTTTTATTAATTTGTATCCCAGATGTATACTACGGTTATACTGGCAATATTATGTAACATTTTATACAACGACACACAGCGATTTTATAATGTCCCTATGACAAAAAGATACTAAATTGTCTTCATATTTTAATAATGTAGTAATGGCGGAGTCGAAACACATCCAGTAATATTGTTTTCATGCGACATTTATGATCAGATTATACGTCACTTCTGGCTCCCAAAAATATGTCGTTCTGAGTGTTATCTTCGTTGACAAAGATACCGATGACTGCCAGCCTTGACTAGAATATACGACCTATAGTCTGCAGATTATCATTGTATTCCGTAATATTTGACGACACTACGTATGATATTCAACTTACAATATATCCCGTTTTGAGTTTGAAATACTCTGTTGTAACATCTAAGGATTATGTTTTATACAGTATTGTATTAGATAAAATAATTTTAGTTCATCTGAGTTTATGGAGCAGTTGTATGAACATATATAGAAGTTGATTTGAAGAAAATTTATTCGTCACTCATCATTTTAAAGCTTTGTAAGTACTTTCTATTGTCTGTGTACACTACACATGTTTTTTCTGTTCTTAATTTTATAGTCCTCCCCCCATGAACCATGGACCTTCCGGTTGGTGGGGAGGCTTGCGTGCCTCAGCGATACAGATAGCCGTACCGTAGGTGCAACCACAATGGAGGGGTATCTGTTGAGAGGCCAGACGAACGTGTGTTTCCTGAAGAGGGGCAGCAGCCTTTTCAGTAGTTGCAGGGGCAACAGTCTGGATGCTTGACTGATCTGGCCTTGTAACATTAACCAAAACGGCCTTGCTGTGCTGGTACTGCGAACGGCTGAAAGCAAGGGGAAACTAAAGCCGTAATTTTTCCCGAGGACATGCAGCTTTACTGTATGATTAAATGATGATGACGTCCTCTTGGGTAAAATATTCCGGAGGTAAAATAGTCCCCCATTCGGATCTCTGGGCGGCGACTACTCAAGAGGATGTTGTTATCAGGAGAAAGAAAACTGGATCGGAGCGTGGAATGTCAGATCACTTAATCGGGCAGGTAGGTTAGAAAATTTAAAAAGGGAAATGAATAGGTTAAAGTTAGATATAGTGGGAATTAGTGAAGTTCGGTGGCAGGACGAACAAGACTTCCGGTCAGGTGAATACAGGGTTATAAACACAAAATCAAATAGGGGTAATGCAGGAGTGGGTTTAATAATGAATAGGAAAATACGAATGCGGGTAAGCTACTACAAACAGCATAGTGAACGCATTATTGTGGCCAAGATAGATACGAAGCCTACATCTACTACAGTAGTACAAGTTTATATGCCAACTAGCTCTGCAGATGACGAAGAAATTGAAGAAATGTATGATGAAATAAAAGAAATTATTCAGATAGTGAAGGGTGACGAAAATTTAATAGTCATGGGTGAGTGGAATTCGACAGTAGGAAAAGGGAGAGAAGGAAACGTAGTAAGTGAATATGGATTGGGGCTAAGAAATGAAGCCGCCTGGTAGAATTTTGCACAGAGCACAACTTAATCATAGCTAACACTTGGTTTAAGAATCATGAAAGAAGGTTGTATACATGGAAGAACCCTGGAGATACTAAAAGGTATCAGATAGATTATATAGTGGTAAGACAGAGATTTAGGAACCAGGTTTTAAATTGTAAGACATTTCCAGGGGCAGATGTGGACTCTGACCACAATCTATTGGTTATGAAATGTAGATTAAAACTGAAGAAGCTGCGAAAAGGTGGGAATTCAAGGAGATGGGACCTGGATAAACTGAAAGAACCAGAGGTTGTAGAGAGTTTCAGGGGAGCATAAGGGAAGAATTGACAGGAATGGGGGAAAGAAATACAGTAGAAGAAGAATGGGTAGCTTTGCGGGATGAAGTAGTGAAGGCAGCAGAGGATCAAGTAGGTAAAAAGACGAGTGCTAGTAGAAATCCTTGGGTAACAGAAGAAATATTGAATTTAATTGATGAAAGGAGAAAATATAAAAATGCAGTAAATGAAGCAGGCAAAAAGGAATACAAACGTCTCAAAAATGAGATCGACAGGAAGTGCAAAATTTCTAAGCAGGGATGGCTAGAGGACAAATGTAAGGATGTAGAGGCTTATCTCACTAGCGGTAAGATAGATACTGCCTACAGGAAAATTAAAGAGACCTTGGAGATAAGAGAACCACTTGTATGAACATCAAGAGCTCAGATGGAAACCCAGTTCTAAGCAAAGAACGGAAAGCAGAAAGGTGGAAGGAGTATATAGAGGGCCTATACAAGGGCGGTGTACTTGAGGACAATATTATGGAAATGGAAGAGGATGTAGATGAAGATGAAATGGGAGATACGATACTGCGTGAAGAGTTTGACAGAGCACTGAAAGACCTGAGTCGACACAAGGCCCCCGGAGTAGACAACATTCCATTGGAACTACTGACGGCCTTGGGAGAGCCAGTCCTGACAAAACTCTACCATCTGGTGAGCAAGATGTATGAAACAGGCGAAATACCCTCAGACTTCAAGAAAAATATAATAATTCCAATCCCAAAGAAAGCAGGTGTTGACAGATGTGAAAATTACCGAACAATCAGTTTAATAAGCCACAGCTGCAAAATACTAACACGAATTCGTTACAGACGAATGGAAAAACTAGTAGAAGCCGACCTCGGTTCCGTAGAAATACTGGAACACGTGAGGCAATACTGACCTTACGACTTATCTTAGAAGAAAGATTAAGGAAAGGCAAACCTACGTTTCTAGCATTTGTAGACTTAGAGAAAGCTTTTGACAATGTTGACTGGAATACTCTCTTTCAAATTCTAAAGGTGGCAGGTGTAAAATACAGGGTGCGAAAGGCTATTTACAATGTGTACAGAAACCAGATGGCAGTTATAAGAGTCGAGGGGCATGAAAGGGAAGCAGTTGTTGGGAAGGGAGTAAGACAGGGTTATAGCCTCTCCCCGATGTTATTCAATCTGTATATTGAGCAAGCAGTAAAGGAAACAGAGAAAAATTCGGAGTAGGTATTAAAATCCATGTTGTTGTTGTGGTCTTCAGTCCTGAGACTGGTTTGATGCAGCTCTCCATGCTACTCTATCCTGTGCAAGCTTCTTCATCTCCCAGTACCTACTGCAACCTACATCCTTCTGAATCTGCTTAGTGTATTCATCTCTTGGTCTCCCTCTACGATTTTTACCCTCCACGCTACCCTCCAATGCTAAATTTGTGATCCCTTGATGCCTCAAAACATGTCCTACCAACCGATCCCTTCTTCTAGTCAAGTTGTGCCACAAACTTCTCTTCTCCCCAATCCTATTCAATACCTCCTCATTAGTTACGTGATCTACCCACCTTATCTTCAGCATTCTTCTGTAGCACCACATTTCGAAAGCTTCTATTCTCTTCTTGTCCAAACTAGTTATCGTCCATGTCTCACTTCCATACATGGCTACACTCCATACAAATACTTTCAGAAACGACTTCCTGACACCTAAATCTATACTCGATGTTAACAAATTTCTCTTCTTGAGAAACGCTTTCCTTGCCATTGCCAGTCTACATTTTATATCCTCTCTACTTCGACCATCATCGGTTATTTTACTCCCTAAATAGCAAAACTCCTTTACTACTTTAAGTGTCTCATTTCCTAATCTAATTCCCTCAGCATCACCCGACTTAATTTGACTACATTCCATTATCCTCGTTTTGCTTTTGTTGATGTTCATCTTATATCCTCCTTTCAAGACACTGTCCATTCCGTTCAACTGCTCTTCCAAGTCCTTTGCTGTTTCTGACAGAATTACAATGTCATCGGCGAACCTCAAAGTTTTTACTTCTTCTCCATGAATTTTAATACCTACTCCGAATTTTTCTTTTGTTTCCTTTACTGCTTGCTCAATATACAGATTGAATAACATCGGGGAGAGGCTACAACCCTGTCTCACTCCTTTCCCAACCACTGCTTCCCTTTCATGCCCCTCGACTCTTATAACTGCCATCTGGTTTCTGTACAAATTGTAAATAGCCTTTCGCTCCCTGTATTTTACCCCTGCCACCTTCAGAATTTGAAAGAGAGTATTCCAATCAACATTGTCAAAAGCTTTCTCTAAGTCTACAAATGCTAGAAACGTAGGTTTGCCTTTTTTTAATCTTTCTTCCAAGATAAGTCGTAAGGTCAGTATTGCCTCACGTGTTCCAACATTCCTACGGAATCCAAACTGATCTTCCCCGAGGTCAGCTTCTACCAGTTTTTCCATTCGTCTGTAAAGAATTCGCGTTAGTATTTTGCAGCTGTGACTTATTAAACTGATAGTTCGGTAATTTTCACATCTGTCAACACCTGCTTTCTTTGGGATTGGAATTATTATATTCTTCTTGAAGTCTGAGGGTATTTCGCCTGTCTCATACATCGTGCTCACCAGATGGTAGAGTTTTGTCATGACTGGCTCTCCCGAGGCCATCAGTAGTTCTAGTGGAATGTTGTCTACTCCCGGGGCCTTGTTTCGACTCAGGTCTTTCAGTGCTCTGTCAAACTCTTCACGCAGTATCTTATCTCCCATTTCGTCTTCATCTACATCCTCTTCCATTTCCATAATATTGTCCTCAAGTACATCTCCCTTGTATAAACCCTCTATATACTCCTTCCACCTTTCTACCTTCCCTTCTTTGCTTAGAACTGGGTTTCCATCTGAGCTCTTGATATTCATACAAGTGGTTCTCTTCTCTCCAAAGGTCTCTTTAATTTTCCTGTAGGCAGTATCTATCTTACCCCTAGTGAGACAAGCCTCTACATCCTTACATTTGTCCTCTAGCCATCCCTGCTTAGCCATTTTGCACTTCCTGTCGATCTCATTTTTGAGACGTTTGTATTCCTTTTTGCCTGCTTCATTTACTGCATTTTTATATTTTCTCCTTTCATCAATTAAATTCAATATTTCTTCTGTTACCCAAGGATTTCTATTAGCCCTCGTCTTTTTACCTACTTGATCGTCTGCTGCCTTCACCACTTCATCCCTCAGAGCTACCCATTCTTCTTCTACTGTATTTCTTTCCCCCATTCCTGTCAACTGTTCCCTTATGCTCTCCCTGAAACTCTCTACAACCTCTGGTTCTTTCAGTTTATCCAGGTCCCATCTCCTTAAATTCCCACCTTTTTGCAGTTTCTTCAGTTTCAATCTGCAGTTCATAACCAATAGATT
This sequence comes from Schistocerca nitens, assembly GCF_023898315.1. NCBI lineage: Eukaryota > Metazoa > Arthropoda > Insecta > Orthoptera > Acrididae > Schistocerca > Schistocerca nitens. The sequence goes on along the minus strand of NC_064614.1, from coordinate 320,080,260 downwards.
GTGGTCAGAATCCAAATCTGCCCCAGGACATGTCTTACAATTTAAAACCTGGTTCCTAAATCTCTGTCTTACCATTATATAATCTATCTGAAACCTGTCAGTATCTCCACGCTTCTTCCATGTATACAGCCTCCTTTCATGATTCTTGAACCAAGTGTTAGCTATGATTAAGTTATGCTCTGTGCAAAATTCTACAAGGCGGCTTCCTCTTTCATTCCTTCCCCCCAATCCATATTCACCTACTATGTTTCCTTCTCTCCCTTTTCCTACTGACGAATTCCAGTCACCCATGACTATTAAATTTTCGTCTCCCTTCACTACCTGAATAATTTCTTTTATCCCGTCATACATTTCATCTATTTCTTCATCATCTGCAGAGCTAGTTGGCATATAAACTTGTACTACTGTAGTAGGCATGGGCTTTGTGTCTATCTTGGCCACAATAATGCGTTCACTATGCTGTTTGCAGTAGCTAACCCGCACTCCTATTTTTTTATTCATTATTAAACCTACTCCTGCATTACCCCTATTTGATTTTGTATTTATAACTCTGTAATCACCTGACCAGAAGTCTTGTTCCTCCTGCCACCGAACTTCACTAATTCCCACTATATCTAACTTTAACCTATCCATTTCCCTTTTTAAATTTTCTAACCTACCTGCCCGCTTAAGTGATCTGACATTCCACGCTCCGATCCGTAGAACGCCAGTTTTCTTTCTCCTGATAACGACGTCCTCTTGAGTAGTCCACGCCCGGAGATCCGAATGGGGGACTATTTTACCTCCGGAATATTTTACCCAAGAGGACGCCATCATCATTTAATCATACAGTAGAGCTGCATGTCCTCGGGAAAAATTACGGCTGTAGTTTCCCCTTGCTTTCAGCCGTTCGCAGTACCAGCACAGCAAGGCCGTTTTGGTTAATGTTACAAGGCCAGATCAGTCAATCATCCAGACTGTTGCCCCTGCACTACTGAAAAGGCTGCTGCCCCTCTTCAGGAACCACATGTTTGTCTGGCCTCTCAACAGATACCCCTCCGTTGTGGTTGCACCTACGGTACGGCCATCTGTATCGCTGAGGCACGCAAGCCTCCCCACCAACGGCAAGGTCCATGGTTCATGGGGGGATTAAAATCCATGGAGAAGAAAAAAAAACTTTGAGGTTCGCCGATGACATTGTAATTCTGTCAGAGACAGCAAAGGACTTGGAAGAGCAGTTGAACGGAATGGATAGCGTCTTGATAGGAGGATATAAGATGAACATCAACAAAAGCAAATCGAGGATAATGGAATGTAGTCGAATTAAGTCTGGTGATGCTGAGGGAATTAGATTAGGAAATGAGACACTTAAAGTAATAAAGGAGTTTTGCTATTTGGGGAGCAAAATAACTGATTATGGTCGAAGTAGAGAGGATATAAAATGTAGACTGGCAATGGCAAGGAAAGTGTTTCTGAAGAAGAGAAATTTGTTAACATCGAGTATAGATTTAAGTGTCAGGAAGTCATTTCTGAAAGTATTCGTATGGAGTGCAGCCATGTATGGAAGTGAAACATGGACGATAAATAATTTGGACAAGAAGAGAATAGAAGCTTTCGAAATGTGATGCTACAGAAGAATGCTGAAGATTAGGTGGGTAGATCACATAACTAATGAGTAGGTATTGAATAGTATTGGGGAGAAGAGAAGTTTGTGGCACAACTTGACCAGAAGAAGGGATCGGTTGGTAGGACATGTTCTGAGGCATCAAGGGATCATCAATTTATTGGAGGGCAGCGTGGAGGGTAAAAATCGTAGGGGGAGACCAAGAGATGAATACACTAAGCAGATTCAGAAGGATGTAGGTCGCAGTAGGTACTGGGAGATGAAGAAGCTTGCACAGGATAGAGTAGCATGGAGAGCTGCATCAAACCAGTCTCAGGACTGAAGACCACAACAACAATACTGTGAAGATGGTTATTTAACCGAAACTGGTAGAGAATAAAAATATATCTGTACAGCTGATGGCTCAGAGACGTATTTCTTCAAATATTTGACAGCTGCAAACAGTTACCTTATGAAACTTCTAACAGAGAACACTTTTCATTTGCTTGTCTGAGGAATGGCCTACATGTGTGAGCTTGCGATCTAACTGGTTGCAGAAAACATTACAGACTGGAAAAGGTGGCCATTTATACACTCGCCACATCTGCTGTCTATAAAAACTCCATGATTCGTGAGTCTTACAAGTAGAGCAGGGGAAACACACAAGTTCTGCACGACGAAACTGAATGGGGAAGATCTTCCACTTTTTCGAATCCAGGTTCCTTCGTCTGAAAGAAACAGTAGCATCACCCCCTCTCTCCTTCCTCTCTCCCACTTTCCACTCATATAGACGATCGCTTAGCCATAGTCCTTAGACCAGTGTTCACAATTGTGGTGCACATACAGCGTGGGTAAAATAAAAGTGGCCTGGACGGCTGGAAAAGATTGGATGTGAATGTATGCTTATAACCCCACACGCCCGCCACCTGATCCACACCTGTTCAGAGCGTGGTGCGTGCTGTGTCAATGTGAGTGCAGCAGTGCTAAGGAAACGATGGTGCACTGGAGTAGCAGGTGTTCGTTGTGGAAAGTTACGTAACCACCAAGTCTTGGAAACGTTGTGGTCAGTTGTTTGCTGAGAAGTTAAATGGTGCCAAAGTACCAGTAAAGAGTGCCTTGCAAAACTCAATCTGAAAATGTGGTCATATAGGGTCTGTTTCGAACAAGTCTAAAAACATTCCGAAACGTCCACACACACCAGAAAATGTGGCTGCAATTCACCAGAAAATGCTTCTGAGTCATATCAAATCAACCCGACGCCTGTCTCAAGAGACCGGTATATCACATCGAGCATGTGGACGAATAATCCTCCTGGACCTGCAGTCTGTTCGTGGCCCTAACTGGTCATCCAGGACACATGATCAGTCACCACTACGCCACCCTGGCACAGTGAGTGTGTGCAACTGCACAGAACACCCTGGCACGCCTGCCTCCACAATCCGAATTCCCATTCACGCATCAGCCCACTTGTTGGTTTCCGCATAGGATACAGTGGCCGATGCACAGTGGACAGCTTCGGCTGAAGTGCTGGGTGAGTTCTTTCGTCTGTTTGCAAGGGAAGGTCGATAATGTTTGCCCTCTTTCGGCCTGTTGGCGATGACAGAAGCGAGGCGCACGTCCTGTAATTTTTATCTGACGATTTTAGAAGAAGTACTTGGTAAAAAAAAAAAGACATGTTTGCAATACAATGGAAAATCCAGGATGGAATGTAACAATATTATGAGAAGGAAAGTTGCTACTCACGATATAGAAGAGATGCTGAGTCGCAGATAGGCACAACAATAAGACTCTCACAATTATAGCTTTCAGCCATTAAGGCTTTCGTCAACGATGTGACGAGCCGGCCGCGGTTGTCTAGCGGTTCTAGGCGCTCAGTCAGGAACCGCGCGACTGCTACGGTCGCAGGTTCGAATCCTGCTTCGGGCATGGATGTGTGTGATGTCCTTAGGTTAGTTAGGTTTAGGTAGTTCTAAGTTCTAGGGGACTTATGACCACAGATGTTGAGTCCCATAGTGCTCAGAGCCATTTGAACCATTTTTGAACAATGTGACGAAGGCCTTATTGGCCGAAAGCTATAATTGTGACAGTCTTATTGTTGTGCCAGTCTGCGACTCAGCATCTCCGCAATATGGTGAGTAGCAACTTTCCTTTTCATAATATTGTTACATTTTTGCGAGACAGCTTTATATGTCAGCTTCATGGTGATCTGCCCATCACTTAGCTTAATAATCATAGTTGGTGTGATATTTGCATTCAAGCAAGGCAGTGTACGAAATTAGAAAAAAATCAGCAGTGAAAAGGAGAGGTCGCTATGATTTTGCTTTTGGTGAATATTACATAATACGTTGCCGCGTATGAAACTGAAGTTTTCTTTAGACTTGGATGAAGGTATCTGTCTTTCACCAATCTCAAGAAAGCTAGTCTGATGTAGCGCACTCATTTACGATCGCACGCACCAGCGATAAAGCCAAAGTAAAATATTCATAATATTTCTCGTATTTCATAAATGGTATGGGATATCGAAACGAGGCTTTGAAAAACGACAGCACGCGAAGGAAAGAGTATTTAGATACTAACCAAAGCAGAAATTTCAGATCTGTTTGAGTGGTCACCGTGCAAGTGTGGGCGTGGGGGAGCTGCACTTAATTTTTACAAAAAAAAAAAAATGTGAGTTTGACTTCAGTTTAGAACGGCACTTCTCCAGCACTCACCATTTCCCCTACAGTGCCTGCTACTAATGCAGCACAACTATCGCTCTCCCCAGTTGTGCTGCTGATTACGCTACTGACACGTTGTTCTGAGCACACTCTATTTCCCCTAAACGCCAACAGCATTGCAGCCGCTCTCCAACTGTATTGGATTAACACCGCAGCAATGAACGAAATGAGGGCTCCTGCCTGAAACCCAGGCATAGGTGTTTCAATCAAATGAAACCATATGGTTCAAGAGACATTTTAAAGCCACAGACATCTATGACGTTTAGGCCTATATGCAGACTGAAGCTATGAATGAAAATTTGTACTAAGGTCAGGATTCGAACCAAGGTCTCCTGCTCACTAGGCAGATGAGCTAACCACTACTTCACCTTGGCACAGTGGCGTTGCACAGCTGCACAGACTACCCTAACATGCCTCCCTGTTCAATCCAAATTCCCATTTACCCCTCAGCCCACTTGTTCGAGTTGCAGGAGAATACCAAGTGTGCTGAGGCGTGAATGGTAATTTGGCTTGAGGAGGGATGCGTGCTAGCGCAGCCTGAGCAGTTGTGCTAAGCCACCGTGGCGAGGCGAAGTAGTGGTTAGCTCATCTGCCTAGTGGGCCAGAGACCCGGGTTAGAGCCTTGGCATTGGTACAAGTTTCATTCATAGCTTCAGTCTACATATATACATAATTATATTCTTTCTCTACAGCTCCTCAAGACAGCTTCATAGATAACACTGCAGTGATGCGTGAAATGTTATTGCTACTTAATTCTTGTAACTACTTATTCAGGTCCTGATTTCTTGGGTAAAAAATATTTGACTGTCATCAAGAACTGGTACTCGATACAAAGCTCACTCATCAATTCAATGGTGGTCTTCAATAACTCTCACTGAGCTGCAATAACAAACGAAAATACCTCTTCACTGGGTCGTACATAAGCTGTCACTTCACTAGTTTAACAATAATAATAATAATAATAATAATATTAACTTCAGTCATTACACAGAAATTAATGACACATACGACACAGAACAAAATTATAAATGAAGAACAAAAAGGCTGTTGCAAAGGAGCACGAGGATGTAAAGAGCAACTGATAATAGATGCAGAGGTGACATATCAAGCTAAAACTAAACAAATGTCGCTACACTACGCATACATTGATTACCAAAAAGCTTTTGATAGTGTACCCCACTCATGGTTACTACAAATATTGGAAATATACAAAGTAGATCCTAAATTGATACAGTTCCTAAACATAGTAATGAAAAATTGGAAAACCACACTTAATATCCAAACAAATTCAAATAATATCACATCACAGCCAATACAGATTAAGCGTGGAATCTAACAAGGAGACTCATTAAGTCCTTTCTGGTTCTGCCTTGCTCTGAACCCTCTATCCAACATGCTAAATAATACAAATTATGGATACAGTATTACTGGAACATATCCACACAAAATCACACATCTGCTATACATCGATGATCTAAAACTACTGGCAGCAACAAATCAACAACTCAACCAATTAGTAAAGATAACAGAAGTATTCAGCAATGATATAAATATGGCTTTTGGAACAGACAAATGTAAGAAAAATAGCATAGTCAAGGGAAAACACACTAAACAAGAAGATTACATATTGGATAACCACAGCGACTCCATAGAAGCGATGGAAAAAACAGATGCCTATAAATATCTAGGATACAGAAAAGAAATAGGAATAGATAATACAAATATTAAAGAAGAACTAAAAGAAAAATATAGACAAAGACTAACAAAAATACTGAAAACAGAATTGACAACAAGAAACAAGACAAAAGCTATAAATACTTATGCTATACCAATATTGACCTACTCATTTGGAGTAGTGAAATGGAGTAACACAGACCTAGAAGCACTCAATACACTTACACGATCACAATGCCACAGATATAGATTACATCACATACATTCAGCAACTGAAAGATTCACATTAAGCAGAAAGGAAGGAGGAAGGGGATTTATCGACATAAAAAACCTACATTATGGACAGGTAGACAATTTAAGAAAATTCTTTATAGAACGAGCAGAAACTAGCAAAATACACAAAGCAATCACTCATATAAATACATCGGCTACACCACTGCAATTTCATAACCACTTCTACAACCCTTTAGATCACATAACATCAACAGATACGAAGAAAGTAAATTGGAAAAAGAAAACACTACATGGCAAGCACCCGTATCATCTAACACAGCCACACATCGATCAAGACGCATCCAACACATGGCTAAGAAAAGGCAATATATACAGTGAGACGGAAGGATTCATGATTGCAATACAGGATCAAACAATAAACACCAGATATTACAGCAAGTATATTATTAAAGATCCCAATACCACAACAGATAAATGCAGACTTTGCAAACAACAAATAGAAACAGTAGATCACATCACAAGTGGATGTACAATACTAGCAAATACAGAATACCCCAGAAGACATGACAATGTAGCAAAAATAATACATCAACAGCTTGCCTTACAACATAAACTTATAAAACAACATGTTCCCACATACAAGTATGCACCACAAAATGTACTGGAGAACGATGAATACAAATTATACTGGAACAGAACCATTATAACAGATAAAACAACACCACACAACAAACCTGACATCATACTCACCAATAAAAAGAAGAAATTAACACAACTAATCGAAATATATATACCCAATACAACAAATATACAAAAGAAAACAGGAGAAAAAATTGAAAAATACATCCAACTGGCTGAGGAAGTCAAGGGCATGTGGCATCAGGATAAAGTTGACATTATACCAATTATACTATCAACTACAGGAGTCATACCACACAATATCCACCAGTACATCAATGCAATACAGCTACATCCAAACTTATATATACAACTACAGAAATCTGTAATTATTGACACTTGTTCAATTACCCGAAAGTTCCTAAATGCAATGTAACATATACCGTACAGTTAAAAGGAAGTCACGCTTGATCAAGGTCCGCGTCACCTTCCATTTTTAACCAGACATAACGTCTGAGACAAGAAAGAAATAATAATAATAATCTGTTTATTCCAGTGCTTGGTAAACATTACCACAAACTTCAAGAAGATGTTATTCCCTGAAATACATCATTTGCCGAGAATTTGAAAAGTACAGTTGATTCGCAATATATTTCATGTATAACATAGCAACAACCTTTAATAGTTTTGGTAACCTCACAAATTAGAAGATATAAAATCGAACTGTACATTCACCGACATCGGTATTTCACTTTAGGGGGGCTTGGTTTAGCTGTCCTCTTCCGCGATGCAGGATATTACATTTAACGAATCTCCCACACAAGCACGACATGTTAACAGACGCATTGAGAAACACTGGTAATGAGATGTAAAGAACAGATTCGTCATTTAAATATGAAGTGACTGTGGCAATCACAGTGAGAACTATAATTAAACTTCCTTTGTTAGCAATTCAACAGGCTCGCTATTATGTCTTACAAGTATGCTAGCTAACGGCTGACGTACACGAACAACACATTACTTTCTACGCATGTAATGAGCTTGACTCTCTTGCTAACGACAACCTTAACACAAATACTGCTGAGTAACAGAACAGTTTTCAGTCTATTTACCTTAGTTTTCCCATCTGAACGACACAAATTTCTGTGGTGGTTAGGATGATCTCAGAATGCATTATTGTTTACAATTATCTTGCATTAATCCATTTTTAATCAAAGCTTTTATTAACTGATACATCTACATAACGACTCTACAATTCACAATGAAATGACTGGCAGAGGGTTCATCGAACCACCTTTACGATACTTCTATACCGTTTCAGTCTATAACAGAGCGCGTGAAAAACGAACACTTTAATGTTTCCGTGCGAGCTATGATTTCTCTTATTTTATTTTGACGATCATTTCTCCACATGCAAGTGGGCGCCAACAAAATATATTCGCACTTTGTGAAGAAAGTTGGCGATTGAAATTACATGAGAAGGTCACGCCGTAGCGAAAAGCGCCTTTGTTTTAATTACTGCGACCCCAATTCGTCTATCATATCTGTGGCATTCTCTCCCTCATTTCGTAATGATACAACAGCTGCCCTTCCTTGAGCTTTTTTGATGTCCTCCGTCAACGCTATCTGATGCAGATCCAACACCGCACAGCAGTAATCCAGAAGAGGCCGCACAAGCGTAATGAAAGCAGTCTCTTTACTAGACTTGTTACATTTTCTAAGTGTTCTGTAAATAAATCACAGTCTTTGGTCTGCTTGCCCCACAGCATTATCTATGTGATCGTTCCAATTTAAGTTACTGTCAACCGTAAGTATTTATAGGCGTTTACAGCATTTAGATTTGTGTGATTTATCGTGTAACTGAAATTTGCCGGATTTCTTTTACTACTCATGTGGTAATTGACAGCAGCATCTGCAAACAGTCTAAAGTGAGGTATTACGACACAGAAAGGAGCGCGTGACCACTGAAGTCACTGTATTTAAATTATTTTACTTTCACAATTACATTTACGTTCAGTCTTTAGTCAAAGACCTCCAAAGAGACATGTTCTGGGACAGCGTTCCCTCTTCTTCTACTATACAGTGCCACAGGTCACCTCAAAGTCGTAATACAACATACATGTGCCACAATACACATAAATCACTTGACAATGGCGGTTTAAAGCTTTGGAACTCCTTGTTGAGGCAGATAAACGGTGACTGGTAACAGTATATCTTATTTAATTGAGTATCAAACAATCGTTTTTATTTTTAATCTACTCATATATGGCAATTGCGTCCCATGCTGACCCACATTTTATTACATTTCATTATACAGTATGGGAAGGCTTATGCAGCTTGACGCCAGCAAGCACATAAGATTGGTAGCAATGCCCATCCCATAAAACGACAGTCGGTCACAGAGCATGAATAGAGACACGAGAAGGGGCTGTGTCGCACTGGAGCGTAAGAGAATGCGGTGATTCACACTGAGTGACTTAGCGGCGAACGCATAGCATTGTTTACCAATATTAACTCTTCACATGTTTATGTACGCCTCCAAACAGACTGTCGACATTATCAACACTGACAGCTACCTAATTATGACATCAGTGGCTTCAAAATCAAGCTCACATTGTTATTAGAATTTTGTACATCGTTGTTAATCATTGGCCGATTAAACTTAACAATCACAAACGCACCATTTGCAGACAAGCACGAAGCACTGAAGCAAGATTCAGGCTGCTTAGACCGAACTATCAAGCAGTGCAATGAATAGTATTCAGACCGACAACACGTTCTTACTGTAAGTGGATATTTTATCTTATTCAAGTTCATTGATGACATTATTAGGCCTCAGAAAACGTTTATGTGTGACCTTGCTGGCCATTGGAGTCGTGTGTTGATTTCTGTTAGCTTGCACTCGTTCTCGATAAGTGGAGATTAGACCTCGCGAACTTAGATTCAAGTATTACCGTTAGACTGGCTCTAAAGACTGTTACTTACCTTAGTTTTATTAAAAACAAGCTGACTTTCTTTTATTTCAAGACTTACATTGAACTAGCTTTGGCCGGCCGGAGTGGCCGTGCGGTTCTAGGCGCTACAGTCTGGAGTCGAGCGACCGCTACGGTCGCAGGTTCGAATCCTGCCTCGGGCATGGATGTGTGTGATGTCCTTAGGTTAGTTAGGTTTAATTAGTTCTAAGTTCTAGGCGACTGATGACCTCGAAGTTAAGTCGCATAGTGCCCAGAACCATTTTTTTTAACTAGCTTTGAGCTTTCCCAATTCCATTCCATAATTCATAGTTGATTATGTGCATGGTGGAATTTGCGACCGGCGGAGAAAAACACCAAATAGCACATCGATACAACTTTATACGACACGAGACAAGCCTACCTCTTGATGGTGAACTGCGGAACTTGCAGATGTGCTGCACCCTCTCTTTACGGGTTAGTCAATGTAGTCCTCCACATGCAATAAGTCGCGAGGAACAACTCGCGCTATTAGCATGTCCGACGCAGTAAAGTGTAACGATCGGAACATACCCTACATCTCATCCTTATTAAGTAATTAGTTGGTCAGTGGGGAACAGATTTAACAGGAGCTGAAACACAAGGAATACCCTGTGTGGGGAAAATATCGTTAAACTGCGGTGAGTTGCCATCCGCTGTGACCGAGCGGTTCTAGGCGCTTCAGTCGGGAACCGCGCGACTGCTACGGTCGCAGGTTCGAATCCTGCCTCGGGCATGGATGTGTGTGATGTCCTTATGTTAGTTAGGTTTAAGTAGTTCTAAGTTCTAGGGGACTGATGACCTCCGATGTTAATCCCATAGTGCTCAGAGCCAATTTTTTTTGCGGTGAGTTTGAAAAAGAATGCGCTATAATAGCTTAACACTGTCCCAGTCAAAAATATGTAATCCTAGTGTCTCTCTGTGTAGTTAATTTTCTGTTGTCAAAGTTAGACATGCAGACTGAATTCTAAATTTCGTGGAACATTTTCCTTTAAAGAGAAACATTCAGTTTTTGACTTTTGAATATATATCGTAATACTAATTGTATTTCGTGAAAGCTGAAATCCAGACGAATTAGATGGATTTAGTCTTTGGTCAAGTCTGCTACAACAATCAATATTCTTTTCGGATATTTAAAAATCTATGGGTTCACAAATTGAAACAAACACAACCATAACCATCACAGAAGCCTTCTCTTTTGAATATGGGATGTGTGTGTACAAAAAAGGAAAACAAGTCCGATAGGTTGCTTCAATGTGAGCCTTACCGCTCATCTACGCTGACTGCGGTACAAATTATAATACAAATACAGTATTTGCTTTTGGAGCAGCGTCAGTGAGGGTTTTATGCAACACTATAGACGTTCCGATATTGCTAACTCGTTTGAAGGAGACGGTGACGCTTAACTCACTGAGCCTCTGACAAGCTCAATAACGATAAATGCAGACTAAGCCATGTAATTAATAAGAAGCTAATAGGGTGCGGCTACTTTCTCTTACATCAAAGGCTTCTAGATCCCCATAAACGAAGCGCACTAAATAAAAGCTCTTAACATATTATTAAATCAAAGCTTTGGAGAAAGTGGCTACAGCTGGAATGATCTCTACTTACCATGCGCAACTAATTACACAGAAAACAGAAAAAAGTGTGCTTAATTCGAGTAGATACGACAAAATGTATAGTCTGTTAATTAAGATTCTGGTCGGGTTAACCAGAAGAAAAAATTATTTGAAAACTAACGAAAACATATACATATATCACGTTCGAACAACAGAGAAATGCAACTACAATTAATAATATGTCCAGTCACCCGCAGCGTCGATAATTCTTTGGCATCTCCGAGGCATGCTTGAAAGAAAGTTTTCCGCATAATCACGTGGAAGACATCTCCAAATGCGTAGAATTTGGGTTGACAGCTGTGTCAAAGTGAATAAATATTTTCCTTGCAACGTCTTTTTGATTTAAGACTATACATTTTCAGTAGAATCAGCTTCAGGCGACTGTGAGGGCCAATCCAGTGTCTGCACACCTTTCTCCTTTTTTCCTATCGCTGCAAAGCCTGCTGCGGTGCTTCGAATCATTGTCCTTCTGAAGAATCAAATCTTATTTTTTCGATGAACCAACGTTGGGCAGTAGGCATCATACGTCGTTGATAAAATTCTGTGCGTTTAAATATCAGTCAAGAATGGGGTAATGGAATGCTTTATGGATATTCCATGAAGGACAAAGGTCCCATCGAGTGGGCTGTAAACGAACTGAGAGGATATCTTTTATGATCTGTGTGTTATGCCGATCAAGCTCTTACGTAACAGACTGTATGATGCTTATCACGTGGAACTCGACATTTTTCTAGAACTACAGCGAAAGCTATGAACGTCGTTAGTACACACTGCAGCAGATAAAATAACGGTAATTTCATAGTTTCCACATGAGAACTATAATTGCTGAAAATTTTTAAAGAAGTAAAAAACACCTAACCTCTCCCTGAAACGTATTATATAAAGCTATAGTTCACTCTTGCACCATAGCAAATGAGCAAAAAATGTACTTTCCTCTCGAAATACTCTCATAATAAGCAATTCAACACACTTAACGTTATGGCTAAGACGTAGTGACAGGCGATGAACTGCTAGAAAACGGATTATACTCCAGCAAGGCCTTCGTTGCTTGTTTTCGTCATGGTGTCCTTTTCTTGTTTTTCCAAGGTGAATGTATGAACTGATCGTCCAACAGAACGACCGTAGATTACTTCCCTTGCTTTTTGTGTCTTAAGGCATCCCATCTAGCTCTTATATTTAGTCAGCTGTAATAACAAAGAAAAGCACTACGATTAACACAGAAACATTTGGTGAAACACGAAATTTTACGTCAGTTTCTCAATAATTTACACTAGATGAAAATCTGCGTTAACCAGTGGAGGACACTGTCATTAGATATCATAGATCAGAGGACTGGAATCGTTTTAGGATAAAAACATATGCAAAAAAGTGGTTCAAATGGTTCTAAGCACTATGGGACTTAACATCTCAGGTCATCAGTCCCGAAAAGATATGCAACCGGCGTTTGTTGGAGGAAAGGGTGCCGATTAATAGAAATTGGATAAACAAGCCAGGAACTGACTATGATAAAATATCAACATTTGTTGAAGGAGAAACACCAATAAGTTAATTTTATGCTGCACAGCATCTCCGAAAATTTGTTATGGTGTAACGCACGCGAGTGATGCAACACAAGCCTACATGCCTCACACCGTGGTATTGAAGACGATATGGATGTATTTCTAGGAGCTCTTCTTTCTTGAGGCTTCTATGCCCATTCACTATACGCCAGGAATATTAACTGGAGAACCGTGACCAACGGCGTCTCATATAAATTCGATGACAAGCATTTCACGGGCATAAAATCCCTTAATTCAAAGCGGACTTTATCATCCCTCGCCACATGCAACAGAGGATGGTCGACTTCTGGTACAGAATGTCAAATTGTCTGAAGTATGTAGAGTACCTTATACTTTGATACCTTCCAGATTGCTGATCAGATTATCATCCAATTGCTGCTCGAACCACCATACTTGGTGTTCATCCACTATGGCGTTCAATAAAGCAGGCTACAAGATTTCGTACGTAATACACAGCCTCATCTGTACGTTGTAATTTATTGACGATCGGTGCCAGATGACAAGCATCATTAACAAGTTACAGGATTTCGATACCTACGGTGTGTCTGACACTTTTGAGGTCGTTACTGTAGGAAAGGTTGAAGCAGGAATTAAAATGGCTCTGAGCACTATGCGACTTAACTTCTGAGGTCATCAGTCGCCTAGAACGTAGAACTAATTAAACCTAACTAACCTAAGGACAGCACACACATCCATGCCCGAGGCAGGATTCGAACCTGCGACGTAGCGGTCGCTCGGTTCCAGACTGTAGCGCCTAGAACCGCACGGCCACTCCGGCCGGCTGAAGCAGGAATTCACTTTTATTAGAATTGTATCTATACTCAGCAAGTCACATCACAATGCATTGTAGAGGGTACTTTGCTTTTTGCTGCCACTCCTCCGTTTTCCTGTTCCAGGCAAGAATGATAACTGATTATAAGCCTCCATGTTAACTCAGTTCTAATTCTACCTTTATGGAGTTTTCGCGAGATATACGTAGCATGGATCAATATACTGGCTGACACTGGTATGAAAATACGCTCTCGAAATTTTAACGGTAAACGGTAATGCACAACGCATATCTTGTAGCGCGTTCAGGTGGATTCAGGTGAGCATCTCCCTGACGTTTCCACACTTAACGAATCCTTTACGGTAATGGTCCAACACTGACGAGTAATACTGAAATAGTGGTCGAAAGAAGGTTTTCTAAATTACCTGCTCTTTTGTGGACAATGCAATTTTAAGAGTCTTCCAACGAATCTGTCTGGTATCTACCTTTCCTATGATTCGTTTTTTGTGGTCATTTCTCTTTAAACAGCTCCATAAAAATGGAAGACATCACATATGTCATTCTTTAGCTTCCCTGTGGACCATGAGAGATACGGAACATCACTTTACACGATTTTTTAGTGACGATGCCTTGTAGCCTACGATTCTTTTTAGGAGCACTAAATAACGTACAAAAAGTATTAGTCATTCATAGGTATAGCAACACAATGAAATGAAGTTCTGTGCGCTAAACTTCGAGCCAAACCAGTGTGCCGACTCAAAAGTCGCTACTGTTACGATGCATTCGCACTCCCGCGGGAGCGTGCCAGCGACGCGCTGTGTTCCACGCCGTGTTTCCAATTTTGGGATTTCGCCTATTTTTACGGCGAAACGTGTTATATGTGGTTTAGGCCCACTTTATTTTGACGGACATTAAAAGTAATGTAACTTATGGTGGTACTATTATTTATAGCTGGCACAACTCAATGTATTACTTTATTTTACGGCCACACCGATTTATCGTAGGAGACTCCCTCAAAGTCGCATTGACTGTAATCCATCTAATTTAGCTTACTATATCAATCGCACTATTTCCGTTGTTAAAAGCGACATCAGAACCTGGTCGTATTATACCCACAGCAGTCGCAAGAAAAGTTGACCGATTACAATGGGGCATGTTAAAGTGAATTGAAATACAGTTATGATGCCACTGCGTGGTGTAAGGACGCGAGAAGGGAAATATTTTCGTGTGTTTTCCAGGCTGAAAACTGTTGCTATGGCAAAAATAACACATGTAAGTAACGTCGACTTGTGAGTGTGACTCTTCAAACGTGGCAGTTATTAGTAGGAAGGAATATGAAATTCCAATGATGCTGTTGTAACGCCATACTCAATAGAAGAAATGAATAAATTTTATACAAGTTACCAGGAATTTTACGCGGAAATAATATTGCATATGCAACAGCGGTTCGACTTGGATGAGAAACCTTTCGATTTATTGAAATATGTAGATCCCAAAGTAGCACGAAAAATGGAGAAACAGCCTGTAAAAGACTTTTCCAGACATGTAAATTTCTTGGTGACAAAAAAAAAAAAGTACGAGAAGCAGACAATGAATGGAGACGTCAAGCTCTCATCGAAGCCAAGGATTTTGTGGTTGACGGCAAGGGAGAAATTTAAAATAAATCCCAGTTAAAATTTATTGGTGTAAGGTACTAAGCTTGAAACGTTATTAAGTGCATGAAATAGTCTGTTGTTCTTTGCTATATTTATACTCCCTGATTTTAGGGATTTTTAAAATTTCCTAAGTGGAAACCCTGGTTGGGCGGCGCTGGGGGCGATGCGACTATGGTTTCTCCTAAACGAAGCTGCCAGCAGTCCGCTACGGAGTGACATCAGCAGTTCTCTTCCACCACCAGCCTCGAACCTGAAGCGACCATCGGCGGATCCACTCCGCTGGAGCCCTGGACGTGTTTGTTTTTCTGACTCTGTGTCGTCAACGGCGGAGGCTACCATCGAGTCAACCAGTGTGCTAATGGTTGCCTGCTCGGGGTTGCGAACCCTGGTGTACCTCGTTGCATGCGCAAAAGTGCTGGGTGGCCTTATTTGTTATGCGGAAAGGCTCTGGTCGTGATCCAAAAAGAAGTTGGTGCGGCAGGCCTAAGGAAAGTTGGCTGTCGTAAGTTTATAAGCGGCGATACCTATAATCTTGCTGGGTTGGAGCATTTAATGGGGGGTCAGCTAGAGGACCAGTCATAATGTTGTATAGTTTTTATTAATTGTCTTCACAAATGTAGATGGTTGTTGCCTAAATAAAAAAAATGCTTTATCGAGGTCTAATGTCATTCATGTCGCACCAGTCTTTTCCGTGCATGGATAACGGGGTTTTATAAATTTATCTTATTATGGTGCCTTCTCATAAATTACTGTAGTTGCACTTTGTAACTGCTGAGGAAGTCGTGGAGTAACATCCATCTAACTGTTTAAAATTACATGTTCTCTCAAATTGCTTGAATGGGAATTATTAATATTATTGTTTTCTCTGAATGGGAGTGTTTTTGAAATAAAAGCGTAATCTATTTTGAAGAAAAGTATCACTCTCACGTCAAACTAGCCCTTCCACTTACTTACTTACTGCAACAGGTTATGAGTACGGAAAACTGGTATGGAATGCAATATGAAATACGCCATCAAAGATCTCCCTGAAGTGTAAAACGACAAAGAGTAATGATTAAATGGCGCAGAGCATAATAATAAAATGTCAAATAATAATAGTGTTTACCGACACAGAAGAAATTTTTCAGCCAGAAACATGTCGTCAGTACAGACGTTATGTTGAATTTGAAGTAAGTAGGTTAAATGAAATTGCCAACTCGTTGGAAAATCGAATGAAGAGTAAGAATGTGTAAATCATTAGACCCTGCGCAAAATTATCAAGTAAAAAGGGAAGTGCCCAACATCAATACAATATTGTCGCAGAAGAAGTTGAGTAGCACCGTGGTGTAGTGGTTGTGATACTAAACTGATGCACGGAGCGTCGTGAGTTCAAAACTCACCTGGACTGTACAATTTTAATTTCTATATTCGGTTCGAGTACATTCTAGAAGTATCCACAAATGTCATTCACGATTGTACTGGAATGTTCTGTAGCTGTATATATACTGTATGTGTTCCGGCTGGAGGCAGTTCACTACGCGTTCTTGTATGTGCAAGTGCTGAATAAACCTTCGTTACGTGAAGTTAGTGTTCATCATTCATCTAATTACACCGTCTTCTACGTGACATTATTCTGGTGGAGACGCTGGGTATAGGAACTTGTGATAGCGCACATTATCGACGACACAGTGGCTCCCATCAGGCCACGACAGAGCCACCGTTTGCCAGCCCTGGTGGCCGAGCGGTTCTAGGCGCTACAGTCTGGAACCGCGCGACCGCTACGGTCGCAGGTTCGAATCCTGCCTCGGGCCTGGATGTGTGTGATGTCCTTAGGTTAGTTAGGTTTAAGTAGTTCTAAGTTCTAGGGGACTGATGACCTTAGAAGTTAAGTCCCATAGTGCTCAGAGCCATTTTGAGAGCCGCCGTTTACGTGGCGATAAACCCGAGTTCGAGCCATATTCAACAAATCGCAATCTATAGGAGACAGAACAAGAAGAGGACGTTACGATGACAGCAGCGGTGTGCCACCACATGAGACATCCTTCCGGGTTCTTTGGTGACGATGGCCAAGATCCAAACAAGTGGCTGATGGTATATGAGCGTACTGCCAAATTTAACAAATGGGATGACACCGTGTTTTTGGCTGACGTATTTTTCTACTTGGAGAGCACTGCCAAGTAATGGTATGAGAACAACGAGGAGAAGTTCACAGGCTGGGAAGTATTCCAGGCGGAACTGCGCAAGTATTTCGGCGACACATGACGACACAAGTGCAAGGCTGAAGAGAAATTAAAGTGCAGGACACAGCGTCCAGGAGAAACTACAGCATCCTACATTCAACACGTCTTGGAGCTGTGTAAAATAGTGGATCCTCGAATGAAGGAGGAGGATAAGGTTGCACATCTCATGAAGGGTGTTGCTGAGGAAATGTATCAAGCCCTACTCCTGAAGGAAGTTTCAACTGCAGACGACCTCATAAAATGGTGCCAGTATATCGAGACAATGCATCAAAAAAAT